>NW_024871155.1:0-600000 GCF_019054845.1 Dipodomys spectabilis | reverse complement strand
ATGAGAGTCTTATCTCCAATAAACCACCAGAAAACTAGAAGTGGTGCTGTGGCTCAGCTGGTAGAGCACCAGGCATGAGCATAAAATGTCAGGGATAAGCACCCAGGCCCTGAGACCCGCTGACTAATCAAAGGCAGTCAACCTCCACCTTGAGCTGTGTGGTCCAGGCATCTGCGGTCCTCTCTCCAGGCTTAGACCTGTTTCCTAGAGACCAAAGCACTTGGCTGGCGCCTAGTAAGGGCTTAGGTAAATATTTATAGACTTTAAATCCAGCTTCTAGATGCGATCTCCCTGGGGACTGAGGTCAGAGAGCTCTGGCACCTGTACACCTGTACAGACATATCATGGACACTCCTTCCTGTGTGTTTCAGTGGTATTTTTCTATCCCTGTTCAATTCCCTCCAAAGGGGCTGGGAAGGTGGCTCAGTGGTAGAGTGCTTGCCTTGCATGCATGAGGCCCTGGGTTCGATCCCTCAGCACCACTTAAACAGAAAAAACCGGAAGTGACACTGTGGCTGAAGTGGTAGAGCTCTAGCCATGAGCTGAAGAGCTGAAGGACAGCGCCCAGACCCAGAGTTCAGTCCCCATGACCGACAAAAAAAAACAAAACAATTCCCTCCAAAGTTTCTTGGAGCCCTGGTATTCTTGTTGATTTTACTTGCTCTTTACATAGAAGAGACACTAACTCATTACCATATTTCTGAACATCTCTCCTCCCAGCCCTACCCTCCGCCAGTTCACTTGCTCTGACAGCCATCCTCTGCTTCACTGGGAAGGGCGGCCATTGACTTGGCCATCTTCCTTGTCCAGTCTAGATTCACAATTTTCGTTACACGCATCTTCTTATTCCCTCTGCTGCTCTGTGTTCTGGTTACAACCTCCAATGAGTGCAATGCCCATCCATACCTAAACCAAATGTCCCTACGCAAAAACAGACCGGAAGGAAGTCCAGCAGAACTATCAACTCTTGACCACAACCTCAAAAACACCCTGGTCAAGGCCTACAAACTCCCTTCATGAAGGGGCGCTGTGGCTCATGCCTGTAATCCCAGCTACTCAGGAGGCTGAAATCGAAGGATCCTGGTTCAAAGCATGCACGGGTAAGGAAAGTCAGTGAGATTCTTATCTCCAAAGAGCCAGCAAAAAAATGTTGGAAGTGGAGCTGTGGCTCAACTGGTAGAGCGCCAGCCTTGAGTGGGATAAAAAAGCCAAGCAAAAAGTGTAAGGCTCTGACTTCAAGCCTCTGTACTGGCACCCCCCCCCAAAAAAAAAAAATGAAATCTCTGAGAGATGGAAGAAACTACTGGAAGGGAGGAAGCTTGATGGGGTTACTGAGGCTGAGGCCCAGCAGAGAAGCTGACCTATGAGAGGAGCCTGCTGGGATCGACTTAGAGGAAAGACATCTCAGTTTATTCAGATGCAACACTAGGCTGGGCCCACAGGCCCTGCGCCCCCTTGCCCCCTCCCCGGCCCCGCCCTTCCCCCTCCCCGGCCCCGCCCCTCCCCGGCCCCGCCCCCAGCACTCACGCATCCAGAGGTAGTACAGGCGTTTGGTCATGTTGAGATGCTGAGGTGGAATGTCTGCCTCGAAGTCTTGGTAGAAACATGGCTTCAGCGGAATGAACTTGGGCAATGGTGGGAAGTTGTTTGCTTTCTCTGGGAAGCAAAGCAATGAACACTGCATCATCTAGAATGTTCCTCTTCCCCGTGGCCCAATACACCCCTCCCCTCTCTGGCTGATCCTCACCAGTCCATCCCTCCCTCTCTTCCTCCTCCCCTAGGTCCTCCAAAATAATAATCTCCAAGTAACAAGAAATCCTGAAGTGGTATCCCTCAATAGAACAAAAAGCCAGGCACAGTGGCTCACACCTGTAATCTTGGCTACTTAAGAGGTTGTGATCAGGAGGTTCATGGTTCGAAGACAGCCCCGGCAAAAAGTTCATGAGATTCCACCACCTCACCTCCCTTCATTTCAACTGACAAAAAGCCAGCACTGAGGCATGCACCTGTCATCCTAGCTACACAGGAAACATAAATAGGAGCATCACTGTCATAAATATAAGACTGTATGAAAAAAAAAAAATAGCCAGGCACTGTTGGCTCATGCCTGGAATCCTAGTTAATCAGGAGGCTGAAATCTGAGGATTGATTGGGGTTCAAAGCCAGCCAGGGCAGGAAAGTCTGTGAGACTCTCATCTCCAGTCAACCACCAGAAAACTGGAAGTGGAACTGTGGCTCAAAGTGGTAGGCATTAGCATTGAGCAAACAAATTCAGGCTCTGAGTTCAAGCCCCATGACCAATAACAACAAAAACAGAAAGCACAAAGAACTGGAGTGTGGCTCAAGTGGTAGAACACCTAGCCTGCCCCTTTCCTTACCTGCCATGATGATTCCAGCGGCCTACAGGCTGCCCAGGCCTCTTTGTCTTAAACTGGGAAGGAAGAAAAGCCGATTAAGATGAGCATCAGAGGTCAGCACTGGTGGCTCTCACCTATAATCCTAGCTGCTCAGGAGGCTGAGATAGGAGGATCATGGTTCCACCAGCCTGGGCAAAGTCTCTGAAACTCTTATCTACAATAAATTTCTTAGAAAAAGCCAGAAGTAGCGCTGTGGCTCAAGTGATAGAGTGCTAACCTTGAGCAAAAGAAGGTCAGGGACAGTGTCCAGGCCCTGAGCTCAAGCCCCAGGAGAAAGGAAGGAAGGGGCTGAGAAGGTAGCTCAGTGGTAGAGCGCTTGTCTTGCATGCATGAGGCCCTGGGTTCGATTCCTCAGTACCACATAAACAGAAAAAGCCGGAAGTGGCGCTGTGGCTCAAGTGGTAGAGCCTTGAGCTGAAGAGCTAAGGGACAGCGCCCAGGCCCTGAGTTCAAGCTACATGACTGACAAAAAATAAAAAAGGAAAAGAAAGGAAGACAACTTAGGGACAGTGCCCAGACAGTGCCCAGGCCCTGAGTTCAAGTCCCAGTACTGCTGTGTACACATACACACACACATATACAGACAAGTTGAGTACCCACTATTTAAAATGCTTGGGAGTAGAAATGGTTACAGGCTTCAGATTCTTTTTTTCCGGTTTTGGAATTCTTAAATACATTACCTCCTCAGCTGTCTTGCGGGTAGAACCCAAGTGAAACATAAAATTCATCTGGCTCACATCTTACACCCAGAGCCCGAGGAAAATTTTACCCATTTCTAGTGTTACCTACACTCTGACTAGGGCTCATCCCACAAGATCAGGGGTGGCATTTTCTACATGCGCTGGCCCGGCAGTGCTCAGTTTGGGATTTTAAAAAATGCAGTTTTTTTTTTTTTAAAAGATCACAGCTTGGGCAAAAAGTTAGTGAGATCCGATCTTAACCAACAAGCTATGTGTGGTGAGATGAACCTGGAATCCCAGCTACCTGGGAGGAAGATAACAATCTGAGTCCAGCCTAGGCAGAAATCAGGAGACTTTATCCAAAAGACACAAAATGTGTGTGTGTGTGTGTGTGTACAAGAACTGAATGGATGTGGAATAAGGGAGAAAAACAAAAACAACTTTTTTTTTTTTTTTTTGGTCGGTCATGGGGCTTGAACTCTGAGCCTGGGCGCTGTCCCTCAGCTCTTCAGCTCAAGGAGAGCGCTCTACCACTTGAGCTACAGCGCCACTTCTGGTTTTGTGGTGGTTTATTGGAGATAGGAGTCTCACGGTCTCTCCTGCCCGGGCTGGCTTTGAACCACGATTCTCAGATCTCAGCCTCCTGAGTAGCTAGGATTACAGGCGTGAGCCACCAGTGCCCAGCTGAAAAACAACTTTTAATGTACTTTATAGCATATTTATTCAATCTAAGATACCACTGATTTTATTCTATGAATTAAAAGAAAAAAAATCACTGCCAACTTGTTTCCAGAAATATTAAGATAGACATTAAAGTGTTTCCGTGTGTGTGTGTGTGTGTGTGTGTGTACCTGTGTGTGTGTGTGTGTGTGTGTGTGTGTGTGTGCGCGCGCGCACGCGCACGCGCACCAGTACTGAGGCTTGAACTCAGGGCCTGGCCTTTGTCTCTCACATTGTTTTCTCAAGGTTGATGCTCTACCACTTGAGCCATACCTCCACGTGCAGCTTTTTGCAGGTTCACTGGAGCCCAGAGTCTTACAGATTTTCCTACTTGGACTGGCTTTGAAACAGGATCCTCAGATCTCAGCCTCCTGAGTAGCCAGGATTATAGGTGTGAGCCACTGGTGTTCAGTTATGGCCTGGAACTTTTGATACTCTTCCTTCATCTCCCAAGGGCTGGGATTATAGCATGCATCACCATGCCCACTCATGATCTGCTTTTTTTCCACTCCACACATCTTTTTTTTTTTTTGCAGGGAAGGGGGGTGGGAGGGGTGGCACTGGGTTTGAATTCAGGGCTTGCTAGGCAGGACCTCAGCCATTTGAGTCACACCTCTAACCCTCCACTCCAGATCTTATGGAAATTTTCCTGTCAATGAATACAGATCTCTCTCAATCTTTTCAATGACTGCTCAGCTAGGTCAACAATGGTAGAGGCCAGGGAGAGGGCAGGTGTGGCTAGAGCTGTGGTCAGAACAGAATGACTTCAGAGAAGTGGTAGACAAGGAGAAATAAGACACAGGTCCTACCTAGCTTTCTAACTTCGCTAAAACTTGAACCCTCACACACCATCAGAAATGACACTGAAACAACCGGCACCAAAACATGACAGTGGATGGAAAAATGAATTAATCTTAGCTACTCAGGAGGCTAAGATCTGAGGATCATGGTTCAAAGCCAGCCCGGGCAAAGAAAGTCCATGAAACATCTCAAACTACCAGAAAACCAGAAGTGGCACTGTGGCTCAAGTGGTAGAGCACTAGCCTTGAGCTGAAGAGCTGAGGGACAGCGCTTAGACCCAGAGTTCAAGCCCCACAACTGACAAAAAAAAAATACAAAAACTACAAACACTGGCCTTAGGACTACCCAGGCTGCAGACCCCGCTGAATTATCTCCCTGCCCTGAGCCTCCAACTCAAACACACTCCAAGGCTGTAAGGGATAGCCTGGCAACTGTGGTTTGACAAGTCTGCTAAAAACAGATGCTGTAGGAAAACCCTTCCCTGGCAATCAACGTAAGAATCCATCTCTGAAGGCTCACGCCTGTCATCCTAGCTACTCAGGAGGCTGAGATCTAAGGATCACAGTTCAAAGCCAGCCTGGGCAGAAAAATCTATGAGACCCTTATCTTCAATGAACCACCAAAAACTGGAAGTGGAGATGTGGCTCAAGTGGCAGAGTACTAGCCTTGAGCAAAAACAGCTCAAGGACAGTGCCCAGGCTCTGAGTTTAAGCCCTCGAACTGGGGGGGGGGGGGGGGGGAATAGTATCCAAGTCTTTTGCTACTATCTTGATCAATGATACAAGCAGTGAGGTGTTGGAAGAGTTCTACAGAGTGACCAAGGAACACAACCAGAACTAGAAGGAGGCAGAAAGCTGGCACTGATGGAGAAATTTAAGAAGAAAGTTTCATCAGCTTGCCGTGACCATGCATGGTCAGTTTCCACCAGGTAGACGACACCTTTGACCGCAAGGTGTAGTCCCAGCTCTTGGATGAATGCCAGGAGCTGCTACACCACATCGTTCAACCACCTCAACCGCCAAGTCACATGGATGAGCTAATCACGTTTTTGATCATTTTTCAGTGATTTTTTTTCCTGGCTGCCTTTGGAAAACTTAAACCTCACTTACAAAAACTTTGTATGATCCTACCTACTTAAGAGGCTGAGATCTGAGGATCACAGTTCAAAGCCAGCCCGGGCAGGAAAGTCTGTGAGACTCTTATCTCCAATAAACCACTTCCGGTGGTAGTGCTGTGGCTCAAACGGTACAGCGCTCGCCTTGAGCTGAATAGCTGAGGGACAGCACCCAAGCCCAGAGTTCAAGTCCCACGACCAACAACAACAAAAAAAAGACCTGACTGTGATTTATTTGAGAACAAAGCACTGATGGTTCATGAAGGAAAAATTTTTAAGATTACATGTTTCAGAAAGACTTGGCCCAATTCAACTGTCAGACATTAAGGATAATACTTTTCTAGCATTTGTTTTATTGGGAGCAAAGCATATTCCCAAAAAACTACGGTCAGAATTCCCCTAGCAGTAGCAGGTACTGAAAGAAATGTGTGGTTGATAAGACTGAACCCTAAGACTTGCTTAGGGCAATTCTTGTCTTGGTGGTATAGTGGATGTTTCTAATATGTACAGAGTTGTATACTTTGACTTACTTGTGTTCTGTACTGTATATATGTATCTCCTTTAGAAAGTCAAGGACTGGGCTGAGGATGTGGCTTAGTGGTAGAGAGCTTGCCTAGCATGCATGAAGTCCTAAGTTCGACTCCTCAGTACCACATACACAGAAAAAGCTGTAAGTGGCACTATGGGTCAAGTGGTAGAGTGCTATCCTCGAGTAAAAAGAGCTCAGGTAGAGTGCCCAGGGCCTGAGTTCAGCCTCAGGACTGGCAAGAAAGAAAGAAAAAGAGAGAGAGAGAAAGAGAGAAAGAGAAAGAGAAACAGAAAGGAAGGAAGGAAGGAAGGTAGGTAGGTCAAGGACTTCCTCTCCTGCTGCAAATCTATTTTCAAATCTACCCTTCATTTTTGATCAATGTTATCATTATGGCATTGCCATTGAAGAATTCAACAGGGGGCTGGGTAGAGTGGTAGAGTGCTTGCCTCGCATGAATGAGGCCCTGGGTTCGATTCCTCAGCACCACATAAACAGAAAAGGCCGGAAGTGGTGCTGTGGCTCAAGAGGTAGAGCACAAGCCTTCAGCTGACAAGCTGAGGGACAGCGCTCAGGCCCAGAGTTCCAGATCCATGACTGACAAAAAAAAAAAGAAGAAGAATTCAACAGGAAGCAGTCTCATGGGACTATGGGAAAAACAGAACACTGCACATCTGAAATCAGCACTGTTACAATGACCTAGATCATTCGTTACAAATAATGTCCAATGTAAGAATATACCTCTGAAGTTGAGTACTGGTTCTTAGTACCAACAGTAATATTTAAATTCTCCAAAAATGTAATGGCATGTCATTTCCTTGAAATGCTTTCCTAGGGTTTAACTTTTGGTGTCATCTTGAAAATAGGCTGATGAAATCTCTTATTATTAATATCCACTTGACGTGTAAGAGAAAAAGAGGACACCTAGACTGGTCTGGACATTAGGATCATAAAAACCAATGATCACTATGAAAGAACCCTTCATTTTAAAGAAAAAATAATGGGACACTGATAGAGAACCTGAGATGATGGTGGATGTACTTCAGCACTTAACACAGTTCTATAACTAAGGGATGTCATTTTTTAATTTTTAACTGGAAAAAAAAAAAAAAAAGCCTGGCACCAGTGGCTCACGCCTGTAATCCTAGCTACTGAGGAGGCTGAGATCTGAGAATCACAGTTCAAAGCCAGCCTGGGCATGAAAGTCTGTGAAACTCTTATCTCCAATAAACCACTAGAAAACCGGAAGTGGTGCTGTGGCTTAAGTGATAGAGCACTGGCCTTAAGCTGAAGAGCTGAGGGATAGTGCCCAAGCCCAGAGTTCAAGCCCCATGACAGACAAAAAAAAAAAAAAAGAGCTCAGGGACAATGACCAGGTCCCAAGTTCAAGCTCCACAACAGACAAAAATAAAATAAAATGACAGTACTAGCTGGGCAGTGGTAACTCATGCCTGTAATCCCAGTTACTTAGGAGGCTGAGATCTAAGTATCTCCATTCAAAGCCAGACTGGGGCAGGAAAGTTTGTAAGACTTTTGTTGTTGTTGTTTTTGGTCATGGAATTTGAACTCTGGGCCTGGGCGCTGTCCCTAGGTAGGGCTCTACTACTTGAGCCACAGCACCACTTCCAGCTTTTTCCGCTTATGTGGTGCTGAAGAATCGAACCCAGGGCCTCATGCATGCAAGGCAAGCACTCTACCACTGAGCTACCTTCCCAGCCCAGTTTGTGAGACTCCCATTAATGACCAAAAAGCTGAAAGTGGAGGTGTGGCTCAAGTGGTAGAGCGCTAGCCTTGAGCACAAAAGCTCAGGGACAGCACCCAAGTCCTGAATTCAAGTCCCAGAACCAGCACACACACACAAAGTCTCCCAAACTTTTCTGCCCAGATTGGTTTTGAACTTCAGTCTTCAGATCTCAGCTTCCTGAGTAGCCAGGATTACAGATGTGAGCTACCAATGTCAGCCAGGCCCAGCCCCTTGGTCCTTCTTAGATGGAGTTTGCATATATCCAGAGGATAGTCGGTTCACATCCACTACTGGCTTATCATTTAAATATCACCCTAAAGGGGTAGAAAGTGACACCAATCCTCCTCCCCCCCTCCAAAAAAAAAAAAAAAAAAAAACCAAAAAACTGAGGCCACAGCTGGGCTCTAGCCGCTCACATCTGTCATCCTAGCTACTCAGGAGGCTGAGATCTGAGGATCTTGGTTCAAAGTCAATCTGTATAGGAAAATCTGTGAGACTCTTCATCTCTGATTGACCATCAAAAAGCCAGAAATGGAACTGTGACTCAAGTGATAAAGCTCTAGCCTTGTAAAAGCTCAGGAACAGCGCCCAAGCCCTGAGTTCAAACCCCAGTCCCGGCACAAACACAAAATAAAACAAAAAAAAACAAATAAAAATAGCTTCTATCCACTGATAATTCACACTTCCTCCAGAAAACCTTCAAAAACCCCAAGCTGGCAGGAAGACAGGAAGTGAAGCCTGCGGAGGAAACGAGTGGGGAGGGCAAGGGAAAGGAAGAGGACGAAGATCCCGAAGGCAGCTAGAAAGGAGAACAAGCCTCTGCCCCCTTTCTCCCAGGGAGGTCTCGGGAGTCCTATTATTTCACCCACAGAGAAAGGTGCTGGACTAGTAGAAAGATGCCAGAGAAGGAAAGCAACTTGCTCAGAGGTCACCAGCCAGAGGAAGGACGAACACACACACACACACACACACACACACACACACACACACACGCACGCACGCACACCAGCCCCCCCCCCCCACACACACACCAGCCCCGAGCTGGGCACCAGTGGCTCTTGCCTCTAACTCTGCAGGCTGAGAGCTGAAGGTGGGAGGTTCAAAGCCAGCCTGGGAGGGGAAAGAAAAGTCTGTGAGACTCATCTCTAATTATCCACCCCCCCAAAAAAAATAAATAAATAAAATCACCCTAAGAGGCAGAATCCAGGCCCTGAGTTCAAACCCCGATACTGGTCTTGCTGGACCTGAAACACCCCCCCCCCCCTTTCCGCAGCCCATTCACGCAGGGCAGTGCCGGCCAGGCGGCCTTGGCCTCCCCGGGGTCCCCGGCGCAGGGAGGGAGCCTCCGACACCCGGATCCCGCGACCTCCCCGGGGTCCACGGCGCGGGGAGGGAGCCTCCGATCCCCGATCCCGGGCCTCCCCGGGGTCCACGGCGCGGGGAGCCTCCGATCCCCGATCCCGGGCCTCCCCGGGGTCCACGGCGCGGGGAGGGAGCCTCCGACCCCCGATCCCGGGCCTCCCCGGGGTCCACGGCGCGGGGAGGGAGCCTCCGACCCCCGCGGCCTCCCCGGGGTCCACGGCGCGGGGAGGGAGCCTCCGACCCCCGGGACCCGGGCCTCCGCGGGGTCCCCGGCGCGGGGAGCCTCCGACCCCCGATCCCGGGCCTCCCCGGGGTCCACGGCGCGGGGAGCCTCCGATCCCCGATCCCGGGCCTCCCCGGGGTCCACGGCGCGGGGAGGGAGCCTCCGACCCCCGATCCCGGGCCTCCCCGGGGTCCACGGCGCGGGGAGGGAGCCTCCGACCCCCGCGGCCTCCCCGGGGTCCACGGCGCGGGGAGGGAGCCTCCGACCCCCGCGGCCTCCCCGGGGTCCACGGCGCGGGGAGGGAGCCTCCGACCCCCGGGACCCGGGCCTCCGCGGGGTCCCTGGCGCGGGGAGCCTCCGATCCCCGATCCCGGGCCTCCCCGGGCCCGCCGTCCCCGGGCAGCGGGTGCGGAGCGCCGGGCTTTCCCGGCCTGCGGGCAGCCGCTTCTCTAGCCCGGCTCCGTGCACCTCGACCCCCCGTGCAGGGAGGGGATGTGCGGGTCCCCGACGCGGCCCCCCCCCCCCCCGTCCTCGTGACTCCGGCTGGGATGAGCGGCATCTGGCGCCTCCAAATCACAGACACACACACACCCCAAAACACCCAGCCCTGGGGGAGGCAGGCCACAGCCGGGGCACCCCGCCCTCCCGCTCCCGATCCCCGGGGCAAAGGTCGATCGCCCCGGGAAGGGGGGAGAGGGAGGGAGGGAGGGGAAGGAGGGGGAGGGAGGGAGGAAGGGGAGGGAGGAGGGGGAGGCCGCTGGAAGGGAAGGGGAAGCGGGGGGGGGGAGGGGGAGGGACGGGGCGGGGGAGGGGGGAAGGGGCCCGGGGGAGGGAGGCCGGGGCGGGGAGGATCGCGGCCCGCCGCCGGCCCCAGGCGATCGCGGCCCCCGGCGCCCTCCCCGGCGCGGGCCGCTCCGCCGCGGGGCCCGGGAGAGGCCGGTGGCGGCCCGGGGCCTGACGTCACCAAATCTCGGGCTCGCAGTGCGGGCGTGCGGCGCGGGCGGGGGCCCGGGGCCGCGAAGGTCACCCCCCCACGCCGTCCCCGTCCCTCCCCGGCCGCCCCCGGGAATGCAGAGGTGAGCGGCCCCGCCTCCGCGCGCCCCGGCCCGGCCCCGGGGCCCCAGCACTCACCGTCGGGGCCGCCGGGCTGCGGAAGGGCCGCGCGCGGCGATGCTGCGCGGAGACGCACCGAGCGCTGCGGCGCGGAGCCCGCCGCGAGCCGCCCCGGGGCTGGGAGCGGGAGCGCGCGCGCGCCGGGCACAGGGAGCGGGAGCGCGCGCGCCGGGGCCCGGCCGACCCAGAGCTCGGCGCGTGCACGCACGCACGCACGCGCGCGCCCGCGCCCCCAGCCGCCGCCGCCGCCGCCGCCTGCTGCCCCCGCTCTCGCGAGACTTCCGCCCCACGCCTCGGGCTTCGCCCACCGCGCCTCACCTTGCGGGAGCTGTCCGCGGTGCTAGCTCTCGGACCTGCCCGGGTCAGGAGGTTAGAGGGCACCTAGGGGTCAGAAGGCACCTGGCAGGCCCGAGCAGCGCGAGTGAGAAGGGAAGCCTGTCACCCGCCACCCACGCTGGGGAGAAAGAACCTTCCAGAGCATCTGGGGCGAGCGCCAAGGCCCTCAGACCCAAGTGACAGAGGTGAGACAGACAGACATCGGAAAGACGTGGACCCGAGGGCCAGGCGCAGGTGTCCCGCCTGTCGTCCCAGCTACTCTGGAGGCTGAGATCTGAGGACCGAGGTTCGAAGCCAGCCCTGGCAGGAAAGTCTGTGAGCCTCTTATCCCCAGTGAGCCAACGAAAAGCCGGAAGTGGAGCCGTGAGTCAAGTGGTAGAGCACCAACCAGCCTTGAGCACAAAAGCTAGGAGACAGTGCCCAGGCCCTGAGTTCGAATTCTAGCACACACACACACACACACACAGAGAAACCCAGAAAAAGAGATACTGCTGACCTATGGAAAGATCAAGACTTAGGCCAGGGTGTGGTTATGCTCCTCTGTAATTCTTCCTCCTGAAACAGGGTGAGGATGAAGAGTTCAAAACCAGTCTGGACTAGGTGATGAAATCTTGTCTCAGGAAAAATAAAGACATGAAAAGAAAAAGAGCAGAGCTGGGAAGGTGGCTCAGTGGTAGAGCGCTTGCCTTGCATGCCTGATGCCCTGGGTTCGATTCCTCAGCACCACATAAGCAGAAAAAAGCTGGAAGTGGTGCTGTGGCTCAAGTGGTAGAGCGCTAGCCTTGAGCTGAAGAGCTGAGGGACAGCGCCCAGGCACAGAGTTCAGGCCCCACAACTGACAAAAAAAAAAAAAAAGCCAAGAGGAAAATGATGAAAAGAAGTGACAAGAAAAAGGGACAGAAAGCTATCTAAAGCAATACATAGAGAGGGACAGGATTAGAAAAAAATACAGGAGGAAAAAGATTGAAGGAGCCAGGTATGGTAGTGCACACCTGTAGTTCCAGCAGACAGGAGGCTGAGGCAGAAGCATCATGAGTTCGAGGCCATCCAGTACTGTATAGCATGACATTGAGCCTGTCAGAAAGGAAAGGAGAGGGGAGGGGAGGGAAGGCAGGAGAGGGGATGATATTCAGAAAAGAAACCCGGATAAATCTTCTCCAACTTATCACCTTGGAGAGTTGGTGAGAAGTGACCATTTAGAGATACAGGGCTGGGATGGGAAACAAGCTTTTATTGTGAGTGCTGTTTACACAGTGAGCCTCCTGTGGGATCTCCATACATAGCCAGCACCATTCTCTGTCCTTTCCCGACAGTGCCCTGCCACGTCCCACCCCACACCCCCACCATCCCAGGCCTGGAAGGGTGCCTCTGGCCGAGAGACACTGTAGAGATTCATGGGTAGAATAAAGGCCCATTGTCTTGACTCCAGCCTGCCAGGAGTAAGGCCTCACTCCCACAGCTGGGGTGAGAAGGGGAGAGGCGAAGAACAGGCTAGCAAGAACTAATGCAGGAAAGAAAAAGGAGTCCAGGCTGGCAGGGCTGAGCAGGAAGGAACATTCACCAACTGACTCACCAGGAGGTAAAGAATCCTGGGTTATAGCTGGGCACCAGTGGCTCACACCTGTCATCCTAGCTACTCAAGAGGCTGAGATCTGAGGATCGAGGTCCAAAGCCAGCCAGGGTAGGAAAGTCTGTGAGACTCTTATCTCCAGTGAACCACCAGGAAACCGGAAGTAGAGCTGTGGCTCAAGTGGTAGAGCTCTAACCTTGAGCTGAAGAGTGCAGAACAGTGCACAGGCCCAGAGTTCAAGCCCCAAGACTGAAAAAAAAAGGGGGGGGGGGGGAAGGGGGAAGAGTGGAGTTGTGACTTAAGTGGTAGAGTACCAGCCTTGGGAAAAAAAAACTCAGGAAAGGGAAAAACAAAGGAG
The DNA here is from genome assembly GCF_019054845.1 of Dipodomys spectabilis. Taxonomy (NCBI): domain Eukaryota; kingdom Metazoa; phylum Chordata; class Mammalia; order Rodentia; family Heteromyidae; genus Dipodomys; species Dipodomys spectabilis. The sequence continues at coordinate 587,036 of NW_024871155.1, read as the reverse complement.
GGGTTAACAATGCTCGATAGGAAATGTACTCATTGCCTTACTCATTTAACTGTAACCCCTCTGTACAGTATCTTTATAATAAATAAATGAATATATATATATATATATATATATATATATATATATATATATATATATATATGGGGGCTGGGAAGGTGGCTCAGTGATAAAGTGGTTGCCTTGCATGCATGAGGCCCTGGGTTCAATTCCTCAGCACCACATAAGCAGAAAAAGCTGGAAGTGGTGCTGTGGCTCAAGTGGTAGAGTGCTATCCTTGAGCTGAATCATGAAGGGACAGCGCCCAGGCCCAGAGTTCAGGCCCCATGACCAACAAAAATAATTATATATATATATCTATATACATATAATTATATATATATAGATATATAGATATATATATGGAAAAGCCACCCAAGCCCTGAGTTCCTCAAAGAAAGAAAAAGAAAAAAGAATCCTGGATTATAGGCAGGACAACTAGGGCTGTCCCTTAGTGATTCTTGTCCCAGACTCATTGGCCTGGTCACTGTTCTCTGCCCCTGTAGCAATGGCAAGTACAGGCTGGTGTTCAGAGCAGAGCTGTAGGGAGGAGCCAATGAGAGCACAAAGCGGAACTAGCAGAGATCATAAGGCACGGCTCCTATAGGAGAGATGTTGAAGAAAATGGAGGACTTTGCATGGGTCTGAAGGAGAGGGGTCTGGGTTCCTCATAAAGTCCAAAGGGAGAAGAATCCATATGGAATTTGACACAAGGTATAATGTGGGTTATGTGGTTCTTACAGGAGAAATGCTGGGGTTCCCGTCTGATAGGGAGAAAGAAAAGGAGAGGGAGAGAGGACAGAGGACAAAGACGGAGGAGGAGGAGGAGGAGGAGGAGGAGGAGGAGGAGGAGGAGGAGAAGGAGGAGGAGGAGAAGGATTGAGGTAGAAAGAAGATTGGAAGAATGGCAGGGTCTTAGCCAGGCACCATGGCTCACATCTGTCATCCTAGCTACTCAGGAGGCTGAGATGTGAGGATCCAAGCCAGGCTCCAGTGGCTCACATCTAGAATCCCAGCTACTCAGGAGGCTGAGACTTGGAGGATCAAAATTTGAAGTTAGCCCAGGCAGGAAAGTTTGGAAGACACTATCCCTAAAATTACAAGCACAAAGCTGATCTGGAAGCGGAGCTTACACGGTAGAGCATCAAGCAAGCAGAATGAGCACAAGGCTCTGAGCTCAAACCATGGTTCTGGCAGGGAGAGAGGGAGAGAGAGGGCAGGGGGAAGAAAAAAAAAAGTGACCAGGTCCAAAATCAGAAAATAATTATAATAAAATGATTATAAAGTAATAATAAATAATAGAAGGAGCAATGTAGTAACAACCATTTTTTTGGGGGGGGTCTGATCGTGGGGCCTGAACTCTGGGCCTGGGCGCTGTCCCTCAGCTCTTCAGCTCAAGGCTAGCGCTCTACCACTTGAGCCACAGCGCCACATCCGGCTTTTTTCTTTTTGCTTATGTGGTGCTGAGGAATCGAACCCAGGGCCTCAGGCATGCAAGGCAAGCGCTCTACCACTGAGCCACCTTCCCAGCCCCTAGTGACAACCATTTAACAACCATTAAACAACTTTTATTTCACAGGTATGTGTGGAGGACTACTATGAGAACAGTATACAGCAGTGGTTAGGAATATGGACCATGGGAGATGGAGAGGGAAGGTGGGGGGACACTGTCCAAAAAGCAATGTACTCTTAAGACAGGCACTAGTGGCTCCCACCTGTAATTCTAGCTACTCAGGAGGCTGAGATCTGAGGATCATGGTTCAAAGCCGGCCTGAGCAGGAAAGTCCATGAGACTTTTATCTCCAATAAACCACCAGAAAACCAGAAGTGGAGATGTGGCTCAAGTGGTAGAGCGCTTGCCCTGAGCTGAAGAGCTGAGGGACAATGCTCAAGCCCAGAGTTCAAGCCCCATGACCGACCAAAAAAAAGAAAGCCAGGTGCCAGTGGCTCATGCCTGTAATCCTTGCTACTCAGGAAGCTAAGATATGAGCATTGAGATTTGAAGCCAGCCCAGGCAGCAAAGTCCTTGAGACACTTATCTCCTATTAACTACAAGAAAACTGGAAGTAGCACTGTGGCTCAAAGTGGTAGAGCACTAGCCTTGAACAAAAGAGCTCAGGGATGTTAAGTGCCGACCTAGAAAACCATTTGGAAGAAAGAAGCATTTAATGTCAGCTGGAAGCTGACAGGCTATCTCTCATGGGACAGAGAATAGCAAATTGTTCTTGAAGCCATAGAGGTAGATATAGTGTCAGGAGTCTGAAGGCAGAAGGGCCTGGAGCAGGAAATCTCTGGGGGTTTTTTGTTTGTTGGTTTGTTGGTCTGGGCCCAGGCACTGTCCCTCAGTTCTTCAGCTCACAGTGAGCTCCCTACCATTTAAGCCACATGAGCACCACTTCCAGTTTTCTAGTGGTTTACTGGAGATAAGAGTCTCACGAACTTTCCTGCCTAAGACCGCTTTGAACCATGATCCTCAGATCTCAGCCTCCTGAGTAGCTAGGATTACAGGCATGAGCCTGGTTTGGGGCAGGAAATCTTTGTAGTCACAGCTGGACACTGGAGATATCAGAGAGCCAGAGCAGAACATCCTATAGCTTGCTTGTAGCTAGGGAAAATATCCTATATCTGGCATGGAGCAGAGACAATACATCTTATAACTGTCATGTAGCCAGGGGAAACATCCTATAGTAGAGACAATACATTCTGTAGCTGGCATCTTGTGACTATATACTAGAACCCACATGGGTATCCAGACTATGTTACTGACACAGCTGGGGCTGGTGGGAATAGACAACTGTGCCCGGGCCTGGCTTGTGCATGACCCAGGGTGAAAGCTGTCAATCCAAAATAAGGGTGAATAAGCTTCCAAGGGACAACGCCCAGGCCCTGAATTCAAGCCCCAGGACTGACTGACTGACTAAATGCATGAATGAATATGGACCATAAGCTGGGTACAGGTGGCCCATGCCTGTAATCCAAAGGAGGCTGAAACCAGCCCTGGCAGGAAAGTCTGTGAAACTCTTATCTCCAGTGAACCACCAAAAAGCAGGAAGTGGAGCTGTGGCTCAAGTAGTAGAGCATTGGCTTTGAGTGAACAAGTCAAATGTGTATGTAAAAGGCCCCAAGTTCAAGCCCAACTACTGGAAAGAAAGGGGGGAAAAAAGTCTTCAAAGAATACTCACAAATAGCCAATAATCACATGAATACAGGCTTAACATAACTAGCTATCAGCAAAATGCAAATCTAAACCGCAATGAGAAACCACTTCACATCCCCTGGAATGGCTATAATCAAGGAGACAGACAAGCAGAAGCACTGAGCAGGGAAATGGGGCCTCTCAAACCATCCACCCATAGGGGAATTAAAAATGTAAAGAGCTACTTGCAGAAACAGTTTGCAGCCAGGTACTGGTGACTCACACCTGTAATCCCAGCTCCTCAGGAGGCTGAAATCTGAGGATCCCAGTTCAAAGCCAGCAAGCACAAGAAAGGCCGTGTAAGATTCTTATCTCCAATGAACCACCAAAAAAAGAAGGAGAAGGAGAAGGAAGAGAAGGAGAAGGAGGAGAAGGAGAAGGAGAAGGAGAAGGAGGAGGAGGAGGGAAGAAAGGGAGGAAGAAAGATAAAGATAGAAAGAAAGAAAGAAAGAAGGAAAGAAAGAAAGAAAGAAAGGAAGGAAGAAAGAAAGAAAGAAAGAAAGAAAGAATAGAGCTATAATGCAAATGGCAGAGCCATAGCCCTGAGCAAAAGCACCTTAGGAAAGGTGTCTAGCCCTCCTTCCTTCTCCCCCAGTTCAAACCCCAGGACAGGCATACAAAAGGAAAAGAAAACAAACAGTTTCCAGTTTCTATGATTTCTATTTTTTCTTTTTTTTTTTTTTTTTGTCAGTGGTGGGGCTTGAACTCTGGGCCTTGGCGCTGTCCCTCAGCTCTTCAGCTCAAGGCTAGCACTCTACCACTTGAGCCACAGCGCCACTTCCGGATTTTTCTGTTTATGTGGTGCTGAGGAATTGAACCCAGGGCCTCATGCATGCTAGACAAGCACTCTACCACTGAACCTTCCTTCCTAGCCCCTGTCCCTGAACTTCTTTTGCTCAAGAATAACACTTTGCCACTTGAGCCACAGCACCACTTCAGGTTTTTTCTGTTACGTATTACTGAGGAATTGAACCCAGGGCTTCATGCATGCTAGGCAAGCACTCTACCACTAAACCACTTTCTCAGCCCCTCTATTTAGTTATTTATTTATCTTCTGTTGTCAGATGTGGTGCTTGAACTCGGGCCTGGGCACTATCCATGAGCCTCTTTGTGTTCAAGGCTAGCACTCTACCACTTGAGCCACAGTACCACTTCTGGTTTTTGAGTAGTTAATCGGAGGTAAGAGTCTCACAGTGATAGATTAAATTAGACTTTGCCAGAGAACCACGCAGACATACAGGTACAGAGAACAAAGAAAGGTTGATTGCCGACAAGACCCCTTCTCACAAGGGAGAAGTGAGAAGAAGCACTGTCTATTGTCTGAAGCGACCTGTATAACCTAGGAGGTCTAGGAGGGGCTAGAAGGGGCTAGGAGGCGGAGACCTTGGTGTGGAAGTATGGGCCAGGGACTTCATCATGGCGGACTAGGATTGATGGCTGCTGCCCAAGTAGTAGAGAAGGGTCCTCCAGCTGCCCAGAGCTAAAGGTCACTCTAAGGGACTCTTGTTGCCTTATATGGTGGTAGCTGCTCCAGAGAAGTGCCATCCCAAGGTAAAGGGGGTTGGAGGTTGATTATTTACTGCCTTTACTAAGTGAGCCTAGTGTTGCCTAGGAAGGGACCATGCTAAGCTGTGGAGAGCGAAGGAGTGTGCTAGGCTATGGGAAGGGAGCTCATTTTGCTAACACACAGGAACTTTTCTGTCCTGGCTGGCTTCAAAGCGTGATCCTTAGATCTCAACCTCCTGAGCAGCTAGGGTTATGGGAATGAGCCACTGGAGCTCAGAATTTTTTTCTTTTCTTTTTTTGCAATGCTGGGAATCAAATCCAGAATTCATGAACCTCTGAGTCATCCTCCCCAGCCCAGTTCAGAAATGTAAATACAGTTTCACTGGGCCTAGAAATTCTACTCGAAGAGAAATGAAAGATGTTCATAAAAAGATCAAGAATATTTATTGTAATGTCATTGATAGTGGCTATGCCAGGGGCAGGTGGCTCACACCTGTAATCCTAGCTTCTCAGACAGTTAGATCTGAAGATGGCAGTTCAAAGCCAGCCAGAGCAGGGAAGTCCTTGAGACTCTCATCAAGTTAACCACCAGAAAAACAGAAGTAGAGCTATGGATCAAGTGGTAGAGCTCTAGCCTTGAGCAGAAGAGTTCAGGGACAGCACCCAGGTCCTGAGTTGAAGCCCAGGACTGGCACAAACACTCAAAAATATGCATCTTCTGATACATAAACCATGTTTCAGTGTGTTATCATAAAAAGAAGATACTTCTGAGGAGGCAGCTTGAGTCTCCAGGGCAAAAACACAGCCTGACCTCCTGTCTTGCCTTTCAATGGCGCAGTGACTCCAAAAGACCACATGGGGGCACCCTTGCCTGCATGGACCAACACGTGCTAGCCAATTCTCCACTCTCTGGCCAGCTTCCCCCACAGCTCCAAGTAGTGCAGGATGCTGAGTAGCACACAGGCCTAGGTACAACCCAGCCTCATGATCACCTCTGCCAGCCTCGCCAGCAGCTCTGAACGTGGAATGAAGAACTCTGCACTGCTCACTTGTTCGTGTACAACAGGGACAGTAGCCAGGTGTGGATGGGCTCAGGCTTGCAATCCTAGCTACTCAGGAGGATTGCAGTTCAAAGCCAGCCTGGGCAGGAAAGTCCATGAGAATCTTATCTCCAATTAAACAGCTGAAAAGCTGAGGGCAGCGTCCAGGCCCAGAGTTCAAGCCCTGTGACTACAGGGGAAAAAAAAGAAAGAAAGAAAAAGCTGGAACCTATCTCTGCCAATTGTTAAAGTTTCAATTTTAGACACTGATTTTTTTTTCCCCGTCCTGGGCTTGAACTCAGGGCCTGGGCACTGTCTTTTAGTCTGTGCTCAAGGCTGGCACTCTACCACTTGAGCCACAGCACCACTTCTGGTTTTTTCTGTGTATGTGGTACTGAGGAATGGACCCCAGGGCTTCATGCATGCTAGGCAAGCACTCTACCACTAAGCCACATTCCCAGCTTCCTCCAGCACTTTCTTTTTTTCTCTAGATTCAGAGATTTGAACTCTGGGCCTGGGCACTATCCCTGAGCTCTTCAACTCAAGGCTAGCACTCTACCACTTGAGCCACAGTGCCACTTCTAGTTTTCTGGTAGTTTATTGGAGATAACAGTCTCAAGGACTTTTCTGCCTGGTTGGCTTCAAACTGCAATCCTCAGATCTCAGCCTCTTGAGTAGCTAGGATTACAGGCATGAGCCACTGGTGCGCGGCTACCTCCAGCACCTTTTTTTTTTTTTTTTAATTTAATTTAATTTTATTTGTGAACATACTGTACAGAGGAGTTACCGTTACATGGGCAGGATCCTCCAGCACCTTTTATGCTGGCTATTTTGAGACAGGTTCTTGCTTTTTGTGTGTGTGCCTGTACTGGGGCTTGAACTCAGAGCCTGGGCATTGACCCTGTGCTCCTTTTACTCAAGGCTAACACTCTAATATTTGAGCCACAGAGCTATTAGTGGCTTTTTCTGTGATTAATTGGAGATCGTAGTCTCAAGGACTTTCCTGTCTGGGTTGGCTTCAAACCTTGATCCTCAGATCTCAGCCTCCTGAGTAGCCACCAGAGCCTGGCTGCCATGCAGTTGTGAGGGAAGTTTACAAGTCCCTTGGGACGTCTGCTAGCTAAAGTCCACCATCTTTGCTCCTTCTCAGGAGTGACCTGCTATGCTGTCATTATCTGGAACAGTCCTAGGAAATTCAGCCTTGGCACAAAGGCAGAGATGAATCTGGGTCGCCCCTGGTTAATTACACTCCCTGCAGACAAATTTGAAAGAGCCATTCTCCTGTGCACCACAGGCAGCAAACACATCCATAGTATATGTGATGTACATTTAGCCTGGCTGCCTAGAACACAAAACCCAGCTAAAGGTGGCTTGCACAAGATAGATATGTGGTGGGGGTGGGGGGGTGGGTATGCCATCCTGGGGGTGAACTCAGGCTGGGCACTGTCCCTGAGCGTTTTTTGCTCAAAGCTATCTGTGGCTCTACCACTTGGGCCACAGCTTTACTTCTGGTTTTGGGGTAGCTAATTGGAAAGAGACTTCACTGCCCAGGTTGGCATTGAATTTTGATCTTCAGATCTCAGCTTCCTGAATAGCTGGGATTATAGGCATGAGCCACTGACACCTGGGTAAAACTTTTTCTCATAGGAGAAGCCTAGGAAGGGCTGGGAAGATGGCTCAGTGGTAGAGTGCTTGCCTTGCATGCATGAGGCCCTGGTTCAATTCCTCAGCACCACATAAGCAGAAAAAGCCCTAAGTAGTGCTGTGGTTCAAGTGGTAGAGCACTAGCCTCGAGCTGAAGAGCTGAGGGCCAGTGCCTAGGCCCAGAGTTCAAGCCCCACAACCAACAACAACAAAAAAAAGGCCATGGGGGCTGGGAAGGTGGCTCAGTGGTAGAGCACTTGCCTTGCATGCATGAGGCCCTGGGTTCGATTCCTCACCACATAAGCAAAAAAGAAAAAAGCCGGAAGTGGCACTGTGGCTCAAGTGGTAGAGTGCTAGCCTTGAGCTGAAGAGCTGAGGGACAGTGCCCAGGCCCAGAGTTCAGGCCCCACGACCAGACCCCCCCAAAAGAAGAAGGAGGAGGAGGAGGAAGAGGAGGAGGTGGCCAGACACACCTGTCATCCCAGCTGCTCAGGAGGCTGAGATCTGAGAATCGCAGTTCAAAGCCAGCCTGGGCAGGAAAGTTTGTGAGACTCTTATCTCCAATTAACCACCAGAAAACTGGAAATGGTGCTGTGACTTAAAGTGGTAAATCATTATTAGCCTTGACCAAAAGAGTTCAGGGACAGCACTCAGGGCTTGAGTTCAAGCCCCAGTAGTGGCATGCCTGCACGTGTGCATGAACACACACACACACACACACAATGGTGACAACAGAAACAGCTCTTTTTTATTTTCTGTTGTGCGGCTTGAACTCAGGGCCTGGTCACTGTCCCTGAGCCTTTTCATTCAATGCTAGTGCTCTACCACTTGAGCCATAGCTCTATTTCCAGCTTTTTGCTGGCTAATTGGTAATAAGATTTGCATAGACATTCCTCCCCAGGCTAACTTCACACTACCATCCTCAAATCTCAGCCTCCTGGGTTGCTAGGATGATAGTACAGGTATAGGCTACCAGTGCCTGGCTTATTCTTATCAATGTGGAGAGAGGGGGAAGGGGAAATGGGCAGGAAGAGAGGTGACCCAGGAAAGAGGGTCCCATCTCCAGTGGCATTTCTAGTACTCCAGATCCAAAGTGTTGGGAACAGCAACAAAATGACTGTGTTTCTCAAAGAGCTGAGTCTGCATCATGTGAAGTGAAGGCTGCAGGCTCTATGTAGAGAGCTTTCAGACAAGCTGATTCAGCCACTCCTCCACTGAAATGAAGCAGAAAATGTTCAATCACACACAATCACAATAAAACCACTGGGCCTGAATTCTTGCCTGTCAACACAAGCAGCTGGGGCCGGGTGGGCAGGCGGCCTTGGCTGCTCCGGAAGCTGGAAGCTAACATCCACTCTGCCTTTCCCTCCAGGCTGGCTTCTAAGCTTTACTGCTCTGTAGCTGAGTGAACCGGGCCAGGGTCCAGTCTATCTGTGAAAATTGGGGTGACGATGTCCTGTAGGTGCCGTGAAGGACAGCAAGACACAACTCCAAGTAGTAAGTTCTGCTGCCATCATTTCCATTTTATTTTATTTTGGTGCCAGTATTAGGGCTTGAACCCAGGGCCGGAGGGCTACCCTTTAGCTAGCATTGATCACTGGAACCACAGCTTCGTGTGTGTGTGTGTGTATACATATATATATTTTATTTCCAGTCCTGGGCTTGAACTCAGGACCTGGGCACTGTCCCTGAGCATCTTTTGCTCAAAGCACTCTAACACTTCTGTTTTTTTCTGTGTATGTGGTACTGAGAATCAAACCCAGGGCTTCATGTACGCTAGGCCAACACTCTACCACTAAGCCACATTCCCAGTCCATTTCTATCTTTTTGCTGGTTAGTTGGAGGTAAGAATCTCATAGCGTTTCCTGCTGGGGCTAGCTTTGAACTTCAATCCTCAGATCTCAGCTTCCTGAGTAGCTAGGAGTTCAGGTTCGAGTCATTGGCACATGGCTTTCATTTCCATTTTGCAGAGAAGGAAACTGAGGCACAGAGAAGTTCATACTTACCTTGACCAAGGGCAGAGTTTGCCAGGGTCAGAGTTGGGATTTAAATCTCTCCCCTCCACTAAATATATGGTAGACTGCCAGCTAAGCAAGCAGGTCCAGTTAGCACAAGGCCCTGAGTTCAAACCCAAGCACAACCAATAAAATAATTAACCAAGTAACAGGATTTCAACAGTAACAAGGGACTTCAGGGATAATAGCTGGCTTTTGATAAGTCTCTCAGGAGACATGAACTTTGCACAACTGAGTGGCTCTTCTGGTTATTCTGAGTTTGGTCTTTTGGCAATGCTAGGGTTTGAACTCAGGGCCTCACATTTGACGGCCAAGTATCCTCTCTACATCTGTGTGTATGTGTGTGCGTGTGTACCAGGACTTGAACTCAGGGCTTGAGTACTGTCCCTTAGCTTTTTCACTCAGGGGTGGCACAGCTCCATGTCCAGCTTTTTTGCTGGTTAATTGGAGATAAGTCTCACAGATGTGTCTACCCCAGCCGGTCTCAAACCGTGATCCTTAGAGTTCAGCCTTCTGAGTAGCTAGGATTATAGTCGTGAGCCACCAGCACCCAGCCAGAGACCTTGTTATTTTTTTTATTTAATTTTTTTTTTTTTTGTCGGTTGTGGGGCTTGAATTTGGGGCCTGCTGTCCCTGAGCTGTTTTGCTCAAGGCTTAAACTCTGCCACTTTCAGCCATAGTGCTACTTCTGGTTTTTTGAATGGTTAGTTAAAGATAAGAGTCTCATGGAAGCAGGGCACTGGTGGCTCACGCCTGTAATCCTAGCTACAGGAGGCTGAGATCTGAGGATCGCGGTTCAAAGCCAGCCCGGGCAGGAGAGACCGTGAGACTCCTATCTCCAATAAACCACCACAAAACTGGAAGTGGCGCTGTAGCTCAAGTGGTAGAGCGCTCGCCTTGAGCTGAAGAGTTGAGGGACAGCGCCCAGGCCCAGAATTCAAGCCCCACGACCGACCAAAAAAAAAAAAAAAAAGAGTCTCATGGAGACTTTCCTGCCTGGGCTGGCTTTGAACCATGATCCTCAGATCTCAGCCTCTTGGGTAGCTAGGATTACAGGTGTGAGCTACCAGTGCCTGGCTTTAATTTTTTTATTGTTATTATAACAGTGATATACAGAGGGATTACAGTTACATAAGTAATGACTGCATTCTTTTTGGACAATGTCTCTCCCTTCACTTTTCCCTCTCATCCCCACCCACAACTTGTATAATTTTCCACATAGTGTCTAGTACCACTGCTGCATCTGTTCACCCTTTATCCCTCCACTTCTGTGGGAGACGTTGTCTTTAAAACAAAAAAACTGGAAGCTAATTTCTCTGCTCTGAATGTGAGCTGGGCTCTCTTCCAACAGATAAAATGAAGCAGAAATGATGTGGAAATGAGGGTGGGCAAATTCAGAGGGGGCTGGGCTGCCAAAGGCACGGAGCCGCTGGCCTGCCTGCACACTCTCTCATCATCGCTCACTGTGGGGGAGGAGTTGGGGCGGGGAGCCAGCTGCTCTGTCATGGGTTGAGCAGTGAAGGAACCAGAAACCTCTGATCAACAGTCTGAATAAACCCAGCCAGAACTGGGGGAAGGGGAGAAGGGGGGGGGCAGGTGACTCACAAGGAGTCTCCCTTCTTACTTTCCTGCAATTGGGAACAGAGGAGGAAGAGGAGGCTGAGCTCAGCATGGGGGACCCCCTCCCCTCCAGTCTGCGCTGAGAGATTTGGCCACCAAGATGAGTGAGCCACAGAAAGAACCCCAGAGGCAAGGATTCTGGCAGGCCAGGCCACGCCCCTCCACCCACAGTGAGAAGAATTTCATTGGCCACTATGAGTTTGAAACACATTAGGGAAAGTAAGCCAGGCCCCCCAGCAGTGGCTCACACCTGTAATCCTAGCTACTTAGGAGGTTGAGATCTGAGGATGGAAGTTTGAAGCCAGGTCAGGCTGGAAAGTCCATTAAGATGCTTATCTCCAATTAACTCCCAAAAAGGCTCAAGTGGTAGAGCATCAGCCAGGTGCCAGAGGCTCAGGTTTACAATCCTATAATGCCTACAGTGTCTATAATCTCAGGAGGCTGAGATCTGAGGATCACAGTTTGAAGCCAACCAGGCAGAAAAGTCTGAGAGACTCAATTCCAATAAACTACTCAGAAAAAGCTGGAAGTGGCACTGTGGCTCAAATGGTACAGTGCTAGCCTTGAGCACAAAGAGGGACAGCACCCAGGCCCTGAGTTCAAGCCCCAGGGCCAGCAAAAAATAATATTATATATATATATCTATATGGAAAGTAGTGCTTTTTTCCAAGTCTTTCTCTATTTTTGCTCCTTTACCCCCAGCTCTCTTCATCTCCCTTGTACAATTTTTAAAATTTATATTAAGCATGAATACTTGTGAAAAATGATAAACAGCCAACAGCCTTGGTACCCAATGCTCAAAGAGTGTCGCCTTTCTCCAGCCATTCTTTGTAGCAGTTTACTACACTGGGCCCCCTTTTGCAGATGACAAGCGAAGCCCGGGCCCAGAGAGGAAGAAAATCTTGCAAGGTCACAAAGGGGCAGGAAGAAGCTAATGAGGCCTTAACTCCAGGGTCTATATCTCATTTATCCAAACTCTTTGTTTTTGGTGCTGGTACTAAGGCTTGAACTGAATGGCTCATTGCTCTTGCTTTGTGCTCCTCCTCCTCCTCTTCTTCCTTTTCTCCTTCTCCTTCTCCTTCTCCTTCTCCTTCTTCTTCTTCTTCTTCTTCTTCTTCTTCTTCTTCTTCTTCTTCTTCTTCATCTTCTTATTCTTATTCTTACTCTTCTTCTTCTCTGGCTGGCACTGTACCACTTGAACCATGTCTCCACTTCTGGCTTTTTGCTGCTTAACTGCAGACGAGAATTTCTTGGATTTGTCTGCCTCCTGAATAGCTAGGATTGCAGGCATGAGCCACTAGCATCTTAGTAGTTCTTTCTTTTGCAAGAAGAGCAACAAAAAATAGGTGTGGCTGAGATGTGACAGAAACCAGTGTACTGACTTCTTACAGGTTATTAAAAAAAAAAAAAAAAACTTACAGAGCCAGGTACTGGTGGCTCACATCTGTAATCCTAGCTACTCAAGAGCCTGAGATCTGAAGATTAAGGTTTGAAGCCAGTCCAGGCAGGAAAATCTGGGGGACTGTCAACTCCAGTTAACCACTAAAAAAGCCAGAAATGGAGCTGTGGCTCAAATGGTAGAGCCCTAGCCTAAAGCAACAAAGTTCAGGGATAGCACCAGGACCAGAGATCAAGCTGACAAAATACATTTACACTTAAACATACAAAGGGGGGGGGGGGGAACAGTCTTTGACTGTCACCTTAATCTTTCAGAATAATGTCCTTTTGTTCCTTTTTTTTTCTTTCCTTTTCCTTTTCTTTTTGCCGGTCCTGTGGCTTGAACTCATGACCTCGCTGCTGTCCCTAAGGTTTCACTCCAGGCTGACGCTCCACCACTTGAGCCATACCTGTACTCACGGACTTTCCTGTCTGGCCTCAAACCTTGATCCTCACACCTCAGCCTCCGGCGTAGCTGGGATGACCCGCTTTCTCCATCCTTAGGCGTTTGTCTCCTTCCCCAAGGCTCCCGCGTTTTGGCGGGGGTCCCCACCCCGCTTTCCCGCCATCCTTTCCTCTCCACCCTCCCTTCCCAGCCTGGTGAATTTCTCCCTTGTCCCAGGTACTCTGGGCTCTTTCTGGCCTCCCCAGCTCACTCGTCTCTGCGGCCTCCCCCCCTTCCCTTCCCCTGTCCCCCCCCAGTCCCCCCCACCCCGCCGAGGCTGCGCACCCCGCAGCGCCCGCGCTGACAGCCTAATGAATGGCTTCGGCGGTAATTAGCGACCCCGCGGCTAATCAGGACGCGCATTTCCATTTTAAGTGCTGCGGTAAGGGGGGGCGGGGGGCTCCTCGCCGATCTCTCCCCGAGTCAGGAGCGGGGGCGCACGGGGGGAGGAGAGGAGGGTCGTCCGCCGCTGGGCCCTGGGCGGCCAGCCGGGGCCCCGGCTCCACTCCGGGGAAACCGCCGCTCCAGGCCTCTGTCTCCAAATGGCAGACCGACCCCGGCGTGCATGCGTGTGCGTGTGTGTGTGCGTGTGCGTGCCACAGCTTGAGCCACAGCTCCACGGCCAGCTTTTTCTGTGTAGGTGGTACTGAGGAATCGAACCCGGGGCTCCTTGCAGGCTAGGCGAGCCCTCTACCACTGAGCCACGTTCCCAGCTCGGGACAACCCTCTCGTTCGCGTTTCCTGGAGTTCATTTCCATGAGCATTACTTTCTGTGATCGGATAGACGGCCTCCTTTCCCCGTCCCGCGTCCGCAGCCCGCGCGCACCGCCGCGCGCAGCGCGTCCTTTCCTCTTCCCAGGCCGCGGCTCCGCGAGCCCGCAGGACCTGGGGCGCGAGGGTGACAGCACCCCCCAGCACCCCAGGGCTCGGTGCATGCGCAGGAGATCGGAGGGGGGGGGGAGGAGGGCCCGGGGCTCCAGCACCCCGGGGGGCGGGGAGGGTGTGGAGAAGGGCGCGCCCCGACCGCAGGGGCGGACAGCTGTCACTGGCGGGAAGACAATAATGGCGAGCGGGAAGGAAGGCGCGCGACCCCAGGCACTTAGCGCCCCCGCATCTTTCGGGGTCACCTACACAAGCCCCACCCTGGGTGCGACCCTCACCACGCCTGGTAGTTACCAGCGCCCGCCCGATCAGATCTGCCCTGCTCCCTCCTCGGTTCTGTCGGGGAGCAGGGGAGGGGGTCCCGGGCGGCTCCGAGTCCATCCCCCACCCCACACCCCGTTTCTTTTGGGCCGTTTCTGGGGTCTGAGCTCAAGGCCTCGCGCACTCCCTTGGGCCACACGTCTACTTCTAGCTTTGGGGGTGGGAGGGCTGGTCGGTAGTGGGGCTTGAGCTCTTTTGCTCCAGGCCAGCGCTTCACCACTTTGAGCCTCGGCGGGGCGTTGGAGGCTGAGATCTGAGGGCCACGGTTCAAAGCCAGCCTGAGCAGGAAAGCCCATGAGACTCTTATCTCCCATACCCCAAAAACCGGAAGTGGCGCGGTGGCTCAAGTGGTAGAGCGCCCGCCTTGAGCTGAGGAGCTGAGGGACGGCGCCCAGGCCCAGAGTTCAAGCCCCACGACCGACAAAAAAAAAAATAGAGGAACTCAAAGGGCCTGAGAGGCCCAGGCCGACCAGGGGTCCCACCCACTCGGGGAGCAGTGCGGGGCGCACCCCACACCCCGGCGGGCCAGTCCGGACCCGAACCTCGGCTCCGCCCCCCGCCCTCGGGGAAGTCATCCCGCCGATCGCAGGGCGGCCCTTGGGGCTGGAGGGAAGGGTCCCCGAGGGTCCCGGGCCGAGGTCCCCCGTAAGCCGCCGGGAAGCCGGGGAGCGGGGGACCAGGGAATGAACCGGGCAGGGCTCGGAACCTGGGGTACGGAGAGCCGTTTTAATTCAGGTCGTTCCTTTAGGGAGGTCGAGGAGGATTCGGAAGGGACTTGATGTCGATTACCGGGGAGACTTCGCCTCCCAAGTTACCCCAGGGCGCTGCTACCGCGCGCCGCGGACTGAGCCACCCCGGCGCCGGGCAACTAAGGACGCGGACCTGACCCCAGAGGCGGGACGGGGCGTGGCCGGACAAGGGGCGTGGCTTCTTATGGTGTTTGACGGTCGAGGAGGGGCGGGGCTTGGAGAGCGGGGGCGTAGCCTCTTAGGTTCCAGGGAGGCCGAGTTGGGGCGTGGTTTATAGAAATGGGCGTGGCCTCGCGCTCCGGGCGTGGCCTCGGCCAAAGGCGCGGAGCACAAGGCTCGGAGCGCGCGCGGGTTAGAGCTGCGCCCACCGGAGCGAGAGGCGTGGGAAGCCGGCGATCGCGGGGTCCCGCCAGCGTCCACGCTTTTCCTGCATCCTTGGTCCCCTTTCCGGGCGCCCCTCCCAACACCGCCGCGGCCATGCAGCCCCGGTGGGGTTGAGGCGTCCCCATGGTCGAGCCAGCGGTCGCGACGACCAGGGCGCATGGAGAACTTCCGTAAGGTGCGCTCGGAGGAGGCGCCGGCGGGGAGCGGGGCGGAGGGGGGCGGCGCAGCCCCGGGGCCCTTCGCCGATCTGGCGCCGGGCGCCGTGCACATGCGGGTCAAAGAGGGGAGCAAGATCCGCAACCTGCTGGCCTTCGCCACCGCCAGCATGGCGCAGCCGGCCACGCGCGCCATCGTCTTCAGCGGCTGCGGCCGGGCGACCACCAAGACCGTCACGTGCGCCGAGATCCTCAAGCGCCGCCAGGCCGGCTTACACCAGGTCACGCGGCTGCGCTACCGGAGCGTGCGCGAGGTGTGGCAGAGCCTCCCGCCCGGGCCCGCGCCCTCCCCGGCCCCGGCCCCCGCTCCCGGAGAGCCCGCCGCCAGCCTCAGCGTGCTGAAGAACGTGCCCAGCCTCGCCATCCTACTTTCCAAGGACGCGCTGGACCCGCGACAACCCGGCTACCAGCCCCCGAACCCCGATCCCGGTCCTTCTGCGGCGTCCACCGCGCCCACGTCTAAAAGGAGCCTGGGCGACCCCGCGGCTGGAGAAGGCGCCGCGAAGCGGTCTCATCCTGGACCCGGGGAGGGGGGCGCGGGCCGGACTGCCTGAGGTGACAACTCCCTGTCCTGGGCCACTTAGAGCCACTGGATCTTTTCCCCCCAACACCTTCAGTCTTCTGTATCTGGGTTCCCCCCGGGTGCCCACAGCCTGGACACAAACTTCTCAGACTGGTGACATGGACCCCCTCTCCCCCGCAAGGCCACAAGAGAGGGGGCCCAGGAGTGGCAGGAGGAGAACCCGGAGTAGCTTCGAGGGATGCGTTGGCCGAAGAGGCAAAAACTTCACTTTTTTTCTGGGGCTGTAACTAACTGGGACATGCTTCAGGAAGGCAGGGGTGGGCGGTGGGACAGGCCCCTCAGTATGGATGAGTGGGGAGCGGGGACTCTGGTAGCTAGGGAGAGCCCTTGGAATCAGCCCCACAATTGACTGGAGGGCACAAGCTAAGGAACTATAGGGGAGTCTGAGATGTGGGGGAGTCCTAGTCTGTGTCATCATAGTGTCCCTCGCCCCCCTGTAACAACCTGGTGGCTTGGCCCAGAGCGAGAAGCCTGGACAGAATTTCCCAAGCTTTCCCCCCTTGAGCCCTACAGCTGGAGGAGTTTTGCTCCCAATAAAACAAATACAATAATAGCTCTGTCCCCAGGTCTTTTCCTACTCACCTGCCTACTCCCCCTCCCCCTTCTGTCTCCATCTTAGCCTTGGCATCTTCAGGGTTAAGCAGAACTTCAAAATGGTTGCAAGGGGACACACTGCCCAAGCCCCGGCTCTCCTGCCCTGCTTGGTTGGGCTCTGGGAATCAGCAACTGTATGGCTGGAAGGGAATCTGTGCCCCCTCCCCCTTTTATGTCCCTACAGAGGGGGAAAGGGGCAGCTCCTCCTTTGGGGGTAGGGGAGGGAGAAGAACATGGTGGAGCTCTTGTGAGGGTCACCGTGAAGGGCACGAAGGTTCCTAAGCTTGCAGTCTTCTTTGCCATCCACAGCCTTGCCCAGAAGCCTGGCACGAAGTGCCCCAAGCAGGATCTCCCCTTGACTGCCCTTTCTCTGCAAAAGGACAGCACACCCTTGGGAAGAGGGGGGAGGAGAGAGGCTGAGCACAGATTCATGGCCAGAAATTACTATTCAGCACAGAAGCTGGGACTTGGGCTCTGAATCACTGCAGGCTCCCTGATAAGCTGCCGCTTCCAGCTACCGAACAGCTGTGCTGAGAGATAACAGCCTTGGAGCCCTGCCTGTCTCCTCGCCCAGCTCTTAAGTAGGCTGAGGTGGGGGGGGGGGTGTCACTGTGTGCAAAGAGTGGGAGGGGTGAGTGTAACCCCATGGTCTCAGGAGCAGACTCCCCCCACTGCAACTCAGCAGAACCCCTGAAAAGGGAGAGATGGGAAACAAAGCCTGTGTGAGTTATTTTGCTGGCAGACCCCCTAAAAGAAATCCTGTGCTAATGACAAGAGGTAGGTTTCTGTAATTGTGGGGAGGTCTCCAGGGAGGGTGGACATTCCCCCCCCCAAAAAAAAATCTCTGCTTGTACTTTGAGCCTTGTCCAGACTCCCTGATTGCCTCTTCTGATTTCCTTTGTTGTTGTTTTTTTCCCCCTTGTATCATCCCTGGTGCTTGAACTCAGGGCCTAGATGCAGTTCCTGAGCTTTTGTGTTCAAGGCTAGTGTTCTACCAGTTGAGCCACAAACTCAACATCTGGCTTTTTGGTGGATAATTGGAGATGAGTCTCACAGACTTTCTGCCTGGGCTGGCATCCAACTGTGATTCTCAGATCTCAACCTCCTGAGTAGCCAAGATTATAGGCCTGAGCCAGGGGCTCTTGTGTGTCTTTCTTTCCTTCCTTCCTTTCTTTCTTTCTTTCTTTTTTTTTGAGACAAGAGGTAGTGCAGCCTGATCTGCCCTTGAACTCTAGCTCCTCTTGCCTCAGCCTCCGTGCTGGGATTACTGCCATTAGCCTTCTCTAGCTTGATTTGCTCTTCTTGATGAGTCCCTAAGGAGAGTCAATAGGTTTAGCTGTTCTTGGCTGACCCTCTCATAGACAACCCAAGAAGCATGGAAAAGGCCAGGCACAAGTGGTTCATGCCTGTAATTCTAGTCCATTTAGGAGGCTGAAATCTGAGGATCTAAGTTTGAAGCTAGCTTGGTCAGGAAAAGTACATGAGGGTCTTATTTCTGATTAACCACCAACAAGCTGCAAGTGAAGGTGTGGCTCAAGTGGTAGAGTGCCTTGATTGAAAAAGGCAACCAAGAGCATGAGGCCCTAGTTCAAGCTCAGTTGCAACACACACACACACACACACACACACACACACTGTAATCATGGGGATGGAAATGGGGCAGACTAGAAAGCTAGCAAAGCCAGGCAGCCTGGAACCATAGGGCTTCTCTTACAGCATTAGGTCTTCTGGCATTCCAGGAGACCGCCTGTGTGAGGACCAGTGAATTAGGGGTTTGTAGAGGAGGAAAGGGGAGGCTTCCAGATTCAGCACAGTAAAAGCTTCAGAAGCCCAGCGCCAGTGACTCACGCTTGTAATCCTAGCTACTTAGGAGGCTGAGATCTGAGGATCAAGGTTCAAAGCCAGCTTGGGCAGGAAAGTCCCAGAGACTCTTATCTCTAATGAACCACCAGAAAACTGGAAGTGGTGCTGCGGCTCAAGTGGTAGAGCACTTGCCTGGAGCTGAAGAGCTGAGGGACAGCGCCCAGGCCCAGAGTTCAGGCCCCAAGACCGACACACACACACAAAAGCTTCAGAAGCTGCCTGTCCTCAGTTAGCCATGAATCTGCCATGGCAATCATTCCAACTTCCAATCAACTGCATACACTGCCCAGTTGTGGAGGGAGATGAGTCCTTTGTGGAGTGACATACACATTGTCCTCTCAACCCTGGCCCTTCACCTTCCAACCCCATTAATTGAGTAGTTTATGTTGTTGCTTTTTTTTTTTTCTTTTTGATCCCAGTCCTGGGATTTGAACTCAGAGTCTGAGTGTTGTCTCTGAGTTTCCTCCCCTCCCCTCAGTGCTAGCACTTGACCAATTGAGCCACAGCTCCACTTTTGACTTTTTTTTTTTTTTGTCAGTCATGGGGCTTGAACTCTGGGCTCGAACGCTGTCCCTCAGTTCTTCAGCTCAAGGCTAGCGCTCTACCACTTGAGCCACTGGGCCACTTCCAGTTTTCTGAGTGGTTTATTGGAGATAAGAGTCTCATGGACTTTCCTGCCTGGGCTGGCTTTGAACCATGATCCTCAGATCTCAGCCTCCTGAGTAACTAGGATTACAAGCGTGAGCCACCAGCACCTGGCACACTTTTGGCTTTTTTGATAGTTCAGTAGAGACAAAGTCTCATGAGCTTTCCTGCCCAGGCTGGCTTGGAACTGTGATTCTCAGATCTCAGCCTCCTGAGCAGCTAGGATTACAGGTTTGAGCAGCCAGAGCCCAGCTTAGGTGGGCAGTTTTTGTCATCATCCTGTCTATAAGAGCACACAGATGGTGTAGACTCCTAGATGGCTGAAGGAAGAGGTAGAGAAGAAAGAAAGAAAAATTCGCCTCAGGATTCTAACATATACTCGTGTGAAATTGTGCCCTCACCAGTATAATCCTTTGGCAAGCCTTATGGGCACCTGCTGAAGCTTAAGCCCATAACTGAATGAATCTTGCCAGCCTGCCCTACTCCCTGCCCAGCTCCTGACACATGAGAAGCCATTGGAGAGTTCCTGAATGGACTCACAGAACCACATTTCTCAACTATGATGATGCTGGTGGGATTGGAGGTGACTCAATTGGTAGAGCACTAGCCGATGAGTGAACGTATCAGGTATTGAGTCCAACTCTCAGTATTAGACAAAAAAAAAAAAGGAAAAAGAAAAGAAAGACCGGGGTTGGGAAGGTGGCTTAGAGGTAGAGCGCTTGCTTTGCATGCATGAGGCCCTGGGTTCGATTCCTCAGCACCACATAAGAAAAAAGCTGGAAGTGGTGCTGTGGCTCCAGTGGTAGAGCGCTAGCCTTGAGCTGAAGAGCTGAAGGACAGCGCCCAGGCCCAGAGTTCAGGCCCCACAACCGGACCCCCCCCCCAAAAAAAAAAAAAAAGAAAAGAAAGACCTTCTGATGCCACATGAAAGTCTGCAACTGTCCAGCCCCAGAGACAATGTCCAAAGTTGTCTGTCCTCACTGCAATCTCATTCATCTGCACTCTTGGAGTCTCCTGCCCTGTGAAGATGCCAGGCTTACCATGGTGATTGGGTGTTTATACCCAGCCAGAGGACTCCAGTGTTTCTTTCTCCTTTGTTCATTCTGGGGTTTGAACTCAGAACTTGGACTCTGTCCCTTAGCTTTTTCTTTTCTTTTATTCTTTGTGTTGGTTTTAGGGCTCAAACTAAGGAACTTTACTCTCCCTTGGCTTTTTTTTGCTCAAAGCTGATGCTCTACCTACTTGAGCCATGGGAGCTTTTTGCCACTTAATTGGAGATTAGAGTCTTACAGACTTTTTTTTTGGATCTGGTCGTGGGGCCTGAACTCTGGGCCTGAGCACTGTCCCTCAGCTCTTCAGCTCAAGGCTAGTGCTCTACCACTTGAGCCACAGCACCACTTCCGGCTTTTTTCTTTTTGCTTATGTGGTGCTGAGGAATCGAACCCAGGGCCTCATGCATGCAAGGCAAGCACTCTACCACTGAGCCACCTTCCCAGCCTCTTACATACTTTTTTTTTCTGCCTGGACTGGTTTGGAACCATGATCCTCAGATCTTGGCCTGCTGAGTAGCTAGGACTGAGCCACTAGTGCCTAGCTTCCGCTTTTATTTTAAAATATAATATACCTTAGTTATACAGAAATGGAAGGACAAAGCATGAACAACTGTAGTAGTGGAACTCTCTAGATACTATGTTGAAAATGAACTATACAGCTTGTGGGTGGAGACAGGAGGGAAAAACTGGGAGAGAGTCAAGGAAGGGGAGACACGGTCCGGTCCAAAAAGAAATGGGCTCATAGTCCGATGCTGGTGGCTCACGCCTGTAATCCCAGCTACTCAGGAGGCTGAGATCTGAGGATCGAGGTGTAAAGCCAGCGCAGGCAGGAAAGTCTGTGAGACTCCTCTCTCCAGTGAGCCAGCAAAAAGCCAGAAGCGGGGCTGTGGCTCAAGTGGTAAGGCGCTAGCTTTGCGCAAAAAGCAGCTCTGGGACAGTGCCCAGGCCCCGAGTTCAAGCCTCAGGACTGCCACCAAATAAAGAAAAAGACAAAAGAGAAGTAAGACTCATGGACTTTACGCACGGGATTCTGAGATCTCAGCCTCCAGAGCCGCTGGATGACCAGGGTGCGCCTGGGGCGCCTGGCTCACAGTACTTGCTATTATAGTTCTGTCCTTGTTATTGTCATCCTTCCCATAAAGAAGTGGGAAGGTCTGCTCCACTACGGGACTCGAACCTTGATACTGTCTATTGTCCGTCCCTCGCTTTCCTCCCACCCTCCACTCACTCCGACCCTCCAGGTCGCGGGACTAGCGGGAGAAAAAAAACCGTACGCGGAGCTAACTAAGTTTGTCCTCCGCGCGCCGCCTTCGTCCGCCCAGGGGCGCAAGGTGCGTCCTCCCGGAGGCTCCGCCCACCGGCGTCGGGCGCGTCCTTCCCCCAGGCTCCGCCCACAAGCGCGTGTTTCGTCCTTCCGGAGGCTCCGCCCCTGACGTCCGTGCGTGAGTCCGGCCCCCCGCGCGCCGGATCCGGAGCGGCCCGCGAGCTCGCACCGGCTTCTCCGCAGCCTCCGCCGCCGCGCCGCCATCGCCGCGATGCTGGGCGCCGCTCTCCGCCGTTGCATCGTCGCCGCCGCCGTCCGGGCGGGTCCCCGAGGCCTGCAGCACTCAGCCCCGGCCCTCAGCCCCGCCGCCGGTAAGCCCAACGGCTGCCGCCGCCCGCGTCCGCGTGTCCTTGCGGTGACCTGGGCCCCCGCCGCCACTCGAGGGCGGGCTCCCCCCGCGGCCTAGGCCGGGCCCCGCGCGCCCGGCCCCCGCGGCCGCCCCGGCTGCTTCCCGGGGGTCGGCCCGCGGCCCGGCCGGCCCCCGCGG
The DNA here is from genome assembly GCF_019054845.1 of Dipodomys spectabilis. NCBI lineage: Eukaryota > Metazoa > Chordata > Mammalia > Rodentia > Heteromyidae > Dipodomys > Dipodomys spectabilis. Next base: position 564,998 of record NW_024871155.1, on the reverse strand, counting down.
CGGGTCTCTGCCGGGGAGGGGGGCGCAGGAAGCGGGGTGCGGCGGCCCCCTTGGCGTCCCCGGGGGCCCCGGCCGTGACCTGGGCCGACCCCGCCGCCGGCTGGCCCGCGGCGCCCGGCGAAGGTGACATTGAGCCCGGGGCGCGGCGCGCCCTCCCCGCCCCGAGACCCCGACGTCCGGTGAGCGGCCGGATGCGGGCGCCGGGGGACGGTTGTGCCGCGTTCCGACCTCTGGGCGCTCGGAACCCGGGCGGCTTGCCGGGTTTCCTTCGCTCCGAAGGTCGTCGCCCCCCCCAGCTCGGAGGAGGACACTGGGTCGCCGGAGTGCGAACCCTGGCTCCTCTGTCGCTGCCTCCCTGCATGTGTGCTGGGAGATTGCGTGTCCCACACGAAGTCGTTGATGTTTCTTCTGGTACTGGGCCTGGTACCCAGGACGCTGCACCTGCAAAGCCTTGCCACCAAACTACCTACATCGCAGCCACGGTTTATTTACGTCCCAGCCATATATTTTATTTGTCTGACGCCAGGAGAGAGGGTCTCGCCTAGGAACCCGTTAGTGCTGTACTCTTCCTTTCTTCCTTCTTTCCTTTTTTCTTTCTGTGTGAACTCAGCTTCTGGGCGTTGGTAGATTCCCCCCCCCCCCCCCCTCGCTGCTGCTGCTCTACCACTTGAGCTTGCAGCTTCCTCCTTCCCCCGCCTTCCCTTTTTCTGGTCTTAGACTTTAACTCAGTCCGGGCGCTGTCGCTTTGTTTTTTCCTCGCCTCAAGGGTAGTGCTTTACCAGCTTTACCACTTGAGCCACACCTCCACTTTCGTCCTTTCCGGGGTTAATTGGAGATTAGAGTCTCCGAACTTGTCCTGCCCACGCTGCCTTAGAACCACGATCTCAGATCTCAACCTCCTCTGTAGCTAGGATTACAGTCTTGAGCCACAGGCACCTACCTAGCACCTTGCTTTTTAGTTAACAGGAGTTGCCCTTGAATGCTAGTCCATGATTATGGTGTAAAATATGAAACGTAGGTTTTAAGGCCTACATTTAGGCCCATTGAAACATTAACTCACACATTGAAAAACTGACATTATCTGTTTGACTCTTTGAACCTAAAGGATACTTTTCACCTCATTCAGTTTGGGCTTAAGCGTCCTAGAACAATAGGGCTGGAGTAAGCTTAGACACCATAGAAATTCTTGTTTTAGAAGAAAATGAGGCCCACCTTGAGAACTAGCTCTTCAATTAGCAGTGGAAATGTTTTCTGTTTCTTAGCTTTGGTTGTTAGCCTTGACTCTGCTGTTCGGATTTTGTGGAGTCATTTTTTTTTCCTTATTGCAAAAGTAGCAAATACTTAAACTTTTTTTCAGATGACATTTTGGATTTTTTTTTTTTGTCGGTTATGGGCCTTGAACTCTGGGCCTGAGCGCTGTCCCTTAGCTCTTTAGCTCAAGGCTAGCACTCTACCACTTGAGCCACAGCTCCACTTCTGGCTTTTTTTTCTTTTTGCTTATGTGGTGCTGAGGAATCGAACCCAGGAGCTCATGCATGCAAGGCAAGCGCTCTACCACTGAGCCACCTTCCCAGCCCCTCTTCTACATTTTTAAAGCAGGTTTGGGAAATGGCAGAAATTTTTGGCAAACCATACACTAAGTAAATTATTTCCTTGTTGATTTATCTCTCAGTTATTCTGTTCACCCTCCCAAGCCATTAAACTAATGGCTTTATTTTAGATGTTTGTCCCATGTAATTGCCACTAGGAGGCAGTGTTGGTCATAAGCAATGTCAGCTGCTTTTTATATGTGTGATTCTTGGCATGTTACTTTACCTTAAGTCTCAGCTGCCTTTTGTGTAAAGTCAAAGTAATTTGGGGTAGTTGTGAAGCTAAATGAGATAGTGTAACTCTTATCATCTTGTCTAGCAGAAGTACTTAATACAACTGTGCCTTGGTAAAGGATGAAATTGAGTCTGATTAGTGCCCCCTAAGGGTTAGGGGATTTTGTGGCCAGAACATAACAAAGCCTACTTGCACATAGCTTCAAGGCTACATAACATATTCCATCCTCTATGTAGCGTGGGGTCTAAACTGCATGTATTTGCTGTATTACTATGCATTTCAGTTTTGGATTTTTCAATGCTATGGATGGAATTTAGGGCCCTATAGGCAAGCACTGTACCACTGAACCATGTCCCTAGCCCATTCATTTTTGGATAACACTAGTGGAGATTTGTGCCTCATAAGGACCAGTATGAGACTAGAGGTTTTACTCTATTGAAAGTCAGAGAAGAGAGCCAATATGGTGCTACGCATCTGTAATACCAGCTATTGCGAGGCGAGGTGGAGGCAGCCAAGATAGGGAAAGTAAGCCGCAACCCTATCTCAAAAACAGAGTAGAGAACCAAAGGCTGGGCGTGTGTCTCTAGTATGAGTGCTTTGTTTTCTTGGAGGCCCTGGGTTTGGTTCTCAGCACCACAAAAGCCAGAAAAGCTAGGCGTGGTAGCCTGCATATATATCATCTCAGCACTAGGGAGGCTGTTACTTAGACCCTGTCTCAAAAAACAAACATGAAAATGAATTTTATTTCTTTTCTTTTTTTTTGTCCAGGAGCTTGAACTCGGCCTGGGGTCTGCGCACTGTCCCTGAGCTTTTTCTCTCAAGGATGGCACTCATCATCTTGAGCCACAGGCTCCACTTTCAGTTTTCTGGTGGTTAATCAGAAGAGTCTCATGGACTTTAACAGAGGTCCTCAAATCTCAGCCTCATGAGTAGTTAGGAGTATAGGTGTGAGCCACTTGGCATTCAGCATGAATTTCTTTTTCTTTTTTTTTTCCTCTCTGTTGTGGGGCTTGAACTTAGGGGTTGGGTGCTGTCCCGGAGACTCTTCGTGCTCAAGGCTAGTGCTCTACCATTGAGCCACAGCCTCACTTTCCAACCTTTTCTCTTCTCTTTTTATGTGGTACTGAGGAATCGAACCCAGAGTTTCATGCATGCTTAGACAAGCACCCTACCAGTAAGCCACATTCCCAGCCCAAATTTCATTTCTTGAATGAGGATAAGGTCAAGTGAATGTATCTAGAGGATTTAGAGAGGAGTCTAAAGTAGCAATAAAAAAGTTAAGTCTCCAGTTTGAAACATAATGATATAATAGTTTCCCAGTTACATGCTGAGTTGATAGATTATGCAAACTAATGGTTAAGTTCTCTAGTCGGGCCTTTAGAACCTGTGAAGTCCAGGCCGGCAGCCTCACCTGGGAGAGGGTAGGGCGTCTCTCCCTCTGAGCAACACAGCCAGCTTATCAACCTCTCTCTTTTTCTCCTCTGGTATCTTCAGGTTGTATCAAAGCAAAGGAATTCACCATAATTTGCCTTTTGAGTGTAACTACTAGGTGGTGGTGGAGATGCCTGTATCATTTCCTCTAAAAAACAATGATGAGGGCATGAATTTGTATGAAGTACACAGTACACATGTGGAATTATCTATCCCTTATAGTGTTAATGTGTACTAATAAAAACTTTAAGTATATGGGAGAAAAGGATTAAGAATACATCTGCTGTAGCACTGCAGTTAAGGACTTTTTTGTGTGTGTTTGCCAGTCCTGGGGTTTGAACTAAAAGGCCTTGACAGTGTCTTTGAGCTTCTTTTGCTCAAGGTTAGTGCTCTACCACTTGAGCAACAATTCTACTTTTGGCTTTTTTTTGTAATTTAGTGGCGATAAGAGTCTCATGGAAGCTGGGCGCCAGTGGCTCATGCCTGTAATCCTAGTTACTCCGGAGGCTGAGATCTGGGGAACACGATTCAAAGCCTGGGCAGGAAAAGTCTGTGAGACTCTTATTTCCAATAAACCACTCAGAAAACCAGAAGTGGTGCTGTGGCTCAAGTGGTAGAGCACTAGCCCTGAGCTGAAGAGCTGAGAGACAGTGCCCAGGCCCAGAGTTCAGGTCCCACAACCTACCAAAAAAAAGAGTCTCATGGACTTTTTTGCCCTGGCTGGCTTCAAAGTGATCCTTAGATCTCAGCCTCCTGAGTAGCTAGGTTTATAGGTGTGTCACTGTTGCCTGGTTTAGGAATATAATTTTATTCATGGAAGAGATGTATGTGTATTCCCAATGCATGAAATCCCGTATGGGCCCAGCAGTGAGCAAACTGAGTAGAAGAGGGTAAACTTACTAGGGCTAGGATAAAGATTGGAGATGAAGCTTTTTTTTTTTTTTGGTCGGTTCTGGGGCTTGAACTCTGGGCCTGGGGACTAACCTTGAGCTCTTCAGCTCACTTGAGCCACAGGTGATTCATTGGAGACTAAAGAGTCTCATGTACTTTCCTGCCTGGACTGGCTTTGAACTGTGATCCTCAGATCTTAGCCTCCTGAGTAGCTAGGATTACAGGCGTGGAGCTAACAGCCTGGCAACAGATTATCAGTGAAGTAGAGGGTTATGACAACCTATGTTTTCTGATACATCAATGTATTAGTCTTGTAAGCTCATTAAATGTCTACATAGTCTCAATTATTTGGGTATATTGAAGTGGAAACATGCCTCCCTCCTCCCTTTTTTAAATTTTGGCTAGTCCTGGGGCTTGAACTCAGGGCCTCAGCACTATCCCTGAGCTTCTTTTGCTCAAGGCTAGCTCTCTACCACTTGAGCCACAGTGCTACTTATAGCTTTTTCTCAGTGGTTTGGGGATGAGAGTTTCATCGACTTTCCTGCCCAAGATGGTTTCCAACCTTGATCCTCAGATCTCAGCCTCCTGAGCAGATTACAAGTGTGAGCCACTTCAGCATGTTTCTGCACACATTTTACTTCATTCTTGGCCTCTGTTGTGAAGATAAGTTATATCTCTGGGAAAATTGAGGCAGATATTTTGCTGTAAGCTCAAACAACAATTTAGGTGAGGATTACAATCTAATAGTGACATCCATCTCCTGAATTGGCTCCTCTTCTCTGCTTTTCCTCTATTCTTCCTCCTGCCCACTCTTACATTAGAGATACAGAAGATCCTCTTAGCATTTAGCTTTCTGTGTGTCCTTAGAACTATAGTATTTATTGAGAGGTTTTTGGTAAGGTAGGGGTGTGTGTGTGTGTGTGTGCGTGCGCGCATGCGTGCGAGTGTGCCAGGCACTCTTGGCTCATGCCTGTAATCCTAACTATTCTGGAGGCTAAGATCTGAGAATCTCAGTTTGAAGCCAGGCCAGGCAGAGAAGTTCCTGTGAGACTCATCTCCAATGAACCACTCAAAAACCAAAAGTGGGGCTGTTTCACATTGGTAGAGTGCTAGCCTTGAGTAAAAGGGCCCTGAGTTCAAGCCCCACAACTGACCAAAAAAAAAAAGAAAAGAAAACAGAGCTGCTGTAATCCCAGTCAGTACTCTACTGGTTATGGCTGGAGGATTGTACATTTGGGGCCAGCTTGTGCTACACAAACCTTGTGTCAAAAAAAATAACTAAATACACTAGGCAATATATGTCAAGGGCTGGCCTTATTACTTTTCTTCTCGTTGCTGAGGTTTGAAGCCAGCCTTGGGCTCCTTCATAGGTGTTCTTAGCACTTGAGCCACTCCACCAGCCCCCAAGGACTGTTTCACGCATTGAAATCATTATTCACTTTCCTTGTAGCTATCCAGTCAGCTCGCTGCTATTCCCATGGGTCACATGAGACAGATGAGGAGTTCGATGCTCGCTGGGTGACATACTTCAACAAGCCAGACATAGATGCCTGGGAACTGCGTAAAGGTAAGTGGAACATGGGCACACTTGTCTGTTCTGGTATGTAAGAATGAACTGAATTCACTACTTGGTTGAAAGCAGTTATTTTGAAAACATACATAGTGTAAACAAGTTTCTAAAGTGTTTCCGTAGAGTAGAATTTTTAAGCCTGGAATTTTTTTTTATTTTTTATTTTTTTGTTGGTCATGGGGCCTGAACTCTGGGCCTGAGCGCTGTCCCTCAGCTCTTCAGCTCAAGGCTAGCGCACTACCACTTGAGCCACAGCACCCACTTCTGGCTTTTTCTAGTTATGTGGTGCTGAGGAATCCAGGGCCTTATGCATGTAAGGCAAGCACTCTACCACTGAGCCACCTTCCCAACCCCAAGCCTGGGGTTTTTTTGTTTGTTTGTTTTTTGTCGGTCCTGGGGCTTGAACTCGGCCTGAGTTCTGTCCCTCAGCTCTTCAGCTCAAGGCTAGAGCTCTACCACTTGAGCCACAGTGCCACTTCTGGTTTTCTGGTGGTTTATTGGAGATAAGAGTTTCACGGACTTTCCTGGACTTTCCTGCCCAGGCTGGCTTTGAACTGGGATCCTTAGATTTCAGCCTCCTGGGTAGCTAGGATTATAGGCGTGAGCCACCAGCACCCAGCTAGGCCTGGGGTTTTAAACCAGGATTTTTAAACTACTTAACATTTTGAGCCAGACAGTTCTTTGTCATTGGAGGAGGAGGGTGTCCTTTGCACTGTAGAGTACTTAAGCAGTATCCTCGGCCACTAGATACACACATAAATGCACACATATACATGCACACACAAAAACTATAGTTGTAGAAATAGTTGCTCAGTGTTCCTTGGGTGAGAAAATCCTAATTGAAAACCATTGCAGGGGGGAGACCGGGAAGGGATGTGAAGGGTAAACAAAGGAGGAGGCTGCAATGCTTGATAAGAAATGTACTTATTATCTTGCCCATGTAATTGTAACCCCTCTGTACAGTATGTTCACAATAAAAAAAATAAAATAAATTTCAATCCAAAAAAAAAAGAAAAATAAAGTCAGAAGGTGATTCAATCTAAAAAAAAAAAGAAAACCATTGCAATAGAAATAGGGCTAGCTGAGTAGAGAGAGGTGAGAGTTTTATTCCTTTCACATACTTTATACAAGCTGTCATTTGATTCTCTTCCAGTCTGGGTAATGGGCTGAGGGTTTTAATTTTTATTCTTAATCATGAGTTGCTTTGTTCTGGACTCGCATGTTTCTTTTAACATGAACAAGTGGCATTAATTATTATCTCAAACCAAAAATTCCATATGTGGTTGTATGGCTTACACATGACTATGTTCACTTGTATCCTTTGTTTAAATATCTTACAATAATGACAGCAATAAACCTAAGTGCTTTAAGGCTTCTCTGCTGGAATGTAATGACTTCATTGTGCTGTAGCCAGGGAACTTGTTAATGAATAATCTTTAGAAGAAGTAATGAAATAACAGCAATTCTGCATTCCCATTAAGAGAGTCTAGTGGATATGTCATTTTGTGCAGACACGAAAGTAATCATGCCCAATCATTTTATGGTTGAATGTTTATGAGTCTACCCACTAGCATTTCTCTATAATGTCTTCTTAATACACTCATTTGGGCTTCATTAGCTCTCTCTCCTTAAGCATTTCTCTGCTTTCAATTGCTTTCCCAGGGGATCTATTTTAAAGCATTCAAAATATGTACATGTTAAGAGTTGAAGAGGTAAAATGCTTTTTTTTTCTTTTCTTTTTGTTTTTGTCAGTCATGGTGCTTGAACTCTGGGCCTGGGCACTGTCCCTGCGCTCTTCAGCTCAAGGCGAGTGTTCTTCCTCTTGAGCTACAGCGCCACTTCCGATTTTCTAGTGGTTTATTAGAGATCAGAGTCTCGTGGACTTTTCTGCCCCGCTGGCTTTGAATCTCGATCCTCAGATCTCAGCCTCCTGAGTAGCTAGGATTACAGGCGTGGGCTACCAGCGCTCAGCTTATTTTCTTATTTGAAAAGATATTATTATGAAAATAGAACTTTAATTGGTCTGGGAAGGTGGTTCAGTGGTAGAGTGCTTGCCTCACACGCATGAGGCCCTGGCTTTGATTCCTCAGCACCATATAAGCAGAAAAAGCGGGAAGTAGTGCTGTGGCTCAAGTGGTAGAGCACTAGCCTTGAGCTGAAGAGCTGAAGGACAGCGCCCAGACCCAGAGTTCAGACCCCATCACCAACTGAAAAACAAAATAAAATAGAACTTTAGTTGATGAAGAGTTTTTCCTTTAGCCTGTGAGCTATTTATTTATTTATTTATTTATTTTTGAATCCGAAAATTCAATCATCAATTTTATTATTAGCTGGGGTTTTTTTGTTTGCTTTTTGGTTCCAGTCTTGAGGCTTAAACTCAGGGCCTATCCCTGAGCTTTTGTACTCAAGGCTAGTGCTCTACCATTTGAGCCACAGCTTCACTTTCAGCCTTTTGGTTAGTTGGAGATAAGTCTCAGTCTTTCCTGCATGGGCTGGCTTTGGACTGCAACTCTCAGATCTCAGCCTCCTGAGTAGCTGGGATTATAGGCATGAGCCACCAGTACCCAGCTTACTATTATTTTTTTTTAATTGTAATTAAGTGATTACATAAATTTCACAAAATTCACAGTATTATGAGATAGTGATATTTAAAGTCACAAACACATTCTAACCTTCCTGGGGCAAGTTGTTTTTTTATCATGGTCTATAAAGTTTATGAATTCTGTGAGCTTTGACGATGCAGTTATTTCTTCCACATCGGGTGATATGGACGTTTCTATCCTTTCGCTTTGTGTCAGCCGTTCCCTCTTTCCTGCTCATTCCCTCCCTCCCATCGCTGCCATTGAGTTGCTTAGTTCATTTTGATCAATGTCCAGTGCAGCTAAGGGGTCCTGCTGTTGTATGTTTTCCCCTGTGTTGAGTTATTTATTATATAATTCAACTAATATACTGTGGAAGATCCCCTATGATCTTAACCATCTAGAATGTGTTAACACTAGTTTCTCATGGGTTTCATAGAAAATAGAGGCTCAAACAGATAAAGTTGCTTGTCTTCTTTTAAATTGACAGGGATGAACACACTTGTTGGCTATGATCTGGTTCCAGAACCCAAAATCATTGATGCTGCTTTGCGGGCATGCAGACGGTTAAATGATTTTGCTAGTGCTGTTCGCATCCTAGAGGTGGTTAAGGTCAGTGAAATGACAGTGAATGGAAAGGTTGTTCTAGAACTGGGAACCCTGTTGATAAGGTATCAGTGTGTTGTATATTTGAATTTGTTAAAATAATCTAAAATTTGGGTTTGTTGTTGTTGTTGTTGTTGGGGGAGGTGGTCGTGGGGCTTGAACTCTGGGCCTTTGTGCTGACCCTCAGCTCTTCAGCTCAAGGCAAGCACTCTACCACTTCCAGTTTTCTGGTAGTTAATTGGAAATAAGAGTCTCACAGCTTTTCCTGTCTGGGCTGGCTTTGAACTGTGATCCTCAGATCTCAGCCTCATGAGCCACTAGCGCCCTGCTAAAATTTGGGGTTTAAAATAATGAACATTAATTGTACAAACTGCTCGGGACGGAGATCTGAGGATCACAGTTCAAAACCAGCCCAGGCAGGAAAGTCCATGAGATTCATTTTTAACCACCAAAAGGCTGAAAGTGGAGTTATGGCTCAAGTGGTAAAGCAAAAGCTCAGAGACAGCACCTGTGTACCTGTGTTCAAGTCTCAGAACTGGTATACACGGGGCTGGGAAGGTGGCTCAGTGGTAGAGTGCTTGCCTTGCATGCCTGAGGCCCTGGGTTCGATTCCTCAGCACCACATAAGCAAAAAGAAAAAAGCCGGAAGTGGTGCTGTGGCTCAAGTGGTAGAGCATGGTAGAGTGCTAGCCTTGAGCTGAAGAGCTGAGGGACAGTGCCCGGGCCCAGAGTTCAGGCCCTATGACCTGACCCAAAAAAAACCAAAAAGAACTGGTATACACACAAAAAAGATGTGCTTGAGTATATAATTCAAACTAATCAAGAAGCTGAAAGAAGCTGAAATCACATGAGCCTATTTCAGAGCCTGCCCAGACAAATCCTCATGACTCCCCCCCCCCCCCCCCCCCCAGCTTGAACTCTGGACTTAGGCACTGTCCCTGCACTCTTCAGCTCAAGTCGAGCGCTCTGCCACTTGAGCCACAGTGCCACTTCCGGTTTTCTACTGGTTTATTGGAGATAAGAGTCTCACGGACTTTCCTGCCTGGGCTGGCTTTGAACCTCAATCCTCAGTCTCAACCTCCTGACTAGCTAGGATTACAGGTGTGAGCCACCGCCCTCATGACTCTTACCTCCAGCAAAAAGCTGGAAAAGGAGGCATAGCTCAAGTGGTAGAGGTTTGGGTGTTCAAGCTCCAGTATTGACTTTTAAAAAAATGCACAAAGCTGGGCACTGGAGGCTCACGCCTGTAATGCTAGCTACTCAGGGGGCTGAGATCTGAGGATCGTGGTTCAAAGCCAGCCTGGGCAAGAAAGTCCTTGAAACTCTTATCTCCAGTGAACCGCCAGAAAACCGGAAGTGGCGCTGTAGCTCAGGCGGTAGAGTGCTAGCCTTGAGCTGAAGATCTGAGGGACAGCGCTCAGGCCCAGAGTTCAAGCCCCACAACCAACAAAAAAAAAGAAAAAAATGTACAAGATATCTTTTTATTCAGTTGTTTGCAATTCTATTTGAGAATTTATCTGAAGGAGATAACGGACGTGAGAAAGCTTAACTGCAAAGGGTTTTTTTTTTTCTTTTTTTTTGGGGGGGGGGTCCATTCGTGGGCCTGAACTCTGGGCCTGGGCGCTTTCCCTCAGCTCTTCAGTTCAAGGCTAGCACTCTACCACTTGAGCCACAGCGCCACTTCTGGCTTTTTTTTTTCTGCTTATGTGGTGCTGAGGAATCGAACCCAGGGCCTCATGCATGCAAGGCAAGCCCTCTGCCACTGAGCCACCTTCCCAGCCCTGCAAAGGGTTTTTATCTTGTTGGTCTTTGTGATATGAAATGAATGTTAGTGGTTTCAGAACAGATAATATCCAACTCAGTACTGTAGAAATGAGTGTTAAACTGAGTATTTGTGAGAAGTCTCCTGCCCTGGACATTCATGTTCTCTGTCTGTAACAGAGAAGTTCAAGGGAGAAGTGACATTTTTTTTTTTTTTTTGAAATGGAAGTGACATTCGTTATAACGAGTAAGATAATTAAATGGCTCTGTAGGCGATCAGTCCATTCAGCACTGGTAGTTAATTCAGTTAGGGTCTCAAATTGGAAGCAAATTAAAAAACTTTCCCTGTGTTAATTTAATCTTTCTTGTTGCCTGCTAGGCATATTTAATTATCTTTACAAAATTCTGTCATCACCATCTTCTTTTCCAGTCATTCCAGATTTGTCATTTATTTTTTTATTTTTTTTGTTGGTCATGGGGCCTGAACTCTGGACCTGGGCGCTGTCCCTCAGCTCTTCAGCTCAAGGCAAGTACTCTACCACTTGAGCTACAGTGCCACTTCCAGCTTTTTTTGCTTATGTGGTGCTGAGAAATGGAGTCCAGGGCCTCATGCATGTAAGACAAGCGCTCTACCATAGAGCCACCTTCCCACCTGTCTTTGTTATTTTCATTTATTTTTATTTTTTGTAGTATTGGAGGTTGAACTCAAAGCCTAGAGCATACTAGGCAAGTGTTCTCACCCATGGGCCATGAACCCCGACTCGTTGTTCTATTTGTTTTTTGGTTTGGGGTTTTCTTTTTGGTCAGTTTTGGGGCTTGAATACTGGGCCTGGGCACTGTCCCTTCATTCTTCAGCTCAAGGCGAGCACTCTACCACCTGAGCCACTGTGCCACTTCCGATTTTCTGGTGGTGAATTGGAGATAAGAGTCTCACTGCCTTTCCTTCCCTGGGCTGCCTTTGAACCGTGATCCTCAGATCTCAGTCTCCTGAGTAGCTAGGATTATAGGCGTGAGCCACTGGTGCCCAGATGTTTATATGAGTTTTTGAGACAGGGTCTCATTAACTTCACTGCTCAAATTATCTTTAAAACTACGAGCACAGAACCTGTGTTGAGTCTGCTACTAGCTTCTATAAATGATTAAAAGCTTTTTCAAATTCCTTTTGTTAACAGAGACAGTTTTCAAGAAAGTTAACTGTGACTATTCTCTTTGTCAACAGGACAAAGCAGGACCTCATAAGGAAATCTACCCCTATGTTATCCAGGAACTTAGACCAACTTTAGATGAACTGGGAATCTCCACGCCTGAAGAACTGGGCCTTGACAAGGTGTAAACCTCCACAGGTAAAGAGCGTGCCACTTCCTGCAAGAGGAGATTGGAGGTTGATGCTCAGCACCCAGAGAGGCTGGTCTGGCCAGAGGTGGTGGCCCAGTGACAAGTGAGATGATGGTTTCTAGCTGTTAGCATTTATACCTCTTTCCATGATGTAAAGATGCCATGAGGATACCATAACTGAAAAGTGTCCATGTGAACTCCTTCAGGCATAAAGTAGCATAGATGACAGACAGCACAGTGTGTTCGTGTATCCGCATTTGCATTTCCAAATGAGGTCATTTTGCCATAGTTCATTTGTGGGTTGATTGTTTTTTCCCCCAAGAAAACAGTACTCTACATAGTTACATTAGAAGCCTCTGTGTGCCCTTATTTTTAGTAGAGTTTGTCTGATATCACTGTGTGTTTTATTAGAACTAAATAATAGGTCCATACCCATCATTCAGTGATAAAGCTTTGTGGTTAACTTGTTCTCTATGGAAAGACAAACCAATACAACCACAGGATTGTCTAGATACTAGATAGGGTACAGAGCAATTCTTTCTCAAAACAAAAAACCACCAGATGGCGGTGGCTTACGCCTGTAATCCTAGCTACTCAGGAGGCTGAGATCTGAGGACCACTGTTCAAAGCCAGCCCGGGCAGGAGATTTATCTCCAGTAACCCACTAGAAAAACGGAAGTGGTGCTGTGCCTCAAGTGCTTGCCTTGAGCTGAAATGCTGAGGGACAGTGCCCAGGCCCAGAGTTCAAACCCCACAACTGACAAAAAACCAAAAACTAGGCTAGGTGCTACTGGCTCACATCCATAATTTTAGCTCTTCAGAAAAGCTAAGGTTGCTGGGAGTGTGGCTTAGTGGTAGAGAATGCTTGCCTAGCATTCATGAATCCCTGGGTTTGATTCCTTAGTACCACATAAACAGGAAAGGTCAAAAGTGGCACTGTGGCTCAAGTGGTAGAGTGCTAACCTTGAACAAAAGAAGCTCAGGGGCAGTGCCCAGGTCCTGAGTTCAAGTCCCAGGACTGCAAACAAAGAAAAAGAAAGAAAAAAAGCTGAGATCTGAAAAATATTGTTCAAAGTCAGCCTGGGCAGAGAAATCTGAGATTATCTCCAGTATACGAGGCCCCGAGTTCTGTTCCTTCCATCAGAAATAATGCAAATAAAACAACTTTAAAAGCTTTTATTTTTATATTTTTTAAAATTTTTTTAGTTTTGTCAGTTGCGGGGCTTGAATTCAGGGCTTTGGATGCTGTCCCTCAGCTCTTTTTTTTTTTTTTTTTTTGCCAGTCCTAGGGCTTGAACTCTGGGCTTCGGTACTATCTCTTAGCTCCCTTTTACTTAAGGCTAGTGCTTTACACTTGAGCCACAGTGCCACTTCCAGCCTTTTCCATGATTAATAAGAGATGAGTATCACAGACTTCCTGCCCAGGCTGGGTTTGAACCACAGTCCTCAAATTTAGTCCTCAAATCCTCCTGAGTAGCTAGGATTAATTTTTTGTGCTGCACCTCACGCTCTCTTGCTCTCACTTGGCTTTTTTCCTCAAAGCTGGTGGCCTGTTACATGAGCCACAGCTCCACTTTTGGCTTTTTGCTTGTTAATTGGAGCTAAGAGTCTCCTGACTTTCCTGCCATGGCTGGCTTTGAACGACAATCCTCAGATTTCAGCCTCAATCCTGAATATCTAGGATTACAGGTGTGTACCACTGGTTCCTGCTTACTTTTTTAAACACTTTTTACCAAACACCTTTTTTTGTGTGTGCTGGTCATGAGCTTGGCCACTGTCCCTGAGCTTTTTCACTGAAAGCTAGTACTCTACCACTTAGAGACACAGCTCCATTTCTGGTGATTAACTGGTTATCAGCGTCTCGTGGACATTACTGCTGGGGCTGGCTTTGAACCATGATCCTCAGATCTCAACCTCCTGAGTAGCTAGGATTACAGGTGAGCCACTGGCACCTGGCTTATTTCTTAAATAGGATTGCTACCTGTTATTAATCCTTTCTTTAATGATTCTTTGTGTTTTACAGATGGGCTTCCCACAGACTTATTGGAACTGCTACTTGATTATCAACAGTCACCTGGAAATGCTGATGATGACATATTACCTTATTTGAACAAATTTTCCTTTATTGAGTATCAAACCATGTAATGGTAACTTGGACTTTAATAAAAGGAAAATGAGTTTGAACTGAAACAAGCTGTCGGCTGTCTGCATTGAGAAGTAGAAGATGCAGTGTGCTGGGGCATTGCTTTCGGTTTCGTTGTCTTCCTATAACACACTGGCTGCAACGCTGAAGAGCTTCGGATGTGAAGGCTGCTGCCCCAGCATAGTTAGTGCTCTGCCTGATAAACTAGCTGACGGCTAAAATGTCACTTCAGCATTCCTATTGCTTTAAGTGGCAGGGCCATCAAGCACCTGTGTTAGGAACAGATTATATAATTCCCTAAGCAGGCAAAATAAGTTTCAAAGTGGTCACTGAGAAATGGTTCCAGTAGTAGAGCACCTGTTCAGTAAACGGGAAGTCGTGCATTTAAGTCCCAGTCAGTATTGGAGAGAAAAATGATGCTCTTTTGTGTTGGGATGTGGCTCAAGTGGTAGAGCACAGGTCTAACAAGCATAAGGTCTTGAATTTAATATTATTCTCCCTCTCACCACCCCCACTTCCCCCCAAAAAAAAAGAAAGACAAGTGGTCACTGAAATAGTCTGGAGAATGCTCAATGTGGTAGTCAGCGCCTGTCATACCTGTGTTGTGTTCCTTCCCTGCCAGCTTTTTTTTTTTTTTTTCTTGGCCATTCCTGGGGCTTGAACTTGGGGCCTAGGCACTGTCCCTGAGCTTCTTTTGCTAGCACTCTACCACTTGAGCCACAGCACCACTTCTGGCCTTTTCTGTGTATGTGGTACTAAGGAATTGAACCCAGGGCTTCATGCATGCTGGGCAAACACTCTGTCACTAAGCCATATTCCCAGTCCTGCTCTTTTGTTTTGTTTTGTTTTTGGGGGGGAGGGGTCCGGTTGTGGGGCCTGAACTCTGGACCTGGGCTCTGTCCCTCAGCTCTTCAGCTCAAGGCTAGCACTCTACCACTTAAGCCACAGCGCCACTTCTGGCTTTTTTTTTCCTGCTTATGTGGTGCTGAGGAATCGAACCCAGGGCCTCATGCATGCAAGGCAAGCGCTCTACCACTGAGCCACCTTCCGAGCCCTAGCCCTGCTTTTTTATTATGTGCCTGCCATTACTTGGGCTTGAACTCAGGATTTAGGCACTGTCCCTTAGCTTTTTCTCTTAAGCTTAGTGCTCTATCACTGGAGCCACAGCTCTGCTTCTGGTTTTCTGGTGGTTAATTGGAGATAAGAGTCTCAAGGACTTATCCTGCCTAGGCTGGCTTCAAACCATGACCCTCAGATCTCAGCCTCCCAAGCTAGGATTACAGGCATGCACCACCACTATCCAGCTTTTCTTTTCTTTTCCTTTTTTACGGTTGTCAGGCTTGAATTCAGGGCCTTGCTTGTGTCCCTTAGCTCTTTTGCTCCAAGCTAGAGCTCTACCACTTTGTGCCACAGCTCCATTTCCAGTTGTCATGTGGTTCATTGTAGATGAATGTCATGGATTTTCTTATCTGGACTGGTTTTGAATCAAGATCCTCAGATCTCAGCCTCCTGAGTAGGAAGAATTACATGCATAAGCGTGCTGGCTAAGTCTGAGACTGCTACCTTTAGCAATTAACCAGCAAAAAGCTTAAGCAGAGCTGTGGCTCACGTAGAGTTCCAGCCATAAGTGAAAAGGCCAATTGAGAGGCCAAGCTAAAAGAAATGTATGCTATTGGGGTTGGGAAGGTGGCTCGGTGGTACAGTGCTGGCCTAGCATGCATGAAGCCCTGGGTTTGATTCCTCAGTTACCAAATAGACAGAAAAAGCCAGAAGTGGTGCTGTGGCTCAAGTGGTAATGTGCTATCCTTGATCAAAAAGAAGCTCATCAGGGACAGTGTCCAGGCCCTGAGTTCAAACCCCAGGACTGGCAAAAAAAGGAAAGAAAATGTCATTTTTATCTTCATTTTTAGTTAACTTAGACCCATAAAACTTTTAAGACGGAAAGATTTACAGAATAGTTTAACTAAATTAATAAATTGTAATCTGGTGATAATTATGCTGAACTTTCTTGGCCCATTTAGACATCAAAACTACTCAGCTCAGATGAACCTCCTCTCTCAGCCTCCAAGCTAGGAAAGGCAGCAAAATCAGGGGAAA
The DNA here is from genome assembly GCF_019054845.1 of Dipodomys spectabilis. Lineage (NCBI taxonomy): Eukaryota > Metazoa > Chordata > Mammalia > Rodentia > Heteromyidae > Dipodomys > Dipodomys spectabilis. Next base: position 548,761 of record NW_024871155.1, on the reverse strand, counting down.
AAACAAAACTACACGGGGACCTTAGTGCAAATTTCGTTTATCCCTTAACTGAATTTGGTTTTGACCAAGTTTTAAGTCTCATTTCACAGGTCACACAGATTAAACAATCATAAAATTGATGTTTCTGAAGGTTTGAAACAGTGCAGTGCTGAGATCCACCAAAATGATGAAGTTTTTTTTTTTTTTTTTTGGTCGGTTGTGGGGCTTGAACTCTGGGCCTGGGCGCTGTCCCTCAGCTCAAGGCAAGCACTCTACCACTTGAGCTACAGTGCCACTTCTGGTTTTCTGGTGGATTATTGGAGATAGGAGTCTCAGGGTCTTTCCTGCCCGGGCTGGCTTTGAACCGCGATCCTCAGATCTCAGCCTCCTGAGTAGCTAGGATTACAGGCGTGAGCCACCAGCGCCCGGCTATAATGAAGTTTTATATTACTGATTTTTCAAAAACTTCTCTCCTATCTGCTTAGGACCTAGTTGTAATCAGCACTTTTACTTGGTTGGCTCTAGGGGCTTGGAGGCTGCAGTATTGACCTACCCTTCGGAGGCCAATTTATTAGCCTCGGAACTAGTCTCCTGAGATTCAGCAGTTCCAGCAACCATCTGGAGCTTATTTCCAGCCAGCCACAAACGAGCAGAAACATCCCTGAGGGGCTGGGGAAGTCAAGAGCCTCGACACGGCCCCTGCCCTGCCACACACACACTCAAGGGTGCGCCTCGCCCCAGTTCACTTGAAGCTGGGGAACAGGTACTGACGGGCCCCGCCTTTCCCGGGCGGTGCTGCGCCCGGCCCGGCCCGGCCCGGCCCGCCTAGCGCCCTGGCCCCGCGCAGCCCTCCCCGCTCCAACGTTCCATTTTAAGAAACGGGCTTGGCTGAGGGTCAGCCTTAGCCACGCCTCAGGCCAACCCAGGGCCTCCTGCGTCCGCGCCCCGAGCGTGGCGGCTGACCTGGGAGCTCCAGCCAGCCTCCGCCCCACCGGATTTCCCAAGGTGCAGTTAAAACCACTGAAAAAGGCGGGGCGGGCCGGAACCTTTGTGCCGACCCCCCGCGGCCGGCGGGCCGGAAGGCGCGGGCAGGCACGGCGGCCCGCGTCTGCGCCTGCGCACCGCCTGCACGCTGAGGGGAAGCCGGCGGCGGCGGCGGCGCGGCCGTCGCGAGGCGGGGCTGCGGGGCGGGGCCTGGCCATGGCGACCGCGGAGCTCTGCGGGCACGCCGTGCGGGGTTCCACCCCGGGGCCGCGGCCCGGAGGGGCCCCGCGGCCGGCGGAGCGCGCCCCAGGGGCCGTGGAGAAGCGGGGGCCCTACATGGTGACGCGCGCGCCGTCCCTTCAGGCCAAGCTGCGTGAGTGGGGCCGGAGGGGGCCGGGTGCGGGGCAGGACGGACGGGAGGACCGGGGCCGGGGCCGGAGCCGGGGCAGGACGGACGGGAGGACCGGGGCCGGGCCGGGCCGGGGCCGGGGCCGGGGCCGGGGCAGGACGGACGGGAGGACCGGGGCCGGGCCGGGCCGGGGCCGGGGCCGGAGCCGGGGCAGGACGGACGGGAGGACCGGGGCCGGGCCGGGCCGGGGCCGGGGCCGGGGCCGGGGCAGGACGGACGGGAGGACCGGGGCCGGGCCGGGCCGGGGCCGAGGCGGGCTCGGGGCCCCCCGGCGCGGTCCCCGCAGGGGAGATCTCCCTTCCCGCCTGCGCCCGGGGACGCCCGCGCGGGGCAGGCCGGCTGACCCGGGCCCTTTGGCTTGCAGAGAAGCACCGGGACCTGGCCAAAGCCGTTCTGCGGAGGAAAGGCATGCTGGGGGCCTTGCCGAGCCGCCCCGACTCTTCAGGGAAAAGGTCTCCGCGGGCGCCGCCTCCTCGCCGGCGGCTTCCCCAGGCGGGCCCGGGTCTCCACCTGGGGGGAGGCCGAGCTAGTGATGCCCAGCCGGCGACCCGGCCAAACATGGGAGGAGGGACCACCTCCTTCCTCCCTCTAAGGCCTTGACAGTGTGGAGCGAAGGGCATGAGAATAGGGATTTGTGTCAGCCGATAGGATCCATCCCAGGATCTCGGGGTTGGGGTGGAGGGGTCTGCGGGGACGGCCATGCTGGGTGGGTGGTGGTGGTGGTGGTTTTTAAATCTTTTGTGGGTTTTGTTTTTGTGTGCCTGTACTGGGGCTTGAACTCGGGGCCTGTGCAGTGTTCCTTAGAGTTTCCGTTCAAGGCTGGAGGGTCTACCACTTGAACCAGACCCCCACGTCCGGCTTTTTGCTGATTAATTGCAGATAAGAGTCTCATCGACTTTTCTGCCCAGGTTGGCAGAGCCTCTGATTTCTGCCTTCAGAGTAGCTGGGATTACAGGCATGAGCCACCCACCCCTGGCTCTGTGCTTTTTTTTTTTTTGTCAGTCATGGAGCTTGAACTCGGCTTGAGCGCTGTCCCTGAACTTTTCAGCTCAGAGCAAGCACTCTACACTTGGAGCCACAGTGCCACTTCCGGTTTTCTGGTGGTTTATTGGAGATGAATCTCAAGGACTTTTCTGCCCGAGCTGGCTTTGAACTATGATCCTTAGATCTCAGCCTCCTGAGTAGTTAGGATTATGGGCGTGAGCCACTACTCCAAACATTGTTGTTTTTTTCTAATCCTCCATTTAAATAAGGGAGCAGGGTGGTTGCTTTCCTTGGTTTATGAAAGGGGGAAAGGTATTTGGAGCTACAGTCATGAGAGCTGAGCAACCAAGTAGAAGGCAAGTCCAGAGGATGGCAGCTCTCCCTCAACAAGGGTGAGACCTCTGGCTTTCTCTGAACTTCCTGGTGTCTCATCCCCTCTCCCCTCAGGTCAGTGAAGTTTAACAAGGGCTACACTCCTCTTAGCCAGAGTCCAGATGAGAACCTGGTGTCCCTCGACTCTGACAGGTGAGTGCTCCTTCTGCAAGTACCCCTTGGGGGAGTGGCTGGGAAACACCGCAACGCTTAGTGCCTCTGCTTGTTTCCTGACTCCTGCAAGCCCTCCGTGTGCATTTCAGGGCTGTTCTTTCCCTGGCATGGCTGGGTTATAAGATTCATTGGTGATTGGGAGATTGTCCTGACCTCTAGTATCTGCGCTGTTAGTGTAGTGATCCTAGTCCTGCTGGAGCCAGTTGAGGGAGCCGTTTGTACTCCCCGCAGGTGCTGGGCTTGCATCCTGTGGTGTGTGGTCTTTGCTTCACAAGTCCTGCAGACCCTGCTGCATGCTCTGCTCTCTGTCAGCCACTGTGCCCAGCAGGCCTCCTGCAACTGACCATGTTCCTCTTCCAGCGACGGGGAGCTGGGATCCAGATCCTCCGGCTACTCCTCTGCAGAGGCAAGTCCAGAGCGTCTGCGCAGGGCCAGGCTGCAGGCTGCACCTCCACCACTGGCAGTGGTGTTCGGTGTCTGTTGTATGCAGGGCACTTTATCGGACTTCTGGGCTGCTCTCCGACTTTCCATTCTACCCTCTTCCTCTAGCAGAGGTATAGGTATCTTAGGAAAATCCAGGGCTGTAAATGACCTCAATCATCTTTAAGTTTTAGCTAGATAAATGCTGGTGGCACACATCTGTAATCCTGTTCAGAGGACTGAAATCAGGATTGTGGTTCCATGTCAGCCTGGGCAAAACAGTTCATAGGACCCCTGCTCAATAGAAGAAGCTGGGTGTGGTGGTGCACTCTGGCCATCCCAGCCATACAAGAAGCATAAACAGAAGGATTACTGGGCACTGGTAGCTCAAGCCTGTAATCATAGCTACTGAGGAGGCTGAGATCTGGGGAGTATGGTTAGAAGCCAGCCAGAACAGACAATCTGAGAGACTCTCTTCTCCAGCTATCCACCAAAAAGCCGGAAATAGAGCTATGGCTCAATTGGTAGAGCGCCAGCCTGGAGTGAAAAAGGTAAGGGTCATTGCATAGGTCCTGAGTTCAAGGCCCTAGGACCAGCACACACAAAACCTAGGAAAAAGGAGTTCGCCCAGAAAACTTTCCCCAGCTTTGCATATTTCATCTACACAGTTGAATGGTGAAAGCCTGTTGACTGCCCCACTTCCCCGAGCCCCAGAGTTCTGCCGGTGGGAGGGTGGCGGGCCTGAGGGTGGCTGATCTGACAAGTGCAGACAAGACTACCCCCTCCCACCCAGACCCATCCTCCTGGACCACTCCCTCCATCCCGCCCTGCTGTCACGCCTGTATTCAGCCTTGCTTCCCAGTGGGAAGGGGCCACGGAATAACTTAGAAACAGTCAAAAATTTGACATTTGTATCCAATGTCTCAGGACTTCTCATGAGATCAGCTCCCCCAGGGGTGGAGTCCAATAAGCCTGGACAGTACTGGCCAAGCCTAAAGGGTGCCCATCTACCCTGCTGCACCATGACACAGATGTCGCCTGCTCCTCTAGTCACGGGATTGGGTCTCGGGGGCAGGGTGTGGCCAGGAAGCACTGGTGTGGAAGCCCCGCCTGCCTTTTGCACTGTGCTCTCCTCTTTGCATCTTTGCTCATAGTTCCCTGACTCCACCTCTTAGCAGGTGAACCAGGATGTGAGCCGGCAGCTGCTAGAAGATGGCTACCACCTGGATGAGATCCCAGACGATGAGGCCCTTGACCTCATCCCTCCCAAGCCCATGGCGTCCTCATGCTCCTGCTCCTGCTGTCTTGGGGACTCGTCCTGCACTCTTCAGTAGGCACAGCCTCCCAGCACAGGCCCTGCTGTCAGCCCGCAACTGCTGGAGGCACCGACCTCTGGTCCAATCGGGGACTTGCAGGCTGCTGCCCCCGCCATGATTCAGGAGTTAGGTGGAATTGTGCGGTTCGTTGGAGTCAGGGCGCTGTCTGTGATGGCAGCTGGCAGAGGTGGCTCAGAACCCTGCAGACATCTTGACTGGAGCTTGATAGTAGGGTGTTTAAGGGAAGGGGAAGAACTGCACCCAATCTGCACCAGGCAGCATCGTATCAGAGTAGAAAACAGCACTCCAGCTTGCAGCTGGAGTCTAATGACTGAGTCCACGCGTGCTCCTCGTTCTAGCTGTCAGGTGGACTAGCAGCTTCACTTGTAGGGATGCACAGTGCTAGGGCAGGAAGTCTTGAAGCTGGTCTTGTGTGCAGCTGGGCTGTGACCTGGGGTGTGTTCTGCTGTTCTAGCCATCTGGGTGGGGCTTGTGACTGGCCAGCCCTTCCCGGGTAGGGTAAAATGTCTCATACTTGTGTATTTATTTGTATTTCCTTGCCTGGGATGTTTCTTCAAAGGTTAAAAGTTACTGCTGCTGTTCTCATAGCTACCAGCAGGGGGCAGCGCAAGGCCAGTCAGTGCCTTCCTGGTTGGCCTTGTCCAACTTGAGTAGCAGTGGATGAGAGGGTGTGACGGTGTGGCTTTGGCCACGGGACAGGGAGGAAAGCCCTGAGAACTCCCAGGCCCTGTCTGAGGTCAGTCTGCCAGCTCAGAAGCATGGGCAAGGGCCATCCTGGGCTTTTTCCTCTGCCCAGCTCCCTCTGCCTCAGAAGCTGGAAGTGTGCCTCTGCCAGAGCACTTGCTTGGCATGCGGAAGTGCTGTGCTCAGGCCCTGTGTGCAGAGCCAGGCCTGAAGAGGACAGCTGGGGTGGGCACTCGGTGGGAAGCCACATTTCCGTGAGGGACCTGGGCTACTGGAGAAAGTGGCAGGAGAACCCTCAAACCACATCCTCATTGTGGCCATTGCTGTAATGCACAGAGAAACATGGCCATCTGGGGGCCTCAGAGCCAGTGACCCATGGGGGAGGCTGCAGGACCAAGCAAGGTGGAGATGGCTGGGTGTTTACCACAGACCCAAATACAACCCATAAAGGGTGCCAAGAGCCAACCTGCCTTAATTCTGAGAAGGTGATGGTGGAGCGCCCACCTGGGTCTGGATGCTTTCCAGAGGTCTTGCACTTGACCTTTGTAAAAATAAATGCAGTCATTCCAGCTGTGCTGTGTCTGTTGAAGCAGGTTTAAGAAAGGCCTGGGTGTCCTGAGGTGAGGACAGCGGAGCGTGCTCTGTGTCTGTGGCCAGGCCTCCCCGGTGTCCCTCCCCCTCTGCGCTTCCCCCTGGGCCTTTTCCTTTTCTGGTTGTGGGATCTGAACTCAGAGCCTTGGCACTGTGCTTAAGCTTTTTTTTTTTTTTTTTTTTTTTTGGGCGGGGGGGTGTCGGTCGTGCGGTTTGAACTCGGCCTGGGCACTGTCCCTGCGCTCTTCAGCTCAAGGCGAGCGCTCTACCGCTTGAGCCACAGGGGCCACTTCCGGTTTTCTAGTGGTTTTATAAGTCTTATGGACTTTCCTGCCTGGGCTGGCTTTGAACCGTGATCCCTTGAGCTTCTTTTGCTCAAGGCTAACATGCTACCTGTTGAGCCAAACCTCTACTTCCAGCTTTTTGGTGGCTAATTGGAGGTGAGTCCTCCTGCCCAGGCTGGCTTCAAACCACCATCCTCTGATCTCAGCCTCCCAAATAGCTAGGATTGTGAGCCACTGGTGCAAGGCTGGTTTTAGGGGTTTGTCTCATTATAGGCCATGAGTGAAATGAGTTAGGTTTTTTTGGTAGTCGTGTCTTGAACTCAGGGTCTGGGCGCTGTCCCTCAGCTCTTCAGCATAAGGCTAGTGCCCTCCACTTGAGCCACAGTGCCTTCCGGTTTTCTGGTTGTTTATTGCAGATGAGTCTCATGGACTTTTCCTGCCTGGGCTTGCTTTGAACCGTGATCCTCAGATCTCAGCGTCCCGAGTAGTAGCTAGGATTACAGGCGTGAGCCACCAGTGCCCAGTGAAATGGGTTCTTACAAATCAACTTTCTTTATAGTGGGCTGCCCCTTCAAACTTTTTACTAAGTTTGAAGCTCAAAACCCAATTTTGCATGTTCTTTCAGGACCATGTTTGTATAGCCCAGGCTGATCTTGAACTTACAACCCTCCTGCCTCAGTCTGTTCTAGCTTGCAGTGGTGCCACCATACCAGCTGCAAACCATTTTGAAGGTGGTTTCCTGATGAAACTTCGGTGTGAGCAGAAGCCTAGCTTTTTTTTTTTTTTTTTTGGGGTCCGGTCGTGGGGCCTGAACTCTGGGCCTGGGCACTGTCCCTCAGCTCTTCAGCTCAAGGCTAGCGCTCTACCACTTGAGCCACAGCACCACTTCCGGCTTTTTTCTTTTTGCTTATGTGGTGCTGAGGAATCGAACTCACGGCCTCAGGCATGCAAGGCAAGCACTCTACCACTGAGCCACCTTCCCAGCCCAGCCCAGCCTTTTTGTCTTTTTGGTTTGTTCTGGAGACAGGGTCTGTGTAGCCCAAGCTGGCATGGAACTTGGGGTCCTCCTGTCCCAGCCTTCCCATGCCAGCCCCTGAGATAATTTCTCTGAGCCATAGCCCACTGGAGGAAACCAGTGGACCTGTCTCTGCTTACTGTGGAGTGACAGCATTTCTGACCATCACTGCACAGGCATGAAGGGGACCTGCGGTCTTCTCCCTGCCAGCTTGGGAGAGGTGCTAGGCTTCAGTATTCCCTGCCTCCTTGGAGGAGGGGCTGAGCCTCAGTACTTCCTGCCAGCTTGGAAGAGGCTTTGGCCCTCAGTACTCCCTACCTCCTTGGGAGAGGTGCTGGCCCTCAGGACTCCCTGCCTCCTTCGGAGAGGTGCTGGGCCTCAGTATTCCCAACCAGCTTAGGAGAGGCACTGGGCCTCTACTCCTTGCCAGCTTGGAAGAGGCGCTAGCTTGGGCTCACGGCGCTACATTGGGGAAGAGACCTGTCAGTTCTCTGGGCCACATGAAATCCACTGGGCTAGGGCTGGAGGTGCAGCTCCATGAGCACACACCTCGAAAGCACCAGGTCCCGGGTTTGATCCCAGCCCTGCCAAAAATGTTTCAGCTTTGCGGGCCAATTGGTGGGGTAGCCTCAGTGTGTAAGCAGAGCCAGAACTTGCCTGCTGGCCGAGGTGCTAACCCCTACTGAGGCATGAGTTCCAGGCTAGCCAGAGCCACACAGCCTGACACCACCTACCCCCTCCACCGAGGTGCTCTACCATTTGAGCCGCACCTCCAACCTGGCTTTTTGCTGGCTATTCTGGACTTGGAGTCTCATGGGCTTCCTGCATTGATCTCACGCCACAATCCTCCAGATCCTGGCCTCCTGAATAGCTAAGATTACAAACTCAAGCCCCTGGCCACACCCTGTTTAAAACAAACCAAAGCATCTGGGTTCAGCAGCTTACACCCATAATCCCCTCCTCAGTACATGGAAATTGAGGAGATGTGTTTGAGGCCGGCCCAGGCAACAATGTTAGTGGAACCCCATTGGGAGGTACACATGTAACCACAACTATGCAGCATGCTATGTGTGTGGTCAACATTGAGGCCCTTTGTGAAAAATAATCTAAAAAGGAGCTGGAGGCATGGTTCAAGTGACAGAGCCTTGCCTAGCAGGGCCCTGAGTTCAAACTCCAAAACAACCCTAAGAAGTTGAGAAGCTAGGCTGCGAAGGTGGCTTAGTGGTAGAGTGCTTGCCTAGCATGCATGAAGCCTTGAGTTCGATTCCTCAGTGCCACATACACAGAAAAAGCCTGAAGAGATACTGTGGCTCAAGTGGTAGAGTGCTACTCTTGAGCCAAAGCAGCTCAGGGACAGTGCCCAGGCCCTGACTTCAAGTCCCATGACTGACAAAAAGAAGTTGAGAAGCTAGGTGTGGGTGTGGTGACTACTGGAGGCTGCTCAGCAATCATGACCTTCAATTCGGGTCTGCAAACCTTCAGGAAAGGAGCAGAAGGCCTGCCTGCAAGCTGCGCAGCGGAGGCCAAGGCAGCCTCCCTCCCACACTTTCCACAAAGAGGCTTCTGGAATCCAGCCCACCCACCCCAGAACGCTGAATAGAGCAAAAGCAGTAACTTCCAGGGAGAAATTCCCGCCCACTTCGGGGAGAGGAATACCAGAGGCTGAGTGCACATGCCCCACAGCCTCCGCACACTATCTTTAATTGCACAGACAAGATGATCTGGGATTCTCTCTGCCTTCCCTGGAGCCGAGGCCGCTGCAGGAGTGGGTCTAGAGCTTGGGAGTCACCACAGCCTCGTGGCAAGGCTGGAGCTGCGGCCTGGGGAACGCGGGCCTGGCTCAGTGCATGAGGTCCTGGAGTGCTTGACTACCGCAGGGCCAGGGCAGCCTGGACCTGGACTCCTCCAACAGCTCCTCTGGCTCCGCCCCCAGCAGGGAGGGGCCTGAGAAGGCCGGGCTAGCACAGAGTTGGGGTGACTGGCCATGAGGGCAGGGAGGCTGTGGCCTCTACAGCAGACAGCAGGCCCGGAAGAGCAGCAGGTCTTGGGGTGCAGTGAGCTCCAGCGAGACATTCTCATTGGCCCCGATGAACAGCACAGCGCCCCGCTGCAGGGGGATGGGGGCCTGGGCCGCGGGGGTGCTGGCCGTCACGGTGCCCCGCACCACCAGGAGGATGCTGGCCGAGTCCACTGCCAGAACCTTGTACTCGGAGACGGAGCCAGGGACCTGGTCGGGAAGCAGAGCGGGGCAACATGGCTGGGCCTCCCTGACCACAGCCCACGTCAGACCCCTGGCTGCCCCGTGGGGTGTGGCTGACCCCCACTCACCTCCATTTTCATGACAGTGAAATCTGGCACAGGGGGGTCGTAGATGGAGAGGTAGGGGTCCCCCGGACTCTGTGTTGGGGGGAAGAGCCGGTCCTGGCTGGGGCTTGGAGTATAGTTGAGCATCTCACACAGGGTTGGCACGTCGATGAACTTGGGTGTCAGGCCAGCGCGCACCGTGTTGTCTGAGCACGCCATACACTCCACACAGTCTAGGGACGGGCAGCTGTCAGGACCTCCCCTGGGCCCACTACCCTCCCCCCAACACACACAGCCTTCAAATCCCAGCAAGCTGAGCTCAGGCTGGGCATGGGGGGGGTGGGGAGTCGCACCAGCCACAAGGGGGTGCCACTACCCTGCAATGGCCTGTGCAGAGGGGGCCTGAACTCAGCGCTGGGCACTGTCCCCGGAGCTCTTTTCCCTCAAGGCTGGCCCTTTACCACTTGAACCACAGCAGCCTTTTGGTGGTTCATTAGAGTTAAGAGTCTCACGGACTTTCCTGCCTGGGCTGGCTTTGAACTGCGATCCTCAGATCTCAGCCTTGTGCGTAGCTGACAGGCGTGAGTCACCAGTGCCCAGCTTGGAACATGGTGTTTTAGTGTGAGAATCTGGGTAGAGACTGCAGAGGCTGAGGCTGGAGGGAGAGGACGGCAGGCAGCCTGGCCCCGTGTTCAAGCTGGGTCCCTCGCCCGGCCCTCGGACAGGCATAGCACAAGTAGGGCCTACTGTCAAGTTGACCTTCACCACCCCTGCTGACTGGCCAGGCCAGAGCTGGACGCCTCTCCCCTCCCTGCGCCCCCAGGGCCTCGCTGACCACCCGGAGCTCACCTCCCTTCAGGTAGGCATGGGGTACGTTGGCCTCCAGAAACATGGCCTCTCCAGGCTGGAGGGTAAGCAGGTTCAGGAAGTAGATGGCAAAGCACCCGATGTCTCCCGGGTACTGCCGGTGCAGCTGCAGCAGGAGCTCCCCGCAAATGTCCTCCACGCTGTTCCCCGCAGACACTAAGGGTTACAAGCGCCCGAGGCTGTGTCCGCAGCCATGCCCTGGCCGAGGAGACTCAGCGTCGAGTCCCTGCCTGCTCAGGGCTGTGCTGTGCTGGGCGGCTACCACCAGCCCATCTCTTCAACTGCCTGCATGCCTGGCCTCTTGATTTTTGCATCCATACTGGGACTTGAACTCAGGGCCTGAGCCTTTTCACTCAAGGCTGGCACTCTACCACTTGAGCCACAGCTCTGCTTCTAGCTTTTTTGGTGGTTATGGGAGAAAAGTCTCACAGAGTTTCTTCCCTGGGCTGGCTTTGAACCTCGGTCCTTAGACCTCAGCCTCCTGAGAAGCTAGGATTACAGGCATGCCCACCGGTTCCTGGCAAGTCTTTGTTTCGGTTTAACTGCTTGTCCAAAGGTGAGTGACACCCATCAGCCATTTCTGATACTCTCCCCAGGCCTGCCTGCCCCCTGGAATGCATCTGAGGAAGAGCTATCTGCAGAGAGCACTAGACTTTGGTCCTATAGGAGAAGGATCTCCTGTCCCCTTCCTGCTCTCCAGCCACCAGACACTAGGTCTGTCTACACACAGGAAACAACCGCAAGGCTGGGAAGCAGCTCTGAATGTGTGTGGGAAGATACCAGAAGCTTCTAGGCTAGCCTGCCCTCAACCACCTAGAAAGGCCAGGAAGTGGCACTCCACAAACGGAGGTGGTCAGCAGTAGATTGCAGCTGGGCTAAGTGGTTAAGAGCCCTGTTCTTGGCTGGGAAGGTGGCTCAGTGGTAGAGCGCTTGCCTTGCATGCATGAGGCCCTGGGTTTGATTCCTCAGCACCACATAAGCAGAAAAACCCAGAAGTGGTGCTGTGGCTCAAGTGGTAGAGCACTAGCCTTGAGCTGAAGAGCTGAGGGACAGCGCCCAGGCCCAGAGTTCAGGCCCCACGACTGACTAAAAAAAAAAAAAAAGCATAAGGCCTCAAGTTAAAGCCCACGTACTGTGGTGTGTACACATGCGCGCGCGCGCACACACACACACACACACAACACCTTGTACCTGTCACCTGGGCACCTGCTCCTCCCAGCCGCCGCGCTCACCTTGCTGGGAAATCCTCTTCACCAACAGGTTAAGCTGCTCCACCACCACCTTCTTTTCACTCCTCATGAGATTGGAGAAGCAGCTGCGCAGAGCCGAGGCTGCAGCCTGGGTGTCGTTACTCACGCTCTGCCTCAGCTGCGTGGCTGCCTCATCTCCTGTCAGGAGCTGGAACTCAGGCACCTCTGCAGGAAGCCACACATGGGCCCGTATCAAGAACTGTGAGATAGAGCCCTCAGGGTTCCCGTCCCATATCTAACCACAGAGCCAGGCAACACTGAGCAAACTCGGTACTACAAAACAGCTGCTCAGTACCAGCCCTTGACAAGCCCGCCCAAGCCTGATCTCAGTGATCTGGCCCCAAGCAGTCCTCTAGTTCCTGACATCCAGCCCTGTGCCCCATCTCTGTTCCTGATCTGGCCGAGGTCCCCCTACATATCCCATGCTCAGTGCACATGCCCTCAGCGCTCAGCCCCACCGTACTCTTCAGAAAGGTCACAATCTCCTCAACTGGGCGGAAGCCACACAAGCCCTGGAAAGGGGTGAGGGCAATGGCCATCTCGGGCTTGTGGTTGGCATCAGGGTAGTGCTGTGGAGCCTGGAGATGCAGCTTCTCTGCTAGGTCCTGTGGGTGGCAAGGGAGAGGGAGGATGGTCAGGGAGCAGGGTTTACTCAGCAAGAACCTAGTCCCAGCTGAGCGCTGGTGGCTCACGCCTGTAATCCTAGTTACTCGAGAGCCTGAGATCTGAGGATTGTGGTTCAAAACCAGCCTGGGCAGGAAAGCCTATGAGACTCTGATCTTCAATAAATCACCAGAAAACCGGAAGTGGTGCTGTGGCTCAAGTGGTAGAGTGCTTGCCTTGAGCTAAAGAGTTGAGGGGCAGTGCCCAGGCCCAAAGTTCAAGCCCCACAAACCAAAAACCAAAAACACCTAGTCCCAGCTATGCACTAGTGGCTCACACCTGTAATCCTAGCCATTCAGGAGGCTGAGATCCGAGGATCACAGTTCAAAGCCAAGCCTTGGCAGAGTTCTCTCCAATGAACCACCAAAAAAGCCACAAGTGGAGATGCGGCTCAAGTGGTAGAGCATCAGCCTTGAGCACAAAAGCTCAGGGGTAGCACCCAGGCCCTGAGTTCAAGCCAGTCACGCTGAAGTCTTGCTCTCCACTCTTCTCCAGTTTCAGACACCAGTGGCTTGCTTCTTGTATCTGGTCAAGGCATGATGCAGAAATTAGGGGGTTCAGCCAACCCAGGAAAACAGGGCCAAATTTGGGAGGAGGGGAGGAGACTTGGACAACCTTTTAAGAAGCTTGGCTTGTGAGGCAGGAAAGCCAAACAGCAAGCCACACCATGTGTGACTTTGGCGACTCCTTCCTTTTTTTCTTTTTTTTTTTGTCGGTTGTGGGGCTTGAACTCTGGGCCTGGGCGCTGTCCCTCAGCTCTTCAGCTCAAGGCGAGCACTCTACCACTTGAGCTACAGCGCCACTTCCGGTTTTCTGGTGGTTTATTGGAGATAGGAGTCTCATGGTCTCTCCTGCCCGGGCTGGCTTTGAACCGAGATCCTCAGATCTCAGCCTCCTGAGTAGCTAGGATTACAGGCGTGAGCCACCAGCGCCCGGCTCTTCCTTCTCTCTTGTTTACCTATTTGGGCATGGCTGGGGTGTGGAGCCTCGGGAAGATTGGCTAGGGCACCTGTGCTGCCTGGGTGCTGCCCGCTCCCACAGAGCCAGCTGGAACATAGCAGGGTGGGTGAGGGGCAGCCAGAAACAACTCGAGCTTGGAGAGGCTCCCCTGGCACAGGCTGGCCAGCTGTTCACTCAGGACTTAAGACATGTCACCAGCTTCCGGCCTTCTGCAGCTAAATCAGGAGCCATTAGGCCTTCATTTAGCTCTGGGCTGGACCTTGGCTTAGGTGTCAGGGCCTTTTCTGTCCTGACCTCTGCTCCCCTCTGGCTTTACCTTGTTGGGGTGTGCCTGGATGGACAGGGCTGTTTCCACTGAGAGCACTTTGAAGAGGAAGGGAAGCTTGCCGTGAAAGGTGTCTTTGACCTTGGAGCCCAAGCAGTCCTGGTTCTCGGCAATCCACTGGCCGAGGGTCTCCTGTGAGATGCGATTGTCAAGGATCTTGGCATCACCCCGGGGGTGCGTCCCCATCCACAGCTACAAAGACAGGAAAAACCTGGTACCAACAGTTGTAGTCTGAAGGGTATTAGCACAGAGCCTGGGGGGGGGGGGGAGGGGGGGGGGGGAGGAGGTCCCTAAAATATGCTCCAGGCCTGGGCATGAAGCATCATGCCACAGACAAGAGAGGTAGCAGACCCTAGAACAGAACAGCAGGCCGTGCCTTGCAGCAGCTGGAGAGCCTTGAGCAAGTTTCACCCTTCTCCTAGTTTTCTTTTTTTTTTTTTTTGTCGGTCGTGGGGCTTGAACTCTGGGCCTGGGCGCTGTCCCTCAGCACTTCAGCTCAAGGCGAGCGCTCTACCACTTGAGCTACAGCGCCACTTCCGGTTTTCTGGTGGTTTATTGGAGATAGGAGTCTCATGGTCTCTCCTGCCCGGGCTGGCTTTGAACCGCGATCCTCAGATCTCAGCCTCCTGAGTAGCTAGGATTACAGGCGTGAGCCACCAGCACCCGGCATTCCTAGTTTTCTTTTGGTCAGTTGGGGGCTTGAAATCAGGGCCTGGGCGCTCTCTGGGCTCTTTTGCTCAGGGCTACTTCTCTACCACTTGAGCCACAGCACCCCATCTGGCTTTTTGTGACTCATTAGAGGCCTTTCTTGGCTGGGCTGGCTTTGAACCATGATCCTCACATCCCAGTCTCCTGAGTAGCTAAGTCTACAGGTATGAGCCACTGGCACCCGGACTTCTTTTATTTTTTTCCTAGGTCTGAGAACAGGACTTGAACTAGGTACCGTGGCCTCTTTCACTCACAGGTTACTGCTATACCAACTGAGCCACGCCTCCAACCCCAAGTGTCAGTTTCCTTATCTGTCAGTGAGAATGACCACTGCACTGTCAAGGTCACTGGGAAAGGGAGAGTCTCAAAACACCTCAGTAAGATGTTGACTACATTCTAGTATCAAAAAGGGATAAAGCCGGACTGCTGGTGGCTCATGCCTATCAGCGAGTCACCTGGCACCTTACTACTAGGAGGGTGGGATCTGAGGATCTCAGTTCAAAGCCATCTGGAGGAGGAAAGTCTGTGAGATTCTTATCTCCAGTTAACCAGCAAAAAGCCAGAAGTGGAGGTGTTGCTCAACTGACAAAGCATTAGCTTTAAGCAAGTCACTCAGAGACAGTGCCCAGGCCCTGAGTTCAAGCTCTCGGATTGGCGCACGCGCGCACACACACACACACACACACACACACACGCACCAGTAAGTGCTGAGTTGCTGGAAAGATGGAGAGTACCAGAGGTCTGAGATTGCTTTTTCTAGGACAATCTCTCCCTTCCTTTTGTTGCCATCACTTGGCTCACTGACCAGGAGCCAGAAGGGCGTCTCCTGCTCCCTCGCTTCCCAGCCGGTCAGGTCTCTCTGGTCTCACCTCGGCGTAGGGCTTGTCCTCGGCGATCTGGGCCAGTGGGTCATTGCTGGCCAGCAGACAGGCCACTTCGCTGGTGGAGCCCTTCTTGCCCCAGGCGTACTGCTGGGCGACGCAGGAAAGCGGGAACACTGTGGGACAGGCGGAGGGTCAGCCCTGGCCTGGGGTCAGCCCTGGCCTGGGTCAGCCCTGGCCTGGGGGCAGCGCGCGCCGAGGCTCCAGGGGAACCAGGACCAAGGGGCGGGTTCTGACTGGGGACTGAGTGGAACAGGGGTCTGTGTGTAGGCTGTGGGAGGGACCCGTCTCTTCTGCAAGCCTGTGTCCCGTCTGTCTGCACGGCGGGCGGATGCAGCCTGGGCCCCGCGCTCCCGCCTCCCGGTGACCCGAGCCCGCGGGGGGCGGGGACCCCCCCAGGCCCTCCACGAGCCCGCGGGGGGCGGGGACCCCCTCAGGCCCGCCAGGAGCCCGCGGGGGGCGGGGATCCCCTCAGGCCCGCCAGGAGCCCTCGGGGGGGGGGGGGGGCGGGGACCCCCTCAGGCCCTCCACGAGCCCGCGGGGGGCGGGGACCCCCCCAGGCCCTCCCGGCGCCCGCCACGAGCCCGCAGGGGGGGCGGGGATCCCCTCAGGCCCGCCAGGAGCCCTCGGGGGGGGGGGGGGGGGGCGGGGACCCCCTCAGGCCCGCCAGGAGCCTTCGGGGGGCGGGGACCCCCCCAGGCCCTCCCGGCGCCCGCCACGAGCCCGTGGGGGGCGGGGACCCCCCCAGGCCCTCCCGGCGCCCGCCACGAGCCCGCAGGGGGGCGGGGATCCCCTAGGCCCGCCACGAGCCCGCAGGGGGGCGGGGACCCCCCAGGCCCTCCCAACCATGAGCCCGTAGGGGGGCGGGGATCCCCTCAGGCCCGCCAGGAGCCCTCGGGGGGCGGGGATCCCCTCAGGCCCGCCACGAGCCCGCAGGGGGGGCGGGGACCCCCCAGGCCCTCCCAGCGCCCGCCACGAGCCCGCGGGGGGCGGGGACTCCCCAGGCCCTCCCGGCGCCCGCCAAGAGGCCGCAGGGGGCGGGGATCCCCTCAGGCCCGCCAGGAGCCCGCGGGGGGCGGGGATCCCCTCAGGCCCGCCAGGAGCCCTCGGGGGGGGGGGGGGGGGGGCGGGGACCCCCTCAGGCCCTCCACGAGCCCGCGGGGGCGGGGACCCCCCCAGGCCCTCCCGGCGCCCGCCACGAGCCCGCAGGGGGGCGGGGATCCCCTCAGGCCCTCCACGAGCCCGCAGGGGGGCGGGGATCCCCTAGGCCCGCCACGAGCCCGCAGGGGGGCGGGGACCCCCCAGGCCCTCCCGGCGCCCGCCACAAGCCCGCAGGGGGGCGGGGATCCCCTCAGGCCCGCCAGGAGCCCTCGGGGGGCGGGGATCCCCTCAGGCCCGCCACGAGCCCGCAGGGGGGGCGGGGACCCCCCAGGCCCTCCCGGCGCCCGCCACGAGCCCGCGGGGGGCGGGGACCCCCCAGGCCCTCCCGGCGCCCGCCACGAGCCCGCGGGGGGCGGGGACCCCCTCAGGCCCTCCACGAGCCCGCGGGGGGCGGGGACCCCCCCCCCCCCGGCCCTCCCGGCGCCCGCCACGAGCCCGCGGGGGGCGGGGACCCCCCCAGGCCCTCCCGGCGCCCGCCACCCGCCCGTCTCCCCTCCAGCCTCAGCTGTGAGGCCCGACCCCGGGCCGCGATCCCCCCCCACCCCCCGACGCCCCCGCCTCGCTCGCGGGTCAACCGACAAATCACCTCTCGGAGTCGCCATCCCGGCGGCCGTGGACCCGGCTACGGGCACGTATGCCTTCCCGGCAGTCCCCGCGGCTCCGCGCGCGGGGCTTCATGGGAAATGTAGTTCCTGGTTACTGCCTCCGCGGCCCTGCGCGCAGAGCTCCACGGGAAATGTAGTTCCTCCCTCACACACACCCCTCCCCCTCCCCCCCAAGAGTCTGGGTCTCAGCCTTCCTTCCTCCCTTCTCTCAAGTTCCATGGACTGTGTGCGCTGGGCTGGGAAGAGACGTCAGACTCGGAGAAGACAGCACCACTTTGCCTTTGCAGAACTTCTCCTCTGGCCTCGGAAGACAGGTCTACCAGTGTAATGCGTGAATCATGGAGTATAGCAAAAGGCACGAAAGAGCCGGGCATGGCTCCTGCCTGGGATCCCAACTACTGGTTTTCTGGTGGTTGATTGGAGATGAGTCTTACCTGCTTTCCTGACTGGGATGGCTTTGAACCAAGATCCTCAGATCTAAGCCTCTTGTGTAGCTAAGATTATAGGCAGGGGCTGGGAAGGTGGCTCAGTGGTAGAGCGCTTGCCTTGCATACATTAGGCCTTGGGTTTGATTCCTCAGCACCACATAAGCAGAAAAGGCCAGAAGTGGTGCTTTGGCTCAAATGGCAGAGTACTAGTCTTGAGCTGAAGAGCTGAGGGACAGTGCCCAGGCCCAGAGTTCAGGCCCCATGACCAACAACAACAACAACAACAACAAAAAACATAAAAATAAATAAAATTACAGGCATGAACCACCAGTGTCTGCCACTTGATTTTTTCTTTTCTCTCTCTTTTGTGTCAGATCTGGAGCTTGTGATCTGGGCCTGGGCTCTGGGGTGAGCCACCGGCTCCCAGCTTTCCCATTTAACTTACCATTTTTTCTTTTGGTGTTGGGAATCAAATGCAGGCTCTTGCACATTTTAGGTAAGTGCTCTACCACCAAGCTATAGTCCCCAGTCCTCAGCCCTCTAAAATGTAGAGATGAAAATTGAGTCTGTGGAAGGTGGGGCATGCAGCTACCCTTTCCTCACTGAATGAATGAATGAATGAGCAAAATGGTGTCTCTCTCAGGGTAGAGGGCACATCCTAGAAATGTTCAGAAATTGATGGGAAGGCAGCCTTCACAGTGATCAAAATGTTTGTTGCTTCACTGGTCCAGCAGCATAGCTGCTACAGCACAAGGAGGGGTAGATGGCCTGGTAGTTTTGTTTTGTTTTGCCAGTTCTGTTTTGCTTGAATTCAGGGTCTGGGCACTGTCTGTGAGCTGCTTTTGCTCAAGGCTAGCACTCTACCACTTGAGCCACAGCACCACTTCTGGCTTTTTCTGTGTATGTGGTACGGAGGACTCAAATCCAGGGCTTCATGAATACTAGACAAGCACTCAATCACTAAGCCACATTCCCAGCCCAATGGCTTGGTTCTTATGTCAGGGACTTCTCCCAGGATGCAGACAGCCAAGATCCCTGCCCTTGGAGGATGACTTTAGGGGCTGGGAAATGGGGGGTTGGTACTCATCCCCCACCCCTATCTCCAACCCATATCCTGAGGATAGTGCCTAGAGACAATAAAGTTGAATCTTTTTGAATCTTTTTTTTTTTTTGGTCAGTCATGTGGCTTGAACTCAGGGCCTGGCCCCTCTTCCTGAGCTCTTTTGCTAAAGGCTAGTGCTCTACCATTTTGAGTCACAGCACCACTTCCAGTTTTCTGGGGGTTAAATGGAGATAAGAGTCTCACAGACTTTCCTGCCCAGGCTGGTTTTGAACTATGATCCTCAGATCTCAGCCTCCTGAGTAGCTGGAAATATAGTCATGAGCCACCCGTGGCCAGTGCATGATACTCATCTCTAACTACCAAAAGACTGGTTTAAGTGGTAGACTGCTAGCCTTGAGCACAAAAGCTCTGGGATGGCACTCAAGCCTGAGTTCAAGCCCTAATACTGATACATTCTCACAGAGTGAGGCAAACACAGTCTTGTGGGGTTTCCTGTCTAGTGGAAGAGACAGACATAAACAAATAACTACCTATACAGGTCTATAATTACAATCTGTTAATGAGCTTTATGAAGGAAAATTACAGGGTGATATGAAATTTTATGATGGGAGCATGGGCTGAACTAGCAAAGGAAAAGCCCTTTTTTTTTTTTTTGCTTGTGGGGCTTGAACTCTGGGCCTGGCCCTGTCCCTCAGCTCTTCAGCTCAAGGGGAGCTCTCTACTACTTGAGCCACAGTGCCACTTCTGGTTTTCTAAGTGGCTTATTGGAGATAAGTGTCTTACTGACTTTCCTGCCTGGGCTGGCTTTGAACCAGGATCCTCAGATCTCAGCCTCCTGAGTAGCTAGCATTACAGGCATGAGCCACTGGCACCTAACTTGGAGAGTCTTTCTAAACATGGACTTCAAGAGTAAGTTGAAGATGGGGCATAAGGAATGGGGAAATACCAGTGATAAAGGAAAGCATGTGCAAGGATACAGAGGTAGGAGGGAACAAGGGAAGTGTAAGGAATTTTTTTTTTTGTTGGTCGTGGGGTCTGAACTCTTGGCCTAGGCCTGGGTGCTGTCCCTCAGCTCTTCAGCTCAAGGCTAGCACTCTACTATTTAAGCCACAGTGCTACTTCTGGCTTTTCTGCTTATGTGGTACTGAAGAATGGATCCCAGGGCCTCATGCATGCAAGGTAAGCACTCTACCACTGAGCCACCTTCCCAGCCCCTGAGTAAGGAATTCTTGTGTTACTAAAAAGGCTAAAATACAGCAGGGTAGGCAAGTGAGGGGGAAAGATGGATAGATGAAGGCAGATCCTGAAGAAACTTGAGGCTAACTTAAGAAGTTAGGCCTCAATAGAAGTTAATAGATGTTAAATAGCAAGTTTCATGACTGTTTTATTCCCTCCTAACAGATCTCTGGAGCTAAGTATGGTAACACAGGCCTATAGCCCCTACTTGGGAGGCTAAGGCAAGAGGGTCATTAAGTTCAAGACCAGTCTGGAAAACATAGTAAGACTCTGATCTCAAAACAAACAACAAACAAACAAGCAAACAAAAATGATATTTGTTGCCAGTGGTGCACATCTGTAATCCTAGCTACTCAGGAGGCTGAGATCTTTGAAGATTGCAGTTTGAAGCCAGCCTGGGCAGAAAAGTCTGATTTGTGTGTGTGTGTGTGTGTGTGTGTGTGTGTGTGTGTGTGTGCCAGTTCTGAGGCTTGAATTCAGGCCCTGGGCACTGTCCTTGAGCTTCTTTTGCTCAAGGCTAGCGCTCTACCACAGTGTCACTTCTGGCTTTTTCTGTTTATGTGGTACTGAGGAATTGAACCTAGGGTGTCATGCATGCTAAGCAAGCACCCTAGCACTAAGCTACATTCCCAGTCCAAGTCTGTGATATTTCTGTCTCCACTAAGAGGTCAGAAGTTGAGCTGTGGTTCAAGTTGTAGAGTATGAAAAAGCTCAGGAACAGCACTCAGGCATTGAGTTCAAGTCTCAGTGCGCGCGCGCACACACGCAATACTGATGGTTTATTCCTGTAATATCAGCATTAGGGAGACCAAGACAGGAGCCTCACTCTACATAGCAAGACTCACAAAACCAACACCCCACCTGGTTGCCAATGGCTCACACCAGTAATCCTAGCTATTCAGGAGGCTGATATCTGAGGATCATGGTTCAAAGCCAGCCCAGGCAGGAAAGTCAGAGAGACTCTTATTTTCAATTAACCACCAGAAAACCGGAAGTGGGGCTACGGCCCCAGTGGTAGAATGCTTGCCTTAAGCTGAAGAGCTGAGGGACAGCACCTAGGCCCAGATTTCAAGCCCCATAACTGACAAAACAAAAACCACCCCCCCCCCAAACAAAATGAAACCCAATAACAAAATAACATATCTCTAGTTACGACGCGAAGAATAAGATATCAATAGCAACTCTCATCCAGTCCTGGGTAAAAAAATGATGGTGGCTGAATTCCACAGCAGATATGTCAAATTCTGAATTGGGCACGGTGGTGCACACCTGTAATCAGAACATAAGTATAGCTGAGACAGGGGGATCAAGTTTGATAACAACCTGGGCTACATAATGAATTGGAGGCTGACTTGGAGCTAGATGCTGAGATCCTGTATAAGAAAAGAATTATAATGTCAAGGGAAACAAAACCAGGAAGGTATGAGTTTGTAGGGAGGAGATAGCCAGATTCCCACGACTGATGATGGACGACTCCGTGACTGACTCCACAAACAAATGACTCCATCCATAAATGCTGATGTCCAGGTTCAAATCCCCACTCGCAGGAGCCAAGGGATCCTCAAGCTTGACACACAACTGGGGACCAGAAAGCTTTTCCGCCAGACCCCAAAAGAAGAGGGGGCTCAGCCAGGGTGGGGTACTTTTGCCTGGCCCTCTCTGCTGGTCCTTGTCACCCCGGTCCCACTTTGGGGAGCTTACTGCAGGCTGAGAGGCATCTGGGAAGGCCTGCGGCCCCTGGGTTCCCCCTGCGCCCCTGGGACCCCGGGGTGGGAGTGTCGGGGGGGAGGAAGTAGAAGGAAAGCAAACGTCCATCCTTCACCGTGCAGAGGGCGGGGCGGGGGGCGGGGCTGGCCTCTGTGACGCAAACAGACCACGCTCCCTGGGAGGGCACTACGCATGCGCCAGAACGGCTTCCTGGCTCCCGGAAGTGGAGGGTCTACACAGATCGCCGCTGGGTCTGGGTGCCCGGAGGCGGCAGCGCTCTCGAAGTTCGCTGGCTGTGGCCTCCGACCGCCATGTCGGCCTTCGACAACAACCCTTTTGCGGACCCAGTGGACGTGAACCCCTTCCAGGTAGGACTCCCCTCAACTCACAGTAATTCTTTCTAGGGCAAGGGCCGACGCCCGGGCCTCTTTCGCCGGAGCCCGGAGACGTGGCGTTGGAGGGACGGGGCCTCTGCCCAATGGAGAGCGGGCTCTGAAGAGCTGGCCTATTGGAGCGTGCGGGGGGCGGGACTAGCAGCAGGTGGCTCCGCGAAGGGGGCGGGGCGCCACCGTGTTGGGAGAAGTGGGGTTTTCTCGCACCGGGGGGGACTCGGTACCCTTGCGTCTGGGGGGGCTGCCGGGGAAGGGCCGGCGCGATAGGACCCTCTTGGGGCCCCCTTCTAGCACGAGAAGGCAGCCGAGTGTAGCGATCGCGTTCCTGAAGTTGTGAGCACACACCTGTTTCGAGTCACCTTAGGAGAGGGGGGGTGACGGGAACCATAATGAGGAAGTCGTCTGATGGGATGGAGAAGTGTGGAAAGCCCAAGACACGCCGCCACCACCACCACCACCACCTCCATCCCCGTCACCAGCAGCAGCAGTAGCTGCTGCTACGAAACTGGCATAGAAAAAGTCTAGGAGAGCCCCCTCAAGGCTGGGAGAACAGAACAGGAGAGCCCAAGTTGAAAGACTGGGTGAGAATTCCACACCTTGCCTGGAGCTGGTGGCTCACGTCCATAATCCCAGCTACTCAGGAAGCTGAGGTGTGAGGATGGACGTTCAGAGCCAGCCCCCCACCCCCCTGCAGCAAGAAAGTCTGTTGTGTGACAGTTTCATCCCCAATTACCCACCAAAAAAGCTGAAGTGGAGCTGTGGTTCAAGTGGTAGAGGGCCGTCCTTAAGAACAAAAAGCACCTTGGCCATGGTTCCCCTTGGGAGTGGTTTTTGGGGACTGATAGGAAAATCCCCCAGTTTGGTATGGAGGAGCGGTGAAGGGCACTGAGTGCGTCTTGGAACACGGGAAACACCCATGAGTGGCTGAAAATGCACTGACCTATGAGCTGGACTGACCTTTGGAACAATCGAGCAAGAAATGATCTTCTGACTTAGTGCCAAAGCTTCCTGCCCGTGAGCTGAGAGCACAGAGGTGTTCATTTTCTAAGGTGAAGGGGCTGGGACGCTTTTCATGACTGCTCAGAACCAGTTCTTGGGGAAGCGTGTTTGGCTGACTGCTGACTGATGCGCCCTGATGTTTCTGCTCAGTCAGGATGTCAGCAGGCACATGAACTCATCTGACTTGCACTTTAGGTCGATCATGGGTAATTTCCAAATTTCCTGCAGGTGTTAGGGGAGCCCTTTCTCTGACTCGGACCTTGAATCCTTTCAAGGGTCAGAGCAAAGGAAAGGAAACTTCAATGGAAAAATTCCACAGTCAGCCAGGCACCAGTGGCTTTCACATGTAATCCAGGCTGCTCAGGAGGCTGCGATCTGAGGATTGAGATTTGAAGCCAGCAGCTTGGGCAGACAAATCTAGGAGACTCTTATCTCCAGTTAATCAGCAAAAAACTGAAGTGGAGGTATGGCTCAACTAATAGAGCACCAGCTTTGAGCAGAAAAAGCTAAGCAAGGGTTCAAGGCCCTGGGTTCAAGCCCTTGGACCAGCGCACACACAAAAACATTTCCAGTCATAAGTGGAAATTTCAAGCTGCTTGGCCTCAAGGTGACTTAGCCAATAGGAGCCCTGAAGGTGAAGTGTGGTTGCTCACTCCTCGCTACACTGGAGAATTCTGAGCATTCCTTTTGGGCTTGATGCTCCCTGGCAGAGCAATTGCAAAGCCCTCGTGTCTTACATAACACAAATGAGCAGCCGTCTCCATTGAATAGGGAGAGAACATTTGCATTTGTCCCGTTATTGTCTTCTGCTGTTTCTCACTTTATTTATGAAACTGCTGTGTATTACTGGGATTTGGGTTTTACTATTTAATTATGATCCTTTTGTTGTTGTTGTTGTGTGTATAGTGATCCTGGGGCTTGATCTCAGGGCCTGGGCACTGTCCCTAAGCTTTTTGGCTCAAGGCTAGCTCCCTGCCACTTGAACCACAGCTCCACTTTGGGCTTTTTTGATGGTTTATACAAGATAAAAGTCTCGAGGACTCTTACCCTGGCTGGCTTCAAACCTGAGTCTTCAGATCTCAGTCTCCTGAATAGGTAGGATTACAGGCATAAGCTGCCCATGTCCGGCCCCCCCCCCCTTTTTTTTCCATCAGAATCAAATAAATTTTTTGCTGACTGCAGCAGCAGTCAGCTGGCCAAAAGTGCTAGAGAGCTTTTTTGTCAGTGGTGGCAGTGGGTAGAATTGTGCTGCCTTGTATTAATAGTTCCTTCAATGTCTTCACCCACATCTGTGGTCCCAGAAGTGATTATGCAAACAGAGAGGAGCAACTTCTGTATGGCCGCAAGTCAGCCCGCAGACAGCCCAGGATATGGCAGGACAGGAAACAGCTGTTGGCCTGCAAACCGACAACATCTGGTGGGGGAGCCTGTGTGAGCACAGAGAGGGCTGGCTGGCTGCAACACTGCACCCCGCATCCTGGCTGCACCCCCTCATCCTGGGCTGGGCTCAGTTTCCCTTTGTTGTTGTTAAAAAAGTTAAGCTTGTTGTTTAACTTAAGGGCTGTCTCTTAGTTTTTTCGCTCAAGGCTAATGTTCTACCACTTGAGCCACATCTTCACTTGCAGCTTTTTGTTGGTTAATTGAAGATAACAGTCCTCATGGACTTTCCCTGCTCAGGCTGGCTTCAAACTTCGATCCTCAAGTCTCAGCCTCCTGAATAGCTAGGATTACCAGCATGAGCTGCCTGAGCCCTGCTAGAATTAAGTTTTCACTGTTGGCCCCGGGCACTAATGGGAGGCGCAGCTTTGGATATGGGTTCAATACTCTAACCTCCCTCCCCCCAGCTCCCTTGAGCAGAGCTGTGGGACGTGGCTTCCTCAGTTGACTGGGTTTGAGCCCAGATTTCTTGACTCAGGGTGTTGGCACAGAGATCAGGAAGGAGCAGGTGGAGAGGTGGCAGACGCAAACTGTCACACCTAGTCAGATTCCAGAGCAGTCGGTGGTTTTTTTTTTTTTTTTGTCACACCATATAATGCTGGATTGCAAAAATAAATTTGGCATTCAGAGTCTGTGGTTTGACGGTAGGAACTGAGAAGTTTCTTAGAAATCTATTCTGACCTCTTCAGTGGGTGGGACACACCCTGGTCACCGGCATTGCCAGCATTAGCAGCAGAAAGGGGACCAAGCCTGGGTCACAGGCCCCAGACCCTGCTGTTTTAAAAATGTGTGTGAGCTGGGCACCAAGTGGCTCACGTCTGTAATCCTAGCTACTACTCAGGAGGCTGAGATCTGAGGATTGAAGTTCACAGCCAGCCCGGGCAGGAAAGTCCATGAGACTCTTATCTCCAATAAACTACCAGAAAACCGGAATTGGTGCTGTGGCTCAAGTGGTAGAGCACTAGTGTTGAGCTGAAGAGCGCAGGGACAGCGCCCAGGCCCAGAGTTCAAGCCCCACAACTGACAGAAAGAGGGGGAGGGGAGGGAGAGGGAGGGAGAGAGGGAGAAAGAGAGAGAGAGAGAAAGAAAGAAAGGAAGGAAGGAAGAAAAATGTGTGTTGAGGGGTGAGGAGGTGGTGCTGGGGCTTGAACTCATGGTCTCCTGTTCTCACTTGGCATTTTCCTGTCAAGGCCAATGCTTTACCACTTAAGCCACACACCCACTTCTGGCTTTTTTGATGGTTAATTGGAGATAAGGGTCTCACAAGTTTTTCTGCCCAGGCTGGCTTTGAACTGTGATCCTCAGATCTCAGCCGTATGAGTAGCTGGGATGAGAGAAATGAGACACCGGTGCCCAGCACACCGCCATAAATAATTCTCCCATTCTGCCAACTCCCTCCACCCCTCCATGAGTGGAATAATACTTATTATAGTTGGGATTTTTTTTTTAATGGTGCTAGGGATTGAACCCAGAGATTTGAGCATGCTATGCATATGTTCTACCATTGAGCTATACCCCCAGCCCCTTCTTTTGTTTATTTTGGGGGCGGTCAATGTGTTTGAACTCAGAGCCCCACACTTGCTAAGCAATCTGAGGATCACAGTTCAAAGCCAGCTTTGGACAGGAAAGTCCATGAGACCTTTATCTCCAATTAACAGCAAAAAGCCAGAAGTAGAGCTGTGGCTTAAGTAGTAGAGGGATCTCCTGGAGTGAAAGACTAAGGGATCACATGATGCTCTGGGTTCAAGGCCCCTCTTTCCCCCCCAAAAAAGACTTGTTAGTTTATTGAAGGCTCTCAGAAATCCTACACCTTTCAAACTAACTTAAGCATAGAGCCTGGACTCAATTTGTCTGTCAATGAAATTTCTGGAAGCCTCTAAGCTGTCTTCATCTTTACCCTGCAGGGCAGCCAGGCTCTGCCCACCCCGTAGTATTAGAAAACTTCAGCCAGGTGCTGGTGGCTCACGCCTGTCATCCTAGCTTACTCAGGAGGCTGAGATCTGAGGATCTCGGTTCAAAGCCAGCCCAGGCAGGAAAGTCTGTGAGACTCTTATCTCCAATGAACCACCAGAAAACCAGAAGTGACGCTGTGGCTCAAGTGGTAGAGCGCTCACCTCGAGCTGAAGAGCTCAGGGACAGCGCCCAGACTCACAGTTCAAGCCTCACAACTGACCAAAAGAAAAAAAGAAAAGAATACTTCCTGCAGAGGACAAGCTGTGAGTAGAAAGTTAAGTCGCTCCGAGGAGGAAGCTGGGACCTGCAGGGCAAGCATGGTTTTCTCGCCCACACCAGCACCCCTGTGCCTCTGCTAATTATAGCCCATGCACTCTGTGCTCTGGCTCCTTGGGGCCCTCTTTACTTGGGACCAAATCCAGGGTGTCTGCTTCCAAAAGTTTCTCATGAGTCTTGTCAGGTGATGGCACAGAAAGCTAAAGGGAGGCATTGTACGGTTTTATGTTTTGGCAGTCCACTAGAAATCAGACCACCCAGGCGAACGCCAGGGCTGCTTTTCCTATGCATACTTCTGCCAAATGATCGCCATCTCAGGAGAGGGGGTGTGAAGGAGGTTGGGGTGCCAAACAGAGGAACCCTTTCAGCGGCAGTCTCCTGTTCACACATTGCCTCCTTACATTTGAGAGTCTTGGTGCTGTAGCTCAAACATTTCCTCTGCAAAGGGAAGAGGGCCAGGGGGCCAGCAGACATGCGGTGTGGGTGTGGACACAAATACATGAAGTTTCCTGCCTGGGTACCCTGGCCCTGCTCCTCCTGAGGACATCAGTGCCCCCCATCAGCTTTGGGAACCCCCCAAGACAGGACCAATTGTCTTAAGAAATTTGAAATTATTGTAATTGGGGGCAGGGCACATGCCTGGGATCCCATAGGCAGAGAGCATGAGGATCAAAGTTCAAGGCCAGCTTGGGCAAAAAAATTACTGAGACCCCTGTCTCAACAAAACAGGCCAGGCAGGGCGGTGCACCCGTGCAAGCCCATTGAATGGGTATTGGTAGGATGATCAAGGGCCAGGGCCAACCCTCCAAATAGCAGAAACCTTGTCTGAAAAATAAAGAATAAAAGAACATGAGGTCAGTGCTGCCTAGCAGATGTGGGGCCCTGAGTTCAAACCCCAGAACTGGGCAGGGGGAGAGGGGGAAGAGAGAAAGAGAGATTTTGTCAGCTGCTGGTGGCTCGTGCCTGTAATTCTAGCTACTCAAGAGTAGAGATCAGAGCGGGTACCAGTGCCTATAATCCTAGCTACTCAGGAGGCTGAGATCTGAGGATTGTAGGTCAAAGCCAGCTTGGGCAGGAAAGTCCATGAGACTCTTACCTCCAGTTAACCACCAGAAAACCAGAAGTGGCACCGTGGCTCAAGTGGTAGAGCACTAGCCTTGAGCTGAGTAGAGATAGGAGGATTGTCATTTGAGAGCAGTCTGGGCAATAACTTGTTAAGACCCCATCTCAACAGAAAAGGCAGGGTGTGATGATGCATGCCTGTTCCCCCCTAAGGTGGAAAGTATAAAGAGCATCATAGGTCTAAGCTGGCCTGGGCAAAAAGTGAGACACTATAACCAAAGCAAAAGGGCTGGAGGTGTAACTCAGGTGCTAGAGCACCTGCCTAGCAAGCTTGAAACCCCTAAATGCAGTACTTAGTACTGCACCCCCTTTTTTTGTTGGTCGTGGGGCTTGAACTCTGGACCTGGGCATTGTCCCTCAGCTGCGATCTAAGGATTGAGGTTCAAAGCTAGCTCGGGCAGGAAAGTCCGTGAGACTCTTGTCTCCAATGAAGCACTCAGAAAACCAGAAGTGGCGCTGTGGCTCAAGTGGTAGAGCGCTAGCCTTGAGCTGAAGAGCTGAGGGACAGCGCCCAGGCCCGACAAAACAAAACAAAAAAGCCAAAAATAAGAGAGAAAAGAAATTTGAAAATGGCAAGTTTCTAATAGCTATACACAACCGGATGGCAGTGCCCCTACCCTTATGCTTAGTAACTGAAGACAGGCAGGGTGTCAGAACTTGGCCAGAGAACAAGGGAACGTTATATTGTCTCCATGGGTAAGGTAATCCTGGGTTCAGAGAATGGTAATGTTTAACCGAGGCAAACGCTTGCTGCCCATACTGAAGAGAGAGCTCTGTGCACGGCCTTTGTGACTCAGCGGGCAGGGCCCCTTCAGGATGCCCAGGGGCCCCGGCTGGAGAATGGTGATGGCTGACCCTGTCCCACAGCACAGCTGAGCGCTGGCCCATAGTGACCGCACACCAGGCATGGTGAAAAGCTGTGGGTTCAATAATCCCAGCTACTCAGGGGGCAGAGATCTGAACCTCACAGTTCAAAGCCATCGTGGGTAGGAAAGCCCATGAAACCCAGTATCAGCACACTCACACAAAAAACAAACCCAGGGCTGGGAAGGTGGCTTAGTGGTAGAGTGCTTGCCTAGCACGCATGAAGCCCTGCGTTTGATTCCTCAGTACCACATACACAGAAGTGGCGCTATGGCTCAAGTGATAGAGTGCTAGCCTTGAGCAAAAGAAGCTCAGGGACAGTGCCCAGGCCCTGAGTTCAAGCCCCAGGACTGACCACAACAACAAAAAACCTAAACCCATACTTGGTTGTATGTGCTCACCCCTCTGCTCCTGTGTGTAGCCTGGGCTGCTCCTCGCTCTAAGGTCCTGTGGTCTCCATGAGTGGAGAGCCTGGAGACCCCCATGCTGAGGCACATGCTTGTTTATTCCCTGGCTGCTCCCTCGGCCTGCTCAGCCTGTTTTCAAGAGACCCCATCCTCACTGTTCAACAGTGAGGACATCAGGGGCCCTGAATTGCATCTGCATGTGGGAGTCTAGATCCCTGGTCTCAGCCCCTCCACAGCTTCTAAGCGCTATCTTAGGCCCACCCTGCCCACATCCTTATCCTCCACCTCCCTCCACACCCAGCCTGCAAAACCTGTTTCTCCTTTCCCACAGTCACCGGCCTGGCCGAAGGTGGCACTTTAACCAGCCATCCAGGCTGGCACCGCCCCCCCACCCCTCTCTCTCCTCCTTCCTCCCCCTCCATTCCTGCACTGTAGTCTTTCCACTCCTGAGCACCCCACAGTGCTGAGCCAGTGCCGCCACCTCCTCCTCTTCCTCTTTCTCCTCCTTCCTCTCCCCCTCCTCCTGTCCCAGCAGTTCTTACCACCATCCATCTCTCGTTCTCGTTGCAGCCTGGATGCCTGGATGGTCATTGTGCACACCCAGCTCACTCAGCCCCAATTGTTCCCTATTCTGAGTACCCTGCCCTTCTTTTTTGTTTGTCGTGGGGCTTGAACAAGTCTGGGCCTGGGCGCTGTCTTTCAGCTCTTCAGCCCAAGGCTAGTGCGCCACCACTTGAGTCAAGGTACCACTTCCAGTTTTCTGGTGGTTCATTGGAGATAAGAGTCTCATGGAGGGCTGGGAAGATGGCTCAGTGGTAGAGTGCTTGCCTTGCATGCATGAGGCCCTGGGTTCGATTCCTCAGCACCACATAAGCAGAAAAAGCCGGAAGTGGCGCTATGGCTCAAGTGGTAGAGCGCTAGCCTTGAGCTGAAGAGCTGAGGGACAGCGCCCAGGCCCAGAGTTCAAGCCCCACAACTGAGAAAAAAAAAAAAGAAGAAAAAAAAAGAGTCTCATGGACTTTCCTGCCAGGTCTGGCTTCGAACCTCGATCCTCAGATCTCAGCCTCCTGAGTAGCTAGGATCACAGGCGTGAGCCACCGGCACTCCAGCAGGTGATTGTGTTTTTAAAGTAAAAGGAGCTTTGGGGGGGCCTACAGGATGCCTGTCTAGCCAGCACAGGCCCTAAGCGCAAACCCCATTACTGCCAAAACAACAACAAAAGCAAAACTAACAATCCACTGATAGAAAACGTGGCAGCTGGGGCAGAAGGCGTCCTCACTGCCTGTGGTAGCCATTGTTTCGATGTGTATTCCTGCCTGAATTTGTTCCTGTGATTACTTTTGACAAAACTACTGTGGCACTTACATAACAAAGCCCGTTCTGTCTGCCTGCCACCTTGCAGCTGTGCCTGGCATGGCGCTGTGCCCTTCCAGGGGACATGCGCAGAAACCTGCCTTTGCTCTCCAGTGCCCCGACTGCCCCACAGGGACAGTCGTACATGGTTTGTCATATTTCCTGCGGACGGATTCTCGCGTTCTGGGTCAGGGAGCTTCAAGGTCACTTGTGGCTTGTGTGCCAGGGCCCTGACAGCCCTCTGGGGATAGCTTTTCTCGGCCTGTGACACTCAGCCTGGTTCCCAGCAAATAGGACTTCACCACGGCTCAGAGCTTCAGGCCATTGGTGACTCTTGCTTCCCAGAGAGAAACGCCTGGGATTTTTAGCTCGTGGGGTATTTGTTTGTTTTTGTGCTGCTATTGGGGCTTGAACACAGGGGCCTGGGTGCTGCCCCTGAGCTTTGTCATCCAAGGCTGGCACTCTGCCACTTGAGCCACAGCTCCACTTCTGCCTTTTTGATGGTTAGCTGGCAATAGGAGTCTCACAAACTTTTCTGCCCAAGCTTGCTTTTTTTGTTTGGTTGTTTGTTTTTGCCCATCCTGGGGTTTGAATTCAGGGCCTGGGCTGTGTGTCCCTGAGCTTCTCTGTGCTCAAGGCTAGTGCTCTACCACTTGAGCCACAACACCACTCCCAGCTTTTTTCTGTGTATGTGGTACTGAGGAATCGAACCCAGGGCTTCATGCATGCTAGGCACTCTACCACTAAGCCACATTCCTAGTCTCCCAAGTTTGCTTTGAATGTGGATCCTCAGCTCTCAGCCTCCTGAGTGGCTAGAATTACAGGCATGAGCCACTGGACATGTCTCTTATGAGGTATTTCTTTCTTTCTTTTTCCATTGGTATTATACAGTTATGTATAATTACAGTTATATAAGTCAGGCAAAGACTACATTTCTTTTTGGACATGGTCACCTGTGGGGTATTTCTTGAGTGTGTTTAGAGGGAACAGAAGTCAGTCTTACACTGGGAGCTTGCTGGGGGCAGCCATAGCAGGAAAAGACTGGAGAAAGTCATCTGACTGTGGCTTGCAAAATGGCTAGGGCTTGGCCTGCATGAGCAGGATGACCTGGCACACATTAACTGTCCCATCTGAATGAAAGCAACTGTGTTCAGGAGTTTATTCCAGGTTACTAATTCAGTAACGGGCGTGAACCGGGCTGGGCAGCTGGGGGCTCAGGTTACTCTTACTGGGTGAAATTTTAGTCTCCACCATCCTGTCTTAACTCCTTGACCCACTTAGAGCAGTTGGCGTCATTTGGTGAGAGGAAGAGGAGGTTGGTGCTGCCAGCATCTATTTGCCCCTTGGAGTAAAGCTGTCTGCAGGCCGTAAGTGTAGCCTTTGCTGGAAGGACCATCTGTGGGTCTGGGCTGCTTTCTCCCCCATCTCCATCCTGGGCACGTGTGTGCCTGCACCTGAAACTGCTCCTCAGTTGTCTCTCCAGTCCCCTGTCCTGTTGTGACTCAGACTCCAGTAACCCGTTCCTGGGCTGCTGGGTCTGGTTTCAGTGACCTGAGCAGCCTCGCTCGGCTCTGGGTGGGTAAAGGAGAACACTAGATACTGAGTCCCAGTCTTCCTTGCAGGGAGCCAAGGGATTCTGGGAGAAGACTACTGGTTGAGGCTGGGTGCAGCGACTCAAGCCTGTACTTGGTGACTCAAGCCAGCTACTAGGAAGGTAGAAATGAGAGGGTAGTGGTTTGAGGCCAGAAAAAAAGTTAAAGAGATTCTATCTGAAAAATAAAGCAGGAACTGTGGGGCTCAAAGTGGTAGAGCACTAGCCTTGAGCAAAAGAGCTCAGGGACAGCACTCAGGCCCTGAGTTCAAGCCCCACGACCGACAAAAAAGAAAAAACTGAAGCAAAGAGGGCTGAGGATGTAGCTCGAGATAAAGTGCTTGACTAGCAAGTATGAGGCTTCTACCCCTAGGACCACAAGAAAAAGAAAAAGAGCCAGGTTGCTAGTGGTTCATGCCTGTATCCTAACTTATTAGGGGACTGAGAGCTGAGGATCAGGGTTCAAAGCCAACCCAGGCAGGAAAGTCCATGAGACTCCTAATCTCCAAATAACCAGCAAAAAGCCAGAAGCGGAGCTGTGGCTGAAATGGTAGAGCATTAGCCTTGACCACAAAAGCTCAGGGACAGCTCCCAGGCCCTGAGTTCAAGCCCCAGGTCAGAAAGGAGGTGGAGGGGGAGAGGGAGAAAAAGAATTATAATTGTTTGTTTGTTTCTGGCCAGTCCTGGGGCTCGAACTCAGGTCCTGGACACTGTCCCTGAGCTTCTTTTGCTCAAGGCAAGTGCTCTACCACTTCAGCCCCAGCGCCACTTCTGGGTGTTTTTTTTTTTTCTGTGTACGTGGTACTGAGGAATTGAACGCCAGGTTTCATGCATGCTAGGCAAGCACGCTACCGACTAAACCACATTCCCAGCCCCAATAAATGCTTTCTATAGAATAATAACTAAAAGAGTGCAATTACGTACATCTCCATCTCTGTCACTCGCCACCACCTCTCCAGAGACCCTGGTTCCTGTAGTAAATTCAATATAAGCACAGTCCTGTGAGTTCAGGGTGCTCAGGGCCCTTAGATGGCTGCCTGCCTTCCATTTCCAGGGGAGAAGGGATTCCAGCTATGTAGGAGCAGAGTGCGTGCAGCCTCTGGTTGAGGCCGCCCTGGCTGGGCAGGTGATCAGCAGCCTCAGTACTGCTCTGCATCACAGGGGTCCTGCTGACTGCTACCCAAGGTTCACCCCTCTCCCTGGTTTCTTATTTATTTATTTTGATGCTGGGGCTTGAACTGGGCACTGTCGCTGAGCTCTTTTGCTCAAGGTTGGCGCTCTGCCACTTTGAGCCACAGCTCCACTCCAGTTTTTTTGGTGGTTCATTGGAGATAAGCGTCTCCTGGACTGGGGCTGGGAAGGTGGCTCAGTGGTTAAAGCACTTGCCTTGCATGCCTGAGGCCCTGGGTTCGATTCCTCAGCACCACATAAGCAAAAAGAAAAAAAAAAGCCGGAAGTAGCGCTGTGGCTCAAGTGGTAGAGCGCTAGCCTTGAGCTGAAGAGCTGAGGGACAGCGCCCAGGCCCAGAGTTCAGGCCCCATGACCGGACCCCCCCCCCCCCCCCCAAAAAAAAAAAAGTCTCCTGGACTTTCTTGCCTGAGCTGGCTTTGAACTGGGATCCTTAGATCTCAGCCTCCTGAGTAGCTGGGTGTATAGGCATGAGCCACCATGCCCCAGCTTCCCCAGTTTCTAATGCTGCTTTCTCTCCTTCTCAGGATCCCTCTGTGACCCAGCTGACCAACGCCCCCCAGGGTGGCCTGGCTGAATTCAACCCTTTCTCAGAGGTGGGTGACGCGGCCCTGGCTGTGTCCTCGGGGTCTGCCATTGGGGGTCTGCCCTCCCCTGAGTCCTGTGGGCCAAGAAGCTGCTGAGGAAGGCCCAGGGCTTGGCCCCTTCCCTGGGGGTGCCACAGCCAGGCCCCTCATCTCCCTCTGTGCTCCG
The DNA here is from genome assembly GCF_019054845.1 of Dipodomys spectabilis. Taxonomy (NCBI): domain Eukaryota; kingdom Metazoa; phylum Chordata; class Mammalia; order Rodentia; family Heteromyidae; genus Dipodomys; species Dipodomys spectabilis. Next base: position 515,035 of record NW_024871155.1, on the reverse strand, counting down.
ACCCACACAGACAAATGCGGCCACCACGGTTCCTGCCACACAGCGCCCCGGGCCCTCGCAGCCAGCGGTTCTGCAGCCCTCCGTGGAGCCCACGGAGCCGCACCCCCAGGTATGATGGTTGCTGGGGCTCTCCTCTCCTGAGGGAGGCCACCCAGACCCGGACCGGGACCCCAGGCTGCTGGTGGGGAGAGGACCCCCTTGCCAGTCCCTGTAGATCTATGGTCACTTGCAAGTGGAGAGACCACCTTGCCCGTCGGTACTGCCACCAACCGCCACCCCACCATACCCTCTGCTTACGGAGAGCATTTGCCCCCCCACCCAGGGCGCATGCGGCCTTCTCTGTGCACATGCGCGCACAGCTGGGGCTCACGCAGTGCATGTTAAACCCAGGCTCTGCTGCTGAGCTCCATTCCCTGCCTGTCTCCTCCCCACCGCCCCCCCAATCTCCTTATTCCTGCCTCTGTCTTCCCACTTCTTCTTGTCCCATCCCCAAGTCCGGTGACCCTCGTCTGCTTTGTGCTTACCCCCTCCCCCCCCCATCCCCTTCCCGCCCTCCTCTGGGCCCCTGGCTGCCCCCCGAGCGCATCCCACAGTGGAGTTGTGTGTTCCAGCTTAGGCAGGCCAGCAAGTTCCTTCCCGCCCGGCTGCTGGCGGCGGGCGAGCTCTCAGAGAGGCAGATGCTGCTAGGAGGAGATAATATCCTCAGAGACAGCTACCTGCGAAAGCTGCCCAAGGTAGGCCCAGCCTAGGGGAGCACGAGGGGGGCCAGGCAGCCCCCGAGCACGGCGGGGCTCAAGCCTAGGGTGGTCTGCAGGGACCCAGCCCTGCTCCTGGAGGCACCGGTGCGACTTGGGGAGTTGGGGCTTGAGACCCTCAGTGAGGTACTGTGTGCTTGGTTCTCCCGACCTCACCGCCTCAGTGTGACCCCTCTGGTCTGTAAGAGGACCCATGTGCCATCTGCTCCCCGCAAGGAAGCCAGCAGGAACCGGGGTGGCCAGTAGCAGCAGCAGAGCCCCAGGCCGAGTTCTGCCTGCCCAGGAGGAAGAGCTTGGCCTCGGCATGCATGGAAGCCAGGCAGAGCAGGGCGGTCCTTAGATGGTTGGCCAATCACGAGGGGTATAGGGTGGGCCAAGAGAGTGCAAACCCCTGGGCTCCAGTACACAGAGCCTGTCCTGCATGTGTCCCCTGCTGCCAGCTCTTCACTGTCCCCACTCTCCCCATGGCCCCCTGCGCACAGCCTGCCCTGCATGCACAGCCTGCCCTGCATGCACAGCCTGCCCTGCATGCACAGCCTGCCCTGCACGTGCCCCCCGCTGCCAGCTTTTCCTGGTCCCCACTCTACTCCTCCCCGCCCCCAACTCTGCACACAACCTGGATCTCTGGGTTCTGACTTCAGCCAGGTCTCTTGTGAGGTCTTTCCCCCCATTCCTTTACCTTCAAAAGTGTCTATAAGAAGTGGTCAAGGGGACATTTCAGGGCTGAAGGACAGGAGAGCCCTGGAGTGGGCAAAGAGTCAGAGGTGGTATGGGGGTGCAAGGAGATGGGTCCCCTTGGCCCATCACTGTGGAGCTCCTGGTCCCTCAGACATGCTGTGGGGGAGGGGTACTGTCCCGGGCTCTGCCCATCTGCCTAGGTTGACACTGTCCTTCTGTCTTTGTGTCTGGCTGCCTCCGGTCCCCATTCTCTCCAGGCTGTGGTGGCTGCAGCCCAGGCAGGCCTGCTCCGGCAGCAGGAAGAACTGGACAGGAAAGCTGCTGAGCTCGAGCGCAAGGAGCGCGAGCTACAAAACACCGCAGCTAACTTGCATGGTAAGGGAAGGCTGCCAAGGCCCTGGCCGGTGCGGGAGAGGCTGGCCATGCAAGGAGCCCTCCCCACACCCACCTGAGCCGCCTTTCTCCTGGGCATCTGCAGAGCTGCCAGAGCTTCTGATGTTCTCAGAGGTTGTCAGTCCTGGGGAGGAAAGTGAAGACAGGCTGGGTGCTACTCAGGAGGCTGAGATCTGAGGATTGAGGTTCCGAGCCAGCCAGGGCAGCAAACTCCGTGAGACTCAGCTCCAGTAAAAAAGAATAGGGCTAGGGAAGTGGCGCTGTGGCTCAAGTGGTAGAGCCCTAGCCTTGAGCTGAAGAGCTGAGGGACAGCGCCCAGGCCCAGAATTCAAGCCCCATGACCGACCAAAAAAAAAAAGACACACAAAAATAGGGCTAGGAAAGTGGCTCAATGGTAGAGTGCTGGCCTTGCATGCATGAGGCCCTGGGTTCGATTCCTCAGCACCACATAAACAGAAAAAGCTGGAAGTGGCGCTGTGGCTCAAGTGGTAGAGCACTAGCCTTGAACTGAAGAATAAGGGACAGCAGACAGACAGAAAAAAAAAAGTTAAGATACCTGCCATGGGTCCTAACCAATGTAGAAAATTTCAGCACTCCATCCCAGCTCTGAAATTCTTTGCTCTGTGTGTGTACATGCCAGTACTGGTGCTCATGTTCTTGCATAGTTTTTCCACAGAGGGCTGGCACTCTACCACTTGACCCCACACCGCTACTTCCAGCTTTTTGCCGGTTAATTGGAGGGAGAGAAGTGTCTTTGGAAGTTGTCTGTTCCCCCAAGTTCACTCCAGATCACGATGCTTGGATCTCAGCCTCCTGAGTGGCTGGGATTACAGGCGTAGGCTACCAGGGCCCAGCTTGTTGCTGCTCCTGAGGCTGGACCCTCCCTCACTTCCTGTCTCCTGCAGTGCGGGAGAACAACTGGCCCCCCCTGCCCTCTTGGTGCCCCGTCAAGCCCTGCTTCTACCAGGACTTCTCCACCGAGATCCCCGCCGACTACCAGCGCATCTGCAAGATGCTCTACTATCTCTGGATGTGTGAGTCCCACTCCTGCCGGCGTCCCTGCCATGCGTGTCTTTCCCTGCCGTGTCGGGTCTCTGCGGATGTTGCCCTGCCGGGGCCGAGTGCACGGTCCTTGCACCCACAGGCGCTCCCTGTTCGGGAACCGTCTCAAGAGGGCCAGCTAAGCAAGGAGACTTCAAGTCCCTGGGCAATTCCTGTAGCAAGCGGCCTGTAGCCAGGCACTCGTGTCTCACTGGCTGAGATCAGAGGATCACAGCTAAAAGCCAGCCCAGGCAGGAAAGCCCGGGAGACTCTTTATGTCTGATTAGCTACCAAAAATGCTGGAAGGGGAGCTATGGCTCAAAGCTGTGCAGCACTAGTCTTGAGCCAAAAAGCTCAGGGATGGTGCCCTAGGATCTGAGTTCAAGTCCCAGGGCTGGCACCAAAAACAAGTGGTACATAGTAGTGAAAAGCCTCTAGGCCCCCTGGATGAAGAAGGGGGCGCTAGGTCACTTCTTAAGGCCCCGCCCTGAGTGCGGCCCCCCACCTGCCTCCTGGAGACAGGGAGGCTTGTTGTTCCTGGTGTGAGGGCCTAGGAAGCCGGGACTGGAAGCTCACCCTGCCTCGGCCAGACCCAGTCCTCCCAGCATGGTCCTCATCTCCTGTCCTAGGGCGGGCGCCCCGTGGGGAAGCCCTTCACCCATCTTGGCTCAAGCCCCGTCTCTCCCTGCCCTCCCCCAGTGCACTCACTGACTCTGTTTCTGAACCTGCTTGCGTGCCTGGCCTGGTTCACCAGCGACATGGCCGGCGGCGGAGGAACGGCCTTCGGTCTCTCCATCCTGTGGTTTGTGATCTTCACCCCCTGTGCCTTCCTTTGTTGGTACCGACCCATCTACAAGGCTTTTAGGTGAGTAGAGTGGGCGCAAGGGGTGAGGGTGTGGCTGGGTCCCAGGCCCCAGGCCCCTGTCTGGGGCTCAGCTTTCCTGTGCCCGCCTGACAGAGCCAGGATCACGAGCCCCTTTCCTCAGTTGTACCTCAGGCCTGCCCAGGCCCCGTCCTTATTGGGAGGGAACTTGGCTTGTGGGCAGGTGCTGAAAATAGGTAACTCTTCTCCAAACACCAGTAGCTCACGCCTGTAATCCCAGCTATTCAGGAGGCTGAGCTGCGAGGGTTGAGGTTCAAAGCCAGCCTGGGAAGGAAAGTCCCTGAGACTATTAATTCCAGTGAATCACCAAAAAGCTGAAATTGGGCAGGGAGTGTGGCTTAGTGCTTAGCATGCATGAAGCCCTGGGTTCGATTCCTCAGTACCACATAAAAATGGGAAGTGGCCTTGTGGCTCTCAAGTGGTAGAGTGTAGCCTTGAGGAAAAGAAGCTCAAGGACAGTGCCCAGGCCCTGAGTTCAAGCCCCAGGACTTCCTCTCAACGGTTGAGTCAGTCTCTGTAGAGCGCTAGGTGGGCACACTCAGCGGCCAGTCCTGTGAGCCTGAGTTTGTGTGGGCCCCCTCCCCCAGGTCCCTGGGGTCACACTTGATGCCTTGAGATCTGGGGTCCCAGCAGGACCCCCTTGTCCAGGACCCCCTTGCCTGAGCCCCCACTGCATTCCAGTACTCAAGGGCATACAGGTGCACCGCGCCACTCAAGCCCCCGGGGAGTTTATTCAATGTTGGTATTACCAGATCCTACTTCTTTTTTTGTTGTTTTTGGTGGTGGTACTGGGGCTCGAACTCAGACTCTTGTGCTTTGTTTAGCTTTTTCACTCAAGGCTGGTGTTCTGCCACTTGAACAACACCTCCACTTCTGGGTTTCTGCTGGTTGATTGGCAATGAAAGTCTAATACTTTACTGCCCCACATGGCTTTTTGAACCTGCCCTCAGATCTCAGCCTCCTGAGTAACTAGGATTACAGATGTGAGCCACTGACTTCTCAAATAACTTGTTGCAGAAGCTGGGAAGGTGGCTCAGTGGTAGACTGCTTGCCTCTCATGCATGAGGCCCTGGGTTCGATTCCTCATCACAGAAGCAGAAAAAAGCCAGAAGTGGTGCTATGGCTCAAGTGGTAAAGTGCTAGCCTTGAGCTGAAGAGCTGTGGGACAGCGCCCAGGCCCAGAGTTCAGGCCTCACGATTGACCAAAAAAAAAAAAAAGAAAAAATACTTCTTGTACCCAGGGGAGTTTTGGTTCTGGAGATCAAACTCAGAGCCTCGCATACATCCTCAGCCCTTGGTCTGCAGTGTTTTTATGATTGTGCCTTTGGCCTTGACTTTCTTTCCTGGTGGTACTGCATGCAGCAAGCACTGCAGGAGATGGTTGCTAGGCTGTTTATATTGTGCACTTATCTGGCCCCCAGTCCTGAGGCTTAAATTCAGGGCCTGGGTACTGTCCCTGAGCTTTTTTGCTCAAGGCTAGCACTCTACCACTTGAGCCACAGTTTTGGTGATTTATTGGAGATAAGAGTCCAGAAACTTTTCCTAACCCAGGCTGGCTTTGAACTGTGATCCTCAGATCTCAGCCTCCTGAGTAGCTGGGATACAGGTGGGAGTCACCAGTGTCCAGCTATATTATGCCTTGAGGGACCATCTTGATCAGAACTCTACGCAGCAGGAGGCAACGCATTTCCACTGTGGCGGCATTGCGTGTGCACGTCCTTAGGGACATGTGGCTAGGCCGTGGGGCCCTGTCTCCCTGTCCCCTGGCTCCGTGAGGAGAGGCGTCACACCCACAAAGGAGTGGAGAAACATGGGCCAACCCTCGTGACTGCCCGTTTCCCTATCTCCCCACAGGTCCGACAACTCTTTCAGCTTCTTCGTGTTCTTCTTCGTGTTTTTTTGTCAAATAGGGATCTACTTCATCCAGTTGATTGGCTTGCCTAACCTGGGCACCAGGTGAGACTTGGGGCATTACAGAGGGAATTTGTTTTGGGTGATGTAGAAGAGCCCCACTTTTGCCATGAAAGGAGGAACTCCTAGGCCTGCTTAGATCCATCTTGGACTCCTGTTTTTTCTTTTTCTTTCTATCCTGCTGGGGATGGAACCCAGGGCCTTTACACAGACTAGGGCAGGTAATAAGAGAGGAATCTCACAGACTTTCATCACAGACGGTCATCTTCAGATCTCTGCCTCCTGAGTAGCTAGGATGACAGGCGTGAGCCACGGGCTCCGGCCCCTTTCCAGTTCCTTATCAGTAGCCTTTCCCGTCTGCCGTGCTCTCTGCTGTGGGGTATGCGTGGACTTGGCTTGAACTGTTAGGACTGCGGCTTTTCCCTTGTCACACTTGCCTGCAGGCCGATGGAGGCTCAGGCTTTCACAGCCCCAGAGCTGCACACCTTTCTCCAGAGGCCTAGGGCCTGCAGAGATGGCTCCACCTTCCCTGGCTGGCTGCATCCTGCCGTCCTCCTTGAGTCCCCCATCTTCCTTCCTTACCCCAGTTTGCGCAGGGAGCACTGCCGAAAGGTCAGGCTGCCCTTTGCCTGAGCATGTGAGCCTGGAGACTTTTATTTTGGTCCCTGCTTCCAGTCTCCCTGCTGATTCTAGTCTGGCCTCTTGTGGTTGATGGCCCCAAGCAAGATCCTGGTAGCAAAGCTGTGATCAATTAACTGTCTTGTTTGCTCAAGACTGGTACTCTAGCACTTGAGCCAAACCTTTAGTTTGCCTGTTTTTTTTTTTGTTGTTGTTGGTTGTGGGGCTTGAACTCAGGACCTGGGCACTGTCTCTGAGCTCTTTTGCTCAAGACCAGCCCTCTACCACTTTGAGCCACAGCTCCACTTCTGGTTTTCTGGTGGTTCATTGGAGATGAGTTTCACAGCCGGGTGCCAGTAGCTCACACCTGTAATCCTAGCTACTCAAGAGGCTGAGATCTGAGGATCAAGGTTCAAAGCCAGCCTGGGCAGGAAAGTCCATGAGACTCTTATTTCCAATAAACCACTCAGAGAACCAGAAGTGGTACTGTGGCTCAAGTGGTAGCCTTGAGCTGAAGAGCTGAGGGACAGTACCCAGACCCAGAGTTCAAGCCCCACAACTGACAAAAAAAAAGTTTCAGAGACTCTTGCCCAGGCTGGCTTTGAACTATGAGTCTCAGATCTCAGTCTCCAGAGAAGCTAGAATGACTACCCAGTTAGTTTGGCATTTTTGCCGGTTAATTGTATATAAAGTCTTGGGGCTTTTCTGCCTGGGCTGGCCCTGAACCTTGATTCTCAGATCTCAGCTTCCTGAGTGGCTGGGATTACAGGCCTTGCCCCACTGGCACCTTCCTGGTTGAAGAAACGATTTTTTCTTCTTTGGTTTTAATACTCTTGTCAACACTTACTTAGTTGGTAGGAATTTGGGTTTGTTTGTAGATTCCTGGATCCTCTCCATTATCTCTCGGGCCATAGATCTGGGGTTTCTTTCTCCAGGCCCATGTGTTCTTTTGATTTCTGTGGCTTTGTAGTAAGCTTTTGAAATCAAAAAGTAAGAGGAGGGCTGTGTGGCTCAGTGGTAGAGTGCTTTCCTAGCATGCATGAAGCCCTGGGTTCGATTCCTTAGTACCACATACACAGGAAAAGCCAGAAGTGGTGCTCTGAGGCGCAAGTGGAGAGCACTAGCTTTGAGCAAAAGAAGCTCTAGGACAGTGCTCAGATCCTGAGTTCAAGCTCCAGGACTGGCAAAAAAAAAGCATGAGAATGTCCCTTTATGGGTTGAGAGGTTGAGGATACTGGGGCTCAGCAAGTGACATGATCTGTTAAAGACAGACAGAGTCCCTGGGTCCTGGCGAGAGAAGCCGAGGTGACCGGATGAAGGGGCCAGGCTTCTTCCTCCCCAGAGCGATGCCTCAGGAGTGAGGATGGAGGCGGCCTGTGCCCGCCCCCCCCACGCATGGGACGAGGCCCAGCCCACTGCTGCACCTGACACCTCGCTCCAGACTTTCACGGTCTAGATTCCCTGTGGGAGGCTGCATTGGGGCATCTGCGCAGTGCCCAGCCCCCTTGTCAGTGCCAACCCCCATAGCGGGGGACGGAGGCCCACAGACTGGTAGGTGCCCAGGTGGTGGGCGGGGCCAGTACTGACTCCTCCCACCGACCTGGCTTCCCTCTAGTGGTTGGCTGGCAGCCCTGTCTTCCATTCATCAAGGACCCTTGGCTGTGTCGATCATCATGATGGTGGTCGCCGGCTTTTTCACCCTCTGTGCTGGCCTCTCACTCTTCCTCCTCCAGCGGGTAAGTGGACTGGGGAGGCGCCGGGGGAGCTGCCACAGCAACCCAGCAAACTCCTGCCCCCTCCCATCACCTCCACACTTGGGCCCCCAGAGGTCCAGGGCCTTGGTGTGAGGCTGTGGGGCGGGCAGCCAGGCAGGGTTGGGCTGTAGGCAGCCCCTGTTAGAGTGTGGCTTAGGTGGCCAGGCCTGGGCACCCCGGGGCAGGGTCCTCACCCCAGCCTCCACCCAGGTGCACTCCTTCTACCGGCGCACGGGAGCCAGCTTCCAGCAGGCCCAGGAGGAGTTCTCCCAGGGCATCTTCAGCAACAGAACCTTCCGCAGTGCTGCCACCTCTGCCGCCCAGGGAGCCTTCCAGGGCAACTAAGCCTCCTGACTGCCCTCCTGCCCCGGCCTCCTCTCTCGCCTGCCTTCTGAGCTGCACTTGCCATGGGTGCTTTATGCAGTGGCTCTGCCCAGCACAGACCTGCGGGGTTCCTTCCTCAGCAATCAGCGCCTCCCCCAGGACCCCAGGACCCCAGGGAAGGGCGGGGGCAGGGACAGGGATTTTTTTTTTTTTACATGCGAGAAAAGCAAAAATAACATAACTGTCTTTTCCTTCTCTGGTAATGGTTTGGTAGGGGTTTTGTCTGGAAGCAAAAAGTCCTTTTGAGTGAAAGCTGTCTTTCCTCCTGAAACACGCAGGAGGACGCACACGCGTGCACATACACACGAGATCATTGCCGAGCCAGGCCCCACTCCACCAGGAATAGTTAGCTGGCAGCCTAGACTCCACTCCTTTCCGGTGGGCCTGGCCTCAGTCAGATTCTGTGGGTAGAGCCTGTGGCCTCACCACGCCTGCCCCACCTGCTCAGGCTGGATAGCTCCCCCCTTTCGGGGGCTGCAGTGTGGAGGAGCAGGCTAGCCCGTCGCTCTTCTCCCCAGATCACTGTGCAGTGGTCTCCAGGACCTCCAGGCTGGCTACCCATATTCCTCATGGACAGATCCAAGCCACCTTTAGGCCCCTGCATGGTCCCAGTGCGCCTACCCCTGGTGCCCCTGGGAGCCCTCCCCGAGCCCTTCAGACTTTCTGAATGTATAATGGGTCGGTTGGCCTTGGAGGATGGGGAGAGATGGACAAGGTTGTTCACAGGGCTGTGCTGCCCAGTCTCTGGCAGTGTTTTGGGAAGTCTGGCTTCCCGGTATGATCTGCTTGGCTCTGTTTGGTTTGACTTCCTGTCCTCCCGTAGGCCCGCTGCCCTGCCCTGTGCCTTAGCCACACTCCCAACCTCACCCTCAGCAGTACCCAGCTTGGATGGCTCCTAGGGAGGGCGGGGGTCACCCCAGAAACCGGGTCCTGCAGGCGGGACTGCCGAACCACCTTTCCTGGCTGTCTCCCACACCGCAGTAGAGGCTAGGTCCCCTCCACTCTAGTGGTCTCCGGGTGTGTCTCGGCAGCGGGCACCAGGAGGCCCCGGTGAAGCCTGCGCCCTGCCCCGCAGAGCTGGGCAGCTGGTGTGGGCGTGGAACTCGGCCCCAGCTGCCAGCCTCGGCCCGTGGGCCCAGCCGGGGCCGTCAGACCGCACCGGTCTACACCCGCGGACGACAGCCACCAGGGTTTTGTAAACTTTCTGGTATTTTTTTTCCTCCATGTACAAATGTATATGTATGTCTCCATTTTTGTGCTTAAATAAAGACATTTTCAGAGAGCCCCGGTCCTGCTGCCTTGGTGAAGATGAGCGGACTGGGGACGCAGCCTGGCCCTTACCGAAGGGTGTTCCCCATCCCCGCACTCGGGCACCGCTGAGCCCCCGGCCCCAGCACCCGGACGGCATGTGGGGGACCTCCAGGCATCGGACCCCGCAGGGCTCCCAAGCCGTCCTGTGCAGGGGGTGGGCGGGGGGAGGAGGGAGGGGCGGGGCCTTGCGGCCGGGGGCGGGGCTTCGCGGCAGGAGTAAGGGCCCAGACGCCAGACCTAGATCTAGGGGCGGGGCTTCGCGGCACGAGGAGGGGCTTGGGGCGGGGCTTCGGTATGAGGAGGGGCCCGGGGGCGGGACTTAGTGGACTAGGGGCGGGGCCCCGCTGCGCTTCCGGCGGGCGGGGCGGGCCGCGTGGAGCCCAGCCCCCTAGACGCACGCAGGGATCGGCGCGCCCGGGCCGGAACCGGCGCTGGGAACCCGGAAGGCCGCGGGCGGGCGGGCGAGTGATGGCGGGTCCCGGTTGGGGTCCCCCGCGGCTGGACGGCTTCATCCTCACCGAGCGCCTGGGCAGTGGCACGTACGCCACGGTGTACAAAGCCTACGCCAAGGTGAGCGTGGGCGGGCCGTCCCGGAGGGACGCGGGACCGCGGCCCCGAGCCCGCGTGGGGCGCGACGCCGCGGGCGGGCGGGGCTGCGTGCGCACGCGCGCACACAGGCACGCGCCGCGGGCGGGCGGGACTGCGCGCGCACGCGCACACACAGGCACGCGCCGCGGGCGGGCGGGACTGCGCGTGCGCGCGCACACACAGAGGCACGCGCACACATAGGCACGCGCCGCGGGCGGGCGGGACTGCGCGCGCACGCGCACACACAGGCACGCGTGCACACAGGCACGCGACGCAGGCGGGCGGGACTGCGCGCGCACGCGCGCACACAAGCACGCGCCGCGGGCGGGCCGGGACTGCACGCGCACACACAGGCGCGCGCGCACACAGGCGCGCGCACACAGACACGCGCACACACAGGCGCGTGCACACAGGCACGCGCACACAGGCACGCGCCGCGGGCGGGCCGGGACTGCACGAGCACACACAGGCGCGCGCGCGCACAGGCGCAGGCGCGTGCACACACAGGCACGCACACACAGGCACGCGCACACACAGGCACGCGCACACACAGGCACGCGCACACAGGCACGCGCGCGCACACACAGGCACGCGCCGCGGGCGGGCCGGGACTGCACGCGCGCACACAGGCGCGCGCGTACACAGGCACGCGCACACACAGGCGCGTGCACACAGGCACGCGCACACAGGCACGCGCACGCGCACACACAGGCACGCGCCGCGGGCGGGGCGGAGTCCGCAGGCCGGCCGCGAGGCGGGAGTGGTGGACTGCATCAGTGGCAGGGACCGGCCACGGCTGGGGCCGCCCTGCAGCGCAGGGTCACGGCTGCGTCGCTGCGGGTCGGAGAGCACCGGGTCGGGCTGCGGGTCGGGCTAGGCAGCCGCAGTGGGTCCGGAACCCAGATCCAGGTTCCAGATACTTCCTTGGCCCGGACTGAGTACGGTCGGCATGCCGGAGGCTGACCTGGGGGTGGAGAGCTGAGAGAGGTCAGGCCCAGGCTGAGGGGCGGGAGCAGAGCGGCCGGAGCCCCTGCAGCCAGCCGCGGCCCTGGCCGCCCTCTACTGCAGAGCCCCACTCTCCTGTCCCCTAGAAGGACACTCGCGAAGTGGTTGCCATTAAGTGTGTGGCGAAGAAAAGTCTAAACAAGGCCTCCGTGGAAAACCTCCTCACCGAGATCCAGATCCTTAAGGACATCCGACACCCCCACATCGTGCAGCTGAAAGACTTCCAGGTACAACCTGGGATGGGACTCCCCCGAAGGGGCAGAAGGCAGGGCACAGGGACCCACGCCTGTCATCCTAGCTACCCAGGAGGCTGAGATCCGAGGATCACAGTTTGAAGTCAGTGCTTGAGAAAGCTCTTATCTCCAATTAACCATTGAAAAGCTGAACGTGGAGCTGTGGGTCAAGCGCTAGAGCACTAGCCTTGAATGAAAAAGCTTAGGGACAGCACCTGGGCCGAGTTCAGGCTTCAGTACTGGCACAAAAAGGAAGCAGGGGCCAGGTGCTGGTGCTCACACCTGTAATTCTAGCTAGCGGGAGGCTGAGGTCAGAGCATGACGGTTCAAAGCCAGCCTGGGCGAGAAAGGCTGTGAGATTTTTTTTCCTCCAATTAACCACTAGAAAACTGGAAGTGGCGCTATGGTCCAAGTGGTAGAGCACTTGCCTTGAGCTGAAGAGCTCAGGGACAGAGCCCAGGCCCAGAGTTCAAGACCCATGATGGGGGAAAAAAAACGGGGGCTGGGGGGACTGGAGAAAGAAAAGACACTGTCTTCTGATCTCCTCTCTACCTCTAACCACAGTGGGACAGTGACAACATCTACCTCATCATGGAGTTCTGTGCTGGAGGTGACCTGTCTCGCTTCATCCATACTCGCAGGATTCTGCCTGAGAAGGTGGCCCGAGTCTTCATGCAGCAGTTGGGTAAAAAGCCTCAGATCCAAACTTGAGATCCTTACTGTCTTCCCTGGTCTTTACCCAGGCCGGGCTTTGCAGTTGCCCACTGCCAGGCTTAATTCTGAAAGCCTCTCCTTTGTTTCCCATCTTCCTAGGTGTGGGATACTTTGAAAGATGGAGAAGCCTCCACCTTCAGGGTGGAACATTCCAGAGCAGGGTTAGTGGAACCCAAGTGTGTTAGCAAGGAAAAGCATATGTTTCCAAAAGGCTCTGGCTGTTCAGGCTTCCGAGGGAGGAGAGACTTGTGAAGCGCTCAGAGCAAGCCCAGAGAGCATTCTGGAAACAGCAGACTCTTAGAAGTGTAAAGAGCCAGGTGCTGGTGGCTCACAACTGCCATTCTACCTACTCGGGAGGCTAAGATCTGAGGATCAAGGTTCAAAGACAGCTTGTGCAGGAAAGTTTGTGAGACTCTTCTCTCTGATTCACCAGCAAAAATTTGGGAGTGGAGCTAGAGCTATGGTTCAAGAAATGAGTGCTGTCCTTGAGCAAAAAAAAAAAGCCAAATGAGAGTTCAGAGCCCTAAGTTCAAGCCCAGTACCAACACTTCCCCCCCCCACACACACTTAAAAAAGAACTGGCAAGAGTTTGCTGCTTGTATGCAGATCAGCCAGGCCCTGCAGGGGGTTGTAAGGCTTTGTGGGGCGGATTGTCTGGGAGAGGCAGATGGAAAGCGCTCCTCTGACCTGTCTCTCTGTCTTCTTCTCCAGCCAGTGCCCTGCAGTTTCTGCATGAGAGGAACATCTCTCACCTGGATCTGAAGCCACAGAACATTCTGCTGAGTTCTCTGGAAAAGCCCCACCTGAAACTGGCAGGTTTGAGTCTGGAGCAGCCCGGGCAAGGGTTTAGGGTAGCAGAGCAACATTTGTCCTCTGCTTGGCTCTCAGGAAGGCCACCTCTAAGTAAAACATCAGAAAGCGACCATCAGACATCCAGGGCCAGGCCCATCTCCAGAAGCCTGCACTTTTCTCAGGCTGCCCACCCCGGCAGTGGCGTGGGCAGAGCTGGGGTCCAGGAGGCTGAGATCTGAGGATGGTGGTTTGAAGCCAGCTCTGCCAGAAAAGTCTGTGAGACTATCATCTCCAGTGAACCAGCAAAATGCTAAAGTGGAGGGGTGGCTCAAGTGTTAGAGCACCAGCTTGAGCAAAAAAGCCAAGCAAGAATTAGAACCCTGAGTTCAAGCACCAGGAAAAAAAAAGAATGGATTTGAGGCTGGAGGCCAACAAACACTGCATGGCCTAAGTCTGATGTAGGGGAGACCACAAAGGGCTGGTCCAGCCTCCAGATAGCCCTCCCGGTACAAAGGTGCCCGAGGGGCTTTGCAGAGGGAGATACAGGAGAGTGTTATGGCTCACACCTGTAATCCCAGCTACTCAGGAGGCTGAGTTCTGAGGATCACACTTTGCTGCCATCCCAGGCTGGGAAACTCTACTGACACTTCTCTCCAGTTAACTTAGCAAAAAGCCAAAAGTGGAGCTCTGGCTCAGGTGGTAGAACACCAGCCTTGAGCCAAAAAAAGCTAAGGGCTAGCACCCAGGCCTTGAGTTCAAGTCCCAGTACACACACACACACACACACACACACACAGGCGGGTGCTGCAGGCAAGGTGAGCGTGTGCTGGGGAACACGATGGTCGGTGTGAGTTGGCTTGGAACCACCCTGCGGCTGGAGCAGATGAGGAGCGGGAGCCGCTGGGATCTGAGCCCTGCCTCCCGGCCTTCCATCCGCAGACTTCGGCTTTGCACAGCACATGTCCCCGTGGGATGAGAAACACGTGCTCCGGGGCTCTCCCCTCTACATGGCTCCCGAGATGGTGTGTCGGCGGCACTATGACGCCCGCGTGGACCTCTGGTCTGTGGGGGTCATCCTGTATGGTGAGACCTCGGTCCCCTGCTCCCCGCCACCGTGGACCCTCAGGCCACTCCTGAGTGCCAGGATCCCTGCTCTGGGGGGCTCTAGGCCCCCTCCTGAGGGGTGGGCCAGGCTCTGCCCACCCCCCCAGCCTCGCCTCTGCCTCCCTCCGCAGAAGCCCTCTTCGGGCAGCCCCCGTTTGCCTCCAGGTCCTTCTCAGAGCTGGAGGAGAAGATCCGTAGTAACCGGGTTATCGAGGTGAGCCCCTCAGGGCCTTGCTGACAGCTGGTGGGGACCCCTGTCTGCACAGATTCCGGTGCACCCCACGCTGCCTTCCTGTCAGTGGGCCCTGCTCCAGAGCCTACATCTGGAAGGTTCTGGCTCATTCCAGGGACTCTCAAGTTAGCCATGGCAGGCAGCAAAGGGCCTGTTTTGCAGACTGCTGTGTCGGCCTTGGTCTAGGAGACCACAGCAGCCAGGCGCTGGTGCTCACGCCTGTCATCCCAGCTACTCAGGAGGCTGAGATCTGAGGATCACAGTTCAAAGCCAGCCCAGGCAAGAAAGTCAGTGAGACTCTTATCTCCAGTGAAGCACCACAAAAGCCAGAAGTGGAGCTGTGGTTCAAGTGGTAGGACGCTAGCCTTGAGCACAAGATTTCTGGGACAGCGCCCAGATCCTGAGTTCAAGTCCCAGAACCAGCACACACACAGACAAGAAGGCCACAGCAGAACCGGGCCATTTTCTCCGGGGAAGGAGGCTTCATGGTCAGCCCCTTGACCACGCGTTCTTCCCTGTGGTCCGAGTCTCTGCCTGTCAGATATGTCCCTGTGGGTCCCAACAGGCCCCAGGTGACCCGCCCCGCCTCACCCCTCCTGCAGCTCCCCCTGCGGCCCCCGCTCTCCCCAGAATGCCGAGACCTGCTGACGAGACTCCTGGTGCGGGACCCCAGCCACCGCATCTCCTTCCAGGACTTCTTTGCCCACCCGTGGGTGGACCTGGAGCACATGCCCAGCGGGGAGAGCATGGCCCGGGCGGTGAGCCAGCATGGAGGGTGTGGGGTCCCCTCCACCCCTTCCGGTGGGGAACAGGGCCTGGGCCACCGAGGCCCGGGGTGGGCTGAGGGGCTGATGGCGGTGGTCCTGACTGCCCCAGACAGCGCTGGTGGTCCAGGCCGTGAAGAAGGACCAGGAGGGGGACGCTGCGGCTGCCCTCTCCCTCTACTGCAAGGCTCTGGACTTCTTTGTGCCTGCCCTGCACTGTGAGTGCCCCGCCCCAGGC
This sequence comes from Dipodomys spectabilis, assembly GCF_019054845.1. Taxonomy (NCBI): domain Eukaryota; kingdom Metazoa; phylum Chordata; class Mammalia; order Rodentia; family Heteromyidae; genus Dipodomys; species Dipodomys spectabilis. The sequence goes on along the minus strand of NW_024871155.1, from coordinate 499,637 downwards.
CCCGCAGCCCTGGGTTCAGAGTGGGGGTGTCAGCTCTAGCTTCAGTGATGGGCCCCACAGTTCCCCATCTAGAGTCTTACAAGAGAGCCTGGCACCTGTGGCTCACACCTGTCATCCTGAACTCTGGGCCTGGGCGCTGTCCCTCAGCTCTTCAGCTTCAAAGCAAATACTCTCCTACTTGAGCCACAGCGCCACTTCCGGCTTTTTCTGCTTATGTGGTGCTGAAGAATCGAACCCAGGGCCTCATGCATGCAAGGCAAGCGCTCTACCACTGAGCCACCTTCCCAGCCCCAAGGCTCACCATTCTTAAGCAGCCTGAGCAGACAAATTCAAGAGATTCTCATGTCCAGTTAACACCGGAAAGCCGGAAGTAGAGCTGAAGCTCCAGTGATAGAGCGCCATCCTTGATCTAAAGACCCAGGGACAGTGCCCAGCCCCTGAGTGCAAGCCCCAGGGCTGGCACCAAAAACAAAAGCAAACCTTACAGGGGACAAGGTAGAGGATCCACCTGGAGCTGGGGTGTTTTTGCGGGGAGGATTCTGGAGGGTTTTGTGTAAGGCAGAGGTTTCCCCCCGCCCCCCCCCCCCCCAGACTGCTTATATGAACCCCTTTCCTGCAGATGAAGTGGATGCCCAGCGGAAGGAAATGATTAAGGCAAAGGTGGGTGAGGTCGTTGGGGTTGCGGGGAGGGCCCAGGGGTCCCAAGCCTCTGGGGGGTGGTGACCGCCAAGGGACATCACTGCTGACGTGGGGGTGGGGTGGGGGTGGGGGGGTGCCGCCGGGCGGCTGGGGCTTCCCTCTGCCCCTCCACAGGTGGGACAGTACGTGTCACGCGCCGAGGAGCTCAAGGCTGTGGTCACCTCCTCCAACCAGGCCCTGCTGGGCCAGGGGGCCTCGGGCCGAGACCTGCTCAGAGGTAAGTACCCCCCGCGGCTCCTGGCTGACCATCCGGGCCCCCCCCCAGCCCAAGGGGATCTCCCTCACCCCCACCTCTGCCCCTCACCCCAGAGATGGCCCGGGACAAGCCGCGCCTCCTAGCCGCCCTGGACATCGCCTCAGCGGCCACGGCCAAGGTGTGTCCCGGTGGGCGGGGTGGAGGGCAGGGAGCCCCGGGGGACTGGCGTGACCCGCGACGCGTGACTGCGTGGCCGCAGGAGGAGGAAGCTGGCGGGGAGCAGGACGCCCTGGATCTGTACCAGCAGAGCCTGGGGGAGCTGCTGCTACTGCTGGCGGGTGAGGCCCCAGCATTTCCCCCCCCCCAAAACCCTGGTGCCCCCAGGCCGCTGGCCGCCCTGCCCTCACCGCCTGCTCTCTTTCCAGGGGAGCCCGCGGGCCGGAGGCGGGAGCTGCTGCACGCTGAGGTGCCCACCAGGGCTGGGAACGGGGGGCCTAGGGGTTGCTGCAACCCTGGAAGGCTTCGTGGAGGAGGGAGCCATCGGCATGGGCACGCGGGGTCTCACGGGCCTGTCTTCCCTGCAGGTCCAGAGCCTCATGGCTCGAGCTGAGTACCTGAAGGAGCGGGTTAAGGTGGGCGTGGCGGGAACGGCCCCGGGGGGGGGGGGGGCAGGGGGTCCTGTTCATCTGCGTGGTGCATGCTGAGGTCCCGGGCCTGACTCGACGGCCTCAACCCATCCTGCAGATGAAGGGCTCTCCATGGGGAACGGACAGCCTGGACCGAGAGGGCCTGTCGGAATCAGTTCGCAGCTGTGAGTTTGGCCCCGGCTGCCATGACGGGGTGGAGGGGGGGGTGGCTTTGGCCATTCTTGCCAAAGTCCTGAGTCTCCCATGCCCCCCTTCCTACAGCGTGCACCCTTCAGTGACCCCAGAGGGGCATTGGACAGAGCGAAGGGACACACTGAGCCAGGCCGATGCCCAGAATGGCACGCGTCCCTGGGGAGCTTCCTGGCTGGACACTCGCAGACCCCACCGTCACGAGCTACGCCTCCCCGAACCCCGCCCCACCCCATGGGTCTGTGCAGTGGGAGCACTGCGGCCCACACTCGGGAAGGAGTTTCTTTTTCCTTTCCCCCCTGCCTTTTTTTTGTATATGTGTGTGTGTGTGTATGTGCGTGTTGGTCCCGGGGCTTGAACTGGACTTGGCACTGCCTAGTAGTTTTTAGACTGGTGCTCTACCACTTGAGCCACACCTCTGCTGCTTTTTCGTGGTTAGAGAGAGAAGGGTCTCCTGGACTTTTCTGCCCAATCTGGCTTTGCAACTCCATCCTCAGATGGAGTAGCTGGGATTACAGGCGTGCACCACCGTGCACGTTTCTTTGCTGAGACCTGAGGGGGTCTGAGCCGTCTCAGGGCATCAAGTTCCCTGTGGACTTAAGAAGTTAAGGGCCTGAACAGGACACTTCTGCACCCTGGGCCCCTCTTCCAGCTCACTGGAGGGGGCGCCCGAGGCCCTTCAGGACTGTCCACTCCGCAGTGCGCGCTTGGCCCCACAGAGCGCCTGCTGCCACGTGGCGCTTCAGGACAATCCTTCAAGTATGAACGCCATCGCCTTTGTGAGCCTCATGTCTTGTTTCTGTCCCGGTACAGGGTAGAGGTCTTTGATCTTCATCCTCCTTCTGTAGCCCTCTCCAGGGACTGGCCACAGAATGAGCCCCGTGCTGGGCTTCGGGCCTGCCTAGGCCTGGTTCTCCCCACCTCTGAGTGGGGCCCACACCACGCACAGACGAGTTTTACCCAGAGGAGATTGGACCCATCTTTAGTTAATTCAATGGTATTGTTTTGGCCTTTCTGGAGGACTTGAACTTTTTCAAAGCCTTATACCTGTGCTCTACCACTTGAGCCACACCTCCACTTCCAGTTGTTGGATTTTGGGGTTTTTTTTCTGGTTAATTAGAGATAAGAATCTCTCAGATACATCTGCTTGGGCTGGCTTTGAACTGTGATCCTCAGATCTCAGCCTCCTGTCATCTATCAGTCATCTCAGCGAGGATGACAGATACCTGTGTTGATAGTTTCTTTTTAACAATCACAGTGTTGGGGCTGGGAAGGTGGCTCAGTGGTAGAGTGCTTACTTTGCATGCATGAGGCCCTGGGTTCGATTCCTCAACACCACATAAGCAGAAAAAGCTGGAAAGTGGTGCTATGGCTCAAGTGGTAGAACACTAACCTTGAGCTGAAGAGCTGAGGGACAGTGCCCAGGCCCAGGCCCCACAACTGACCCCCCCCCAAAAAAAAAAATCACAGTGTTGGCTGGCATTGGTGACTCACACATATAATCCCAATTACTCAGGAGGCTGAGATCTAGGGATTGCAATTTGAAGCCAGCCTGTGCAGAAAAGACTGTATCTCCAGTTAACCAACAAAAAGCCATGGCTCAAAAAGGTGTGGCTCAAGTGGTAGAGCACTAACCTTGAGCAGGAAAGCTCAGGGACAGCACCTAGGCTCTGAGTTCAAGCCCCAGGACTGGCCAAAAACAACAACAACAACAAAAACCCAGCACAGTGCTGGTGATCTCTAGCTGCCTCCACTGCCATTTTTGGCAGCAGTTCCTCTGCAGGAGGCTGCGTTAGAGAATGCAGCTCGTCATCATCGTCTCTATTAAATTATTTTTTGGTACTTGTATATCTCTTTCTTGCCCTTGGAAAAACAGACCTGACCCTGCTTGCCGGCTGGGTGAAATAAAGAGAGGGCTAAAGCATAGAAATCCAGCTGGAGGGGCTGGGAAGGTGGCTCAGTGGTAGCGTGCTTGCCTAGCATGCTTGAAGCCCTGGGTTCCATTCCTCAGTACCACATACACAGAAAAAGCCAGAAGTAGAGCTGTGGCTCAAGTGGTAAGAATGCTCGCCTTGAGCCAAAGAAGCTCAGGGACAGTGCCCAGGCCCTGAGTTCAAGCCCCAGGACTGACAAAAAAAGAGAAAGAAAATGCAGGTGGAACCCAGGAAGGATGGCAAGGATGGCAAGCAACCGCTTGCCCTCAGCCCCCAGAGGTCTAGCAGTGTCCAGCCGAGCCTAGGGGGTCAGGGAGCCATGGGAGCCCAGCAAGGGCCTTCCCTCTGCTCCCCAGCCAGGTGCCTCAGCCCCCTTCCCTTCCCTCTATTGTGCTTGGATTGGGGGAAAGACATGCCTGTCATCCTAGCTGCTCAGGAGGCTGAGACCTGAGGATCACAGTTCAAAGCCAGTCAGGGCAGAAAAGTCTATGAGATCCTTACCTCCAACTAACCACTGAAAAAAAACAAAAGTAGAGCTGTGGCTAGTGCACTAGCCTCGATCAAGAAAGCACAGGGATGGGGCTGGGAAGGTGGCTCAGTGGTAGAGTGCTTGCCTTGCATGCCTGAGGCCCTGGGTTCGATTCCTCAGCACCACATAAGCAAAAAGAAAAAAGCTGGAAGTGGCACTGTGGCTCAAGTGGTAGAGCGCTAGCCTTGAGCTGAAGAGCTGAGGGACAGCGCCCAGGCCCAGAGTTCAGGCCCACGACCAGACCCCCTCCCCCCCCCCCAAAAAAAAAGCACAGGGACTACTCGCAGGCCCTGAGTTCGAGCCTCAGGACCAGCACAGAAAACAAGCTGTATAAATCATACAGGAGATCAGCTCAAATGCTTTTGTCTCCAGAGGTGACGCCCACCATCCCTTTCCCCCATGGCTATGAACACAGCTTTGAACTCTTGGGATACACAGACACAGAAACGGAAAGCCATATGCAAGCTCCCGGGTACTGACAGATGCCCAGCTAAGCTGTACACTGGCCGGGCTGGAGGCGGGGCAGCCTCGGGTCAGCGGGATGAAGGACGGCCCGGACTGAGCATCAGCTGTGTCGGGAGGCCCTGCCAGCAGCTTGGCTGGGCAAATGAACATGCCCAGATGTCCCGGGGCCTCCAGCGTCTGAGAAGACACCATCTGGCTGTAGCAAAGGCAGAAGCTATGACGCCAAACCCAAAGCCACCCGCCCCAGCGCCTCCCCGGACACCAGATGGCCACTGGGAAGTCACTTGCTCTGAGTACCCCCTTCCCAGTGGGACTCAGGCCTGAGCTCTGTGGGTGGGGGGAATACAGAAGAAGGGGCTGGAGACGACTCGGATGGGGCCCACGGGTGCTGAACTCTGAGCTGGGAACGGTGGAGCCAGAGCACTTGATGGAAACAGGCCAGCCATCGTGGTCTCCCCTGTGGAAGATGGAATTCTCACATTCTCACTTTCCTCTGTGTGTCTGTGTGTGTGTCTGTGTCTGTGTGTGTGTGTCTGTGTGTGTGTGTGTGTGTTTAAGGCTAGCGCTCTACCACCTGAACCACAGATTTCACTAATGGGCTTTTTGCTGGTTCATTGGGGATGAGAGTCTCATGGACTTACCGCCGTGGCTGGCTTTGAACCATGATCCTCAGATCTCAGTCTCCTGAGTAGCTAGGATGACAGGCGTGAGCCACCAGCTGCCTGGCAAGAGTGGCTTTCTTTATGGCCTTCTCCCCACAGGTAGACCTGTCATGAAGCTTAGAGTTATCTAGAATCAACAGTGGACACAAGATGGAAAGAGAGCGAATGGGTATCAGGCCTCAGGGCGTAGGAGGTGGGGCCAGTGCAGCAGAGGGCTCCTGATTGGCCAGCTTGGCCCCCAGGGGAATGCAGGGCAGGTGTAGGATGAGGCAGAGGGGTGGGGGTGGGAACACAGGACATGGTGGATGGAGGACCCCACATGGCAGGCTGATAGAGAAAAGGCCACCGCAGTCTGCCCTCCTCCCCCCTCTACCTGAGCCCCCAAACTGGCTCCTTCTTGCTGAGCACCTGTGAGTCACACTTGTCATCATAGCTACTCAGGAGGCTGAGATCTGACAATCATAGTTCAAAGCCAGCCCAGGTAGAAAAGTCCTTGAGAGTCTTTATCTCCAATGAACCACCCAAAAACCGGAAGTGGCACTGTGGCTCAGGTGGTAGAGCGCTTGCCTTGAGCTGAAGAGCTCAGCATCAGCGCCCAGGCGCAGAGTTCAAGCCCCACGACAGACCAGAAAAAAAAAAAAAAAGCGCAGAGGAAATGCCCAGGCCTTGAATTCACGCCCCAGGACAGACGCAAAAAGTAAAATCAAATCACACACATAAAATAACCAAAAAAATGGACTCCTTCCTTAGGGCTGTTTACACCCCATTTCTGGATCCTGTAGCCAGCCAGAGCCTCTTGGGGTTCCCCAGTGTGGAGGCTCAGTCCCCTCCCCCTTCCTGACCCCAGGTGCCAAGCAGCCCGGCATTGACAGGGTTCAGTGAGTGCCCAGCCTGCCCTCCTCCCCCTCAGAGGCACTGAGGGAGAAGGTGCTGTCCAGTTCCATTAGGCAGAAGGCCGCTGGAGGGCAGAGGCTGATGCGGCCCCGCCACCAACGCCCCGCTGCGCCCACCCCCAGCTCCTGCTCCGGGAAGGTCAGGACAGGCCTGGGGCAGTGGTCCTGCCAGGCCGTCCCCACAGACACACCAGGAGCAGCTTGGAACCCAGGAGAGAGGTGACAGCCCCCAACCCAGAGCCTGAGTCCCTGCCCACCAGCCTCCTCAGCCTGGCGCTTACTGTCTGTGATCTGCCCCCAGGACACGCCCTGCATACATTCCTTTGTGTGTGTGTGTGTGTGTGTGTGTGTGTGTGTGTGTGTACAGAGGCATGAACTCAGGGCCTGGGTGCTGTCTCAGCCTTTTCATTCAAGACTCTACCACTTGAACCACCCCTCCATTTCCAGCTTTTTTTTCCTTTTTCTTTACTTTTTTTTTGGTCAGTTGTGGGGCTTGAACTCTGGGCCTGGACACTGTCCCTCAGCTCTTCAGCTCAAGGCTAGTGCTCTATCATTTGAGCCACAGTGCCACTTGTGGTTTTCTGGTGGTTTTTTTGGAGATAAGAGTCTCATGGACTTTTCCTGCCTGGGCTGGCTTTGGACTGTGATCCTCAGATCTCAGCCTCCTGAAAAATTAGGATTACACCAGCTTTTTTTTTTTTTTAATTGAAGATGAGAGTCTCTCAGATTTATTGGCCTGACTGACTTCAAATGACGATCCTCAAATCTCAGCTTTCTGAGTTGCTAGGATTACAGGTGTAAGCCACTGGCTCCCTTTTTTTTGTGGGGGGGGGGTGTCGGTTGTGGGGCCTAAACACTGTCCCTGAGCTCTTCAGCTCCAGGCTAGCGCTCTACCACTTGAGCCACAATGCCACTTCTGATTTTCTGGTGGTTTATTAGAAATAAGAGCCTCATGGACTTTCCTGCCCAGGCTAGCTTTGAATCGCAATCCTCAGATCTCAGCCTCCTCAGTAGCTAGATGTGAGCCATTGGTGCCTGGCTTTACTAAAGAGCTTTTTTGTTGTGTTGTTGGTTGTGGGGCCTGAACTCTAGGTCTGGGCGCTGTCCCTCAGCCCTTCAGCTCAAGGCTAGCGCTCTACCACTTGAACCACAGCTCCATTTCCGGCTTTTTCTGCTTATGTGGTGCTGAGGGATTGAACCCAGGGCCTCATGCATGCGAGGCAAGCGCTCTACCACTGAGCCACCTTCCCAGCCCTAAAGAGCTTTTAAAAAATAAAAATAAAAAAGGGGCCAGGCTTGAGTTAGTGGCTCAAGTGGTAGAGCTGAAGAGCTGAGGGACAGTGCCCAGGCCCCGAGTTCAAGCCCCACAACTGGAAAAAAAAAAATTCTACTGAGGCCCAAACTCATCTGAAGACCGGGACGAGCTTCCTCCCTCAGCCCTGGTACCAGGCAACGCCTTTCCAAGGCAGCCCAGCAGGGGGCGCTCACCCAACCCTTCCTTGCTTATTTACAGGATGGGTACCAGTTATGGATGGATCTTATGGCCTTCCATGTACAGGTAGCTCAATGGCACAGCACTTGCCCAGCATGCACCAGACTGTGGATACTGCCAGGAAGAAAGAAGAGAGGGGAAAAACAACAACAAACATGAACACCCTTTGAAACTTGTGCTGTTGCTATTATCATTCTGGGGCTCAGAAACTTTTTTTTTTTTTGGCCAAGCCTTGGGCTTGAACTCAGGGCCTGGGCACTGTCACTTAACTTTATCATCCAAGGCTGGTGCTCTACCACTTGAGCCACATCACTACTTCCAGCTTTTTGCTGATTAATCGGAGATGAAAGACTTGGAATTTCCTGCCCAAGTTGGTGTCAAATCACAATCCTCAGATCTCAGCCTCCTGAGTAGCTGGGATGACAGGAGTGAGCCACTAGCACCCAGCTTGAAGTCACACATCTTCTAAGGGCTGAGCTTTGCACAGGACCCTTCCTCTCTCAGGGATGGATGTCTCCTTCCGCTATGAAGCTAGGAGTGAGGAGTTAGAGGACTCCCTCACAAGGGTAGGTTTGGAGCGGGGACTGGTGAACTCCAAGACTCAAGATCAATGATGAGCTGGGCGCTGGTGGCTCACTCCTGTAATCCTAGCTACTCAGGAGGCTGAGATCTGAGGATCGTGGTTCAAAGCCAGCCTGAGCAAGAAAAGCTGTGAAACTCTTATCTCCAATAAACCACCAGAAAACTGGAAGTGGTGCTGCGGCTCAAGTGGTAGAGCGCTAGCCTGGAGCTGAAGAGCTGAGGGGCATCGCCCAGGCCCAGAGTTCAGGCCCCATGACCGACCAAAAAAAAGAAAAAAAAGAAAGAAAAGATCAATGATGACAAATGGGAAGCCATCCATGTCATCTGGAATCTTTATTTGTTAGGAGAGGAGATTCCTGCTATGGAATCCAGAGAGAGAGAGAGAGAGTTCTACAGGAACAGAACAGAAACTGGCCGGGCCCTGGGCCCGGAGAAGGCCGGGAGCCTCCTGGCTGCTTTGCAGTGCCAGCTTCCTCGCTGGCCTTCTGCTCAAATCCCAGAGCCCACTGCGGCAGCTGCTACCCTGCCTGGAAGGGCATGGGCTTGGCTCCAAGATGCCCAGAAGGATAGAACTTTAGAAATCAATTTATTCCCGTGTGTGCGTGCCTGCGTGCGTGCCTGTGTGTGTGTGTGTGTGTGTGTGTGTGTGTGTGTGTGTGTGTGTGTGTGTGTGTACATACTAGGGCTTGAACTCGGGACCTGGGTATTGTCACTTAGCTTTTAGCTTTATCCACAGTTCCCTTTCTGACATTTTGGTGTTTAAACAGACATAAGAATCCCTTGGATTTCTCTGCCTGAGCTGGCTTTGAACCTCAATCCTCAGATCTCAGCCTCTTGAGTAACTAGGATGACCGGCATGAACCACCAGCACCCAGCTAGTTTGGTCCCCTTTTATAGATGATAAAATGAAGACCAGGGGCTGGGAAGGTGGCTCAATGGTAGAGTGCTTGCCTGGCATGCATGAGGCCCTGGGTTCAATTCCTCAGTACCACATACATAGAAAAAGCCAGAAGTGGCGCTGTGGTTCGGGTTGGTAGAGTGCTAGCCTAGAGCAGAAGAAGGTCAGGGACAGTGCCCGGACCCTGAGTTCAAGCCCCAGGACTGGCAATAAATAAATAAATATATAAATAAATAAAGCCCAGAAAGAGCCATGACTTTCTTTTCTTTTGCTTTTTCTTTTCCTTTTTTTTTTTTGCCAGTCCTGGGGCTTGAACTCAGAGCCTGAGTAGTCCCTGAGCTTCTTTTGCTTAAGGCTAGCACTCTACCGCTTGAGCCACAGCGCCACTTCCAGCTTTTTCTGTGTATGTGGTACTGAGGAATGGAACCCAGGGCTTTATGCATGCTAGGCAAACACTCTACCACTGAGCCACACACCCAGCCCAAGAGCTGGGGCTCTCAAGAGACAGGAACTCAGACGTCTTGTCTTCCTAAAGCCTCATGTTGGGGTGCCGGGGTGTTGGGGTGTCTGGAGGGACGCAGGCACCCTGAGGACACAGCTGTGTGTGTCAGGACGTGTGTGTGTCTGCATGGCCCTTGCTGAGCTCCCCTCTCCCCAGGCTGAGTAAAAATTGGGGTTCTGGGGGGCCGAAGGAGCACTACCAACTTTTCCCAGTGGAGAGCGGAAAGCCAGAAGGCAGGTTTACTTGGAGCATGGATGAAAGGGGTTTGAGGTTAGAGGAAAGGGAAACAAAGCCCCAGTGGGGGTCTCGGGCCCTTGGGCAGCTGTGAACCCACAGCCCTCGGCGGGCTCAGCCGTCTGCACACGCCACAGGTGAGCGCAGGAAGCGGTCACATGACGCGGCATCTCTCAGCGGATTGCTTCAGGTCCCCCAGCGTGCTCTGAGCCTTGTCCTTGAGTGAGCCCAGGTCCAGGCCCGGGAGGCTGGCCAGCTGCCCAAGCACCGAGGCCTTCTCCTCCTCCTCCTCCGTGTCCTCCTCGATCATCTTGGCCAGTTCCCGGGGCAGCTCCACGTCCCCACCGGCCATCTGGATCTGATTCTCATCTGTCTCGTTCTGTAGGGAGAAAGGGGGGGCGGGGTGGAATGCTGTGAGGAACCCAGGGCTGGGGGAGGGGCAAAGAAAAAAGCCAGGACTGGGGTTCTAGACACCCTGCTTTTTTGTGTGACAGTTGTGGGCTTGAACTCAGGGCCTAGGCGCTATCCCAGAGCTTTTTCACTCAAGGCTGGTGCTTTACCACTTGAGCCACAGCTCTACTTTGAGCTTTTTGCAAAGATCCCAGGTGTGAATCATCAGTGCCCAACCCTCCCTCCCTCCCTCCCTCCCTCCCTCTCTCCCTCCCTTCCTTCCTTCCTTCCTTCCTTCCTTCCTTCCTTCCTTCCTTCTTTCCTTCCCTCTTTCCTTCCTACCCTTCCTCTCTCTTTCTCTTTTTCTCTTCTTTCTCCAATCCTGGGATTTGAACTCAGGGCCTGGACTTTCCTGTCTGGACTGGGCTGGTTTCAAATCTCGATCCTCAGATCTCAGCCTCCCGAGTAGCTGGGATAACAGGCGTGCACCATGAGCTCCCAGACTCCATATCATTTGCTACATTTTTTTCCCCTAGTGCTAGGGCTTGAACTCAGGGCTTGGGCACTGTCCTTGAGCTTCTTTTGCTCAAGGCTAGCACTCTACCACTAAGCCACATTCCCAGCTCCGTTTGTTACATTTCCTGCAAAGAAGACATTGCGACTACAACTAGGAAACAGGATCTAGATTCGAACTCATGTCCCCTTCCTGACACAAAGGTTCACATCTCCAAGTGGAGATCACAAAGTTGAGGCTTGAGGCCTGCTCAGGCAAAAACAAGTATCAAAACCCATCTTCAGCGGGGTATCAGTGGCTCATGCCTGTCATCCTAGCTACTCAGGAGGCTGGGATCTAAGGATCTCGGTTCAAAGCCAGCCCAGGCAGGAAAGTCCGTGAGACTCTTACTTTCAATTAATCACTAGAAAATTGGAAATGGTGCTGTGGCTCAAGTGGTAGAGCATGCACCTTGAGCTGAAGAGCTGAGGGACAGTGCCCAGGCCTTGAGTTCAAGCCCCACTACCAGCATTCACACACACACACACACACACACACAGGGAAGTGGAGGTAGGAATATCTCAGGGCTGCCACCTGCCCGGTCAGTGCCAGAGTCTAGCTCAGGGTGCTGATCCTCCAGCCAGGCCCTACCTTAGGCAGCCGGTACTTGTCACGAAAGTGACTCCGCAGCGTGGCCCGCTCGGCCTTCCTCTGCGTGAACTGTGCATCCCGCTCCATCCTGCAGGGGGAGGGGGGAGAGGAGCGGAGTCTTCAATGCCAGGAGCCGGGCAGGGGGGGGGGGGGGCGCAGCGGGATTCCCACCAGCCTGGGAAAGTTGGGACTCCAACAATTTGCTGTCTCTCCTCATCTCTACACTGGACAGAGCCAACCAGGAAGGGGTGCCACGGAGTCCCTGCAGACCCTAATGTGCACCCCCTGTGGACTTCCACTCAGATCTGTCTTTCCCTTCACACCCTTTGGGTGGAGGAAGATGTTGAGGGCAGACTGGTGCTCCAAGCACAACCTTGAGCAAGTCCCTCTTTCTCTCTTGCAAAATTAGGCTGAAATAAGCTGGGCACCAGTGGCTCACGCCTGTCATCCCAGCTACCCAGGAGGCTGAGATCTGAGGATCACGGTATGAAACCAACCTGGGGGAAGGAAAAGTCTGTGAGACTCTTACTGATCTCCAATGAACTAGTAAAAAGTCCAAAGTGGAGGTGTGGCTCAAGTAGGAGAGCACCAGCCCTAAGCTAAAGGAGAGCACCCGAGCCCCGAGTTCAAGCCCCAGTACTGGCACAAGAAAGAGAAAAGTGGAAGAGCAGTTGGTAACGTTTCATGATGTGTCATGGGCTGGCTGCTGTGACTCGATGATTTTATGCACCCCAAGTCACTTAGCCTTCATTCCTATGCTAATTATGACCCCCCCCCCAACATTTTCCAGAAGAGGAAAGGAGGAAAGAGAAGGAACTTGCAAGTTATTCCTCGGGTAGAGAAAGCAAAGCCAAGATCTTTGAGAACTCAGGCAGCCTGGCCGGAGTCCAGAGTCTCCGCTCCAGCTACCTAGGGCCAGAATCAATGCCTACAAGTGGAGCTCAATGCCTGCGCGCCCCCAACTCAGGATCTGAGCCCCCCCTCTTGTTTATTTATTTGTTTGTTTGTCTCAGATCCTCAGACACAGCGGAGCCCTCACTGGAAGCCACGGGCAGGCAGCTGAGACTCGATCGGATTAAAAGATTACCCAGGGAAGCGCGTGCGCCCCTCCCCCTCCCCAACCCCCCCCCAAGAATCAAAGTGGGAGACCTGGGGGGTGTGAGATGGGGTACCTGGGAGCATCATGGAGGCTTGGCCCCCCTGTCCCAGCCTCTTGTCAAGTTTAGGAAGAAAGGGGAGAGGGGCTTGGACGGAGGTTTAGCCCTCCAGAGGTTTAGGTGGCTTGGGGTGCTGGGAGGGGGGGTGTCTCTGGAGCCAGGGGGACCCCCACTTACTTTTCTTCCACTAGTTGCTTCTGATACTCCTCGTATTCCTCCCGGCTCATGCCCTGTGCTTCGGCCGCCGACTTCTCCCCGTCTCCCTTCTCCTCACCGCCCCCCAGGCTCCCGGTGAGATTCTTCAGCTGGCCGCCCACCATCGTCTTCACCATGAACGCCATGGTCCCGGGCAGCCTCTGCGGCCGGCGCCTCTGTGACCACCCTGGCAATCGGCTTCAGCACCGGGGCCCCTGGACAGCTCCGGCCGCCAGCCCGGGCTCTGCACTGCACCTCCTTCCCCACGCTCTCCCCACGGGGGGCGGGGGGCCCGCACGGGGCTGGCGAGGCTGGACCACGTGCCCAGCCTCACCCCCGCCTCCTTCAACGCCCAGCCCGGCTGGCCACGGCTGACAGCCCGCCCGCCCGGGTGGGGGGGCTGCTTCCTAGAGAAAGAGGGGGGGCGCCTCCATACACACAGCCCGGACCCCTGCTACCTCCCCAATTTCAACTTTCTCTCCAGGATTTCAGCCGAGAGACCCAGGTCGCCGCGAGAAAGCAGACAGACGCTCAGAGTGGCCCCCCTTCCCTACACATTGGGTCCCCCCCCCACAATGCTGGTCCCCCCCCAATGCTACACCCCCCAAAGGAGAGCAAGGTGCGGGATTCCCAGGGATGGATCCCCAGATTCGCCTGGCATAGTTGAGGTCACGTGTCACCCTGCCGGCCCTGGGGTGCTGAGGGCCAGAGCCTGGTGATGCTGGAGGAGCAAGGCGGGGGGGGGGGGGGGGGGGGGGGGGGGGGGGGAGAGGGGACAGCCAGACCCCTCGCGCCCAGTGGGGAGGTGGGGGGGACTCTGTAATGGAATTCCACCCAGACGTGGCCCTCCTTCCTTCAGCAGTTCAGAGGAAAGGGGTGCGGGGAAGCGGGGTGCGGTGAGAACAAAGCCCCCCACGTTTCCCTGTCCTTGGGACTCCCTCCCAGAGACCTCCCCCAGAGGGAGGCAGGATCCATTGGGGAGGCTGGAGGAGGCTGTGAGGACACATGGAAGCTCAGCAGGGGGAAAGCCGCTTTAATTTGGAGAAGTTCTTCCAAAGCCAGGCTGTGGGCAGGAGCAGGGGCTTAGAGGAGGCAGATACCGACGACCGACCCGGGCCTCAAGACACGAAGCTTGGAGGGGGCTTAGGCATTCATGCTGGAGGAGACCGGCTGCCTTCTGAAAAGCCCCAGCACCCCAGGGATGCGGGGTGCAGGGATGTGGGGTGCAGAGGTGCGGGGTGCAGGGGTTCGGGGTGCAGGGTCCAGAGGAAAGGGAACTGTGGACAGACATTCCCGAAGGCTCTCGTCCAGCTCCTGCCTGCTGCTGTCAGAGACAAAGAGATTACTTGGGTCTGTGTGTGTGTGTGTGTGTGTGTGTGTGTGTGTGCAAGCATGCATCAATACTGGGGCTCAAATTCAGGGCCTGGATGCTCTCTCCCTAAGCTTTGTTAAAGCCTAAGGTTGGTGCTCAACCACTTGAGCCATAGCTCTACTTCTGGCTTTTTAAGCTGGTTAGAGATAAGAGTCTCATGGACTTTCCTGCCTGGGCTGACTTTGAACTGTGATCCTTTGATTTCAGCCTCCTGAGTAGCTAGGATGACAGGCAGGAGCCACCAGTGCCCAGATCTTTTCTTTTTTTTTTTTCTTTTTAATTTTAAGATGGGTCTCTCTGGGGTGAGAATGTGGCTTAGTGGTAGAGTCTTGCCTAGCATGCATGAAGCCCTGGGTCCGATCGATTCCTCAGTGCCATATACACAGAAAAAGCAGTGGCTCAACGGGTAGAGTGCTAATTTGAGCAAAAGAAGCTCAGGGAGGGGCTGGGAAGGTGGCTCAGTGGTAGAGCGCTTGCCTTGCATGCCAGAGGCCCTGGGTTCAATTCCTCAGCACCACATAAGAAAAAAGCCGGAAGTGGCGCTGTGGCTCAAGTGGTAGAGCTCTAGCCTTGAGCTGAAGAGCTGAGGGACAGCGCCCAGGCCCAGAGTTCAGGCCCCACGACTGGACCAAAAAAAAAAAAAGAAAGAAGCTCAGGGACAGTACCAGGCCCTGAGTTCAAGCCCTAGGTCTGGTGGAAGGAAGGGAAGGAAGGAAGGAAGGAAGGAAGGAAGGAAGGAAGGAAGGAAGGAAGGAAGGAAGGAAGGAAGGAAGGAAGGAAGGAAGGAAGGAAGGAAGGGAAGGAAGGAAGGAAGGAAGGGAAGGGAAGGAAGGAAGGAAGGAAGGAAGGAAGGAAGGAAGGAAGGAAGGAAGGAAGGTTTCTCTATGTGATTCAGGCTGTCCTCAAATTCTACATCCTCCCAGATCGGCCACTGCCTCACAAGTGCTGAGCTTCCAGGCACACACTGCCACAGCTGGCTTCTTTTGCCCTATTTCACTTCATTGGCTCTTCCATTTACTTCTACTGTTAAACTGTGACATTTCTCCCCAAAATATGCTTTTTGCAGTTGGGTGCTCGTGGCTCACGCATGTCAACCTAGCTACTCAGGAGGCTGAGCTCTGAGGATCGCTGTTTTAAGCACTTAGGCCCTGAGTTCAAACCCTAGCATCAGCACACACAAAAGTTCTTTCTCAGCTGGGCATCAGTGGCTTACCCCTGTCATCCTAGCTACTCAGGAGGCTGAGATCTGAGGATGGCAGTTTGAAGCCAGCCCAGGCAGAAAAGTCCCCATGAAATTCATATCTCCCATTAACCAATCAAAAACTGGAAGTGGCACTGTTGTTCAAGTGGTAGAGCGCTAGCCTTGAGCACAAAGAGGATCAGGGACAGCGCCCAGGGCCCTGAGTTCAAGCCCTACAACCGACAAAAAAAAAAAAGAGTAAAAAATAAAGTTCTTCCTCTTGCACACCTATCATCTGCCATCAAGCATTGTCCATTTGCTTGTCAGCTGTCACTTTCTCCCTCTTGGGGACTGAGGTGGCGTTGGTGAGGGGAAGAAGGGTCCTGGTGTGTTCTGCTCTGGCTGTGGGGCAGACCATGCAGCCTCCCTCCAGGCCTCAAACTGAGCAGTTACAGCCCAGAACCAAGCCACGCTGGGCAGGCTGGGAAACTCTGCCCACCCAGGGAAGGCTCACCTGAAGTTCACGTAGCAGAAGAAGCCAATGGTCTGGAGGAGGAGGAAGAATAAGAAGAATCCGGGCTGCAGGCATGCGGGTGCCCTGGGGCGCCAGCCTGTAGGGCGGGGCGCCTTGGCTGCCGTCTTCTGCAAGATGGAGGGGAAGCCTGAGGTCCTGGCTCCGCTTCTCAGGCGGGAGTGGACCTTCGGCCTCCAGCTCGCATGGCCCCTGGTGCTCACCCCGGCTGTCACCGGGGCCACAATGGCCGCCCCACCCTCCCTCCATGGGAACCTCCAGGAAGACATTCCGGAGGTCAGGGGATCATACATGCCATCCCACTACTCAGGAGGCTGCGATCTGAGGATCTGGGACTAAGAGCCAGTAGACTGGGCGGGAAAGGCTGTGAGACTCTTATCTCCAACAAACCACCAAAATGCCAGAAGGGGAGCTCAAGTGGTAGAGCACCGGCCTTGAGTGAAAAAGCCAAGCGAGAACATAAAGCCCTGGGTTTAAGCCCCGATAATTCACACACACACACACACACACACACACACACACACACACACACACACACACACACCCCAAAGAGAGAAAAAAGTAGAGGAAGAAAGAGAAAGGTAGAAGAAAGAGGAGAAAAGGAAGAAAGAGAAAGAAGGAAGGAAAGAGGAAGGAAGGAAAGAAGAAGGGAGGGAAGGAAGGAAGGAAAGAAGGAAGGAAGGAAGGAAGGAGGAAGGAAAGAGGAAAGAAGGAAGGAAGGAAGAAAGAAAGGAGGGAGGAAGGAAGGAAGGAAGGAGGAAGGAAAGAGGAAAGAAGGAAGGAAGGAAGGAAGGAAGGAAGGAAGAAAGGAAGGACAGCATCATAGAGTGAACTCTAAGTTGTATCCCCTTTTGGGATCGAGGGGTTGGGCCAAGGGGTCTCCAGGTCCCCTGGAGCAGACAGACAGAGAAGCTGCGATTGTGTGTCTCTGCAGGGCTGTGTGCATGCATGCGCACGCGCAGATACAGGCGCCTGAGGACTCCCTAGAAGGATGGTGGAGGAGGCTCACTGGGGGCTGCAGAAGTGTTGGAAGGAAGGGGCGGAGCCCAGGCCTCAGGGCCCGGCCCCCGTGCCCCCCCACTCCCTCCCCTTACCACCAGGCCCCGGAGGTCCTTCTGCAGGACGCTCATGATCTGGTCCAGCTCCAGGAAGTGATGCTTGGTGCCCACAGGGAGGTAGAGGCCTCGGGCATCCGAGGCCATGCGGACGGCTGCATCCCTGATGGGCGGGGTGGGGGAGGAAACGAGGGAGGTGAATTGCTGTCCAAATCACCTAACCATTCCCATCTTTGCTCCGCCAGCAGTTACCATGCACGGAAGCTCTGCCCTGAGCCTCCTTATACCCCAACATGGCTCGAACCCACACACGAATCTTCCGAAAGTTGGCACAACTCCCAGCCCCCAGAGCTCTCTCACCCTCTTCCTCCTCTACCTTTCCCAGACATCGAGATGGGGCAGGTGTGGGCAGGGGCAGGGGGCATTCACAGCTCTGAGGTTTCTCTCCCCATCCCCAGGGCTTTTGTTCTGCTGGGTGTCAGTGGCTCACGCCTGTAATCCTGGTTACTCAGGAGGCTGAGATCTGAGGATCATGGTTCAAAGCCAGCCCAGGGAAGGAAAGGCTGTGAGATACTTATCTCCAATAAACCACCAGAAAACCAGAAGTGGTGCTGTGGCTCAAGTGGTAGAGCACTAGGCTTGAGCTGAAGAGCTGAGGGACAGCGCCCAGGTCCAGAGTTCAGGCCCCAAGACAAAAAAACAAAACAGGGGCTGGGAAGGTGGCTCAGTGGTAGAGTGCTTGCCTCGCAAGCATGAGGCCCTGGGTTCGATTCCTCAGTACCACATAAGCAGAAAAAGCTGGAAGTGGTGCTATGGCTTAAGTGGTACAGTGCTAGACTTGAGCTGAAGAGCTTAGGGACAGTGCCCAGGCCCAGAGTTCAGGCCCCATGACCAACCAAAAAATAAAACAAAACAAAAAACACAAACACATTTGTTTTAGCTGAGTACTGGTGCTCATGCCTGTAATCCCAGCTATTCAAGAGGCTGAGATCTGAGGACTGAGGTTCACCAACCTAGACAGACAAATCTGCGAGATGATTTTTTTTTTTTTGGGTCCAGTCGTGGGCCTGAACTCTGGGCCTGGGCGCTGTCCCTCAGCTCTTCAGCTCAAGGCTAGCACTCTACCACTCAAGCCACAGCGCCACTTCCGGCTTTTTTCATTTTGCTTTATGTGGTGCTGAGGAATCAAACCCAGGGCCTCAGGCATGCAAGGCAAGCGCTCTACCACTGAGCCACCTTCCCAGCCCTGAGATGATTTTTTTTTTTTATCTCCAACTAGCCAGCAAAAAACCAGAAGTGGATCTGTGGCTCAAGTGGTGCAGAGCCAGCCTGAGCGGAAAAAGTTCAGGGACTGTGCCGCAGGCTTTGAATTCAAGCCCCAGGATCAGCACCAACAAACAAACAACAATAACAACGAAAAACCTACCACTTTGAATTTGATCCACATTCCCCAACCTCTCGCATTGCCAAGCTCTGATCTGGGTGTCCAGGGAATGATGGGAGGAATTGGGGGGAATCGATGCAGGATCACGGAGGAACTTCCGCAGAGACTCAAGCTGGTAAAAGGCTGTGTCTGTCATTCTGTCCCAGTTCCTTGGCCCCTCGGTCCTTACCTCACCTCCTGCAGGGCACTGAGCAGAGTCCGCTGTCCGGACAGCAGGGTGCTGATGTTGGTGAGGTCCTGCGGGAAGGCCAGGCTCTTGGCTAGCTTGGGTATGGGGCCCAGTCCCCCTGCTCCCAGCCTGCCTTCCTGGAGAGCCCTGGGGTCTAGTTCCCTGGGGGGGGAGGAGCCAGGATGGTTGCAGAAATGAAAATTTGGATGAAAAGTGAGCATTAAGCAAGCAGTATGCAAATCGCATGCAAATCGCATGCAAATCCGCACCTAATCTATTTCTGTCATAGGTCTATAGATCTGAGTTTAAAAAACATGGCATCTTCTCTCCCCAGCCCCAGCCATGTGGCTCTGGAGAGCATTTACTTGTGGGATGATGCTCTTTTTGCAGCCAGTGGCTCACGCCTGTAATCCTAGCTACTCAGAAGGCTGAGATCTCAGGACTGTGGTTCAAAGCCAGCCCAGGCAGGAAAATCCATGAGACTCTTACCTCTAATTAATCACCAAAAAGCCAAAGTGAAGCTCTAGCCCAAGTGACAGTGTTAGCCTTGAGTGACAAGTTCTGGGACAGCGTGCAGGCCCTGCGTTCAAGCCCTGGGACCTCTTCTTTCCACCCCCCCCCCATACACACACAGATGTAAGATCTAGCACATAGCCCTGTTTCATTCAATGACCTGTAGTCTTTCAACCTTGTCCCCATTTTCCTGCAGTTTTTAGGGGTGGCTAGCTTCTGGCTGCAGCACTTTTCCTCTTTTTAATTTTATTTTTATTAATTAATTTAGCATGTGTGTTTTGTCTGCGTGCCAGTCTTGGGGCTTGAACTCAGGGCCTGGGTGCAGTCCCTGAGCTATTTCACTCAAAACTGGTGTCCTACCACTGGAGCCACAGCTCCACTTCTGGCTTTTGGTGATTAAGTGGAGATAAGAGTCTCACGGACTTTCCTGCCAAGCCTGGCTTCCAACTGCGATCCTCAGATCTCAGCCTCCTGAGTAGCTGGGATGACAGGCGGGAGCCACTGGCACTGGACTAGCAATTGTCCTCTTGTGGAGTAGTTAGGATGTAGCCTGCCTGCTGGGCTACTTACCCAGCCTTCCACAGGCCCTGCCTGGCCTGGGAGCCTCAGCTGCTCCCTCCATTGCTTCTCTGCCTGGGCCATCTGCTCTGAGAGAGCCCCGAGTGACTGCAGGATTCTTGTCTGTTTGTCCAGTGTCTCCTCCAGGTCAAAGAGCCTTTCCCCTAGGGTGGGTGGAGCAGAGATGGGGGGGTGTGGCCAAAGCCAGACAGCAGCTCCTCTCTTGGGGGCAATATCTAGAAAGAGGCTTGGGCATAGGGCTGGACCCTGGGCCTGTGGTCTTAACGACTATAATGGGACAGAGCTACTTACGCTGATAGTTCAAGGCCAGACTGGGGGAAAAAAGTTCAGGAGAGAGCCCATCTCAACCAGTAAAAGCTGGGGGCGTGACACCTGTCACCCAGGAAGTGTAAACAGGAGGATCACCGTCCAAGCTAGCTCAGGCATAGACAGGAGAACTTAGCCGGGCGCTGGGGGCTCCCGCTTGACATCCTAACTATTCAGGAACCTGAGATCTCAGGATCCCCCAATTTGAAGCCAAGCGTGTGTGTGGGAGTAGAAAACTTTTGAGACTCTTAGCTCTCATTAACCAGCAAAAAAAAAAGTTGGAAGGGGAGGTACGGTTGGAGCGGTAAAGCGCCAGCTTGGAGCCGAAAAAGTCAAATGATGGTGACTGGTTCGGAGTTCAAGTCCCTGCACTTGCACACTCAGACACACAGAAAAAGTGTGCCTTCTGCTTCCAAGACCTAAGACCCTCCCCTAGGGAGTGTGTCTGGGGCAGGCAGGATAGCAGAGGCCCAGGTCCTCCTTACAGATGGCCTCTTCATCTCCTCCCAGGGACCCCAGATCTGTGGCGGTCAGATGGGCCGCCCGGCCTTCCTGCTCTCCTACCCTCTTCCTGGGCTTTGAAGTCAGGCTGGGCAATGCTGTCCCGGGTGCCCAAGGCCAGCCGTGCTGTCAACTCTTCCAGCTGCCTGGCCAAGCGGAGCTGCTCCATGTTTAGGAAGGCCTGGAGGCCAGCCTGGAGGAGGAAGACCAGGGGTGAAGCCTCTGGTGGTTCCCACCCTTCCTCTGCCCCCCCACTCCCCAGCACTGCCCAGCGTAAGATCCAGAACACATAGGATGGGGGGGAGGGGTGAAGAAGAGGAAGGGCTGGAATGACAGCATCTGTGGGGGGGGGGGTGTGGGGACACAGAGCAGAAGCATCCAGGGAGCCCAGGGCCCCCCACAGGGCCTCACCTCCAGGCCTGGCTCGTGCAGACTGAAGGTAAGGAAGGACAAGATGTCGTGGTCATCTGGAGGAGGAGTTCACAGAGGGAGGTGAAGCCCTTCCATGCCCCGCCCACCCCATCCAGGCCACGCCCACCCCATCCAGGCCACGCCCACCCCACCCAGGCCACGCCCCCAGCAACACTGCACTCTAAGAAAGTCAAGAGACTGGATGAGCCCAGTGCCCTGGTAGCTCACAGGGCGGAGGGGAGGAAGGAGGGGACATCATCCCAGCTACTCAGGAGGCTGAGATTTGAGGATCACGGTTCAAAGCCAACCCCGGGCAGGAAAATCTGTGAGACTCGTTCACCTCCAATGAACCAAGCCAAGAGCTGGAAGTGGCAGCGTGGCTCAAGTGGTTGTGTGCCAGGCCTGAACAAAAAAAGCCAAGCGAGAGTGCAAGGCCCTGAGTTCAAGTCCCAGGACCAGAGCAAAGAAATAATGAAAGAAAGTAAAAGTAAAAAGAACTCCCAGCCAGATAGGTGCTGGTGGCTCACGCCTGCAATCCTAGTCACTCAGGAAGTAGAGATCTGAAGATTGAGATTCAGAGTCACATTTTGCAGGAAACGTCCATGAGACTTTTTTTTTCCCTTGGTGCAGGTCCTGAGGCTTGAACTCAGGGCTTGGGCGCTGTCTCTGAGCTGTTTTGGCTCAGGGCTAGTGCTCTACCACGTGAGCCATAGTTCCACTTCCAGCTTTTTGATCATTTTGGTGGTTCATTGGAGATAAGAGTCTCACGGAATTTCCTGCCTTTGCTGGCTTTGAACTGTGATCCTCAGATCTCAGCCTCCTGAGTAGCTGGGATTATAGACATGAACCACTGGCCTGGGACCTTTGAAACTTTCAATAATCCCTTGCAAAGCAGATGTGATGTTCTCCTGGGAGGGAGCTGGCATCTGCCCGGATCTGTGCCCAGGTGAACGGTGCTTCACTAAACACCGCCCTCAGCTCCTTCCCCACCCAGAGGGGCCCTTACCTGCCAGAGTGCTGGTGGCTGCAGAGACCCCAAAGAAACCTTCAGGGGCCAAAACCAGGGGCCCGACGTCAACACAGACCTCATCTGGGTCTCTGGGTGTGAGGCCACTGCTCAAGGACACCTGAAGGTCATGGAGGGGGTGAGCTGGGCACTACTCGTGTTCAAGTTCTGCACACAGCTGGGGGAAGGTACCTGGGTCCCCTCATGGGTGTGAGGACTCAGGGGTTTCCCAGAGGGACCCCCTATGCTAACACGCAACTCTGTGGGGGATGCACAGCAGCTCTATATCTTCTTTGTGGCTTCACATTTTTGTTGTTGTTGTTGTTGGTCTTGGGTCTTGAACTCAAGGCCCAGGCGCTGTCCCTGAGCTCTTTTTGTTCAGGGCTAGCGCTCTACCACTTTGAGCCATAGCGCCACTTGTGGTTTTCTGGTGGTTCATTGGAAATAAGAGTCTCATGGACTCTCGTGTTCAGGCTAGCTTTGCATCATGATCCTCAGATCTCAGCCTCCTGAGTAGCTAGGGTGATAGGCGTGAGCCACCGGTGTCTGGCCAAGAGAAATGTATTTGCCTCAAGTTCTAGAGGCTTGAAATCCCCAGTGGCATCATGCACAGGGCCCTGCTTCCTCTCCACGTCCTGTGGGAAACGCTTGCTCCCTTGCCCTTCCCAGTGTGTGTGGCGGGTTGCCTTGGCTCGTGGCCCCAGCATTCCAATGGCCGCTAGGTGTCACATGATCTCTGCATCAGCTCTACATGTTGAAGCTCAATGGGAGGCGGTGGGAGAGGGGAGGTTGTCCCCCAAAAGCAGGAAGGAAACTCACACGAAGCCTCTGCCCCCAGTAGGTGATGCGGACTTTGAAGGGGTGGGGCCGGTTCCTGAAGTCTCGGTGACAGGAACCAAGCACGGCGTCATCTTCATGCCTGTGAGACCTGGAACTCAGTGACGTCATGCAGAACTCAAGGCCTTGGCCAATGGGGATGGGTCTCAAAGCCCAGGCCTGCAGTGCCACTCCTTTCCTCCTTCGGAGACTTAGTATGGGACAAGTTCCCATTGTCTAACTTGAGTCTCCCTTGCTATTATAGTTTGACAGAAGAAAGCAAAGTCACCAGGCTCCGGTGACTCACGCTTGTCATGCTAGCTCCTCGGGAGGCTGAGATCTGAGGGTTGTGGTTCAAAGCCAGCTCGGGCAGGAAAGTCTGTGTGACTCTTATCTCCAATAAACCATTCAGAAAACCAAGTGGCGCTGTGGCTCAAGTGGTAGAGCACTAGCCTTGAGCTGAAGAGCTGAGGGACAGCGCCCAGGTCCAGAGTTCAAACCCCATGACTGACAAAAAAAAAAAAAAGGCTAATAATTGCAAATACCTCCTAAGGCGGTTATGAGGGTTAGCTCCTTCAATGAGCTTCATGCCTGGCGTGGTGCCTGCTGACAGTACACTCACCCCCATAAAAGCAATTATTCTAATTGATGTGAGGTCAGAGATGTTTGCTGAGAGACGGACAAACTGGCCCGGCAGGGAGGGCAGGAGGCCACGTCATCTGGGAGAAAGGGATGGGTGTGTGGCCCTGGCGGGAAGAGTGTGGATCCACCCCGGGGGCTGCAGCTCTGCACTCAGTGCTGTGCTTGCTGGTTGAGCTTTCCAGGTCACCCCACCTCTCTGTTTATCTTGAGTTGGTGTTGGCCAAGGACTTGACGACTCAGCCTGGAAGAGCGAGAAACTCTGGTCTTGGGGACCCAGAGACACAGCTGAGATCCATGGGGGAGGTAGGAGAGAGAGAGAGACAGACAGACAGAGAAAGACAGAGAGACAGAGAGAGACAAAGACAGAGTAGCAAGAGCAGAAGCTCTAGCCAAGCACCATGCCCCATGCCTGTAATCCCAGCTACTCAGGAGGCTGAGATCTGAGGATCACGGTTCAAAGCTAGCCTGGGCAAGGAAAGTCTGTGAGACTCTTATCTCCAATAAACCACCAGAAAACCAAAAGTGGCGCTGTGGCTCAAGTGGTAGAGCGCTCGCCTTGAGCTGAAGAGCTGAGGGACAGCGCCCAGGCCCAGCGTTCAAGCCCCACAACCAACAAAAGAAAAAGGAAAAAGGAAAGAAAGAAAGAAAAAGCCAAGGGCCTGAATTTGAACCCAGGACCAGTACACACACACACACACACACACACACACAAAGGCACATGCATGCACACATGCACACACACGCGCACGTAGCATTGGGAGAGGTTGGCACTGCAGGGTAGTGGCCCAGGAAGGAAGGAAGGAAGGAAGGAGGGGGAAGGGGTCAGCCCTGCCCCCAGACTCTTACCCAAACAGCCCTGCTGGGGAGGGCGTGCTGCGGCCCAGCACGCGGACAGCTGGCCTGTCCTGAACGTAGAAAGCAACACTCAGGGAGGAGGCCCAGAGCGGAGGCAGAGGGCACACCCACCTGGCCCGATGCCACCCACCTGGGCATCCATGATGGTGGAGTCCAAGATAATTCCAAGGCTATCCCCCAGGGCCGGCTCACCCGGGACAGCGCTGGCCTGGCCCCTGTCCCGAGCGTACCACACGCCCTGCAAGGCCCAGGCCCTCAGCTTGGGGAGATCCCGACAGAGCACCCCGTCCTGCCTCCCCCCTGCACACCGGGCGGGGAGGGGTCACTCACCACGCCCTGGGCTCCCCGGGCCCCGGGGCCTGTCACCCTCATCCGTACTTCTACCTCCCAGGAAGAGAAGGGGACAGAGGTGCTGCTCCACACAGCCCCGCTGCGGTGCCTCATGGACGGTGCCAGCCGCACCTCTTCTAGGCCCACAATGGCGTCTGGAGAGCAGGACAGCTCAGAGCCATGCTACACACACACACACACACACACACACACACAGACCCTCACCCCCACACCCCACCAGCCACAGGTGGAGGTCCGACCCACCAGCACCTGCCATTTGCTAAGTAAAAACCCAGGCCAGTAGCTCTTGCCTGTAATCCCAGCTACTCAGGACATTGAGATTGGAGGATCACGGTTTGAAACCAGCCTAAGCAGGAAAAGTATGGGAGCTACTTATCTCCAATAAACCACCCCAAAAGTCAGGGGTGGAGCTGTGGCTCACGCGGGAGAGCGCCAGCCTTGAGTGGGAAAAGCTCAGGGACGGCACCCAGGCCCTGAGTGCAAGCCCCAGGATTGGTGGCACACAGACAGACAGACACACACACACACACATGTGCATACACATGCACACACAAAGCACTCTGCTCAGAAGCAGGAGGACTCCGAAGTAGAGGCAGGGAAATACAGGCTGGACTTTGTCTGTGTCTTGCTTGTGGTGTCTGGTTTTACTGTTGTTTTATTTTGTTTTGTGCTGGCCCTAGGATTTGAACTCAGGGCCTGGGTTCTTTCCCGAAGCATTTTTCTTTTTTGCTCAAAGCTAGCACTCACCACCTGAGTCATAGCTAATGGAGATAAGAATCTCATGGTGCTGAGCGCTGGTGGCTCACGCCTGTCATCCTAGCTCCTCAGGAAGCTGAGATCGGAGGATTATGGTTCAAATCTCTAATGAACCACTAAAAAACCCCAAGTGGAGCTGTGGCTCAAGTGGTAGAGCGCTAGCCTTGAGACAAAAGAGCTCAGGGATAGCGCCCAGGCCCTGAGTTCAAACCCCATGCTTGCCTAAAAAGAAAGAGTCTCACAGGCTTTACTGCCTTGGCTGGCTTCAAACCACGATCCTCAGATCTCAACCTCTGGAGTAGTTGGGATGACAGATGTGAGCCACTGGTGCCCAGCTATGGAGTGTTAAGAGTTTTCCCTGATGCTGGAGGCTGGGGTGGAGGGAGCCCTTTATGACCAAGAAGGGTGGGGAGGGGGAAAGGGAGAGAAACTGAGGCAGACCTAGCAGGAAGTGGGGGAAAGGAAATCCGAGGCCCCGCCCAGCTTGCTCTTCATCCTCCATTCTCCATTCTGTCAATCTGGAACCTCGCCCAGGGCCTAGACCTTGCCAGAACTTTCCGGAGGCTGCTAATCCAAGCTGTTTGCTCTGCAGAAGACCCAGGATGGGGTATAGAGGGATAGAAGCTAAAAGCCAGAGGTGACCGGGGCCCTGGAAGCTGACTCTGCCACTTGTGTGTGTGTGTGTGTGTGTGTGTGTGTGTGTGTCTGTGTGTCTGTGTGTCTGTGTGTGTCTTTTTGAGGCAGTGTCTTGCTATGTAGCCTCAGCCTCTGGTTCTGGGGCTGGGCACAGAAGAACGGTGAGAATTGAGTGCTAGTAGCTCAGGCCTGTCATCCTAGCTACTCAGGAGGCTGATATCTGAGGATTGTGGTTTGAGTCTGTGAAACTGTTGTTTGTTTTTGGTCAGTTGTGGGGCTTGAACTCTGGGCCTGGGCGCTGTCCCTCAGCTCTTCAGCTCAAGGCGAGCGCTCTACCACTTGAGCCACAGCGCCACTTCTGGTTTTCTGGTGGTTCATTGGAGATGAGTCTCACAGACTTTCCTGCCCGGGCTGGCTTTGAACTGTCGTGATCCTGAAATCTCAGCCTCCTGAGTAGCTAGGATGACAGGCGTGAGCCATCAGCCCCCTGGCTATCTGAGAAACTCTTATCTCCAACTAACCAGCAAAAAGCTGGAAGTGGAGCTGCAACTCAAATGGTAGACCAGCAGCTTTGAACCTGAAAAAGCTCAGGGAGGAGGCTGGGAAGGTGGCTCAGTGGTAGAGCGCTTGCCTCGCATGCATGAGGCCCTGGGTTCAATTCTTCTAACACCACATAAACAGAAAAAGCTGGAAGTGGCGCTGTGGCTCAAGTGGTAGAGCGCTAGCCTTGAGCCCAAGAGCTGAGAGACAGCGCCCAGGCCCTGAGCTCAAGCCCCAGGATTGGTGAGTGCACACGAATGTGCGTGCACACACACACACACACACACACACACAAGGGGGGGGCAGGAAGTTAAAACTGAAGCTGGTGGCTGGGAATGAATTTTTTTTGATGACTGGAACACAAGGGCCGCCTGGAAGGTTCTGGACCCCTGGTCCCATCACCCCAGCCTGGCCTCACCCCTGCCACTCCCTCCCTGGCCATGGCTCCTGGACCCTCCTGGGTCCTGGGCATGGCTGAGACCTTCTCCTCACCTCCATGGCAGCTCCAGAAGGGAATTCCCGCCCCAGGCCACGGCCCCTTGAAGCTGAGCTTGTATTCGAACCTGCGTCTTAGAGGAGGGAGCTCTTCCGTGCCGTGGGGGACCGGGCACAGGAGGAGCAGGCAGAGCAGCGGGGTGGACGTGCAGATGCCAGGCATGGTGAGGGGCTGAGGTCCGGCTGCCAGGCTGGGCGGCGGCGGGCAGCCAGGCAGAGAGGCGCTGGGCACCAGCCAGGCCCTGGCTCTTCCTCACCGCCAGGATCCTGTTCTGATCTCAGGCCCCACCTCCTCCACCTCCAGCGGGAATGGGCAGCTGGCCCCGGCTCACCCTCCCTCAGCTCTGTCCCTGGGCCTGGCCATCTTCCCTGGGTTCTAGAAGCTGATGACAGAGGCAGTGTCCAGGGAGGCACAGAAACCTTGTAGTACCCTGTTGTGGGAAGGTCTCTTGGTTGTGTGTGTGTGTGTGTGTGTGTGTGTACGCACATGCACGTGCAAGTGCATGAACTCACAGTCTAGGCGCTGTCCCTGAGCTTCTTTAGCTACAGGCTAGCGCTCTACTACTTGAGCCAGGACTCCACTTCTAGCTTTTTCTGAGTAGTTTAATAGAAATAAAGAGCTTCACAAGACTTCCTGATTGGGCTGGCTTTGAATCACGATCCTCAGATCTCAACCTCCTGAGTAGCTAGAATGACAGCTATGAGCCTAGTGCCCAGCTCTGCTGAGTTTTCTTGCTCACAGCTGGCACTCTACCATTTGAGCCACCCCTCTAGGCCTGTATTTTGCTGGTTAATTGGAGATGAAGTCTCAAGAGACTTCTCTGCCCCAGTTGGCTCTGAACTTGGAGCCTCAGATTTCAGCTTTTGGAGTAGCTGGGATTACAGACGTGAGCCACGGACTCCAGTGGCTTCCTCCTCTCCCTGGCTGTGTTATTCCGCTTTCCTGTCCCCCTCAGCACGTTTGTATTCTTAACAACTAAGTGACATAAAGGGCAAATAAATGCAATATGCATAGATCTCCTTTGCAATCCAAAGTTAACCCGCCAACCAGTGGGGAAAATGGGACAATCGGGGAAATTTGAACAATGAATATTTGATTTGGTTTGAGAATCATCATTAATATTGCTAGAAGTAGCCAGGCACTGGTGGCTCACGGGTCATCCTAGCTGCTCAGGAGGCTGAGATCTGAGGATCTGTGGTGGAAGCCAGCCTGGGAAGACAAACTCGAGAGACTGCGCTATCCAATTAACCAGCAAAAAGCCCAAAGGGGAGGTGTGGCTCAAGTGGTAGAGCACCAGCTGGGAACACACACACACACACACACACACACACAGCAAAAATGTGAGGCCCTGAGTTCAAGCCCCAGTACTGCTTCCCTAGGAGTAGAGGAAAAAACAGAAAGGAGGGAAAGCAAAGGAAGGGGAAGACACTGTCCAAAAAGAAATGTACTTTAAACCTGACTTATGAAACTGAAACCTCTCTGTACATCCCCTTTATAATAATAAAAGAATTTTTAAAAAATAATATAGTACTGTAGTGATGCTTATTTTTGAGAAATATGCTAACCTTTATGAATAAATTCATAGAAAATCCGGGATTGGTGTTTTTGTTGGTTTTGTCTGTCGTGGGGCTTGAACTCAGGGCCTAGGCACTGTCCCTAAGCTTTATTCACTCAAAGCTAGCACTCTACCCCTTGGGGTCACAGCACTACTTCCAGTTTTCTGGTGATTCACTCCTGGGGGAGGTAAGAGTCTCATAGACTGACCCAAAACTGCAATCCTTAGATCTCAGCCTCCTGAGTAGCTGGGATGGATGGGCATGCCCAATGGGCCACCAGTCCCCAGCTTCCTACACAGTGTTTGACTCTTCCCTTAACAAAGTAGGCTTCTGTTGTTTTTGGCAGTATGTGTGTGTGTGTGTGTGTGTGTGCATGCACACTGGTACTGAGGATTGAACGCAGTGTCTGGGCGCTGTCCCTCAGCTAGCGCTCTACCACTTGAGCCACAGCGCCACTTCCAGTATTCTGGTAGTTTATTGGAGCTGAGAGTCTCACAGAGTTTCCTGTCTGGGGCTGGCTTTGAACTGTGATCCTCAGATTCCATCCTCCTCATTAGCTAGGATGACAGGCATAAGCCACTGGCACCCGGCTTCTAATTCCAATCTTTCAACCAAATAAAGGTTGATTTTCCTGTCGCTCATTTGGCAAGATGCATAACCAGAGCTGTGTTTTCTGAGCTTCGGTAAGATTGTCACTGACTTTCCACAGAGTGACTTGGAAAGGTTCTAAATGGGTAATTTTAGGACATGCAAAAAGGAGGTATTTTTTGGTGCCGGTCCTGAGGCTTGAACTCAGGGCCTGGATGCTGTTCCTGAGCTTTTTTTTAGTCATGGGACTTGAACTCTGGGCCTGGGCGCTGTCCCTGTACTCCAGCTCAAGGCGAGTGCTGTATTACTTGAGCCACAGCACCACTTCCAGTTTTCTAGTGGTTTATTGGAGATAAGAGTCTCATGGACTTTCCTGCCCGGACTGGCTTTGAACCTCGATCCTTAGATCCCAGCCTCCTGAGTAGCTAGGATTACAGGCGTGAGCCACTGGTGCTCGGCTTCCTGAGCTTTTCTGATCAAGGCTGGCACTCTACCACTTGAACCCCAGCTTCATTTCCAGCTTTTGTTTGCTAGTTAATTGGAGCTAAAAGTCTCACAGACTTTCCTGCTCAGGCTGCCTTCAAATTGTGAGCCTTGGAGCTCAGCCTCCTGAGCACCAACGTGTAACTCAGCACCACTCTGCAGGTTCAAAGCCATCCCTGGAACCCAGCATGTCCATCATAGAACCAAAATCCCCCCCCTCCAGTTACCTCACTCAGAGGAGCCCTACGGCCCGGAACCCCCAGAACCCAGGCTTTGGGGTGAGTCGGACTGTTGGCTCTGCGGTTGCTTTGAAACACTGCCGTTCTCTTGCTCCGAATCTGGCTCTTGTCCTGTTGCTCACCCTCTCCGCCCCTGCCCGGCAACTCAGACCCAGGCTGCTGTAACCTCCCCCTCCCCGACCCCATACCCCTTCCTCCGAGGTCCTGGAAGGCTCTCTGGAAGTGTGCCCTTCCCTAGGTGCAAATACCGCTTCCTCCAGGAAGCCCTCCATCCTGACACGGCACACTGAGCTTCCCTCCCAGCGCAGGCTACTCCAGCTGTCCAGGTCCCGCGATCACCTGGCCTAAGGGGCCTGCACAGGTAGCACTGGTCTCCAGGCAACCGCCAGCATACAGCAAGAATGCAATCCTCGCAGCTGGATGATTGACTGAGATCTACTTCTCAGTCCTGCTTAGCAGTGTGTGTTGGGGAGGGCTGAGCCCTGGGAGCAGGAGATGGAATGAGAGGGGACCGGGCCACAAGGGGGTTAAGGAGGATGGGGGTCCTAGAGAGGCTGTGACTCAGGAGAGGGGCCCCCACGCCCTGCACAATGTGTGCACACCAGTCCCGGGGATTGAACTTGGGGCCTGGACATTACCCCTCAGCATTTTTGCCGTAACTCCACTTGGGTTTTTTTTCCTGGTTAATGGGAGATAAGAGTTTTGTGGATTCTCCTGCCTCACTGACTTCAAACTGTGATCCTCAGATCTCAGCCTCCTGAGTAGCTGGGATTACAGACGTGAGCCACCACACCCAGTCACTGGAGCACTGGAGATGGCGGCTCATGGCATGTCTTCTTCAGTCTTCTTGGAGCTCCAGGAAGGGTGAGGGGAGGTGTGGAGCGCTGCCTGGGTCCCCTCTGCTTCCAGTCCAGCAGGACCACCCCACCTAGGGGACCAAGGCCCCCACAGAGCCTCCCATGCCATCTTCATTCGCGGGGCTTGAACTGAGGGCCTGCGTGCTGTCCCTGAGCTTTTCCAGAGCTCAAGGCGAGCGCTTTCTCACTCTGAGCCACAGCACCACTTCTGCTTTTCTGGTGGTTCACTGCACACAGGAGTCCCATGGACTTTCCTGCCTGGGCTGCCTTTGAACCTCCATCCTCAGATCTCAGCCTCCTCAGTAGCTGGGATGACAGGCGTGAGCCACCGGCAGCGCCCGGCTCCCAGGCCATCTTCTGAGACCCAACTCTTATCCCCAGCCCAGAGGCTGTGGCATCCCGCCTGGGCAGGCCGAGACTCCAGCCTTGTGCCGTGGTCCTGAGTGACAGCAGGAGGGGCGGGCACAACTCCAGACAGCAGCCTATGAATGGGGAGGGCCCCGGATGCTCCCCCACCCTCACCCCCAAGAGCCTGAGGGACCTTGGTGCCAGGCCCAGAAGGCAGCTGGAGGGGAGAGGGATGGGCGGTCGGACACAGGACACTCGCTCGTGCAGCTGACACAAAGCAGCCATGCTGCCCCAGCCCCACTCACGAGAGACAGGGACGGACAAGATGGCACGTGGGGAACGGAGCAGACAGCAGGCTCGGCGGGGCACCGAGGCGGGCGCTGGTGCCGCGTGGCGTGGTTTATTGAGATCCATCTCACAAGGCGGGGGTGGGGGGATGGCGGGGGGGGGGGGGACAGCACAGGACAGACGCCTGCTTCGGGCGCATGCAGGCTGCGACACGGTGAAGCGCAAACGCGGCACAGGACACGGGGTGGGGACACGAGGCTGGGGCGATCGGCCATCCACCCCCCCCCCACCCCGGAGGGGCGGGGAAAGAAAAAAATAAGATTCGTACTTCTTGTAAAACGCCCATTTTGCTGGGTGCTTTCTTTCTCCTTCTCTTGAAAAATTAATAAAAAATAAACACACCAAAAAAAAAAAAAAAAGTCTCAAAAAAAGGAAAGGAATTAAAACCTCAATGGAAGGCGAGCGATCGGAGGCCAGAGGAAGGAGGCCCGAGGAAGGAGGCCGGCCACAGTGGGGGCGCTGCCTCCCGCTCCTCGGCCCCCCTGACCCCAAGCCCTATAGAAGTGGGTCCATGAGAAAAGGTGCCAGACCTAGGCAGGGTGGGCCCCTGGGGGCCAAGTGAACAGACCGGGTCGGGGCAAGAGGCCGACCAGCCCGCCAGGGGCTCAGCTCACGTCCAGGCCCAGCGTGGGGTCCCGGGGCCCCGATCGGCCCCTGCCTGTGGGCCCGGGTGTCAGTCACAGATGCAGCTCGTGGGTCTTGATGTGCTCCAGCTGTTCTCGAAGCTGCAGGAAGGAGGGCCTGGCGGCCGCGTCCAAATGCCAACAGTTCTTCATGACGTCGTAGACGGCGGCCGGGCAGCCGTCGGGGGCGTCCATCTTGTAGCCCTTTTCCACCCGAGGGATGACGTCCTTCAGGGGCTGGGCACAGGTGTGTGTGGGGGAGAGAGGAGTTAGGGCCCGATGCAGGAGGGGAGCCACCACCCCGCATCCCCCCCCCTCGCCAGGACTCACGATCCGTGGGTAAGGCACTCGCCCGAAGGAATAGATTTCCCAGAGAAGGATCCCGAAGCTCCACACGTCGGATTTGGTGGAGAATTTCTGCCGTGTGGAGGGAGAAAGGGTGTCAGATCGCTGGTGGGGGGGGAAGGGAGGGGAATCGGAGGGTTGTGGGGGCTCCAGGGAAGGGTCCCACCTTCTCTCGGAGGGCCTCGGGGGCTGTCCACTTGACGGGCAGCTTCCCGGTGTCCTGGGTGCTGGACGCCTCCTTGGTGAGCCCGAAGTCGCTGACCTTGGCCACGTTGTCCTCCGACACCAGCACGTTGCGGGCCGCCAGGTCCCGGTGCACGAAGTTGTTCCCCTCCAGGTACTCCATGGCCTCGCACACGTCTCTGGGGGGGGGGGAGGGGGGTGTCAGCTGCAGGGGCCCTCAGATTTTGGGGTGACCCTGTGGAGTGCCCCCCCACCAGGCCCCATGACTCACAGCGAGAACTTGAGGAGGCAGTCCCCGCCCAGCACCGAGCGGCCCCGAGATCGCAGGTAGTCCACGAGGCTCCCCTGGGGAAGGGCACATGACCGCCCCGTCAGATCCCCCCTCCAGCCCCCCCCCCAGCCCACGGGGGCGCCAGGGCCCCCGTGCTCAGTCTCTCAGTGACATTCAGAGAAACAGACTCGGAGAGGTGGGCTGACTTGTCCGGTCATTCAGTAAGGCAGGCAGGCTGGTGACAGCAGTGGGGGGGGGGGCTGTGTGGGGAAGTGGGGTACAGGGGGACGGGCGCCCACCTTGGCCATGTACTCCGTGACGATGTAGAGCCCGCCCTTCTCCTCCACGATCACGCCCAGGAGCTGCACCAGATTGCTGTGCCGAAGTTGCCTGGGGCAGGGCACGGGGGTCAGAGCCGGCCGGTCACCCCCCGTCCCCTGGCCTGGTCCCTGGCCCGTCCCCCCAGCCCGGCCCCCCCAGCCCAGCCCCAGCTCACGTCATGACGGAAGCCTCAGCCAGGAAGGCCTGCGCAGTGGCATCGTTCTTGATGCACTTGACGGCAACCTTGTTCCCCCGGTAGTCGCCCAGCATCACGTCTGCAGGAACACCAGGCTGTGTTCTCTGGACCCTGCCCGCCCCGTCTGCCCCAGGGGTCCCCTGGCCCGGCACTCACCTCCGAACTCCCCCTTCCCGATGGTCTGCAGCAGCTTGAGCTCCTTCATGTTCAAGGCCCAGCCGCCTGTGGGGGTGGGGGTGGGTGAGCAGCCAAGGGAGGAGGGACAGGCAGGCAGGGAGGGGGACGGGGGAGGGGGGGCCTGGGAGGCAGGGAGCGGCAGGTTTGGGGAACACTCACTGCGGTAGAACTCGTCCTGGGCTGCCACAGTGCCCTCCATGACCTTTGGCTTGATGAGGCGCGTGCAGAGGCCGTCAGCATCCGTGGTGTAGTGCTGGGGGCAGAGCGGAGGGAGATCAGGGCCCCGCCCCCCGCGACTCCCATGCACCTTACACGCCTCGCCACCAGAGGGCGGCAGAGGCCGGGCCGCCCAGCCCAGAGCTGCTCAGCTGGGAGAGCGGCCTGCCCCCCTCCCAGGGCACCCTCCACTTCACCGCCATCTGGAGGTGGAGGGGACAGGCGGGCCTGGTGCTGACGCTTGGGCGGCGCCCAGGCCCCGCCGACCTGGGAAGGAGGCAGGGGAGTTGTAGGTGTCTCCCTGGTTGCCCGATGCCAGCTGCGGCCTGGCCACGCCCATGAGGGCAAAGGGGCCTGGGGTGACCTGGGCACTGAGGCAGGTAAGTGCCTGTGTGTGCACGTGTGTGCATGTGTGTACTGGGCCCTGAACTCAGGGCTAGCACGCTCCCCCTTGAGCCACATTGCACTTTTGGCTTTTTTTGGTGGTTCGTTGGAGATGAAAATCTCATAAGACCTTCCTGCCCAGGCTGGCTTTGAACCATGGTTCTCAGATCTCAGCCTCCCAAGTATTTGGGATTTTGGGCATGAGCCATCAGCTCCAGGCCACAGCTCATTTTATTTATTTTTGGTGGGGGGCTTGAACGCAGGACCGGAGTGCTGTCCTTGTGTCTGTTCTCAAGGCTAGTGCTCTATCACTTTAGCCACAACATCGTTTCTGGCTTTTTTTCTTTTCTTGTTGGTCGTGGGGCCTGAACTCTGGGCCTGGGCGCTGTCCCTCAGCTCTTCAGCTCAAGGCTTGTGCTCTATCACTTGAGCCACAGTACCACTTCCAGCTTTTCCTGCTTATGTGGTGCTGAGGAATCGAACCCAGGGCCTCATGCATGCAAGGCAAGCGCTCTACCACTGAGCCACCTTCCCAGCCCTGCTCTGGCAGCTTTTTCTAAGTAGTTTATTAGAGATAGGAGTCTCACGGACTTTTCTATCCAGGCTGGCTTGGAACTGTGATCTCACATCTCAGCCTCCTGAGTAGCTGGGATTACAGGCGTGAGCTGCCAGCGCCCGGCTGTAACTCAAGTGCACACACGGTTCTGTGACTGGAGGTGAGTTTGGGAGGAGTTGGCTCAGATTCCACTCGGGGCCAGGGACGAGGCCACGCTCCCTGTGGGGTTAGCCCTGGCATGAAGCCTGTGCTCTGCCTGGGGCGACCAGAGCTGGAATCCAGGATCAGATGCCAGCGTCCCGGAGGGAGGGGGCTGGGGGGAGGGCCAGGTCTGGGGATGCAGGGGTGTGGCCACCGGGCTGCCCCCACTCACCTCCACCAGCTGCATGAGGTTCTCGAAGTACACCTCCTCGTCGATGCTGAGCTTGCTGGCGTGGTACATGATGCGGTAGTGCTCCACCTTGCCCTCGCAGCTCACGCACAGCGTGTAGTCCCCTGGGTAGTTGGTGCTCTCCCGCACCAGGAACAGGCCTGTCTCCGGCGGGTACAGAAGCCGCTCCGCCTGCTCTCGCGTGATCTTGCCGTGGAACCAGCTGCAGCAGGGCAGGGCCAGGTTCCACCGTGGCTGGAAGGCTCCGCCCCGCGCCAGCCGCCCCCAGGGCCCCCGGTTCAGTCCTTCCCATGGGGCGCCCTTGCTCCAAGAGGCTGCTGCCCGGCGCCTGCTCTGAGCTGCAGCCTGCGCATCCCGGGCCCTGAAAAGCCCACGCCTACGGGCCAGGCGCTCGTTCTGAACCTGGCTTTCCTGATGCTCTTCTAGGCAGACCACTTTCTCTTTTCTCCCCGTGTGCTGGGAGACTCCGCCCTCTTCCAGGTACTTACGGCATGAGGCTGAGTTTGGTGCCCGCCTTCACGCCCTCCCGCTTCTGGACGTAGTTGGCTGGTATGATGCCCTCACGGCCCACTTTGTTCTTGGCTTTGTACCAGTTGGGGTCCTGGGGAGCGGGCAGTCGGGGACACTGTCAGGCTCTGGCCCCCCTGCAGGGAGCCTCGCCCAGGGCATCTGGGGTAGGGTGGGGAGGTCGAGTCGCGACGCCCGTACCTTGGTGACGGCCACGATGGTGAGCACGTCTCCCTTGCAGAAAGGCAGGTCCTGCTCTGCGGTGCCGTGGAAGTTGTACTTCGCTATACACTCCGTACCAGACGGCCAGACGGCCTGCGGGGCCGGGGGCGGGAGGGTGGGCGTGGCCTTTGAGAAGTCTCCACCCACCCGCCCGCCCTCCAGCCCCGAGTGCAGGAATCCCACTGGATTCAAGCAACTGTCACCCCAGCTACTCAGGAGGCCGAGACTGGGGATCGAGGCTCAAAGCCCAGGCAGGAAAGTTTGCGATTCTTATCTCCAATGAACCAGCAAAAAGCCAGAAGTGGAGATGTGGCTCAAGTGGTAGAGCGCCGGCCTTGACGGTAAAAACCTTAAGGATGGCATCCAGGCTGGGAGTTCGAGCCCCCAGACTGGCACAAGAGAAAAAAAATAGAAAAAGAAAACCTGGGCTGGGCCAGAGGTCTGGGAAAGGGGGAGCAGGCTGGAGTGCCCCCCGATCTCCCTCCCTGTGGTACCTGTATTGCTGACATCCTCGTAGGAGATCTGGGGTCCCCGGCTCAGAGGAAGGCCCACCGGCCACTTGGTACCATCAGAGCTGTGGGGAGAAGGAAGGGTGAGGGGAGAGCTCCTACACACCAGGCCGTGCTGTCCAGGGGGGCCTTGGGATGGGGGTTGTGTGTACCCCGCCCCCAGGTCAGGGCCGAGCTGGAGGGCCGAGGCCTTCCAGGGTACATACTGTATGGAGACTGGAGGACCAGTGCCTGGCGGGCAGTGCCAAGCCCGGGGGCAGGGGGGGGAAGCGCTGAGCCTGGCGGACGGCGGACACAGGACATGCGCACTGTGGATCCCACTGCCCCTGCTACGGCCCAGGACTGGACTCTGAGTCAGAGTGGCCTGGGGGGCTCGGCTGGGAGCGTGGCCAGGGCCACCACCTCTGACACACACTCCTAGCCGACCGGCAGACTGGGCTTCGAAGCCCTGCGTCACCGACCGAAGCTTTGGAGCCTCACGCCACCGGTCCTGACAGGGGCAGAGAGAGCCCTGAGGCCAGGCTGTGGGGGAGACGGAGACCCCAACTCTAGAGCTGCCTGGTACTGGACCAGCCCAGGAGCGTGATTCCAGAAGCCAGCCCACCGAGCAGCCCACGGTGGGGCCCCGGAGTTCTCCCTACCCACTCCTTTCGTGTGTGTGCCAGTCCTGGGATTTGAACTCAATGCCTAGACACCATCCTTGAGCTTTTCCACTCAAGGGTGGTGCTCTACCACTTGAACCACACCTCCAGAGTGTCATGGCCTTTCCTGCCAAGGCTGGCTTCAAATAGCAATCCTCAGATCTCAGCCTCCAGAGTAGCTAGGATGACAGGCGTGAGCTACCAGGGCTACCCCCCCCCGCCCCCCCACCCCCCCCCCCACCCCAGTTTTATTTTGGTTGGTCGTGGGGCTTGAACTTGGCCTTGGTGCTATCCCTCAGCTCTTGAGCTCAAGGTTAGCGCTCTACCACTTGGAGCCACAGCGCCACTTTCCAGTTTTCTGGTGGTTCACTGGAGATAAGAGCCTCACTGACTTTCTTGCCTGGGCTGGCTTTGAACCGTGACCCTCAGGTCTCAGTCTCCTGAGTAGCTAGGATTTTAGGCGTGAGCCACTGGTGCCTAGCTCTACCCCGATTTTATTTTTGGTTGGTGGTGGGGCCTGAACTCTGGGCCTGGGTGCTGTCCCTCAGCCCTTCAGCTCAAGGCTAGCGCTCTACCACTTGAGCCACAGCATCACTTATGTGGTGCAGAGGAATCGAACCCAGGGCCTCATGCATGCAAGGCAAGCACTCTACCACTGAGCCACCTTCCCAGCCCTCTACCCCACTTTTATAGACCTGGACACTTTGGTCACACAGCCTGGGCTTGAGTTGGGGGGTCCTCTGTGTTTGGCGGGGCCCGTCTTCCACGCCTTTGCAGCCCGGGGGCTCTGCCCGCTCTCCATCCCCCCCCCTGCCTCCCCGGCCCCTTCTACACTGGAAGCTCCTCGGGAGGCGCGGAGGCAGACCTACTGTGAGTCATCCTTCCAGCTGTCAGTTTGCAAACACTCCTCGGCCCGCAGCTGCCGCCGCCGCCTCCCACCGCCTTGATGGCAATAATGAAAATAATCACAGGCCGGGTTTCTGAGCACGCACTCGGTGCCAGGGCCTGTCCTTGGCGCGTCACACCGATGGGGGACGGGGTACTATTATCCCGTGCTGCTGGCGGAGAGCTGCGGGCCAAACCCCCGGCTACAGGGCAAGGAGGCTCTGTGTGTGTGTGTGTGTGTGTGTGTGTGTGTGTGTGTGTGTGCGCGCGCGCGCCCTGGGGCTTGAGGTTAGGGCCTGGGGACTGTCCTTGAGCTTTCTTCATTCAAGGCTACAGCTCCACTGCTGGTTTTTTGGTGGTTAACTGGAGATAGTCCCTTGGACTGGGACTGGGAATGTGGTTTAGTGGTAGAGTGCTTGTGCAGCATGCATGAATCCTGGGTTGGATTCTTCAGTACCACATACACAGAACAAGCCCAAAGTGGGGCTGTGGCTCAAGTGGTAGAGTGCTAGCCTTGAGCAAAAGAAGCTTAGGGACAGTGCCCAGGCCCTGAGTTCAAGCCAAAAAACAAAACAAAAAACCAACAAAACAAAAACAACAACCAAAAACCCTCATGGACCTTGCTACCCAGGCTGGCTTTGATCTGTGATCCTGAGATCTTGGCGTCCCGAGTAGCCGGGATGACAGGTGTGAGCCACTGGGCTGTTCTGCTTTCAAGGGAACCTTGAGTCCTCTGCTTGAGCTGCCCAGCAACACCACAAGCGTCCACTCCTTCCAGTGCTGCTGGTGACTCACACCTGTAATCCCGGCTAGTCAGGAGGCTGAGATCTAAGGATCGAGACTCAAAGCCAGTCCTGATTCTTAACAACCAAAATGCTGGAAGTGGAGGTGTGCTTGAAGTAATAACATGAGACCCCGAGTTCAAGCCCCAGTACTAGTGCCTGCATGCACACATACCCATGCGCATGCACCCATGCACTTGCACACGTACACATACACACATACTGAGAGCTGGCCTCCATATACCAGTCTGGGCCCTTCACCGGGATCTGGCCCTGGCCCTGACTGTCACCATCTGCTGGCTTTTGGTACCTCTTGCTTTTCTCTGGCCCACCCCCCCCCCCCCCGCCTTGTCATTCCTTCCCTCCCCAGCCCAGTGATTCCCACTCGGCGATCTGTGGGTGCAGCTGGGGCTCTTTCGAGTCCCTGCAGGACTGTCTTCAGTAACAAGAGATGGGGGACAGGCTCCTGGTCCATTCGAGGGGGGACGGACACACCTATCACCAGATACCTGCTCGCCCACCCTCAAAAGAGAACAGCCCAGCCCCAGCTTTGACAGGGCCTGAACGGGTTGCAGGGAACCCCCACCACACAGTAAATAAAGCAGCAAAACCCGTCAAGTCACTGGAAGATGGCTGCTGGTGGAGCAGGGCCGGAGACGCCTGTGATCCCAGGACTTGGGAAGATCATGAGTTTCAGCCCAGCTTAGACTATATGGTGATATCTTGTCAATCAGTCAGTCGATCAATGAAGCAATCCAAGGCCTGGGCATGCATGGTGACTCACGCCTGGAATCCCAGCTACTTGGCAACAGAGAACGGGACTCGGAGTGTGAGATCAGCTGGGGTCCTCTTCCCAATCCACAGCTGGGCGCCGGGGTGCGAACCTGTCCCCTGCTGGAGGCTGAGCTCAGAGGATCGCCCAGCCAGGCTAGCCTGGGGAACTCATCTCCACAGTGCAGCCGGACACCAGACACCACAGTGTGCGGCTATGGTCCCAGCCATGACCGGCAGCCTGAGAGGCGGATCACAGAAGCCCAGAAACTGAAGAACAGGCTTATAATTCTATAATTCTGCTGGAGAGGCCTGAAGCAAAAGGCAGTCAAGACCCCATTAGAACCAGAGCAGGGGGCGTGGCTCAGGCGGAGAGGGCTCCCAGGAGCCGCTCCACCTCACTCCCACCAGGAAACACAACAGCGTCCAAAACAACTGGCCAGAATGCCAAACATCAACACTTGAAGCAACAAGGAACGATGCACGGGCACCGCGCCTCACGCCTGTCATCCCAGCTACCCAGGAGGCTGAGATCTGAGGATCGCTGTTCAAAGCCAGCTCAGGCAGGAATGTTTGTGAGGCTTTTATCTCTAATCTACCAAAAAGCCAGAAGTGGAGGCGTGGCTCAAGTGGTAGAGCGACAGCCCACAGCAAGCAATACAACATGTAACACAACCCCAATTCCACCAGTATGCCCAATTATCTCTGGAAAGACACAGCAAGAGGCTGGCAGAGTGTGCTCGGCTGAAGAAGAGAGGAATCGAGTTCAAGGAACACGTACATTTTACCTCATCTCTGCTAACTGGTCCTCCTTTGACCCTATCCCCACCCCTTTGTGGTGTCAGTACTAGGACTCGAACTCAAGGCTGGAGCTCTACCACTTGAGCCACAGCTCCACTTTCAGCTTTTGCTGGTCAGTTGGAGAAAAAGAGTCTGCAGCAGCCCCAGCCCCTCCCCACTTTTTTTTTTCTTTCTTTTTTAAAAGCCACATGCTTCTATTTATTACCTTCCCCCTGAAAATAAAACTGAACACCAGGCACAGTTTTGGCTCATTTCCTCCTTGGTCCCCGAGTTGTGCACCTGGCTGCCCAGCCTCAGGGTACGCTCAGCAAAGTGCTTCCAGGACCCCCCTGGCCTGGCCTCTGGCGGAGGGTGGGGGGCATCTAAAGTCCAGCCCAGGCCCCCCCCCAGGGGCCCATAATGCCAGCTGCTGAGTGAACAAATGAATGAGTGAACGAATGAGTGACACTAGAAGAGGCGCGGAAGGCAGGCCGCAATGCATCCACAGGGGGCAGGGCTAGGTTTCACGAACCCCCCCCCCTCCCCAGGGACACCAACTGTCACCCATCCCCACGGGATCCACAGTCCCTGACTTCCTGCCCTAACCATGCTCCCAGCAGCCCTTGCGCTGGGGTCCGGGGCACGGCTGGGCACGGTGCCCAGGCTCTGAGGTCAGTGGCCGTGGTGGCAGGCTGGCCTTTCTCGGAGTCCA
Source organism: Dipodomys spectabilis (assembly GCF_019054845.1). Classification (NCBI taxonomy): domain Eukaryota; kingdom Metazoa; phylum Chordata; class Mammalia; order Rodentia; family Heteromyidae; genus Dipodomys; species Dipodomys spectabilis. The sequence goes on along the minus strand of NW_024871155.1, from coordinate 458,778 downwards.
GGCGGTCGGGGAGGTGGGCTGAGGAGGGACTGGGGGTCCAGAGGCTGCCTTTTCTGGCCCTGGAGGCAGCTGGAACCCCCAAAGGCAGGCTTGTGGGCGGGGGGGGGGGCAGGGAAGGTCAAAGGGCAGCAGCCCTCCCCCCCTTGCCAAAACTGCACTGCTTACTTACTGGCGGGCGTGGCATGGGAGCTGTTTACACCCAGCTAAAAATACCCCTAAAAGGGGAAGTGGGGCAGAGGCTGGGGGCAAAAGCCGGGCCCCCAGAGACTCAGGTCCTGCAGGGACTCAGCTGGGTCCCAGGGGGAGGGACAATTAGGGAACAGGACTGTCCCTTGGCTTTCTTATCCTTTTGGTTTTGTTTTGTGTGGATCCTGGGCCTTGAACTCAGGGCCTGGGTGTTGTCCCACAGCTCGGCTTCCAGCGTTTTGGGTGGTTCATTGGAGAGAAGAGTCTCAGGGACTTTTCCTGCCCAAGCTGGTTTCAAACCTCTGTCCTCAGATCTCAAGCCCCCCTGAGTAGCTGGGATTACAGGCAGGAGCCACTGGCACCTGATGGCTTCTCGTTCCTGTTTTGTGCTTGGTACCGGAGTTTGAATTCAGGGCTTCGTGCTGGGCTCACTGAGCTGGCGCTCTATCACTTGAGCTATACCTCCAGCCCTTGCTTTTTGCGGGCTATTTTGAAGATAAAAAGCGTCTGATTAACTTTTTTACCCAGGATGCTTGGCTTCAAACCTTGTTCCTCAGATCCTAGCTTCCTGAGAAGCTGGGATTCCAGGCGTGAGGCACGGGCATGCCTTATTCTTTGAGGCAGCCTCTGGGAGCATTCCCATGTCCAGAGCCAGGCCATGCTAGGCCAGCAGGAGAGGCCCAGGGCAAGAGGAGGCACCGCCATTGGGGTCCCAAGAACTCCCCGACTCTTTCTGTGTCCAGCCTGGGGTGGTGAGGACCCCCACACCCATTGCAGGCTGGGCTCCTGCCCTCCTGACTGCAGTCTGTTTGGTCACGGCCTGGTGTACCTGTCTCCCAAGACTGGTGTAGTTTAGGGTGTAGAGCACCTGCTTAGCAAGCTCCACACCCCAAGTTTCCCTCCCCAGAACTGAAAGCAAGCAAGCAGTGAAGACAGTGGTCTTACGGGAGTGGGGATGGGGGTGGGGGAGGGCTGGCCCTGGACGGGGGGGGGGGGGGGGGGGGGGGGGGAAGACTCAGGAGACTCGGGTTGCGATTCCCCAGAGTTCATGAAGACGGAAGCCGTTCCCATGGCGCAGAGGCAGAATTGGGTTTCAGATCCGGGAACCCCCCCCCCCCCCAACACCTGAGGAGGGCGAGGCTGCAGCAGTTGGGCTGGTTTGGCAGCAGAAATACCCGCCCCATGCTGGCTCTGCAGAGGGTGCCAGGCTTAGGGCACGGTGCCACCCTGGCCAGGCACCCGGGCTGACCCCAGCCCCCCAGTGGGGTGCTTAGAGATGCTTACAGCGGAAAGATCCAGGCTTGGGCTCCACGGCATTCTGCCCTACCCCACCCCCACTCGGGACGGGAGGGGGGTAATGAGCAGAAGTGACAGAATGACAGCGACTCCCTGTCCTGTCACTCTGCCCGCCCCCCCTGTGCAGGGGACCGGAAATCCTGTCTGGCGGTTGGGGAGGTGGGGGCTGGGCAGGGAGCCCCCCCCTTCCTCCCCGGGGTGCACTGCGGCTGCAGCAGCCGCTCCTGGCCCAGAAAGGTTTCTAATTACCGCTCACGGGCCTAATTACCGACACACACTGGCACCGGCCACAGGGCCCAGGGACATGGCCTCCCCAGAGTCCCCTGCCCCAGGCCACTGTATTTGCATCTCATTTGCATGCATATGCACACAGCCTCTAACCACTCCTGTAAGTCTCCCAGCCCCGTGACCAGAAGGGAGACTGAGGCCCATGGGGCAGATGTATAGAAGTTTCATTTTGGATGTAGGATGGAAGGACACACCAGCCCCAGACAGAGGTCAGGCGCTGAGGGCGACACAAAGGACGCAGACTGGCCTACTGGAGGCGGCCAGTGCTGCCCCCTACAGGGCCAATGGTGAAAAACAGCCCAGGGCTGGCACCTGGGGCTCAGGCCTGTCATCCTAGCTACTCAGGAGGCTGAGATCTGAGGATCTCAGTTCAAAGCCAGACGTATTCCAACAGACTCTGGTTTGGGCCTGGAAAACCTCAAGAAACACCAAATACGGTCATGGCTACTGGATAGGAGGAAGGAGGCTAATTAGGGGGACTGGCCTGGAACCACCTGGCTTTCAAGGCTACAAGAAGGACTTAGGCTCCGCTCTGCTGTTCCCCTCCCCCCCCACTGCTCTGTGGGTGGGCCAGCACAGAGATGTCAAGAGCTCACACCTGTCATCCAGCTACTCAGGAGGCTGAGAGCTGAGGATCATGTCTCAAAGCCAGCCTGGGCATAAAGGTCTATGAGGTCTCTTAGCTCCACTAAACTACCAGAAAAGCCAGAAGAGGAGCTGTGGCTCACATGGTAGAGCCCCAACCTTGAGCAAAAAAAAAAGCTCAGGATAACTGCGGTCCCCAAGTTCAAGCCCCAGGACTAGCACACCCATGTGCGTGCACACGCGCATGCACACACACACACACACACACACACACACACACACACAGAGCTCCTACAGAGTTTCACCACAGAAGCTTCAAACAAGGGTCTCTGCCCCAGTAGGCCTCTTCCTTAAGGCTTCTGTCCTTCCGCCTCTTCCAGGAAGTCCTCTAAGACTCTGCCAGCCCATGCAAATCTGAGCATCTCATGGAGAAGAGGGACTCACAGGCCCTCCTGAGACCAATGATGGTCTGATCCCGCCCTGGCCAGCCCAGCGGCGGCCGGCCCCTCCCCTCCCCTGCCCTCCCCGCATGCACACAATACTGGCTGTGGACTGGCTGGGTGGAGCCCAGAGCCAGGCTGGCAAGCAGCAGGCAGGTTGTAGGGGGTAGATGAACCGCAGACCTCCCCAGCACTCAGCACTGGAATCACTGGGCCGTGGGGAGGTGTGGGGGGGCAGAAAAACAGCCCTCCTCCGCTGGTTCTAGACCACAGAAGGGGAGGTGAGGCGGAGGGAAGCTGCGGTTGGAGGGCGGGGCGGCCGGTGTGGGCGGTGCTGAGCGGTGGCCTCAGCAAGGCGCCCCAGAACCAGGAAGAGAAACTGAGCCTGAGAAAGGGTGGGTGGGGGGTGCTGGAGTCCCCCCACCCCGGGGGCCTGCAGAGGGGGCTGGGCGGGCCACACCATGCTCTGGGCCTCAGTTTCCCCATGCAAAGGGAGATCCTCGGGGCCTTCTGTGCTGTTCTGCACTCAACAGATGCCGTGGGCATCCCACGACTCCCAGAGCTGCCCCCCACCCGATCACGGGTGGGGGGGGGGAGAGTGGGGGGGCAGGGGCTCAGCCAGCAGGGGACCCGCAGAGCTTCTTTATTTTTAGGTCTGAATTTGACTTTAATCGTTACTTAGTGGATTCTATTTCCAGTCCTTGGATGAAGGAGCCTAGAAGGGGAGGAGGAGGGAAACTGTGCTCCCCCCCCCTCCACCCATCCTGTCCCCAGCCAAGGGCTCGCCCCAGCCAGGCCATGGGGCCAGAACCTTGGGGGATGACCCCGCCCTGTGACCTCATCCTGGCCAGAGCTGCGGGGCAGGAGCGGCTGTAATGAGTGCCCATCTCCCCAGACCACAGCAACAGAGACCAGCGGCTGGCCGCTAGGGTCTCAGGTCACACAGCCCCGTGCCTAGTTAGTCCCGACTCATCCAGGGTCACCTGGGGCTCAGGCCTCTCGGAGAAACAGGGAGTGGCAGGCAGAGACGGGCTCCTTCCCACTGCCCTCGGGGTGGCACTCCCGGTTACTCAAGTGTGCGAGAAGGCGAGAGGGAGGCAGGGAGAGGCGCAGCAGCAGACACTCAGGTTAGACCTGCGGGAGGAGGATGCTAACACACCCCACTCCTCGGGGGCCTTGCCGCCCAGCCGGGTTCCGTCCAGCTCACAGGTGGGAGGACTCTAGGGCCCTCTCCACCTCCAGCTTTCTCTCCCTTCCTTGGCTACAGGGAAGGATGGGAATTTGAGGCTGGCTCGTGAGACTTCAATTCCCACTGGGACGAATGGGGCGGGGCCAACTTTCCCAAAGTGGGAGGGGCAACATGGCAACCCTCTAGGAAGGGGCTTCCTCAAGCCTGGTGTGTGTAGCCTACACCTGGAATCCCAGCCTACAGAAGGCTGAGTGTGACACCAGCCCGGGCTACGCACGGAGACCCCGTCTCAAAAGAACAAAAAAGCAACCAGGCGCCGGTGGCTCACGCCTGTCATCCTAGCTACTCAGGAGGCTGAGATCTGAGGATCCCAGTTTCAAAGCCAGAACTGGAAAGTCTGTGAGACCCTTATCCCCAATTAACCAGGGGGAAAAAAAAGGCTGAAGTGGTGCTGTGGCTCAAGTGGTGAAGCACCAGCTCAGGTTCAGCACTCAGGCCCTCAGTGAAAGCCCCAGGAACTGCACAGACACATGCAACACACACACACACACACACACACACACACACACACACACACACACACACACACACACACACGGACTCTTCTGAAAGGGAAAATGGGTAGAATCAGGCCCTGGACACCAAGGCCCCTGCCAGTCACCCACATGGTGATGGAGAGAGAGGGTAGAAAGAGGAGGAAGGCAGGGAGTCCTCGAAGAGGAAGAGGGGCAGCCCGGAGCTTCAGGAGGGGAAGGTTTTGGAGGGGTTGGCACAAGCACTGGTCCTGGGGGGGAGTGGGGAGGGTCAGAGCCTGGCACTTTCTTTGTGTGTGCGTCAGTGGTGGGACTTGAACTCAGGGCCTTTTGCTCTGCTTGGCTACTTATTGATGTTCAAGATGAATGTTGTAGCACTTTGAGCTACAGCTCCACTTCCGGTTTTCTGGTGGTTCATTGGAGATACAAAGTCACAGGGCTGGCTTTGAACCACGGATCCTCAGCACTCAGCCTCCTGAGTAGCTGGGATGAGAGGCGTGAGCCAACATCAGGCACTTTCCAGCTCCTTCTTGGTTGGATCACACTGTCCCCTGAAGCCACCCCAGGGTGGCTTGGGGTACACTTGGGCTCAGAGTCCATCCTCCCCCCCCCTACACACATACACCTACCCACACCCTAGCTCAATGCTATGGTGCTCTGGAGGGCTGGATGCCAAACTGCCTGCATGCTTCGGGTTGTTTTAGGGGTTCGTAGTAACAGCCCCCACAACAGCGACAGATGGGAAGGATGTGCTTGCTCAGTAAGTAGTGGAGGCTCCTGGGAAGAGCAGCAGGGGAAGAAGAGATGCTTGATGCCCCAGGAAGGTGTGGCTGCATTCGCTCAGAATGACACCACCAGCACACAGCACTATGGTGGCCACGGCGCCAAGAAAGGATGTGGTTGGGAAAAGGCAGCTGCCCGAGAGACAGATGGGCCACTTTAGTTTTGTCTTCTTAAGTTATCTGGCTTTCTTTTTCTTGTCATTTTTTTTTTTGGAGATGGGTTTTACTATAGAGCCTGGGGGAGGGAGGAAACTTCCAGATCCTCCTGCCTTAGTCTCTAGAGTGGCAGGATTCTGGGACTGGTTGGCATTACTTTTCTGAGTGACATTTTCTCAGAAGGGGAGCTGTGGTTCCAGTACTAGAGCATCAGCCTTATGCAAAACCAAAACCAAAACACAAAACAGCTTAAGGGCCTGAGTTCAAGCCCCTGTACTGGCACTAAAGAAACAACATTTTCTCTTCTCCTTTCCTTTTGTGGCATGGGGAATTAAACCCAGGGCTTTGGAAAGGGTAGGTGAGTGCCCAGCCCCAGAGAACACGGCCCCATAGCTTTTAGATCCACATTTCTGCAGGGGACAGGCCTTGTTGCTGGTGGGCATGGCTCTCTCTACACTGTCTTCTTCCTGTGACTCAGCACCTCTCTGCTCCTCAAAAGATAAAACCAATGGCCAGACACCAGTGACTCACACCTGTCATCCCAGCTACTCAGGAGGCTGAGATCTGAGGATTGACATTCAAAGCCAGGTAGGGCAGGAAAAGTCGGTGAGACTCTTATCTCCAATTAACTACTCTCCTCCCAAAAAAATTCTGGAAGTGGAGGTGTGGTTTAAGCAGTAGAGTGCCAACCTTGAGCGAAGAAAGTAAAGGGACATTACCCAAGCCCTGAGTTCAAGTTCTAGTACCAGCATGAAAAGAAAAGAAAAAAAATCAAGCCCAGAGCTGCCCGTGGGTGCGCGGCCTGACCCATCTGCCCATGCGGAGATGTCCTGGGTCGCGCTGTGCATTCTGGGCCTCTGCCTCTATCTGTACCATTCAGGGGTGGCTGAACTCTATTTCCTCTCCAACATTTGTGGGCTCAGCCTTTTGAGGCCCTGACAACGGACGGGGGGGGGGGGGGGAGAACAATCGTATTCTGGGCTTCCCGTACCCCAGACTCAACACGAGACAGAAAGAACAGCCACTTCTGGGAGAGAGAGAGAGGAAAGCACTGAGTTCACCAAATAAAAAACACCCTCCATTCGCATGGCGGCCTGACACTCAGCACTGGGACTCAGCACTACACCCTTGAAGCTCAGAGCTGGTAAAGAAGCACCCAACCATGACAGGCACGTAGGCCCGTGCTTGTCTGCCAAGACTGGAGGAAGCTGCCAATACACCCAGGGTCCTACCTTGCCTGTCCTCATCTCGTTGGTGTTCTGCACTTGGCTGGTTTGCTCCTGAGCCAGCTGTGGTAACAGCTGTGGTCAAGGGGGCCAGGGTCAGGATCTCAGGAGCCTCTCTCCCCAGGATCCCCAGCCACAAGCATCAAACCTCGCCTAGGCAGACTCCCCGATGCAGAGCGAGGCCGGAAGTCCTCTTCCTCCTCTCCAACCCTGTGCAGGGGCCCATGTGCTCTCCACAAGCTCCCTGCTGGGCCAGGCTGGGGGAGCTAGTCCCTGGTTCTCCTTGACTCAGAGCTGTCCAGCTGTGCAGAGCTGGGATTGAGATCACCCCAGACCCGCCCTTCAGCTTCTCCAGTGTACAACCTGGGCAGGGCAGGGAACTCCTTCTTTAACTCCACTGATCCAGTGGCTGGGCACTTCCCTACCTAACACTTGGTCTTGGACGCTAAGAAGCCTGGGCAGAATGGGCTGCTCTGGTGCCAAGCAGTTCTAAATAATGCCCAGGGTCACTTCCACCCAGGCCCACAGCCCTGCCCCCTGTCCCCACCCAGGGGTCAGAGTTCCCTTGGCTCGGGCCTGGCGCTCTGAGCACAGGTTCAGACCCAGGACAAGGGGCTGGTGGGGCCAGCAGGGATGCTGGGGCTGGAAAGGGCAGAACTCCCGGGGGTCCTCCACGGCCAGCTCCACACCAGGTGTGCGAGTGTTCTGCATGTCCGTATGTGTGTGCAAGTGAGTGTATCCGTATGCGTGCATGCAAGTGTGTGTGTGTGTGTGTGTCTGCAGGCGTGTTGCATGTGTCTGGGTGTCCAGCTGCGTGTGCATGCGTGTGTGTGTGTCTGCATGCGTGTGCGTGTGTACGTGTGTGCACGCCTCTGTGTGTGTGTGTGTGTGTGTGTGTGCGTGTGCGTGCTCGGCTGACCCCGGGGGTTCCTGGGGACACTCGGGGTCAGTGCCCCCCCTCTTCCTCCCCCCTCCCCCTGCCTCTCCCCCTCCGGGTCCGGGCCCTGCCGGGAGTCCCGGGAGAATTCGAACCCGCGGCGGCGGCGGGGTGGGGGCGGGGAGGGGGCGGAGGCCGGCCTCCACGCCCGGTCCTCCCTCCCGGCGGAGGCCGGCGGGGACCCCGCCCGCCCCGTCCCCCCCCCGCCCCGTCCCCCCCCCGCCCCGTCCCCCCCCCCGCCCGTCCCCCCCGCCCCGTCCCCCCCCCCCCCGCGCTCACCTCGGTCGGGGCACCGCGGTCCGGGCGGCATCAGCGGCCTGCGGGGCGGCCCATGCGGCCGGGGGGGCGCCGAGCGCGGCCTGCCCGGCCCGGCCGCGGGCCCGGGGCGGGCGGCGGGAACAATGTCTGCGCGCGGCGCGGCGGGCTCCGGTCCGAGCCCGGGCGGCGGGCCGGGCCTGGCGGGGCCCCGGCTCCGGGGTCGCCGAGGTCCCCGCCCCGCGGGCGCGCACGGCCCGACGGCGGCGCCGCGCGGCGACCCGCCCCGGCGGGGATCGGCCGGGCGGAGGGCGGCTCGGCTCCGCTCGGCGGCGCGGGGCTCGGCGGCCGCACCTCCCCGGCGTCGGCGCCGCTCGCCCCGGGCTCGGCGGGGAGGAAACTCGCAGGCCCGGCGGGGAGGAAGCGCGGCCCGGATCCTCCGCCCGCCGCACTGCGCCTGCGCGGGGAGGGGGCGGGGCGGCGCCGCCTGCCGGGCGCTCGCGGAACTGCAGGGGGCGTGGCCGGGCCGCCCCGGGGGGCCGGGGGCGGGGCGGGGCCTGGGGGTCCCTGCCCGGCCTGGGGTCCCGGCCCCGCCTGGGGCCCAGCCCTGGGCCTCCCTGCAGCCCGCCCTCAGGCCTGTGGAACTCCATTCTGCAGTAAGCATTCATTCATTCACTCATTCATTCATTCAGCACAACTTCCAGGCCTTCTTGCCCAGGGGCCCCCCCAGGGAAGGCTTTCATTACTGCTGGACCTTCATTGTGGCCAGGTGGTGAGTAGCACTGGGAACTGACAGGGACATTCCTTTTTCCTTTCTTTCTTTTTCATCCTGGAGGAACTTAGTTGCTGTGTCACCTTGGGCTGGTTACCTGACTTTTCTGGGCTCCCTGGTTTTTCCACTTGCTCAAATGGAGGAAAAGGATAACACCGACTTATCACTGCGTTTTGCTTAGAGGAAATGAGTCAAGAGGTTTCAAGTGCTTACCGTGCAGTGGCTGCCACGCGTTGAGTCTTCAATTAAACACGGACTGTTATTATATCTCATTGTTAATGAGGATTCCGCTTCCTGCCTGGGTCATCAGCCCTCAGTTATAAAAACAGCACCGTGGCCCTGCACCGGTGGCTCACACCTGTCATCCCAGTTGCTCAGGAGGCTGAGATCTAATGATTGTGGTTTGAAGTCAGCCTGGGCAGGAAAAAGTCAGTGAGACTCTTATCTCCAATGAAACACCCCCAAACAGCCGGAAGTGAAGTTGTGGCTCAAAGTGGTAGAGCGCTCACCTTGAACAAACTTCAGTTCAAACCCCAGTACTGGCACCAAAAAAAAAGGGGGGGGGGCCTAGTGCTGTGGTACATGCCTGTAATCCCAGCTTCTTGGAGTTGGACATTGTCAGGATAGCAGGAAGTCCAGGAAAAAAGTTATTGAGCCCCATGTCAACCAATGAACAAGGAAGTGTGCACCTGCCATCCAGCTGTCCGGGAGCCACAGACAGGAAGATCTTGATCTGAGGCTGGGCTCAGGCAAAAACTGGAGACGTTAGCCAAAACATAACAAAAGCAAACATTGCCTGCTTGCCTAGCCATCAAGAAGCCCTGAGTTAGCCGGGGGCTGGTGGCTCACACCTGTCATCCCAGCTACTCAGGGGGCTAAGATCTAAGGATCGTGGTTCAAAGCCAGCCTGGGCAGGAAAGGCCATGAGATTCAGTGCTAGCCTTGAGCTGAAGAGCTCAGGGACAGCGGCCAAGCCCAGAGTTCAAGCCCCACAACCGACCAAAAAATAAAAGAAGCCCTTAGTCTAAACTACAGCACGTGCAGGTGTGTGCGCGCACACACACATACACGTGCACACACGCACACACAGGCACACACATGCACACATGCCTTCTTGTTTTATTTTATTTTTTTTGCTTATGTGGTGCTGAGGAATCGAACCCAGGGCCTCTGGCATGCAAGGCAAGCGCTCTACCACTGAGCCACCTTCCCAGCCCCAACACACATGCCTTCTTGAGTGCCAGGAGATGGGCAGGGGCTGGTCCTCTGACCCAGAATACCTTGGGAACAATGTTCTAGCAAGGAGCCAGCCTTGGTACAATGGGGGAGGAGAAGAGGGGGTATATGGAGAACTAAGATGTCCCTTGAGGGGCTGGGAAGGTGGCTCAGTGGTAGAGCACTTGCCTTGCATGCCTGAGGCCCTGGGTTCGATTCCTCCGCACCACATAAGCAAAAAGAAAAAAAAAAGCCAGAAGTGGTGCTGTGGCTCAAGTGGTAGAGTGCTAGCCTTGAGCTGAAGAGCTGAGGGACAGCGCCCAGGCCCAGAGTTCAGGCCCCACGACCGGACCCAAAAAAAAAAAAAAAAAGATGTCCCTCGAAGAAGCTTCTAGAAGATCTCAGCAATAGATGTGGCATGATGAAAAAAATAAATAAATAAAAGTAGGGGGAGGGAGAGGGATTTGGGTTCAAATCTCAGGTTCAGATCTGGGCTGGATGGCAAACAAGCTGTGTGGCTTTGGGCTAATGACCTAAGGTCTCTGAGTGCAATTTCTTCTTTGAGAGATGGTTTGGGAACACTGAACACACATTTCGCCATCCAGACAGATCAAGGCCTGGGGGGGCGGGGGGGGGGGGTTTGTCTGGTCATGTTCGCTCTTCTCCCTCCTCTGACGACAAGATGAAATGATAAAACAGCCCCCCCTCCCTGCATGGGGGGCGGGGCTGCCTTGTCTCAGCAACCCCAGCAGATGCTTCTGGAAGGGAGGAACTGACACTCTCCTTCTTGCTCTGGCTGTCTGAGCTGGGCCGAGTGGGGGTTTGATGCAAACCATCTCTGTTGTCAATGTTATCTTCAACCTTCACCTCTTTTTTCCTGGGTGTGCTCTCCCGCCCCACCCCCAAGTGTGAACTTTGGAGTCAAATAAAGCTGAATTTGCATCCAGGCCCCACCTCTTCTCCGATGGAAAATAACGTCATCTTGGTTTGGTTTGGTTTTGGTGTCCGTACTGGGGCTTGAACTCAGGGCCTTGTGTGTCTCAAGTAGCGCTCTATCACTTGAGCCAGAGCTCCACTTCTGGCTTTATTTTTTGGTGGTTCATTGGAGATAAGAGTCTCATCGGAGGCTGGGAGTGTGGCTCAGTGGTAGAGTGTTTACCTAGCATGCGTGAAGCCCTGGGCTCGATTCCTCAATACCACATACACAGAAAGAGCCAGAAATGGCGCTGTGGCTCCAGTGGTAGAGCACCAGCCTTGAGGGAAGGGGGAGAGCCCAGGGACAGCACCCTGAGTTCAAGTCCCACGAAGCCTGGACTTCCCCAGGCTGGGCTGCCTGGGAAGTGGAAGTGGGGTGTGGAGAGCCCAATGGGGAGCCAGGCCTTCAGGCTAGACCTCTGCCTTCGGAGTCCAGTGGGGTCCAAGAGTCTAAAGCAACTCTGGGAGAACTGTGGGCCCCCTTCCCTGGATTCCCTAGCAGTATGGGGAAGGGGGGTCCCTCTGGGCCTCCTCCCTGGCCTCCTGCCCCCAGCCTCTCTCCTTGGCCTCCTCCCTCCTCCCTTCCCCCTCCCTGTCTTGGGTACAAGATGACAATTTAGAGAAACTGTAGTTTGACACTGCTCTGGGCAGGCCCCCAGGGCAGAAAACAGGAAGCCCAAGATTAGAGGCTGATTTCCAGCAAAGTCCCCGAGTATTTCCCTAGGGACAGGTGCTGGGCCACACTGGGGAGGGGACAGACCACAGCGCCGCCCTCCTCCCCCCCCCCCCCCCAGCACCTCCATCCACCTGCTTTGGCTGAGTTGCGCGTTCTCCGGGGGCTGGCAGGATCAAGAGGAAAGGGCATGGATTTGGATCATCTCCCTGTTATGGGATCTCACGGAGCCATGGGGGTGGTAGAAAGGGGGTCCCTCGTGGAAGAAAAGGCCAGGTTGATGCTAGGGACTCAGCATTTCTCCTTTCTTTTCTTTCTTTCTTTTTGTCAGTCCTGGGGCTTGAACTCGGGGCCTGGACACTGTCCCTGAGCTCCTTTTGGTCAAGGCTAGCACTCTACCATTTGAACCACAGTGCCAGTTCTGGCTTTTTCTGTGTATGTGGTACTAAGGACTCGAACCCAGGGCTTCATGCATGCTAGGCAAGCACTCTACCACTGAGCCACCTTCCCAGCCCAGCCCTTTTCTTTTTTTTTTAGGAGAGTCTGGTGGTGGGGCTCGAACTCAAGGCCTGATCACTACCCTATAGCTTTTCCACTTAAGGCTGGTGCTCTACCACTTGAGCTATAGCGCCACTTCCGGTTTTCTGGTGGTTCATTGGACACGAGAGTCTCACAGACTTTCCTGCCTGGGCTGGCTTTGAACCTCCGATCCCCAGCTGTCAGCCTCTGGTGTGAAGGATTGGCATTGGGTGCTGGCTGCCCTGGGCCGGGGGTACCAGGCCACAGGGTGGCAGGAGGCAGCAGACAGGAGAGAGGAAGGTGGCATGCAAATGGGGGCTGCATCCGGTTCAAACCGCACGGGAAAGGCCTCCACTTCCTCAGCCAACTGCCATCTCCCCACGGTGGTTTTCTCTTTTCTGGGTTTTGGTTTTTTTGTTTTTGTGCCAGTCCTGGGACTTGAACTCAGGGCCTGGGTGTTTGTCCCTGAGTTTTTGGTTTATTTTTGTTTTTGTTTTTTGCTCAAGGGTGGCACTCTACCACGTGAGCCACAGCTGCACTGGTAAGTTTTTGGTGGTTCCTTGGAGACAAGAGTCTCACAGACTTCCCCCAGCTGGCTTTGAATCATGATCCTCACATCTCAGCCTCCTGAGTAGCTAGGATGACAGGCGTGACCACCGGTGCCCGGCTTCTTAGAACTCCATTGATCTCTAGCTGATACCAGCCTGGATGGGATACAGAGCCCCTAGTGGGCACCCCGGCCCCATCCATGGAAGCAAGGCTGGGGGAGAAGAAGAACTTAGAGAAAGGGTACCAGCTCCCAGTCACTCATGAAAACTGGGTTTGTTCTTGCCTGGTGCTGGCGGCCCCCACCTGACATCCTAACTCCTCAGGAAGCTGGGATCTGAGGATTGTGTTTCAAAGTCGGCTCGGGCAGGGAAGTCTGTGAGACTCTTTATCTCTCATTAACCAGCAAAAAGCTGGAAGTGGAGCTGTGGTTCAAGTGGTAGAGAACCATCCTTGAGTGGAAAAGCTAAGGGACAGTGCCCAGACCCTGAGTTCAAGTCCCAGGACTTGTGGTGGACGTACTACACACACACACACACACACACACACACACACACACGCACGCACGCACACACACACACACGCACGCACGCACACACACACACACACACACACACACACACAGTATTGGTTTGGTCTTGTCATTGCCTGGTCAGGGCAGATCTGAGGGGGAGTGGTGCCCCCTAGTGGGCACATCCCAGATCACCTGAATCTGAGCGAAAACCCCAGGCCCCAGACCCAGTGGACATGTACAGATCCCAGGTCTGACTGTGATAGAGTCTGGAGAAGACCCTGTTCTAGGGTCAGCAGGGCCAGTTCCCATCTGAGAGCACTCAGGGCTACTGCTAGCCAGGGATGGCCTGGCTGTCTGCACTGGGGTAAGACCCACTTCCAGAAAAAGCATGATTGATCATCTGTTCACTGAGTTGCAGGAACTAGCCCTTCTGGAAATCACCCCAGGATCCCTGTCTGCTTTGGGAAGGACTTTTCTGGAAGGGTCCTGGGCAAAGGGTGGGGCAAAGGGGAGCAGCAGGCAGCTGGGCACGTGGCTGCCAAGCTTTTCTGATTCACAGACCACCACTATGCTGGCACTGGATGGGCGAGGAGGGCAGGAAGGCCGCTCTTGTGGGCCCAGGGCTGCCGAGAGAGTGTGGAGGGTGTGTCTACAGGAGCTCTCATTTGATCATTACCCTTCAAAGACAGAAGCTTCTAGATCTTATCTGTTCATTAAGGCTGATTTGCAGAAACATCCCCCAAACGTGAGCTGTCTCTCTTGGGCTGGTACCTGGGTGGCAGCTAGGGTCCCAGGCGCTGGGATTGCTGCACAGAGAAGGGCCGTGAAGTTTGGAGCAAGGAAAATTTTGCCTGCTGCCTGTCCACCCTCCATCTGGCATTTGGGAACCGCAGGTGCAGGGCATTCGGCTGGATCAAGGCAGCAGGGTCTGGTTGGATGGGGAGGGGACGGAGAGGAGGCAGGGCCAGGAAGGGAGGCAAAGAAGGAACCCAAAACTTCTCCCTTCAGCCAGATGCTGGTGGCTCATGCTTGTCATCCTAGCTACTCTGGAGGCTGAGATGGGAGGATTGTGGCTCAAAGCCAGTCCAGGCCAATAAAATCTGAGAGAGTCTAATCTTCATTTAACCAGAAAAAAAAAAGGAAACAACCAAAACCAAAATCAGAAGTGGAGGTATAGCTCAGATGCTAGAGCATAGCCTGGAATGGAAAAAGTTAAGAGGCAACACCCAATCTTGAGATCAAGCCCCAAAACTGGCACACACACACACACACACACACACACACACACACACACACACACACACACACACACACACACACACACACTCCTAGCAGGCCTGACTTCCGAACCCAATCTTCAAATAACAGGAGATATCTGTCACCCTGCAAGGGGCCCCGCCCACCCTGCAAGGGGCCCCGCCCACCCTGCAAGGGGCCCCACCCACCCCACCCCGGCCCCGCCCACCCCACCCGGCCCCGCCCACCCCACCCCGACCCCGCCCACCCAGGAAGCACAAGCCAGGCCTGTGAGGACCTCGCTGGGCCAAACACCAAGAAACCCTGAGCACCTGCTCAAGGAACTATAGCTCATTTTCAAGTGGAATCCAATAAGTAGCTGGAGTCTAGGCACCTTCAAGATGCTGCAACTTACCTATTTTATGTTTTAATGTCATTTTCTTGTTATGAAGGTGTTGTACAGAGGGGGTTACCATTTCATAAGTCAGGTAATGGATACATTTCTTTTTGCAGGGACAATGTCACCCTCCCTTTGCTTTCCCTCAGTTTTCCTCTCTCATCCTTACCTGTTAGTTATAGAGTTCATTTACCACATAGTGTCTACTCAGTAGCATGATTGCATTTGTTCACTCTTCCTCCCTCCCTTTCTGCGCTTCCTTTTTTGTTCCTCCCCCTCAAAACAAAACAAAACTCAAGCCAGGGGCCAGTGGCTCACGCCTGTCACCCTAGCTATTCAGGAGGCTGAGATCTGAGGATCATAATTTGAAGCCAGCCTGAGCAGGAAAGTAAGTCCATGGGACTCTTTTGTGTGTGTGTGGCCAGTCCTGGGGCTTGAACTCAGGGCCTGGGCACTGTCCCTGAGCTTCTTTGGCTCAAGGATAGCACTCTACCACAGCACCACTTCCAGCTTTTTCTGTATATGTGGCACTGAAGAATCAAACCCAGGGCTTCGTGCATGCTAGGCCAACACTCTACCACGAATCCACAGTCTCAGCCCCCATGAGTCTCTTATCTCCAACGAACCCTGAGACAACTGGAAAAGGTCCTGTGGTTCAAAGTGGTAGAGCACTAGCCTTGAGCGATAAAGCTCAGGCACAACATTCAGGCCCAGAATTCAAGCCCCATGACCGACAAAACAAAAAGAAAAAAGAGAAAAAGGGCCAAGGAATTATACATCTCTGGAGTCTATGGATAGGACGGATATGAAATTTGTCTTGGAGCTGCCATTTAATAAAATAAATATATTTACTTTCCTTATATTTGTTGCTGGAGCCTGAATTTGTTCAAATGACCACACGGGGGCAGTGTAGGGTGCGTCCCCAGCACAAAGGGTGAGGGCAGATCTGGGCAGGAGAAAGGGGATAAAACTGGCAATTGGGGTCGGGGGATGCCTACAGCACCCAGTCAGTCATGGGGGTGTCAGTCATGGGGCTTGAACGCAAGGTCTGGGCACTGTCCCTGAGCTTTTTTGCTCAAGGCTAGCACTTTACCACTTTGAGCCACAGCGCCATGTCCCAGTTTCCTGCTGGGGCTGGCTTTGAACCATGATCCTTAGATCTCAGCCTCCCAAGTAGCTAGGATGACAGGCATGAGCCACCTGCACCTAACTGCTTTAGTTAGTCGGTCATGGGGCCTGAACTCTGGGCCTGGGCACTGTCCCTCAGCTCTTCAGCTCAAGGCTAGCGCTCTACCACTTGAGCCACAGCACTACTTCCTGCTCTTTCTGCTTATGTGGTGCTGAGGAATTGAACTCAAGGCCTCATGCATGCAAGGCAAGCTCTCTACCACTGAGCCACCTTCCCAGCCCTGCTTCAGTGATCTTTTGGATAGAGTCTTGTACTTTTTTTTTTGCCATGGTCTGGCATCCAGCTGCCATCCTGTCAAGTCTCTACCTCCCATGTGGCTGGATGACAGGTGGCAGCCAGTGCCCAGCCCAGGCCTGTCTCTTATACCAGCCTTGCTCCTTCTCAATAGCATTTAGTGCCACTTGGAATGACATATCTATTTTTTATTTATTTTTTCAGGGCTGGAGATTGAACCTTGGGCCTTGTGCATACTAGATAAGAACTCTACCACTGAGACATATCTTCGGCCTTGCATATTTATTTGTGTGTATGTGTGTGTGTGTGCTGGGAATTGAATTCAGGGCCTGGTTGCTGATCCCTTAGCTTTTTCACTCAAGGCTGATGCTTGTACCACTTGAGCTACAGCTCCACCTCCAGCTTCTTGTTGGTTAATTGGAGATAAGAGTTTCTCTGATTGGTCTCCTGAGGTTGGCTTTGAACCTCCATCCTCAGATAACAGACTTCTAATAGGATTACAGGAGTGAGCCACCAGCACTGGGCTTGTATGTGTGTGTGTGTGTGTGTGTGTGTGTGTGTGTGTGTGTGTGTATTAGTGGGAACTCTTTGCATATTGAGGAAATTAACAATTTATCTGTGTACCATTCAAGGATCCATCTAGCAGGACAGAGATGGTGCACTAAAATCACAGTAAATTTGACAAGGTTTAACATAGTTAAATTGGCAGGGCACTGGTGGCTCCTGCCTGTAATCCTAGCTTCTCAGGAGGCTGAGATCTGAGAATCATGATTTGAAGCTATCCAGGGGCAGGAAAGTCCGTGAGACATATTTCTCCAATAAACCAGCCAAAAATCCAGAAGGCTGAGAAGGTGGTTCAGTGGTAGAGTGCATGAGGCCCTGCACCACATAAGCAGAAAAGCCACAGTGGCGCTGTGGCTCAAGTGGTAGGGTGCTAACCTTGAGCTAAAGAGCTGAGGGACAGCACACAGGCCCAGAGTTCAGGCCCCACAACTAACAAAAAAAACAAACAAAGAAACAGAAAAACCCAAAAAGCCAGAAGAGGAGCCGAGGCTCACATAGTAGAGCTCCAGCCTTGGATGGGAAAAGCCATGGGACAGCACCCAGGCCCTGAGTTCAAGTCCCAGGACTAGCACACACAAAACAAGAGTACCAAGGGTACAGGGAGGGCATGCACGGGGCGTGCTGGTCCCCAACATGTGTGCACAGCTGCAGGAGAGGCCAGGTGTGGTCAGGTGTGCGCCTGTGTGGGTGGGCCCCGGGTCTGAGCTGGGGTGGATGAGCTCACCAGCCAGGTACGTGTCTGCTGGCATGTCTCTCGTGTGTCAGGACAGCATTCCTGCCAGGTGGGGTTGGCATGGGGACGCAGCAGGCTGGTGAGCGGCCATGTTGGGGAGTGCCCTCTGCTCCTCCAGCTTCCTGGTCACACGGAAGGGCAGGAGATCGGATCTGGAGCTGCCTCTCCCATGGATGGAGAGGGCTGAGCCTGGGCCCAGAGGTTTTGGGGTACATAGTAAGGAAAATGAGCAGCTCAATTCACAAACATTGGGGGTGGAGGCGCGGTCCTAGGGCTTGAACTCAGGACCTGGGTGCTGTCCCTGGGCTCTTTCCACTCAAGGCTACTCCTCTACCACGTTTGAGGCACAGCTCCACTTCTGCTTTTTGAGTGAGTCATTGGAGATAAGAGTCTCAGAACTTTCCTGCCCAGGCTGGCTTTGAACCGTGATCCTTATATCTCAGCCTCCTGAAGAGCTAGGATTACAGGTGTGAGCCACTAGTCTGATGGTGGAGTTGCTGGAGGAAAGAAAGAGAGAGAGACAGAGAGACAGAGAGAGACAGTGGTCTGAACACTAGCAGTTCAGGCCGGTGTTGGTGGAAGGGGGGATAGCAGTGGCCAGTCACCAGGAGAATTTCCTTCTGAGAGCTTCTCATTGTTCCCTGGCACGCTAGCACCCCCCACACCCTACCCAGCTTTGGGTGGGGGAAGGAATGAGAGGAAGTGGGCGCAGGCTCGGCCTGGTATGTTTGCAAATAGTTGCACGCATGGTAGCTTTGTCCAGGCCTGGAGAACCTGGGAACACCTTTCCCAGAATTGTGTGTGTGTGTGTGTGTGTGTGTGTGTGTGTGTGTGTGTGTGTGTACTGGAGCTTAAACTCAGAGCCTTGAACGCTCCTTTGGCTCCCCCCCCCCCCCCCCCCCCCGCCAAGTCTGATACTCTACCACTTGAGCCACAGCTCCACTTCTAGCTTATCCGTAGTTCATCGGAGATAAAACTCTCCTGGGGCTGGGAAGGTGGCTTAGTGGTAGAGTGCTTGCCTTGCATGCATGAAGCCCTGGGTTCGATTCCTCAGTACCACATACACAGAAAAAGCCAGAAGTGGGGCTGTGGCTCAAGTGGTAGAGTCCTAGCCTTGAGCTGAAGAGCTGAGGGACAGTGCCCAGGCCCAGAGTTCAGGCCCCACAATGGACAAAACAACAACAATAACAACAAAAGGCTCTTCTGGACTTTCCTGCCCAGGCTGACTTTGGAACGTGATCCTCAGATCTCAATCTCCTGAGTAGCTAGTTTTGGAGATGGAGATTGGTGGACTTCGCTGGCTGATTTGGCCTTGAACTGAGATTCAGATTCTCTGGATCTCAGCTTCCTGAGTAACTAGGATTACAGGTGTGAGCTACAAGTTTGGCGTGTGTGTGTGTGTGTGTGTGTGTGTGTGTGTGTGTGTGTGTGTGTGTGTGTGTGATGCCAGACCTGAGGCTTGAACTCAGGGTCTGGGCACTGTCCCTGAGCTCTTTTGCTCAAGGCTAGTACTCTACCACTTTGAGCCACAGCGCCACTTCCGGTTTTCTGGTGGTTCATTGGAGATCAGAGTCTCACAGACTTTCCTGCCCAGGCTGGTTTTGACGGAGGATCCCAGGAGCTCAGCCTCCTGAGTCTTTAGGACAACAGGAGAGAGCTACCAGCACCCGGCTCAAGTGAATATAATGGTGACTGTCTCCTAGAACTGGGAGAACATTCTGGGTGATTGGGAATGGCAGAACTGGCCTGGTCTACCTCTAGCTTGCTGTAGGGAACAGAATGGGTGTGCAGAGGAACAAGGTATGTGTCCAATTCTGGCACCCCCGAGCCACCTGGGCATGCGCGAGAACCAATGGCCGCCTCTGGTTCCTGCAAGGTCAGTTTGGGGAACCCCCTGAGGACTATCCTGCCCTTCTAGGGAGGTAGGAGGCAGTGGCTCATGCCTGAAATCCTAGCTACCCAGGAGGCAGAGAGTTGAGGGACATGGTTCAAAGGCAGGCCCGGCAGAATAGTTTGGGAGACTTTTGTTTTGTCGGTCGTGGGGCCTGAACTCTGGGCTTGGGCGCTGTCCCTCAGCTCTTCAGCTCAAGGCTGGTGCTCTACCACTTGAGCCACAGCACCACTTCCGGCTTGTTCTGCTTATGTGGTGCTGAGGAATCGAACCCAGGACCTCATGCATACAAGGCAAGCACTCTACCACTGAGCCACCTTCCCAGCCCTGGGAGACTCTTACCTCCAAAGAACTAGCAAAAAGCCAGGAATATGGCTGTGGCTCAAATGGTAGAGCACTGGTGCTGAGAAAAAGAAAAAGCTCAGGGACAGTGCCCAGGCCCTGAGTTCAAGTCCCAGGTCCTGAACAACAAAGTGGGCTGGGAAGGTGGCTTAGTGGTAAAGTGCTTGCCTAGCATGCACCAAGTCCCCAGGTTCGATTCTTCAGTACCACATACACAGAAAAAGCCGGAAGATGTGCTGTGGCTCAAGTGGTAGAGTGCTAGCCTTGAGCAAAAGAAGTTCAGAGGCAGTGCCCGGGCCCTGAGTTCCAGTCCCCAAGGAGATGGCCTTGGTGCAATGTAGATTGACAAACACGGCAGTGTCTGCTTGTTGTTTATTGAGGCGTCTGGGTTTGGTCTAGATCATTTCTTCCCTGCTTCAAAAGCTTGGCAATAGAGACAGGAAGTAGATTCATAGCTGGGGGTGGGGGGCGGGGATGGCAGATCAGTGGGGACAGTCGTGACATGCAAATGATCCTGGGGGTGCTGGGCGTACAGGGAGATGGTTACATCACTCTGTGAGTATCCTACAGGCGATGTGACCTATGGGAAAAGCATTATATCTCCATAAAATCAACAAGTGCAAAGCAATCAAACCCAAGCCCCACAGGTGCCCCCTTTTCCCTGGCACCGCAGGGCCTTGTTTATTTGTCCGAGCGGGGATGCGCTCGGAAATGCGGGCAGCGGGCATAGTTCATGGTGAGCCCATAGATAGGGGTGAGGTCGGGCTCCACGCCGGGCGTCAGGCTGAACTCCAGCTGGTGCAGGAGCGTGGACAGGAAGAGGAACACCTCCCATTTGGCAGGAATCTCCCCAATGCACCGGCGCTTGCCCAGGCCAAACAGCAAGACCTTCTCGCTCAGGGGCTTGTTCAAGGTGGTCTCCCCATCGGTGAGGAAGCGCTCTGGGCGGAACTCAAAGGGGTCCCCCCATGTCTTCCTGCAAGGGAAGAGGAGATGGAGAATCCCAGCTGAGGGAAGATGCTGACATGGATTTCTGCTGAGAACCCAAGGGTTAGAACACGTATGGATATGCATTATATTATCGATGTCCTATATCAAATAGCATATGTACATATTAAATATAAATGTTATATAATATACAGTATATTTGTATGTTTGTGTTTGTGTGTGTGAACATAGGGCCTGTGCACTGTCCCAGAGCTTTTTCACTGAAGGCTGGTGCTCTACCACTTGAGCCACAACTCCACTTTTAGCTCTTTGGTGGTTTATTGGAGATGAGAGTCTTATGGACTTTCCTGCCCAGGCTAGCTTTGAACTGTGATCCTTCAATCTCAGTTTCCTGATAGCTAGGATGACAGGTATGAGCACCAGTGCCCAGACACAATATTTTGTGTATGTGTGTGCCAGTCCTGGGGCTTGAACTCAGGATCTAGACACTGTCCCTGAGCTTCTTTTGCTCAAGGCTAGCACTTTACTATGTATTATATATCATAAATATTATATTATGTGTCATAATCATATATTGTGTAATTTATATTGTATATTTTAAGTTACATATTTTGTGTGGGCACTAGGGCTTGAATTCAGGACCTCACACTTTTATTTATTTTTTTTGTCCCTTGTGGGGCTTGACCTCTGGGCCTGGGCACTGTCCCTCAGCTCTTCAGCTCAAGGTGAGTGTTCTACCACTTGAGCCATGGATCCATTTCTGGTTTTCTGATATATTTTATTGTAGATAAATCTCACAGACATTCCTGCCTGCGCTGGCTTTGAACCATAATCCTCAGATCTCAGCCTCCTGAGTAGCTAAGATGACAGGCGTGAACCCCAGGCACCCGGCTACATTTTTGCTTTTTTTTTTTTTTTTTTTTTGTCGGTCGTGGGGCTTGACCTCTGGGCCTGGGTGCTGTCCCTCAGCTCTTCAGCTCAAGGCGAGCGCTCTACCACTTGAGCTACAGCGCCACTTCCGGTTTTCTGGTGGTTTATTGGAGATAGGAGTCTCAGGGTCTTTCTTGCCCGGGCTGGCTTTGAACCGCGATTCTCAGATCTCAGCCTCCTGAGTAGCTAGGATTACAGGCGTGAGCCACCAGCGCCCGGCTTCATTTTTGCTTTTTTTTTACTTAAGACTAGTGTTTTTTTACTTAAGATTAGTGTTGAGTCACAGCTCCGCTTTCAAGTGTTCTGTTTGTCTGTTTGTTTGTTTTCCGGGTCCTGAAGCTATAACTCATGGCCTGGGCACTGTCCCTGAGCTGCTTTTGTTCAAGGCTATTGCCTTACAACTTGAGTCACAGTGCCACTTCTGGCTTTTTCTGTGATTTAATTGGGGATAAGAGTCCCACGAACTTTCCTGCCTGCGCTGGCTTCAAATCCGGATCCTCAGACCTCAGCCCCCTGAGCAGCAGAGATGACAGGTGTGAGCCACCCGTGTGAGCCACAGGGCAGGCCTGACAGCGCATGCGCGCTGCGTACTCACGGGTCATGGTTGACCTGCCACTGGTTGATGAAGACGCACCGCTCTTTGGGAATGTAGAATCCGTTCAGCGTGGTGTCCTTCGTTGTGCTGGGGGAAGGAGGAGGATCTGTCAGCCTCGGGGGCTGGAAGAGCTGGGTGCACCTGCTCCACTCACTGCCACACCCCAGTACCTTCCCACCACCTGAGTGGGGAGATGGGAGCTGGGAGGAGGGGCAACAGGGGAGCCCTTTCCTCAGCCCCTGGTCCTCAGTGTCAGCATGTGCCCACTCTGCTGGGTGCCCAGCTGGGCACTGGGCCCTGCTGTGCAGGCAAGGAGCAGGTGGGTGGCCAGGGCCAGACCAGCCTTGCAGTTACTTATTTATTTATTTTTGTGCTGGTCCTGGGGCTAGACCTCAGAGTGCTGTCCCCGAGCCTCTTTGTGCTCAAGGCTAGCGCTCTACCAATGGAGCCACAGCACCACTTCTGGTTTTTGAGTGGTCCACTAGTGATAAGAGTCTCATGGACTTTCTTGCCAGGACTGCCTCAGAGGTACAGTGCTCAGATTTCAGCTTCCTGAGCAGCAGGGATTACAGGTGTGAGCCACCAGTATTGTGGGACCTGGCTTGTTTTTGGTTTTGTGCTGATACTCGGGCTTGGACTCAAGGCCTTTCACTTTTCCACTCAAGATTGGTGCTCTGTCACTTGAACCACAGTTCCACTTCCAGCTTTTTGCTAGTTAATTGGAGGTAAGAGTCTCTGGGATTTGTCTGCCCAGGCTGACTTCAAACTAGAACCCTCAGATCTCAGCCTCCTGAGCAGCTGGGATGAAGGGCATGAGCCACTGGGAGTTTGAAGCTTATTCTAGGAATTACTAGATCAACAGTCGGGAGGAAGTAAATGTTGACTAACTCTCAAAATCAAGGTCTGAGGGCTTCAAATTCTAGAACACATTCAAGGCTGAAGCTGTGCTAGTTGGATAAAAGAAAAACAAAATACTCCTGAGGGAATGGAGTGTGCCAGGATTTATTTGGACAAGGGTTAGATTCTGAGGGCCTACAAATTCTAGGTAGAAGATTCAACAGCATAGCCGGGCACTAATGCTCACTCTTGTAATCTTTTCTACTCAGGAGACTAGGATCTGAGGATCATCCTTTGGAGGCCAGGTTGGGCAGAAAATTCCTCTGAGACTCTTAATTTCAATGAATCTATAAAAAGCCGGAAGTGAACCTGGGACTCAAGTGGTAGAGCGATAGCCTTGAGTAAAAAAGCTCAGGGACAGCTCCAAGACCCTGAGTTCAAGCCCCAGACATGGGCATGTGCATGCACGAATGCATGCATGCACACGCACTAATGCATGCATGAGCACATGTACACACACACACACACACACACACACAAGAACACAAAGAGGGCAGAGGAGGCACCTGTGGGGAATGGTGAAGGGGGCGAAGGAGCTGTGTCTGAACGTCTCCAGGATGAAGGCCTCCAGGTAGGGCAGCTGAGGTCGGTCAGAGAGCCGGGGACGCCGCTCCCTGCCGACCACTGCGTCTGCAAGCACACAGGACAGTTTTGCGGGTGTCTCTATGCTCCCCACACCCGTGTCTCCTCACCTGACTCTCTGTGGGCCCATGTGCTCACATGTACCAACCCGCTCCTTCAAAGCAAAACCAACAAAAAGCCAGGCTGAGCAATGTGGCTCACGCCTGTCATCCTAGCTATCAGGAGGCTGAGATCTGAGGATCGCAGTTCAAAGCCAGCCCATGCAGGAAAAGTCCATGAGACTCTATTTTTTTCTTCTTGTTTTGTTGGTGGTGGGGCTTGAACTCAGGACCTGGGTGATGTCTCTGATCTCTTTTTACTCAAGGCTAGTGTTCTACAACAGCCCCACTTCCAGTTTTTGAGTGGTTCATTGGAGATAAAAGTCTCATGGGGGCTCTTCTGCCTGGGCTTCCTTCAAATCATGATTCTCAGATCTCAGCCTCCTGAGTAGCTAGGATGACAGTGGTGAGCCACTGGCACCTGGCTTCATGAGACTCTTCTCTCCAATGAACCTCCAGCAAACCGGAAGTGGTGCTATGGTGCAAAGTGGTAAAGCACTAGCCTTGAGTGAAAGAGCTCAGGGACAGCACCCAGGCCCTGCGTTCAAACCCCAGGATCAACACCAAAACCAAAACAATAACAGCCTTTCCCTTCCATCTTCTAGGTGAGGGGGAACACCAAGCATCCAAGGGTGGTGGGTCCCAGAAACACATGACAGGTGTTCATGGATTGAACCATGACCCGGGGCTCCAGGTCTCCCCTTTCCTGGTTGGAGAACCGGAGCCGCCACATACCCAGCTCCTTGTGGATCTTCCTCTGGACGTCAGGCCTGGTCACCAGGTACATGAGGGCCCAGGAAATGGCCGTGGTGATGGTGTCAAACCCTGGTTGGTGTGGATGGGGAGGAGGAGAAAGAGAGACAGCAGCAAAGATGCCATCATTGGCAAGAGCACAGCCATGAATGGAGCCAATTCTCTCTCCCTCTGTCTCTCTGTCTCTGTCTCTCTGTCTCTCTGTCTCTGTCTGTCTGTCTGTCTCTCTCTCTCTGTGTGTGTCTCTTTCTCTGTGTCTCTCTCTGGGGGGTGTCAATACTGGAGCTTGAACTCAGAGCCTCATACTCTTCTTAGCATTTTCTACTCAAGGCTGGCTCTCTACCCCTTAAGCCACTGCTCTTCCAGCTTTTTGCCGGCTAATTGGAGAGAAGAATCTCTCAACTTCGGCTGCTGGTGCTGGCTTTGAACCATGATCCTCAGATCTCTCAGCCTCCTGAGTGGGTTAGGATCACAGATGTGAGCCATGGAGACTGGGCAAAATGTCTGTTTCTTTTTTCTTTTGGAGATCTTGAAAGGGCCTGGGCTCTGTCCCTGAGCTTTTTTTCCCCTCAAGGCTAGCATTCAGCCTTTGAGGTGTGTATGTGTGTGTGTGTGTGTGTGTGTGTGTGTGAGTGTGTGTGTGTGTGTGTGTGTGGCGCGGGGGGAAGGGAGGGACGGGGGGGGGGGGAGGGGGGAATTGAGTCCTACCGGCTCCAAAGATGTCGTTGATGATGTTGATGATCTTCTCCCGGGGGATCGGGACCCCCTTGGCCGTGGACTCCTTCTCCGCGTGCATGAACAGTGCGCTCGTGATGTCCCGCACGTTGTTCTGAGAAGGACAAGCTTCAGGGCACCCATGCCAGGTCCTTGACCCAGCCCACCCGGCTTGGCACCTTCAGTACCCACCGCCCACCCCCGCCTGCAGAGTCTGGCAAGCCTGGCTGGTACCATAGCCTCAGGTAAGGAGTGCATGGCCTTCATGCCTTATCCCATTGACCTCCCCCCCCAGCCCAGACCCCAGAAGTCCAGTTTCCCTAGGAGGAAGAGTTCCTGCCTGGATCCAGGAAGGAAAGGTGACCTGGGGATTAGCCCCATGCTGGGGCTCAGGTTCTGGCAGGATAAAGGCCTTTTCTTTTTTTTTTTTTTTTTGTCGGTTGTGGGACTTGAACTCTGGGCCTGGGCGCTGTCCCTCAGCTCTTCAGCTCAAGGCGAGCGCTCTACCACTTGAGCTACAGCGCCACTTCCGGTTTTCTGGTGGTTTATTGGAGATAGGAGTCTCACGGTCTCTCCTGCCCGGGCTGGCTTTGAACCGCAATCCTCAGATCTCAGCCTCCTGAGTAGCTAGGATTACAGGCGTGAGCCACCAGCGCCCAGTTGATAAAGGCCTTTTCATTCACAATGAAGCCCCCCCCCCCCATGGCAGAAATATGCCATCCTCTCCTTTATAGGCCTTTCTTTTCCTTTTCTTTTTTTCTTTTTTTTTTGTCAGTCATGAGGCTTGAACTTGGGGCCTGGGCTCTGAGCTTGAGCTCTTTTGCTCAAGGCTAGTGCTCTACCACTTTGTGCCACAGCACCATTTCTGGTTTTTGTGTGCTTAATTACAACATTTTTATTTTTTGTTGGTCCTGGGACTTGAACTCTTGGCCTGGGCACTGTACCTCAGCTCTTCAGCTCAGGGCAAGCGCTCTACAACTTGAGCCACAGCGCCTCTTCTGTGTGCTTAATTATATATAATAAATAGTCTCACAGACTTTCCTGCTTGGGCTGGCTTCGAACCATGATGTTCAGATCTCAGCCACCCCAGTAGCTAGAATGACAGGTGTGAGTCCCCAGTGCCCAGCTGATAGGCCTTTC
This sequence comes from Dipodomys spectabilis, assembly GCF_019054845.1. Lineage (NCBI taxonomy): Eukaryota > Metazoa > Chordata > Mammalia > Rodentia > Heteromyidae > Dipodomys > Dipodomys spectabilis. The sequence goes on along the minus strand of NW_024871155.1, from coordinate 432,448 downwards.
CTTTCTCAGATTTTGAGTAATCTTGAGAGCGAAAGGGGGTAAGGATGAGGAAACTGAGGCCCAGGAAAGTGTGTGTGGGGGGTAGCATACAGCTTCTCCGAGTATCCTAGAACCTTCCTAAACTTTGTGTGTATGTGTTAGCTGGTCCTGGGACTTGAACTCAGGACCTAGGTGCTGTCTTTGAGCTTTAGTGCTCAAGGCTGGCATTCTGCCACTTGAACCACAGCTCTACAAGAGCTTTTTGTTGGTTCATTGGAGAGAAGAGTCTCACAGACTTTTCTGCCCAGGCTGGCTTTGAACTCCAGGACTCAGAATCAGCCTCCTGAGTAGCTAGGATGCCAGACGTGAGCCACAGGCACCCAGCTCTTCCTAGATGTGTATAGAACATGAACTGTGAGCACTGTCTTGGAGAAAGGCCTCAGGGCTTCCTCGCCCCAGCCCCCCACCATCCTCCCCACACACATCGGGCTCTGTGGCTGCTTCCTTTATCACCTGCATCCCTGGCTCACCTTGTCAAAGTCCTGGTAATGCTCTTGGACTGTTTTCTCCAGAAACGTGATGAACTTCTGGTTGAAGTCTTTAAACCTCTTCAGGGAGGGGTTGGGCAGGTAGCGGAGGATGGGGAAGAAATCCACCGCATTCCCAGAAGAGGCTCCCTCCTGGAAGTCCTGGCTGGTGGTCACCACAGTGACCATCTCGCTGTTCTGGGGAAAGTTCCCCCCGAAGCACATGCCACCGATGACCTGGGCCACCGACAGCACCAGATGCTCATAGGGATCGAAGCACCCGGACTCTGCTGTGAGCTTCTGGAAAGTGTCTGCGAGGTTCTTGGCCTGTCTGCTCGCGTGCTCCTCCAGATAGCAAGATGTCGAGGCCGGGTCCAAGGCTATGGAAAAGCTCTTCAGGGCATCTTGGGCCAGGCGCCGGCGGGCAGCCCACACGGGCCCAGAGTCAGGGTTAAAGGACAAGCTCTGGCCATTGGTCACTAGAGAGGAGCTGTACAGGTCAGGCCGGCCTTTGAAATCATCACCTTGCTTCACCAGGGCCTGGCGGATGGTGTCCAGGCCGCTCAGCACCACCACGGGGGTGGACCCGAGGCGGATCTGCAGGACGTCCCCGTACTGCTGGCTCAGCCTGGTCAGCGCCAGGTGGGGGTTCTTCCCCAGGGTGAAAATGTGCCCCAGCACTGGCCACCCCCAGGGCCCTGGCGGACTCTTCAGGCCTTTGGGCACCCGAGATGTGGAGGATCTGATGGCCCAGAAGACCAGGCTGAAGATGGCGGTCACCAGCAACAGCTCAGTGGCTGTGAAGGAGATGCCCAGCACCTGCGCCATTGGTGCTGAGTGCAAGGGGCAAGGAGAGAGGCAGAGAAGGAGGGGGGGGTCATCACTCATTTGTGCATTCATTCATTCATTCACGAGACACGGACACCCGTTCAGAACTCCTCCTCAGTTTCTAATTCTGAAGCTGGAGTGGAAAGAAATGAATTTTGTGGTTGTTGTTGCCACATGGACTTCCTTGCTCCAGCTGGCTTCAAACCATGATCCTCAGATCTCAGCCTCCTGAGTAGCTGGGGTGACAGGCGGGAGCCACCACCAGTGCCTGGTTCTCTGAGTCTTGGAAGCTGAAGTAGCATGTGCCCAGGGCCAGGGATTTTTCAAGCAATATACCACTAAGCCACATTCCCAGCCTGGTCAAGGATTTTTCGAGTTCCAGGTAGGCCTTTCTCCCCCTCTCTCCACTCTGGGTCCTAGAAACACACCTGCTTGAGCCAGGTGCTGGTGGCCCAGCTACTCAGGAGGCTGAGAACTGAGGATAGAGGTTCACAGACAGCCCAGCCAAGAACGTCTGGGCTCCAGTGAACCAAAAGTAGAACTGTGCTCAATGTGGAAGAGTGTTAACCTTGAGCATCAAGGCTTAGGGACAAGTCTCTGGCTCTGAGTTGGAGCCCCAGGACAGGCAAAAATAAAAAAAAAAAGGCTGAGAAGGTAGCTTAGTGGTAGAGTGCTTGCCTCACATGCATGAAACCCTGTGTTGGATTCCTCAGCACCACATAAGCAGAAAATGCAGGAAGTGGCGCTGTGGCTTGAGTGGTAGAGCACTAGCCTTGAGCTGAAGAGCTGAGGGACAGTGCCCAGGCCCAGAGTTCAGGCCCCATGACTGACAGAGAGAGAGAGAGAGAGAGAGAGAGAGAGAGAGAGAGAGAGGCTAAAAGTAAAACCTACCTAGTTGAAACTGCTCAACTAAAGCTAGAGATGCTGACAAGGAATGAGAAATCAGCATCCCACCTCACTCCCCAAGCCTTCCATCTTCCTTAGTTCTTAGGATATAAGCAGGAAATCCCAGGGACAGAAGAGCAGGCCTAGAAAGGTACCTGTGGAAAACAGGTGCACCGAGATCAGCAGGGCTGCAGGTTGGTCTGGCTCTTCTGGGTCTCGCATGCAGAAGCCTTTTATAGATCCCGCCCCCTTTTGATTTGGCCCAGCTCTGTGGTCAGCTGACATCAACGTTGCAAGGTCAGGCCTTGGCTTTGGGCCATCCTCTTTCAGCTGTACCGCAGCTACCTTCAGCTCCTCGGGAAAAGGTCCAGAGGGCACTGTGGGTCCCTGAGGATGAATGTCCAGTTTCTCAGGGACCAGGCTAGGTGTCAGGACAGGGTGCTGAGGGTGTGTGAGTTAGGCCTGTGGGCTGATCCAGATATGTGCATGTATGCCTGCGTGTGCACACATGCACATGTGTGATGGTACTCAGCACCTTGCCCTCTCTTGTTTTTGTTTTTGTTTTTCATTCAAGATTGTTGCTCTCTGGGGCTGGGAAGATGGTTCAGTGGTAGAGTGCTTGCCTTGTATGCATGAGGCCCTGGGTTCGATTTCTTAGCACCACATAAGCAGAAAAAGCTGCAAGTGACACTGTGGCTCAAGTGGTAGAGTGCTAGCCTTGAGATGAAGAGCTGAAGGACAGAGCCCAGGCCCAGAGTTCAAGCCCCACGAGTGATCAAAAAAAAAAGTGCAATGCAGATATTGATAATCACAAATGGAAATGATCTGTACAGCTGGGGGGGGGGGGCGATTGGGGAAGGTGGGAAATGGAGAGAAAAATGAGGGAGGGAGGGGGTAACAAGTTAGACAAGAAATGAAATGTAATCACTACCTAACTAATGTAACTGTGACCCCTCTGCACATCACCTTGACAATAAAATAAATAAGTGCAATGCAAGCTGGGCTTGTCATCTGAAGCCCACAACCCTAGCTCTTTGATTGGTGGAGATCGGGGTATTGTGTTTAGGGAAAAATCCTGGTTAAAAAAAAAATAGAGGGCTGGGAAGGTGGCTCAGTGTGTGTGTGTGTGTAGGTCCTGGGGCTTGAACTCAGGGCCTGAGTGCTGTCTCTGAGATCTTGTGTTCAAGCCTAGCGGTTTACAACTTGAGACACACTTGTTTTGTGGAGACTTTCCTACCTGGGCTGGCTCTGAACTCTGGTCCTCAGATCTTAGCCTCCTGAGTAGCTAGGATGACAGATGTGAGTCACCAGCTCTCAACTAAGAAGCCCCTTCCCCCTGCCCCTGGCCCCTCAGCCCTCTCCCCTCCCCTCTGCTCTGTGTCCCTGTCCTTGAGCTCCTGGTATTGATCAGGATCACTAAAGGAATCCTAGCCAAAGAGTTTCTCACGCAAAGGCATGCAAACTTTGACCCAGGATTGAGTGTTCAACTCCAGGCCAAGGTCCTCAAACCTCGTGAGCCTGTCAGCTTCCTTCTCTGCCCTGAGATCAGTGAGTCCCTGGACCCTTGAAGTTGTGTGGCTATCAGCCCAGCATAGTTGGTGATGAGTAATCCAGTATTCCTGCCTTCTGTCCTAGAGGCTGGAGACAGAGGCCCAAGCTGTTGTCTGTCCTCTGGTACCTTCCTTCCATTGTGGACAGCAAACCAAGCAACATGCTTGATTTCTTCTGCTCTGTGTGTGTGTGTATGTGTGTGTGTGTGTGTGTGTGTGCAGATCTTAAGCTTAAACTAAGAGTCTGGGTGCTGTCCCAGGCTGGTAGCCTACCATTTGAATTGTACTTCCATGTCTGGCCAGTTTCTTTGGATTAGTTTTTAGAGATGAGTCTCATAGGCTGGGAATGTGGCTTAGTGGTAGGGTGCTTGCCTTGAGCAAAAGAAGCTCAGGGACAGTGCCCAGTGTTAGGAAAATGGAGGAGAAGGGAGAAGGAATAGGCCGGACTTGCCAGGACTGTTCATTGAGGAACAGCAGGGGCGCAGACCTTCCCACGGGTTTGGAGGTTGTGCCCAAGAGTTGGGACAGGAGCTGGGTTTTTATAGGAGGTCCAAGCAAGAGGGTTCATGAAAAAGCCCCTAGGTCAAGGAAGGTGGGGGACTTTCAGTAGGGCCACAATGGGATGTTTACAGCTGGGCTTAGGTGGCTTTCCCTGCCTGCATCTCAGACAAGTTCCCACAGCCCTGGGATTTTGCCTGGCTTCTGGATGGGCCGGGGGTCAATCCTTCCTATTCCATCTTTAGATACATAAACTGATTGGGCCAAGAGAGGAGAGGCAAGTTCTTCACCCAGGCCCTGAGTTTAAGCCCCAGAACTGGGTCTCACGGCTTTTCCTTCCCTGGCTGGCTTTGAACCATGATCCTCAGATCTCAGCCTCCTGAGTCGCTAGGATTACAGGCGTGAGCCACCAGCACTAAGCTTGCAAGACTCTTCCCTTCAGTTACTCACTCAAAATCCCAAAGTGTCACTGTGGCTCAAAGTGGTAGAGTGCTACTCTTGAGCAAAAGAGCTCAGGGTCAGCGCCCAAGCCCCGAGTTCAAGCCCCATGACTGGAAAAAAAAAAAAAAAGTCTCCTAGATTTTCCTGCTTGGGCTGGCTTTGAACTGAGATCCTTAGATCTTAGCTTGTTTGTTTGTTTGTTTGTTTCAGTCCTGGGGCTTGAACTCAGGGCCTGGGCTTTGTTCTTCGGCTTTGTTTTAGCTAGGATGACAGTTGTGAACCACTGGCACCATGCCTGGCCTTGCATTCTTGCTTAGTTTTTTTTTTTGTTGTTGTTGTTCAAGGTTGATGCTCTACTACTTGAATCACACCTCTATTTCTAGCCCTCTTGGATCTGTCTGCCCAGCTTGGCTTTGAACCATGATCCTCAGATCTCTGCCTCCTGAGTAGCTAGGATGACAGGCTTGAGCCACCTGTCCAGCCAGGCTCTGCTTCCATTTGTTACCTGTGCTGGGATGGGGGTTGGGGGTGTGTGTGGCATTTCCTTTCTGTCCTCAGTCTTTCTAGCTAAGGAGCAGAATTGGTTTAATTAGCGAATATATTTCTCTCGGAGTCAAGAGGCCCTTGAGCAGCACAATGCCAGGAATTGCCTGGCTCTGAGTTGGGGCAGAGATGTTTTCTGGATGGGACCCTGGGAGCCATGGCCTTGTGGAGTGCTGAGTGCTGGGTTCAGGAGCCAGGAGGAGAGGAGAGGGCGAATGGGGAGGGGAACTAGGTTGAACTAGACATGCAAATTCACCTTTCTCTCTGGACCCAGCTTGGAAGGGCAGCTGTCCAGGCGGGTCAGGTGTGGCTCATGGGTGTCCAGCTGCAGGTATGGGTCAAAACTGTGGGCACAGGAAATGTTCTGGCATGCAAACCGAAGGGGGCGGGGTAGGGCCCTCCATCCCCCTTCAGCCCCAGACCCAAGGCCAGGGGAGCCTGTCTCTTTGAGAGCCTGACCCTCCCCCTCCCCTTCTCTGCTCTCCCTATTCTGCCCTCCCTCCCTCCCTTTCCTCCCCCCTCCTCCACCCCTTGTGTTGACTGAACCTGACCCACTGCCCTGGGCTGTGCTGGGCATCTGGGTTGGCATGGGCCTCTGGGCCTGTTCTCACCCAACCATGGGCACCGCGGCCAGGGAGGGCAAGGATGGCCACTGACCTTTGCCCCTCACAGGATGGAGACTGGCCACATGCAAGCTGGTCCTGAACAACCCCCCCCCCCCCCACACACACACCTTGACTTCCCTCCTAGGGCTTTCCCCTGCCCCTTTCTCCCCCCTGCCTCAACCTCCCTGCTCCCAGGAGCTTATCCCCCTCCCCCACAGCTACCCACCCAGCCCAGTCCCAGGCCTGATTTGTTTGGAGGGGGTGTCCAGGTCCTGGGGTTCAAATTCAGTGCTGTTCTTGGGCTTTTGTACTCAAGGATGGAGCTCTCCTGCTTGAGCCACAGCTCCACGTGAGGCTCTTTGGTGGTTCATTGGAGATGAGTCTCACATTTTCCTGCCCAGGCTGGTATTGAACCTCGATCCTCAGATCTCAGCTTCCTGGGTGGCTGTTGTTACAGGTATTAGCACAGGGGCCCAGCCAGCTAGATCGCTGGCAGTCCCCCAAGGGAACTGGGTGGGTGGGGGCCCTGCAGGGTCTCCTGGGTTGTAGCCAGTCTAAGAGAACCCAGGAGCAGCACCAACACCCTTCCCCACAATCCCCCCCCACCTCGTCCCTTTCCTGCCCTGGGACATGGGGCCAGGCAGAAGCTTCTGGACAGGCTGTGACCCTGGTCCTAGGGTGACTCGGCTTCGCACGCAAGGCTAGATAGGTAGGGGTGGGGTGAGTGGGGGGTTCAGAAGGTCACAGCCAGCAAACTTGCTCCATCCTGGACTCACTGCCTTGTAGTGGGGTGGGGGTGGGGGACAGGTACCTGTTGAGTTCTGGTGGGCACAAAAATGGCCCCTGGGCTCTGGGCTGGCCCCCCGATACCTCTCCTAGCATAAAAATGGGGGTCTCCTGCCCTGGATTGGGGCTTCCATACTCTCTCTCTTGGCTGTCCTGGGGAATTCTCTCTGAAGTGGGGTGGGGGGGGTCCCAGTGTCCCTGTCCCAACCCTTTTACCCACCAGCACATAAGTAAGGCGACCCCATGGTGGGTTCTTACCAAAAGCCCCTGCTCCTTCCAGCCAGGCCACCCCCCACCCCCCCACCCCTGCTTCCCCTCCTCTGCCCTCCCCAGCTCCAGGGAAGGGGGCATGGCCCCCACATGGCCTGTATAAAGGTGGCTTTGCCCTCCTCCACCTGAAGGTGACAATTCCTCAGGACCTTCCCTGGAAGGGGAGGGGGGGGGTCCCTGGCCCCAGAGACCTGTGTCCACAGCTCAGCGCCTCCTCACAGACAGAGGTGAGTGCTGGGGGCTTCCTAGTGCTCCTCCCTTTCCACTCTCTGGAATTGTGGGGTGCCTCTAGGTTTCCTTAGGGTAGTCACTCACTGCCCTAGCAACTCTTAAAAAAAAGTGGGGGGAGGCTGGGAGGGAGGCTCAGTGGTAGAGTGCTTGCTTTGCATGCATTAGGCCCTGGGTTTGATGCCTCAGCACCACATTAGCAGGAAAAGCTGGAAGTGGTGCTGTGGCTCAAGTGGTAGAGTGCTATCCTTAAGCGCAGAGATGCTCAGGGACAGCCCAGTACTGGCAAAATAATAAATAAATAAAAATAAAATATTATTATAAAAATATATAATACATTATATATTATAATAATATTTTATTTTGCGCACATATCCTGGGCTTTGTTTCCCCTTTTCCACTCACGGATGGAAATCTTTATTTCTTCTTTCTTTTGTCAGACATATGGCTTGAACTCAGGGCCTAGGCCCTTTCTCTGAGCTTTTTCACTCAAGACTAGCGCTCTACCACTTTAAGCCACAGCACCACTTCCAGTTTTCTGGTGGTTCAATGGAGATAAAACGCTGGGCTGGCTTTGAACTGTGGTTCTCAGATCTCAACCTCTTAAGGAGCTAGGTTTATAACTGTGAGCCATTGGCACCCAGCTACAATTTCTATTTTAAAAAAATTATACACGCGACTGTTTAAAAAATTTTGGTGTGTAGTGTGTTTGCATGCTTTCATATATCCTGCCTAAGTACTTTGAGACCACTTCCTTAGTGCAGTAGAGAAAACTCTGACCCAATCATCAAGACATTTGTAGGAAAGCTCAGGGACAGTATCCAGGTCCTGATTTCAAGCCCCAGCCCCAAGACTCTCACACACACACACACAGAAAAGAAAAGCCAGAAAAGAAAGAGAGGGGCTGGGAAGGTGGCTCAGTGGTAGAGCGCTTGCCTTGCATGCAAAAAAAAAAAAAAAGAAAAGAAAAAGAAAACAGAAATGTGCAGAAAACTTTTACATAAGTTAAGTAAAAACATTATCTGGAAACTGTGCAAAAACTGGAGTTTTTGAATCTTAAATGAACTCATCGCTCATCTGTGTGTGTACCTGGGGGAAAGGGGTGTCCAGTTTTGGGCGGGGCTTCCTGGTGGGGAGAAGAGAGCTGTCAATCAAGGGGTGAGGTCCTTGCTGTCTGGCAGTGAGTCTGGAGGACAGGTAATGTCACTTCACTGCTGCCCCTTCTTCCCACACTGCTGTCCGCAGAGAGGAAGGGAATCACAGCCTCGGATCTGGACATACATCGTCTGATTCGCTGTGATCGCAGATCTTCCTCAGTTCACTTTCTGAGCAAGGATCAGGTTAGGGCTGAGGACATGCATCCATTTTATTCCAGCTTTCACAGATGCCAACATGGGACTGATTGAGGTAGCATCCCCTGAACCAGAACGAACCTCTTCTTCTTTAGTTGAACTGCGAGTCTGATTCCACCAGTGGCTGCTGCGCAGTAGCTCTTAGGGTTCAGGATAGACTAAACCAGGCCCTGAGTTCAAACCCCAGTAGTGGCACCAACCACCCAACAAGCAAACAAGTACTTTAACTATGAAGGCATATAAAGACGCAAAGGAAAATGACTGGCGGGTGGCTCTCAGGACCTGGGGCTGTCACTAAGCTCTTTTTGCTCAAGGCTTGGTGCTCTACCACTTGAACCACAAGCTCCACTGCTGGCTTTTTGCTGGTTCCTGGGAACTAAGCATCTCAGGGACTTTCCTGCCCGAGTTGGCTTTGAACTGCGATCCTCAGACCTCAGCCTCCCGAGTAGCTGGGATGACAGGCGTGAGTCACGTCCTCAGGCTCAGAAAGCAGGTTTGTCCCGGATTTGCAGGACAGGATGCCAGATGGGACGCGACCTACTGCGCAGACTCCGTGGAGCAAGCTCAGGACCTAGCGACCCCAGCGGTCTTGGTGGGCTTCCGGCGCCCCGCCCTCGCCGCCTGCTTCCCGCCGCTCAAATGTCCCTCGTGCTCCGCCCCCCTCCGCCCCACCTCGCGCCCCGCCCCCAGGAAAGCTCCGCCCCTCACGACGCGCCACGCCTCCCGACGGAGAGCCCCACCCCCTGGCCGAGAGCCCCACCCATCATAGCTGGCCCCGCCCCGATCGCGCTTGAGCCTCGCCTCCTCCGACATAGCCCCGCCCCTCGAATCGCAGCGGAAGTGACCTCAGAGGGCGAGCGCGCAGGCGTCGTCCGTGGGCTGGGCGCGAAGAGCTCTCGCTGGGGGTTTTCGCGCGTCGGGGTCCGCTCGGCTTGGTGCGCGGAGGAGCCCCCGGCCGGGCGGCGCCGAGCAGGCGGCTGTGTGGGCCTCGCGGGAGCAGCCTGCGGGCTCGCGTTCGGCTGCCTGGAGATTCCGGGCCTGGTGGGGACTCGGAGCGCGCGGGGCCGCGTCCCTGGCCGGGGGGCCTGGTGCTGGCGGGGCCTAGTGTGGGGTACTGAGCCAGGGGGCCTGGTGCTGGCGGGGCCTAGTGTGGGGTACTGAGCCGGGGGGCCTGGTGCTGGCGGGGCCTAGTGTGGGGTACTGAGCCAGGGGGCCTGGTGCTGGCGGGGCCTAGTGTGGGGTACTGAGCCGGGGTCCTGGTGCTGGCGGGGCCTAGTGTGGGGTACTGAGCCGGGGTCCTGGTGCTGCTGGGGTCTAGTGTGGGGTACTGAGCCGGGGTCCTGGTGCTGGGGCCTAGCGTGGGGTACTGAGCCGGGGTCCTGGTGCTGCTGGGGCCTAGTGTGGGGTACTGAGCCGGGGTCCTGGTGCTGGGGCCTAGTGTGGGGTACTGAGCCGGGGGGCCTGGTGCTGCTGGGGCCTAGTGTGGGGTACTGAGCCGGGGTCCTGGTGCTGCTGGGGCCTAGTGTGGGGTACTGAGCCGGGGTCCTGGTGCTGGCGGGGCCTAGTGTGGGGTACTGAGCCGGGGTCCTGGTGCTGGCGGGGCCTAGTGTGGGGTACTGAGCCGGGGGGCCTGGTGCTGGCGGGGCCTAGTGTGGGGTACTGAGCCGGGGGGCCTGGTGCTGGCGGGGCCTAGTGTGGGGTACTGAGCCGGGGTCCTGGTGCTGGCGGGGCCTAGTGTGGGGTACTGAGCCGGGGGGCCTGGTGCTGGCGGGGCCTAGTGTGGGGTACTGAGCCGGGGGGCCTGGTGCTGGCGGGGCCTAGTGTGGGGTACTGAGCCGGGGTCCTGGTGCTGGGTCTAGTGTGGGGTACTGAGCCGGGGTCCTGGTGCTGCTGGGGCCTAGTGTGGGGTACTGAGCCGGGGTCCTGGTGCTGGCGGGGCCTAGTGTGGGGTACTGAGCCGGGGTCCTGGTACTGGGTCTAGTGTGGGGTACTGAGCCGGGGTCCTGGTGCTGCTGGGGTCTAGTGTGGGGTACTGAGCCGGGGTCCTGGTGCTGCTGGGGCCTAGTGTGGGGTACTGAGTCAGGGTCCCTGGTGCTGGCGGGGCCTAGTGTGGGGTACTGAGCCGGGGTCCTGGTACTGGGGCCTAGTGTGGGGTACTGAGCCGGGGTCCTAGTGCTGCTGGGGCTTAGTGTGGGGTACTGAGCCGGGGTCCCTGGTGCTGCTGGGGCTTAGTGTGGGGTACTGAGCCGGGGTCCCTGGTGCTGCTGGGGCCTAGTGTGGGGTACTGTGGCCGGGGTCCTGGTACTGGGGTCCTGGGAGTGGAGGCGGCTCCCAGGTCCTCGCACACCAGTGGTTGGGGGGGGGGGAGATGGACTGACGTCGTTCCCTGCCTCAGTTTCCCCTGGTTTTGATGCCTCTGCTGGGACTTGGGCTCCGGGCGTGGCTCTCTGGCTGAGCGTTTTCGTTCGAAGCTGCTACCGCACCACAGCTCCATTTCCAGCCTTTTTTTTTCCCTTTTGGCTAATTGGAAAAGAGAGTCTGACGGGCTTTCCTGCCCCGGGGAGCAGCAGGCAGCTAGGCACGTGGCCGCCAAGCTGTTCTGATTGGCAGGCCACCACCATGCTGGCACTGGATGGGCGAGGAGGGCAGGAAGGCCGCTTTTGTGGGGCCCAGGGCTACCCTGAGCATGTGGAGGGTGTGTCTACAGGAGCTCACATTTGATCATTACCCTGCAAAGAAGACAGAAGCTTCTAGATCTTATCTGTTCATTAAGGCTGATTTGCAAACATCCCCCCCAAAAGAGCTGTCTCTCTTGTGCTGGTACTTGAGTTGCAGCCAGGGTCCCAGGCGCTGGGTTTGGTGGGCAGAAAAGGGCTGTGAAGTTTGGAGCAAGGGAGATTTGCCCTCTGCCTGTCCACCCTCCATCTGGCATTTGGGAACTGCAGGTGCAGGGCATTCGGCTGGATCAAGGCAGCAGGGTCTGGTTGGATGGGGAAGGGATGGAGGGGAGTTAGGGCCAGGAAGGAAGGCTAGGAGGGAACTCAAAACTTCTGCCTTCAGCCAGATGTTGGTGGCTCATGCTTGTCATCCTAGCTACTCTGGAGGCTGAGATGGGAGGATTGTGGCTCAAAGCCAGTCCAGGCCAATAAATCTGAGAGAGTCTAATCTTCATTTTACCAGAAAAAAAGGGAAACAACCAAAGACAAAGCCAGAAGTGGAGGTATAGCTCAGACGCTAGAGCACAGTCTAGAATGGAAAAAGCTAAGAGGCAACATCCAATCTTGAGATCAAGCCCCCAAACTGGCATGTGTACACACACACACACGCACGCACGCACACACACACGCACAGGCACATGCACACTGCTAGCAGGCCTGAGGTCAGATCCCAATCTTAAAATAACAGGGGTTGTCTGTCATCCTGTAAGCAGCCCGCCTAGTCTATCCCGACCCCGCCCACCCCGGAAGCACAAGCCAGGCCCGTGTGGACCAAGCTGGACCAAACACCAAGAAACCCTGAGCACCTGCTCAAGGAACTGTAGCTCATTTTCAAGTGGAATCCAATAAGTAGCTAGAGTCTGGGCACCTTCAAGATGCTGTAAATTACCTATTTTATTTTTTGATGTCATTTTATTGTTGTTATTAAGGTGTTGTATAGAGGGGGGTTACCATTTCATAAGTCAGGTAATGAATACATTTCTTTTTTCTTTTTTTTTGGGTCCGGTCCTGGGGCCTGAACTCTGAGCCTGGGCGCTGTCCCTCAGCTCTTCAGCTCAAGGCCAATGCTCTACCACTTGAGCCACAGTGCCACTTCTGGCTTTTTTCTTTATGTGGTGCTGAGGAATCGAACCCAGGGCCTCAGGCATGCAAGGCAAGCGCTCTACCACTGAGCCACCTTCCCAACCCCATAAATACATTTCTTTTTGCAGGGACAATGTCACCCCTCTCTTTGTTTTCCCCTCTTGTCCTTATAAGTTACAGGGTTCACTTTCCACATAGTGCCTACTAAATAGCATGGTTGCATTTGTTCATTCTTCCTCCTTTCTGTACCCTTCCCCACCCTACAAAAAAGAAAACAAAACAAAATTCAAGCCAGGCACTGGTGGCTCACTTTTGTAATCCTAGCTACTCCTGAGGGTCATGATTTGAAGCCAGCCCAGCAGGAATGTACGTCTGTGAGACTTTTTTTTGGGGGGGGGGAGGCACTTTAGGGGCTCGAACGTGGCCTGTGCACTGTCCCCTGAACTTTTTTTGCTCAATGCTAGCGCTCTACACTTGAGCCATAGTACCTCTTCTGGCTTTTTCTGTGTATGTGGTACTGAGGAATTGAATCCAAGGCTTCATGCATTCTAGGCAAGCACTCTACCACTAAGCCACATTCCCAGCCCTTAAACCTCAGCCTCCTGAGTAGCTAGGATGACAGGCATGAGCCCCCGGCACCCAACCTCCTTTAGTTATGTTTTGGATAGAATCTCTTACTTTTTTTTGCCATGGTCTGGTATCCAGCTGCCATCCTATCAAGTCTCCACCTCCCATGTGGCTGGATAACAGATGCCAGACTCTGCCCAGCTGGTGCCCAGCCCAGACCTGTCTCATACCAGCCTTGCTCCTTCTCAATAGCATTTACTGCTATTTGTAATGACATATCCAGTTTGTTTTAAATTTCCATATCTTAGAGTTTATTTTGCTTAGCATCATCTTATATGGTCATATGTACATAGCTATTAAGCTATTGTGATCCTCTTCTAGGACTATCCTAGATAGACATATCTATTATTTATTTTTGCAAGGCTGGGGATTGTGCATACTAGATAAGAATTCTACCACTGAGACACATCCTTAGCCCTGCATATTTATTTGCATGTTTACATTGTGTGTGTGTGTGTGTGTGTGTGTGTGTGTGTATTAGTGGGAACTCTTTGCATATTGAGGAAATGAATGAGTTATCCCTGTACCATTCAAGGATCCATCTAGTAGGATATAGATGCATTAAAATCACAGTAAATTTGACAAAGTTTAACAGGTTAAACTGGCAGGGCACTGGTGGCTCCTGCCTGTAATCCTAGCTTCTCAGGAGGCAGAGATCTGAGGACAAGATTTGAAGCCATCCTGGGGCAGGAAAGTCTGAGATGTATTTCTCCAATAAACCAGCCAAAAATCCAGAAGGCTTTTGGTAGAGTGCTTGCTTCCCATGCATGAGGCCCTGCACCACATAAGCAGAAAAGCTGCAAGTGGCACTGTGGCTCAAGTAGTAGGGTGCTAGCCTTGAGATGAAGAGCTGAGGGACAGCGCCCAGGCCCAGAGTTCAAGCCCCACGAGTGACAAAAAAAAATAAACCCCAAAGAGTCTCAAAGACTTTCCTGCCCAGGTTGGCTTTGAACCATGATCCTCAGATCTCAGCCTCCTGAGTAGTTAGGATTACAGGTATGAACCACCAGTATGACAGTGGAGTTGCTGGAGGACACAGACAGACAGACAGAGGTCTGAACACTAGCTGTCCAGGCCTGGTGTTGGTGGAGGGGGGGAGGGTAGCAGTGGCCAGTCCACCAGGAGAATTTCCTTCTGAGAGCTTCTCATTGTTCCCTGGCACGCTAGCACCCCCACACCCTACCCAGCTTTGGGTGGGGGAAGGAATGAGAGGAAGTGGGCGCAGGCTCGGCCTGGTATGTTTGCAAACAGTTGCACGCACGGTAGCTTTGTCCAGGCCTTGAGAACCTGGGAACACCTTTCCCAGAATTGTGTGTGTGTGTGTGTGTGTGTGTGTGTGTGTGTGTGTATTGGAGCTTAAACTCAGAGCCTTGAACTCTCCTTTGGCTTTTTTATTTTCCTCAAGGCTGGTACTCTACCATTTGAGCCACAGCTCTATTTCTAGCTTATCGGTAGTTCATTGGAGATAAGATTCTCCTAGATTTTCATGCCATGCTGGCTTTGAAACGTGATCCTCAAATCTCAGCCTGCTGAGTAGCTAGTTTTAGAGATGGAGTTTGGTGAACTTTGCTGGCTGATCTGGCCTTGAACTGTGATTCTCTGGATCTCAGCTTCCTGAGTAACTAGGATTACAGGTGTGAGCTACAAGTTTAGTGTGTGTGTGTGTGTGTGTGTGTGTGTGTGTGATACCAGACCTGAGGCTTGAACTCAGGGCCTGCGCACTGTCCCTGAGCTCTTTTGCTCGAGGCTAGCACTCTACCACTTTGAGCCATAGAACACTTCTGGTTTTCTGGTGGTCATTGGAGATAAGAGTCTCATGAACTTTCCTGCCCAGGCTGGCTTTGAACTGTGATCCTCAAATTTCATCCTCCTGGATATCTGGATGACAGGTGTGACCACCAGCACCTGGCTATGAGTAGGCCCTGAGTTCAAATCCTGCCCCCCCCCAAAAAAAACCAAGTAAAATCTAAGACCAGGACATTGTGACACCAGCTACCAATGGAAAAAACTTTGAAACAAGTACGCTGAGGGAAACTAGCCAGGTGCAGACTATGTGCTGTCCCATTCTGTGGACATGAATTCTTTACCCCAGGCAACACAAGGCAGTAGGGACAGGAAGTAGATTCGTAGCTGGGGGTGGAGGGCATGGGGTGGCAAGATCAGTGGGGACAGTCATGACATGCAAATGATCCTGGGGGTGCTGGGCGTACAGGGAGATGGTTACATCACTCTGTGAGTATCCTACAGGCGATGTGACCTATGGGAAAAGCATATCCCCATAAAATCAACAAGTGGAAAGCAATCAAACCCAAGCCCCACAGGTGCCCCCTTTTCCCTGGCACCGCAGGGCCTTGTTCATTTGGCCGAGTGGGGATGTGCACGGAAATGCGGGCAGCGGGCATATTTCATGGTGAGCCCATAGGTGGGGGTGAGGTCGGGCTCCACGCCGGGTGTCAGGCTGAACTCCAGCTGGTGCAGGAGCGTGGACAGGAAGAGGAACAGCTCCCATTTGGCTGGAATCTCCCCAATGCACCGGCGCTTGCCCAGGCCAAACAGCAAGACCTTCTCGCTCAGGGGCTTGTTCAAGGTGGTCTCCCCATCGGTGAGGAAGCGCTCTGGGCGGAACTCAAAGGGGTCCCCCCATGTCTCCCTGCAAGGGAAGAGGAGATGGAGAATCCCAGCTGAGGGAAGATGCTGACATGGATTTTTACTGAGAACCCAAGGGTTAGAACACGTATGGATATGCATTATATTATCAATGTCCTCTATCGTCAGATATCATATGTACATACTATATACAGATGTCATATACAGTGTGTGTATGTGTGTGCATGTGCCTCTGTGTGTGTGTGTGTGTGTGTGTGTGCATGTGTGTGTGTGCATGCGTGCCAATCCTGGAGCTTGAACTCGGCCTGTGCACTGTCCCAGAGCTTTTCACTGAAGGCTGGCACTCTACCACTTGAGCCACAGTGCCACTTCTGGCTCCTCTTTGATGATTTATTGGAGATAAGAGTCTTATGGACTTTCCTGCCTGGGCTGGCTTTGAACTATGATCCCCAGATCTCAGTTTCCTGATAGCTAGGATGACAGGTGTGAGCAACCAGTGCCCAGGCACAATATTTTGTGTGTTCTGGACACTGCCCCTGAGCTTCTTTTGCTCAAGGCTGATACTTTACCATGTATTATATATCATAATCATGTGTAATCTATTTTATTGTTATGTGCCATAATCATATATAATATATTGCATATTTTAAGTTCTATATTCTGTGTTGGCACTAGGGCTTGAACTCAGGGCTTCACATTTGCTTTATTTACTTAAGACTAGTGAATTACCATTTGATTCACAGCTCAACGTTCACCTCTTTTTTTTTTTTTTTTTCTCCCCAGTACTGCGGTGTTCCCTCACGGCCTGGGCACTGTCCCTGAGCTGCTTTTGTTCAAGGCTACTGCTCTACCACTTGAGCCACAGCACCACTTCCAGCTTTTTCTGTGATTTGATTGGAGATAAGGGTCCCACAGACTTTCCTGCCCGCGCTGGCTTCAAATCCGGATCCTCAGACCTCAGCCCCCAGAGCAGCAGAGATGACAGGTGTGAGCCACCCGTGTGAGCCACAGGGCAGGCCTGACAGCGCATGCGCGCTGCGTACTCACGGGTCATGGTTGACCTGCCACTGGTTGATGAAGACGCACCGCTCTTTGGGAATGTAGAATCCGTTCAGCGTGGTGTCCTTCGTTGTGCTGGGGGAAGGAGGAGGATCTGTCAGCCTCGGGGGCTGGAAGAGCTGGGTGCACCTGCTCCACTCACTGCCACACCCCAGTACCTTCCCACCACCTGAGTGGGGAGATGGGAGCTGGGAGGAGGGGCAACAGGGGAGCCCTTTCCTCAGCCCCTGGTCCTCAGTGTCAGCATGTGCCCACTCTGCTGGGTGCCCAGCTGGGCACTGGGCCCTGCTGTGCAGGCAAGGAGCAGGTGGGTGGCCAGGGCCAGACCAGCCTTGCAGTTACTTATTTATTTATTTTTGTGCTGGTCCTGGGGCTAGACCTCAGAGTGCTGTCCCCGAGCCTCTTTGTGCTCAAGGCTAGCGCTCTACCAATGGAGCCACAGCACCACTTCTGGTTTTTGAGTGGTCCACTGGTGATAAGAGTCTCATGGAGACTTTTCTGCCTGGCTGGCTTTGAGCCATGATCCTCAGAGCTCAGCCTCCTGAGTTGTTAGGATGACAGGCGTGAGCCACTGACTCCTGACTGCTCCTGGGCTTTTGTGTTCAAGGCTAGGGCTCTACTATGTGAACTACAGCTCCACTTCCAGCTTTTGTGGTGGTTCATTGGAGATAAGAGTCTCATAGAGAGCTGGGAAGGTGGCTCAGTGGTAGAGCACTTGCCTTGCATACCTGAGGCCCTGGGTTCGATTCCTCAGCACCACATAAGCAAAAAGAAAAAAGCCGGAAGTGGCGCTGTGGCTCAAGTGGTAGAGTGCTAGCCTTGAGCTGAAGAGCTGAGGGACAGCGCCCAGGCCCAGAGTTCAGGCCCCACGACCGGACCCAAAAAAAAAAAAAAAAAAAAAAAGAGTCTCATAGACTATCTTGCCAGGACTGCCTCAGAGGTACAGTGCTCAGATTTCAGCTTCCTGAGCAGCAGTGATTACAGGTGTGAGCCACCAGTATCATGGGACCTGGCTTGTTTTTGTTTTGTGCTGATACTTGGAGCCACTGGGAGTTTGAAGCTTTTTATTCTAGGAATTACTAGATCAACATGCAGGATTAAGTAAATGTTGACTAACTCAAAATCAAGGTCTCAGGGCTTCAAATTCTAGAAAATATTGACGGGTAAGCTCTGCCAGGTGGATAAACAAAAACAAAAAACTTCTTTTTTTTTTTGTCGGTTGTGGGGCTTGAACTCTGGGCCTGGGCGCTGTCCCTCAGCTCTTCAGCTCAAGGCAAGCGCTCTACCCCTTGAGCTACAGCGCCACTTCCAGTTTTCTGGTGGTTTACTGGAGATTGGAGTCTCACGGTCTCTCCTGTCTGGGCTGGCTTTGAACCGCGATCCTCAGATCTCAGCCTCCTGAGTAGCTAGGATTACAGGTGTGAGCCACCAGCGCCCGGCTACAAAAACAAAAAACTTCTGAGGGAATGGAGTGTGCCAGGATTTATTTGGACAAGGGTTCGATTCTGAGGGCCTACAAATTCTAGGTAGAAGATTCAACAGCAAAGCTGGGCACCAGTGCTCATTCTTGTAATCTTTTCTACTCAGGAGGCTAGGATCTGAGGATCATCTTTTGGAGGCCAGCTTGGGCAGAAAATTCCTCTGAGACTCTTAATTTCAATGAATCTATAAAAAGCCAGAAGTGAACCTGGGACTCAAGTGGTAGAGCGCTAGCCTTGAGTAAAAAAGCTCAGAGACAGCACCCAGGCCCTGAGTTCAAGCCCCAGACATGGGTATGCACAAGCACCAATGTGCGCGTGAGCACGCATACACACACACACACACCCAACACACACACACACAACACAAAGAGGGCAGAGGAGGCACCTGTGGGGAATGGTGAAGGGGACGAAGGAGCTGTGTCTGAACGTCTCCAGGATGAAGGCCTCCAGGTAGGGCAGCTGAGGTCGGTCAGAGAGCCGGGGACGCCGCTCCCTGCCGACCACTGCGTCTGCAAGCACACAGGACAGTTTTGCGGGTGTCTCTATGCTCCCCACACCTGTGTCTCCTCACCTGACTCTCTGTGGGCCCATGTGCTCACATGTACCAACCCGCTCCTTCAAAGCAAAACCAACAAAAAGCCAGGCTGAGCAATGTGGCTCACGCCTGTCATCCTCGCTACTCAGGAGGCTGAGATCTGAGCATCACGGTTCAAAGCCAACCCATGCAGGAAAAGTCCATGAGACTCTATTTTTTTCTTCTTGTTTTTGTTGGTGGTGGGGCTTGAACTCAGGACCTGGGTGATGTCTCTGATCTCTTTTTACTCAAGGCTAGTGTTCTACAACAGCCCCACTTCCAGTTTTTGAGTGGTTCATTGGAGATAAAAGTCTCATGGGGGCTCTTCTGCCTGGGCTTCCTTCAAATCATGATTCTCAGATCTCAGCCTCCTGAGTAGCTAGGATGACAGTGGTGAGCCACTGGCACCTGGCTTCATGAGACTCTTCTCTCCAATGAACCTCCAGCAAACCGGAAGTGGTGCTATGGTGCAAAGTGGTAAAGCACTAGCCTTGAGTGAAAGAGCTCAGGGACAGCACCCAGGCCCTGCGTTCAAACCCCAGGATCAACACCAAAACCAAAACAATAACAGCCTTTCCCTTCCATCTTCTAGGTGAGGGGGAACACCAAGCATCCAAGGGTGGTGGGTCCCAGAAACACATGACAGGTGTTCATGGATTGAACCATGACCCGGGGCTCCAGGTCTCCCCTTTCCTGGTTGGAGAACCGGAGCCGCCACATACCCAGCTCCTTGTGGATCTTCCTCTGGACGTCAGGCCTGGTCACCAGGTACATGAGGGCCCAGGAAATGGCCGTGGTGATGGTGTCAAACCCTGGTTGGTGTGGATGGGGAGGAGGAGAAAGAGAGACAGCAGCAAAGATGCCATCATTGGCAAGAGCACAGCCATGAATGGAGCCAATTCTCTCTCCCTCTGTCTCTCTGTCTCTGTCTGTCTGTCTGTCTCTCTCTCTCTGTGTGTGTCTCTTTCTCTGTGTCTCTCTCTGGGGGGTGTCAATACTGGAGCTTGAACTCAGAGCCTCATACTCTTCTTAGCATTTTCTACTCAAGGCTGGCTCTCTACCCCTTAAGCCACTGCTCTTCCAGCTTTTTGCCGGCTAATTGGAGAGAAGAATCTCTCAACTTCGGCTGCTGGTGCTGGCTTTGAACCATGATCCTCAGATCTCTCAGCCTCCTGAGTGGGTTAGGATCACAGATGTGAACCATGGAGGCTAGGCAAAATGTCTGTTTCTTTTTTCTTTTGGGGATCCTGGGGCTTGAGCTCAGGACCTGGGCCCTGTCCCTGAGCCTTTTTTTCCCCTCAAGGCTAGTATTCAGCCACTTTGAGCCACAGGGCCACTTGTGGCACTTTGGGCAGTTCATTGGAGATAGGAGTCTGATGGACTTTCCTGCCTGGGCTGGCTTTGAACTGTGTTCCTCAGATCTGGACCTCCTAAGTTGCTACAATGACATGCGTGAGCCACTGAGATGCCCGTTTCTTCCTTAGCTGCTGGTGTGATATAGCACCTGGATTTACAGGTCTGAGAGCTTGCCAGGGTTTGGATGGGGAAGTTGAGGCCCAGAAGAGAGGGCCTCTGAGTCCCCTTTGGTTGCACCTTGCATGCAATCAGCAGGTTCCTTGTGGATCAGGGACTGGGAAAGGGGGTACGGGGGAAGGGGTGACTGCTGTGGTTGGAGGGGTGTGTGTGATGTTTGTGGAGGGGGGGGGAAATTGAGTCCTACCGGCTCCAAAGATGTCATTGATGATGTTGATGATCTTCTCCCGGGGGATCGGGACGCCCTTGGCCGTGGACTCCTTCTCCGCGTGCATGAACAGTGCGCTCGTGATGTCCCGCACGTTGTTCTGAGAAGGACGAGCTTCAGGGCACCCATGCCAGGTCCTTGACCCAGCCCACCCGGCTTGGCACCTTCAGTACCCCCCGCCCACCCCCGCCTGCAGAGTCTGGCAAGCCTGGCTGGTACCATAGCCTCAGGTAAGGAGGGCATGGCCTTTCATGTCTTATCCCATTGACCTCGCCCCCCAGCCCAGACCCCAGAAGTCCAGTTTCCCTAGGAGGAAGAGTTCCTGCCTGGATCCAGGAAGGAAAGGTGACCTGGGGATTAGCCCCATGCTGAGGCTCAGGTTCTGGCAGGATAAAGACCTTTTCATTCACAATGAAGCCACCCCCTCCCTCCATGGCCAAAATATGCCATCTTCTCATTTATAGGCCTTTCTTTTCCTTTTCTGTCTTTTTTTTTTTTTTTTTTTTGTCAGTCATGAGGCTTGAAGTTGGGGCCTTGGCTCTTTTACTCAAGGCTAGTGCTCTATCACTTTGAGCCACAGTACCATTTCTGGTTTTTGCATGCTTAATTACACTATCTTTATTTTTTTTATTTTTTGTTTGTTCTGGGACTTGAACTCTTGGCCTGGGCACTGTCCCTCAGCTCTTCAGCTCAAGGCAAGCGCTCTACAAGTTGAGCCACAGCGCCTCTTCTGTGTGCTTAATTACATATAATAAGTAGTCTCACAGACTTTCCTGCTTGGGCTGGCTTTGAACCATGATGTTCAGATCTCAGCCACCCGAGTAGCTAGAATGACGGGTGTGAGTCCCCAGTGTGTGTATGTATTAGCTGGTCCTGGGACTTGAACTCAGGACCTAGGTGCTGTCTTTGAGCTTTAGTGCTCAAGGCTGGCATTCTGCCACTTGAACCACAGCTCTACAAGAGCTTTTTGTTGGTTCATTGGAGAGAAGAGTCTCACAGACTTTTCTGCCCAGGCTGGCTTTGAACTCCAGGACTCAGAATCAGCCTCCTGAGTAGCTAGGATGCCAGACGTGAGCCACAGGCACCCAGCTCTTCCTAGATGTGTATAGAACATGAACTGTGAGCACTGTCTTGGAGAAAGGCCTCAGGGCTTCCTCGCCCCAGCCCCCCACCATCCTCCCCACACACATCGGGCTCTGTGGCTGCTTCCTTTATCACCTGCATCCCTGGCTCACCTTGTCAAAGTCCTGGTAATGCTCTTGGACTGTTTTCTCCAGAAACGTGATGAACTTCTGGTTGAAGTCTTTAAACCTCTTCAGGGAGGGGTTGGGCAGGTAGCGGAGGATGGGGAAGAAATCCACCGCATTCCCAGAAGAGGCTACCTCCACGAAGTCCTGGCTGGTGGTCACCACAGTGACCATCTCGCTGTTCTGGGGGAAGTTCCCCCCGAAGCACATGCCACCGATGACCTGGGCCACCGACAGCACCAGATGCTCATAGGGATCGAAGCACCTGGACTCTGCCGTGAGCTTCTGGAAAGTGTCTGCGAGGTTCTTGGCCTGTCTGCTCGCGTGCTCCTCCAGATAGCAAGATGTCGAGGCCGGGTCCAAGGCTATGGAAAAGCTCTTCAGGGCATCTTGGGCCAGGCGCCGGCGGGCAGCCCACACGGGCCCAGAGTCAGGGTTAAAGGACAAGCTCTGGCCATTGGTCACTAGAGAGGAGCTGTACAGGTCAGGCCGGCCTTTGAAATCATCACCTTGCTTCACCAGGGCCTGGCGGATGGTGTCCAGGCCGCTCAGCACCACCACGGGGGTGGACCCGAGGCGGATCTGCAGGACGTCCCCGTACTGCTGGCTCAGCCTGGTCAGCGCCAGGTGGGGGTTCTTCCCCAGGGTGAAAATGTGCCCCAGCACTGGCCACCCCCAGGGCCCTGGCGGACTCTTCAGGCCTTTGGGCACCCGAGATGTGGAGGATCTGATGGCCCAGAAGACCAGGCTGAAGATGGCGGTCACCAGCAACAGCTCAGTGGCTGTGAAGGAGATGCCCAGCACCTGCGCCATGGTTGCTGAGTGCAGGGGGCAAGGAGAGAGGCAGAGAAGGAGGGGGGGTCATCACTCATTTGTGCATTCATTCATTCATTCACGAGACACGGACACCCGTTCAGAACTCCTCCTCAGTTTCTAATTCTGAAGCTGGAGTGGAAAGAAATTATTTTCGTGGTTGTTGTTGCCACATGGACTTCCTTGCTCCAGCTGGCTTCAAACCATGATCCTCAGATCTCAGCCTCCTGAGTAGCTGGGGTGACAGGCGGGAGCCACCACCAGTGCCTGGTTCTCTGAGTCTTGGAAGCTGAAGTAGCACATGCCCAGGGCCAGGGATTTTTCAAGCAATCTACCACTAAGTCACATTCCCAGCCCAGTTATGGATTTTTCTAGCTCCAGGTAGGTCTTTCTCCCCCTCTCTCCACTCTGGGTCTTAGAAACACACCTGCTTGAGCCAGGTGCTGGTGGCTGGCTCATGCCTAACATCCCAGCTACTCAAGAGGCTGAGGTCTAAGGATTGGGGTTCAAAGCCAGCTGATCCAAGTGATTCTTCTTTTCAGTGAACCACCCAGAAGCCAGAAGTGGACCTGTGACTCTGGTGGTAGAGTGCATGCCTTCAGTATAAATGCTGAAGGATTGGGCCATGGCCGTGAGTTCAAGCCCCTGGTCTGGCCCTCCCCCCCCCCCCCCAAAAAAAAGCGAGAGGTGGGGTGGGGGAAACCTACATAGTTAAAACTGCTCAACTAAAGCTAGAGATGCTGACAAATAATGAGAAATCGAGCACCTCTCCCTCCCCCTCCTCCTCTAATACTTCCATTCTTCTTAGTTCCCAGGATATAAGCAGGAAATCCCAGGGACAGAAGAGCAGGCCTAGAAAGGTACCTGTGGAAAACAGGTGCACCGAGATCAGCAGGGCTGCGGGTTGGTCTGGCTCTTTTGGCTCTTGGATGCAGAAGCCTATTATAGATCCCGCCCCCTTTTTGTTTGGCCCTGCTCTGTGGTCAGCTGACATCAAGGTTGCAAGGGTCAATCCTTGGCTTTGGGCCATCCTCTCTCAGCTGTACCTCAGCTACCCTCAGCTCCTTGCGAAGAGGTCCAGAGGGCACTGTGGGTCCCTGGGGATGAATGTCCGGTTTCTCAGGGACCAGGCTAGGTGTCAGGACAGGGTGCTGAGGGTCTAAGTTAGGCTGGTCGGATTCATATATGTGTGTGTATGCCTGCATGTGCACTCATGCACATGTGTGATGGTACTCAGCACCTTGCCCTCTCTTGGACTTTTTCATTCAAGATTGTTGCTCTCTGGGGCTGGGAAGGTGGCTCAGTGGTAGAGCGCTTGCCTTGCATGCATGAGGCCCTGGGTTCAATTCCTCAGTGCCACATAAACTGAAAAAGCTGGAAGTGGCACTGTGGCTCAAGTGGTAGAGTGCTAGCCTTGAGCTGAAGAGCTGAGGGACAGTGCCCAGCCCAGAATTCAGGGCCCACAACCGACAAAAGAAAAAAAAAAAAAGACTGGAGCTGTAGCCATGCGCTATTGGCTCATGCCTCTTATCCTAGCTACTCAGGAGGCTGAGATCTGAGGATTGCAGTTCAAAGGCAACCTGGGCAGGAAAGCCTGTGAGACTGAATTTTTTTGTTTTTGTTTTTGTCTGTCATGAGGCCTGAACTCTGGGTCTGGGCGCTGTTCCTCAGGTTTTCAGGTCAAGGCTAGCACGCTACTGCTTGAACCTCAAGGCCATTTCTAGCTTTTTCTGCTTATATGGTGCTGAGGAATCGAACCCAGGGCCTCATGCATGCAAGGCAAGTACTCTACCACTGAGCCACCTTCCCAGCCGGTCTGTGAGACTCTTAGCTTCAATGAACCACCAAAAAGCCGGAAATAGAGTTGTGGTTCGAGTGATAGAGTGCCAGCCCAGAATAAGAAAATTTAAGCAAGAGCCCAGGACCCTGAGTTCAAGCCTTAGAAACCCCACATTAACCCTCCCCTCCCCCCAAAAAAGGGATATGCAATATGTGAATTTGATTGGATCCTGGATTTAACAACAACAATAAGTACAAATCTTTTTAATGTTGAAGAGATGTCTGGTTAGGTAAGTAGATTTGAATGTGACGAGATTAAGTGACATTCTTGAACTGTGAACAATATTACCTATCATTATATATATATGTGGGCATGGATTTTTGTTCTTAAAGGATTAGTGCTGTTATTTTGGGGTGAGGTTTCGTTTAAAAGGCCTGTGACCTCCTTCCATGGGGTTCTATTAAAAAATAAAAGTGCAGTGCAAACAGTGATACTCACGAGAAAATATGCTGGAAATGATCTGTACAACTTGGAGGTTGGGATTGGGGAAGGAGAGAAAGAGGGAGAAAAATGAGAGGGGGTAAGAAGTTAGACAAGAAATGTAATCACTACTTTACTTATGTAACTATGACCCATCAGTAAAATAAAATAAAAAATTAAGCGCAGGGCAAGCTGGGCTTGTCATCTGAAGCCCACTATCCTAGCTCTTTGATTGGTGCAGATCGGGGGATTGTGGTCCGAGGAAAATCCAGGTTAAAAAAAAAAAAAAGCCGCCGGGTGCTGGTGGCTCACGCCTGTAATCCTAGCTACTCAGGAGGCTGAGATCTGAGGATCGCGGTTCAAAGCCAGCCCGGGCAGGAGAGACCATGAGACTCCTATCTCCAATAAACCACCAGAAAACCGGAAGTGGCACTGTAACTCAAGTGGTAGAGCGCTCGCCTTGAGCTGAATAGCTGAGGGACAGCGCCCAAGCCCAGAGTTCAAGCCCAACAGCCGACCAAAAAAAAAAAAAAAAGCCAGGCACCTGTGGCTCAGGCCTATAATCCTAGCTACTCAGGAGGCTGAGATCTGAGGATCTCGGTTCAAATCCAGCCTGGGCAAGAAAGTCCTTGAAACTCTTATCTCCAGTAAACCACCAGAAAACCAGAAGTGGCGCTGTAGCTCAGGTGGTAGAGCGTTGGCCTTGAGTTGAAGAGCTGAGGGACAGCGCCCAGGCCCAGAATTCAGGCTCCAGACAGACAAAAAAAAAAAAAATTGTGTGTGTGTGTGTGTGTGCGCAGGCCCTGGGACTTGAACTCAGCACCTGGGATCTGTCTCTTTGCTTTTTCACTCAAAGCTGGCACTCTACCCCTTGGTCTATAGCTCCACCTCTGGCTTTCTTTTCTTTTTGTTTTGTGCCAGTCCTGGGGGCTTTTGTTCTTGCTTTGTTGTGGAGATAATAGTCTCCTAGACTTTCCTACCTAGACTGGCTCTGAACTCTGATCCTCAGATCTTAGCCTCCGGAGTAGCTAGGATGACAGGTGTGAGCCATCATCTTCCAAGTAAGAAACCCCTCCCCTGTGACCCTGGCCCCTGAGCCCTCTCCCCTCCCCTCTGCTCTGTGTCCCTGTCCTTGAGCTCCTGGTATTGATCAGGATCACTAAAGGAATCCTAGCCAAAGAGTTTCTCACGCAAAGGCATGCAAACTTTGACCCAGGATTGAGTGTTCAACTCCAGGCCAAGGTCCTCAAACCTCGTGAGCCTGTCAGCTTCCTTCTCTGCCCTGAGATCAGTGAGTCCCTGGACCCTTGAAGTTGTGTGGCTATCAGCCCAGCATAGTTGGTGATGAGTAATCCCAGTGTTCCTGCCTTTTGTCCTAGAGGCTGGAGACAGAGGCCCAAGCTGTTGTCTGTCCTCTGGTACCTTCCTTCCATTGTGGACAGCAAACCAAGCAACATGCTTGATTTCTTCTGCTGTGTTTGTGTGTGTGTGTGTGTGTGTGTGTGCAGATCTTGGAGCTTAAACTAAGGGTCTGGGCGCTGTTCCAGGCTGATGGCCTACCATTTGAATTGTACTTCCGTGTCTGGTGGGTTTTTGGACTAGTTTATTGGAGATAAAAGTCTCACAGGAGGGGCTGGGAAGGTGGCTCAGTGGTAGAATGTTTGCCTTGCATGCATGAGGCCCTGGGTTTGATTCCTCAGAACCACATAAGCGGAAAAAGCCGGAAGTGGCACTGTGGCTCAAGTGGTAGAGTACTAGCCTTGAGCTGAAGAGCTGAGGGACAGCGCCCAGGTCCAGAGTTCAGGCCCCACGACCGACAAAAAAACAAAACAAAAAAGTTTCACAGGAGCTGGGCATGGTGGCTCATGCCTGTAATCCTAGCTACTGAGGAGGCTGAGATCTGAGGATCACGGTTCAAAGCCAGCTAGCTCAGGAAAGTCTGTGAGACTCTTATCTCCAATAAACCACTCAGAAAATCAGAAGTAGGCAGGGCTGGATAGGTGGCTTAGTAGTAGAGTGCTTGCCTCACGCACACCATAAGCAGAAAAAGCCAGAAGTTGCACCATGGTTCAAGTGGTAGAGTGCTAGCCTTCAGCAGAAGAGCTGAGGGACAGCGTCCAGGCCCAGAGTTCAAGCCCCATGCCGAGGGGGGGGGTGGGGGGAGAATTCCTTGCATATGGGCTGGGAAGATGGCTCAGGGGTAGAGCACTTGCCTTGCATGCATGAGGCCCTGGGTTTGATTCCTCAGCGCCACATAAACAGAAAAAGCCAGAAGTGGCGCTGTGGCTCCAGTGATAGAGCGCTAGCCTTGAGCTGAAGAGCTGAGGGACAGCACCCAGGCCCAGAGTTCAGGCCCCATGACCAGCCAAAAAAAAAAAAAAGAGTCTTACAGGCTGGGAATGTGGCTTAGTGGTAGAGCGCTTGCCTAGTACTTGTAGCCTTGGGTTCAATTCCTCAGTGCCACATAAACAGAAAAAGCCAGAAATGACATTGTGGCTTAGTGGTAGAGTGCTAGCCTTGAGTAAAAGAAGCTCAGAGACAGTGTGCCCAGGCCCTGAGTTCAAGCCCTGGAACTAGCAAAGAAAGAAAGAAAGAAAAAAAGAAAAAGAAAGAAAGGAAGGAAGGAAGGAAGGGAGTTTCACAAGCTAGATGCCAGTTGCTCATGCCTGTAATTCCAACTACTCAGGAGGCTGAGATCTGAGGATTGTAGTTTGAAGCCAGACAGACAGAAAAATCTTCGTGAGGCTCTTATCTCCAGTTAACCACTCAAAAACCCAAGTGACACTGTTGCTCAAGTGGTAGAGTGCTAGCCTTAAGCAAAAGAAGCTCAGGGACAGTGCCCAGACCTTGAGTTCAAATCTCATTACTGAAAAAAAAAAAAAGAGTTTCACAGATTTTCCTGCTTGGGCTGGCTTCAAACTGAGGTGCTTAGATCTCTTTTTTTTTTTTTCTCTGTCAGTCCTGGGGCTTGAACTCAGGGCCTGGGTGCCGTCCTTGGGCTTTTTTTTTTTTTTGTAGCTAGGATGATAGGTGTGAACCATTGGCACCCAGCTTGGTCTCGCATTCTTGCTTAGTTTTTTTGTCGTTGTTCAAGGCTGATGCTCTACCATTTGAATCACACCTCCCGCTTCTAGGTTTTTCCTGGTTAGTTGGAGAGAAGAGTCTCTTGGATTTGTCTGCCCAGTTTGGCTTTGAGCCATGATCCTCAGAGCTCTGCCTCCTGAGTGGCTAGGATGCCAGGCGTGAGCCACCTGTCCAGCCAGGCTCTGCTTCCATTGCTTACCTGTCATGGGGTGAGGGTTGTGGGGGGTGGGGGGGGGGGTTGCATTTCCTTTCTGACCTCCATCTCTCTAGCTGAAAAGTAGACTTGGTTTAATTAGCTAATATATTTCTCTGGGGTCAAGATGCCCTTGAGCAGCAGCACAATGCCCGGGCTTGCCGGGTTCTGAGTAGGGGCAGAGTTGTTTTCTGCTGGGGCTGTGCCTTGCCAGGTGCTGTGTGCTGAGTTCAGGAGCTGGAGGAGAGGAGGGGGTGGATGATGAGGGGAACTGGGTTGAACTAGACAAGCAAAGTCACCTTTTCTCTCTGGACCTTGCCAACTCCAGGGAAGAGACAGCTTGGGGGCAGCCGGCCAGGCGGGACAGGCGGGGGGTCAAAACCGTGGGCACCGGAAATGTCCTGGCACGCAAACCAAACGGGGAGGGGGGGCCACCATCCTGTCTCCACCCTCACCCCAGGCCAGGGGAACCTGGCTCTTTAAGTGCCTGACCCTCCTCCTCCCCTTCTCTCCCCACCCTCCTCTCTCTTCCCTCCTCGCCCCCTCCCCTTTGCGTGACCGAACCTGACCCACCACCGCCCTGGGCTGTGCTGGGTAGCTGGGTTGGCGTGGGCCTCTTGGCCTGTTCTCACGCAACCGTGGGTACCGCACCCTGGCCAGGCAGGGCGGGGATGGGCACTGACCTCTGCCCCTGCCAGAATGGAGATTGGCCACACGCAAGCTGGTCCTGAACCTCCCCCCTCCCTTTTCAACCTCCCCCCTAAGGCCTCCCCATCCCCCTCACCCCTCCCCTGCCTCGACCTCCCCCCTCCCAGGACCTCATCCCCTCTCCCCCCCCACAGCTACCCACACTCCAGTCCCACGCCTGATTTGTTTGGAGGGGGTGTCCAGGTGCTGGGGGTCAAACTCAGTGCTTTTGAACGTGGGTTTTTATACTCAAGGATGGTGCTCTCCTGCTTGAGCCACAGCTCCACGTGAGGCTTTTTGGTGGTTCATTGGAGATGAGTCTCACATTGTCCTGCCCAGGCTGGTTTTGAACCTCGATCCTCAGATCTCAGCTTCCTGGGTGGCTGAGATTACAGGTGTGAGCACCAGTGCCCAGCCAGGCTGCATGTCTCCCACCCCTTAGAATGCTGGCAGCCCCCCAAGGGAACTGGGGGGGTGTCTGGAGGGTCTCCCGGGCAGCAGCCAGTCCAAGAGACCCCAGGAGCAGCACCAACACCCTCTCCCCCCTCCTCTGCCTGCCCCCTCCCCCACCCCGTTCCTGCCCTGGGACGTGGGACCAGGCGGCACCTTCCGGACAGGCTGTGACCCTGGTCCCAGGGTTGCTGGGCTTTGCACGCAAGGTGGGGGAGGGTCAGGAGTCAGGAGGTCACTGTCGGCAAGCTTGCTTGAGCCTGGGCCCACTGCCTTGTAGTGGGGCGGGGGGGGGGGGGGGGGGGGGAGGGAGGTACCTGTTAAGTTCTGGTGGGCACAAAAAAAATAAGTGCTCTGGGGTGAGGACCCCCATACCCTGTCTCCTGGCTGTCTGGGGACTTCTCTCTGAAGTGAGGGGGTCCCAGTGTCCCTGCCCCCACCCTTTTACCCACTAGCACCTAAGTAAGGTGACCCTATGGTGGGTTCTTACCAAATGCCCCTTCTCCTTCCTGGAAGAGCAGAAGCCCCCCCCCCCCCCCAGCCCTCAGCCAGGCTGCCCCCCCCTTCCCTCTCCTTCCCAGCTCCAGGGAAGGGGGCGTGGCCCCACACATGGCCTGTATAAAGGTGGCTTTGCCCTCCTCCATCTGAAGGTGACAATTCCTCAGGACCTTCCTTGGCCATCCTTGGGGGACGTCCCTGGCCCCAGAGACCTGTGTCCACAGCTCAGCGGCTCCTCACAGACAGAGGTGAGTGCTGGGGGCTTCCTAGTGATCCTCCCCTTCCACTCTCTGGAATTGGGTGCCTCTAGGTTTCCTTAGGGTAGTCACTCATTGGTCTAGCAACTCTTAAAAGAAGAAAGAAGGAAAAAGAAAAGAGAAAAAGCCTGGGAGCATCTTTAATGACCAGCCAGCACAGTGGGGAAACTGAGGCCAGAGGAAGAGCAGAATTTGCCCGACATTGCTCATAGCTCTACATATAGAAGCCCCACAGCCACTCTTTTGGGGCTCAGGCTCCACCTCCAACCTCCAGACACTTGGGGTTCCCTCTCAGAGCCACATGTGAGGTGGGGAGGGGGCACAGCATCTCCCTCTGGCTGATGGGTGGGGGGCTAACTCTGGGTGTATTAGCTGTATTCTTTTCTATCTAAAAGCTGCTCCTGAGCCAGGCACTGGTGGCTCACACCTGACATCCTAGCTACTCAGGAGGCTGAGATCTGAAGATTGAGATTTGAAGGCAGCGTGGGACAGGAAAAATCCACGAGACTCTTTTTTCTTTTTACTTTTTCTTCCAGTTGTGGGGCTTGAACTCAGGGCCTGAGTGCTATCCCTGAGACTCTTTGTGCTCAAGGCTAGCATTCTACCACTTGAGCCATAGTACCATTTCCATTTTTTGAGTGGCTCATTGGAGAGTCTCGGGGACTTTTCTGCCTGGGCTGGCTTCAAACTGAGATCCTGAGATCTCAGCCTCCTGAGTAGCTAGGATGACAGGTGTGAGCCACCGGTACCTGGCCATGAGACTCTTCTCTCCAATTAGTCAACAAAAAGATGAACATGGAGCTATGGCTCAAGTGGTAGAGTGGCTAGCCTTGAGTAAAAAAGCTAAAGGGGAGTGTGCTCAGACCCTGAGTTCAAGCCCCAGTACTGGCACACACAAAAAAATCAAAACTGTTTCTTATGACCTCTGCCTTCCCAAAGAGTAGCTTGTCGGCGTTTCAAGGTCCTGGCTGGAATAAAAGGAGCTTATCGGAGGCTAGCAGTGTGGTTCAGTTGGTAGGGCACCAACCAATGAGTGAACACATCATGTATGGAGTTCAGGTTCTGGTCTCAGACACACACACACACACACACACACACACACACACACACACACACGCACATGCACATGCACACAAGCTAATGTGGGCAGGAGCTTCAACACTCCCCAGACTTTTCTTTTCTTTTTCTTGATTGTGAGGCTTGAACTCAGAGCCTGGGCACTGACCCAAAGTTCTTTGTGCTCAAGGTTTGCCCTCTACCACTTCCGGTTTTTGAGTGGTTCGTTGGAGATAAGAATCTCTCGGGGACATTTTTTGTCAGGACTGGCTTGGAACCATGATCCTCAGATCTCAGCCTCTTGAGTAGCTAGGATGACAGGTGTGAGCTACCTGCACCCAGCACCCCCAGAGATGTTTCTACCGCAGACTTCTTCATCACTGGGATAAGTTGGTATGACAGATTGCTAGCTGCACAGAGCTAGAAACACTGACAACTGGAAATTCTCCAAGCACCTTTCCCTGGACCTCCTACCATCTTGCACAGACTAGTGCTCCTGCAGGGAGTGGCACCCATTGTGTGGAAAGGGACACTGAGGCTGACCCAGGATACTACTGGATCTAGTATGTTTTGGGATTCAGCTTTTCCAGGAAGCTTTCTTCCTTTTTTGTTTTCCTGCCAGGTCTGGGGCTTGAATTCAGTGCCTGGGCACTGTTCCTGAGCTTCTTTTGCTCAAGGCTAGCATGCTACCACTTGAGCCACAGTGCCACTTCTGGCCTTTTCTGTGTATGTGGTGCTGAGGAATGGAACCCAGGGCTTCATGCATGCTAGGCAAGCACTCTAAGCCACCATGAACCATATAGCTTGTCTTGTGTGGTTCTTCTGAGAGAAGTACTGGGTGACTGTGCCCCACTCCTTCTTAGATTATTCACTGGAGCCCAGAAGTCTAAAATAAGCAATCCAAGGTCACTTGGACCAGAAACAGGTTCTCTTGATTTCTAGTGCATTCAGGAGATGCTCCTGACAGTGCTCATGATAATCTGATTATTTGATTTTTTTGACCAACCCTAGAAAGTCTTTGCTCAGCGGCTGTTCAATTCAGATCCATTCCTAATTTCCCTGATTCCAGACTGGAGTTTTCTTACAATCCTGACTTCTTGTGTGTGTGTGTGTGTGTGTGTGTGTGTGTGTGTGTGTGTGTGTGTGTGAAATCTTTCATTTATTCTCTGCTTTCTGAAGATCAGTGAAAGGGAAAGGAGGCCCTAGCTATTCATTCATTAAGAATTAAGCTCAGGGCTGTGAAAGTGATCAGTGGTAGAGTGCTTGCCTAGCACGCATGAAGCCCTGGGTTCGATTCCTCAGCACCACATACACAGAAAAAGCCAGAAGTGGTGCTGTAGGCTCAAGTGGTAGACTGCTAGCCTTGAGCAAAAAAAAGCTCAGGGACAGTGCCCCTGGACTGACAAAAACAAAAACTGAGCTCAATGAAAAGCCTGATCTGGGTTCTTTTCCTTTTTGGGGGGTGGGGTAGGGTGGGGAGGAAGTTCTGGGACCTGAACTCAGGACCTGGGCACTGTCTTTGAGCTTCTTTTGCTCAAGACTAGCGCTCTATCACGAGCTGCAGCTCCACTTCCAACTTTTTTGGGAGGTAGTTAATGGGAGATAAGCGTCCCATGGGCTTTCCTGCCTAGGTTGGCTTCAAACTGTTATCCTCAGATCTCAGCCTCCTGAGTAGCTAGTAGGGATTACAGGTGTGAGCTACTGGTACAGGGCTGGAAATTTTGAGTAGCAGGCTGACACTTTAGGATATTGGCTCCCCCCTCGCTCCCTGCCCACCCCGACCCCCCCCACCCTCTCCTATTCCCCCTCCACCGCCCCTGCCAGTCTAGCTCATTTATTGACTTTTTCTTCTTGCTGTTTCTCAGCAGCTGGTATCAGCGATCTCCACACTGACCATGCTTTCTGTGTGTGGCTCCCTGGTCCCCATCTCAGCCTCTGGGCTGCTTCCAGTGGCCACTACCTTCTGCCTGGTCTTCTGGCTGGTCAAGATATCAAAATCCCAGGTCCCTAAAGGCCTGAAGAGTCCACCAGGGCCCTGGGGGTGGCCCCTGATCGGCCATGTGCTGACCCTGGGGAAGAACCCCCACCTGGCGCTGACCAGGCTGAGCCAGCAGTACGGGGACGTCCTGCAGATCCGCCTCGGGTCCACCCCCGTGGTGGTGCTGAGCGGCCTGGACACCATCCGCCAGGCGCTGGTGAAGCAAGGTGATGATTTCAAGGGCCGGCCAGATTTCCACAGCTTTGCATTCATCAATAATGGTCAAAGCATGACCTTCAACTCAGACTCTGGCCCCACTTGGGCTGCCCGCCGGCGCCTGGCTCAGAATGCCCTGAAAAATTTCTCCTTGGCCACTGACCCCACCTCTGCCTCTTCCTGTTACCTGGAAGAACATGTGAGCAAAGAGGCCGAGTACCTCATCCACAAGTTCCAGGAGCTCATGGCGGAAGTTGGGCACTTCGATGCCTATAGGTATGTGGTAATGTCCGTGGCCAATGTCATCTGCGCCATGTGCTTTGGCCGGCGCTACAATCACGATGATGAGCTGCTGCTGAGTCTGGTGAACCTGAATAATGAATTTGGAGAGGTGTTAGCCTCAGGACACCCCGTGGACTTCATCCCCATCCTCCGCTACCTGCCCAGCCGCACCCTCAGGGTCTTCAAGGAGCTGAATAAGAAGTTCTACGTCTTCATGCAAACCCTGGTCCAGGAACACTATAGAACATTCCAGAAGGTAGAGACTGGCAGCATGCAGGAGAGCCAGATTCCCAGAAACAAGCTTGAAATCAGTAGTGGAGGGAGAGCCTCATATTTTGTTTTGGTCAGTCGTGGGACTTGAACTCAGGGCTGGGGCGCTGTCCCTGAGCTCTTTTTGCTCAAGGTTGGTGCTTTACCACTTGAACCACAATGCCACTCCCCATTTTCTAGCGGTTCATTGGTGATCAGAGTCTTGCGGGGACTTTTCCTCCCTGGGCTGGCTTTGAACTGTGATCCATAGCTCTCCGCCCCCTGAGTAGCTGGGATGGCAGGCCCCCACAGGTGCTCACTTCTTAAACAAATAGTGAGGGGCCAGGCTTGGGCAGGGGAGGAGAGGTGGCTGCGTGGCTTTGGGGTCTGGCTCAGCGCTATGTCCCTCACCCTACTTTTTCCAGGGCCATATCCGGGACATCACAGACAGCCTCATCGAGCACTGTCAGGATAAGAAGCTGGATGAGAATGCCAATATTCAACTGTCAGACGAGAAAATAATCGCCATTGTGGTGGACCTCTTTGGAGCAGGTTTGTGCTTGCTCCCTGTGCCCCTCCGGCGCCTCAACCTTCTGCCCTTTGGCACCTGTGCGACTTCTCCTTTATTATTTATTTACTTTTCTTCTGGCCTAGGATTTGACACTATCACAACTGCCATCTCCTGGTGCCTCATGTACTTGGTGAAGAACCCAGGGATCCAGAGAAAGATCCAGAAGGAGCTGGGTAGGTGGTGGCCGTATTCAGTGCCCTAGGCAGGGGTCTTCGGGAAGTCAGGGCAGCCCTGTTGAGTCCATTTGGGGCTTTGTGATTTGCAGACGCAGTGGTCGGCAGGGAGCGGCGTCCCCGGCTCTCTGACCGACCCCAGCTGCCCTACCTGGAGGCCTTCATCCTGGAGACGTTCAGACACAGCTCCTTCGTCCCCTTCACCATCCCCCACAGGTGAGACCTCCTGTAGTCTCGGCATGAGTGGGTGGGTGGCACCTCACTCTAACCCACACATGCCACCAGGGCTGGCAGAAGGAAGCAAGGAGATTCCTCTGTGACCAGCAGCCTGACTGAGCTTCCTTTCTTCTTAGCACCACAAAACACACAAGTCTGAATGGCTTTTACATCCCCAAGGGGCGATGCATCTTTGTGAACCAATGGCAGATCAACCACGACCAGTAAGTTGAAAGGGGTAATGGAAACTTCTGGAGCTGGGCCTACCTTCCTTGGGTTTCAGAACTTTCTGTCCTCGAGGGAAAGGGAGATTAACCTATTTTTTTTTTTTTTTTCTTTTTCTTGGTGCTGGTCCTGAGACTTGAACTCAGAGCCTGGGTGCTGTCCCTAAGATTTTCTGCTCAAGGCTAATATGTTACTACTTGAGTTATAGTTCCACTTCATGTACTTTCTGCCCAGGCTGGCTGGGTTTGAACTCAGATCTCAGCCTCCTGAGTTGCTAAGATGATAGACATGAGCCACTAGTACCTGGCATGAATTTTTTTTTTTTTTTTTTTTTTTTTTTGCCAGTCCTGGGGCTTGAACTCAGGGTCTGAGCACTGTCCTTGAGTTTCTTTTGCTCAAGGCTAGCACTCTCCCACTTGAGCCACAGCACAATTTCTAGCTTTTTCTGTTTATGTGGTACTGAAGAATTGAACCCAGGGCTTCATGCATGCTAGGCATGCATGGACTGGCTTTGAACCTTGATCCTCAGATCTCAGGCTCCTGAGGAGCTGGGATGACAGGCGTGAGCCACCAGCATCTAGTTGGTTTACTCGATCCTCTTGAACTCCCAATGCTGTTATTATTCACCTGCCTCCTCCCTCTGGTTACAGGAAGCTGTGGGGTGATCCGTCTGAGTTCAGGCCTGAGCGGTTCCTTTCCCCTGATGGCACTGTGGACAAGGTCCTGAGTGACAAGGTCATCCTCTTTGGCCTGGGCAAACGGAAATGCCTTGGGGAGGTCATCGGCCGCTGGGAGGTCTTCCTCTTTCTGGCCATCCTGGTCCAGCAGGTGGAATTCAGCGTGTCACCTGGGAAGAAGGTAGACATGACCCCCATCTATGGGCTGACCATGAAACATCGTCGCTGCGAGCATTTCCAAATACAGCTGCGCTCTTCTGGGTCCGGGAGCCCCGATGCCTAGACTCTTGTCCACCTGGCCAGTCTGGGAAGCCCAAGAGACTGGTTCAGACTGGTTTAACTTCAGCCTGAAACTGACACACACGGAGAGCCTAGATCTGGCTTCTCTTCTGACTAAACCTTCTGCAAGCTGAGCACAGATAGTGAACAGAGCGGAGACATTCCTCCCTGCTCCCTGAAACGGACAGAAACTTCTGGAGTAGTGCATGAGCTGGCAGGCTCCAAAGGAAGAGACAGCCCAGGATACTGGCACTGAGGAGGCCTTACCATGTCACTTCTAGAAGGCTGAGTCCCTGGCCCCACGGGTCTGGGATGCCATGTTTGGGTATGGGGGACCACCTCTCCCTGCCCTAATTCCAGACAGACCCAACAGGGCTATGTCCTGACTTTTGTAAGTCCCCCGGTTCTTGCTCAGGAAGAGGTGAGAAGAGGCACTAGGTCCAAGGCTGGAATGAAGTAATCTATATAAAATGTCCATATAAAATGTTTTCGTTTTGGGGCTGGGAAGGTGGCTCAGTGGTAGAGCACTTGCCTTGCATGTCTGAGGCCCTGGGTTCGATTCCTCAGCACCATATAAGAAAAAAGAAAAAAAGCCAGAAGTGGCGCTGTGGCTCAAGTGGTAGAGGGCTAGCCTTGAGCTGAAGAGCTGAGGGACAGCGCTCAGGCCCAGAGTTCAGGCCCCATGACCGGACCCCCCCCCCCCACAAAAAAAGTCTTCATTTTATTTTGTGTACCTGTCTTGGGCCTTGAACACTGGGCCTGGGTGTTCCCCCTTAACTTTTTCACTCAAGGATGGCATTTTATTTTATTTTATTTTTTTTATTGTGAAAATACTGTACAGAGGGGTTACAATTACATGGGCAAGATAATGAGTACATTTCTATCAAGCATTGTAGCCTCCTCCTTTGTTTCCCTTTCCCATCCCTTCCCAGTCTCCCCCTGCACCCCCACAAGGATAGCATTTTTAAAAACAAATTTTGTCAGTCATGGGGGCTTGAACTCAGGGCCTGGGAGCTGTCTCTGAGCTTTTTCACTCAAGGCTAGAGTTCTATCACTTTGTGCCACAGCACCACTTCCAGTTTTCCGGTGGTTCATTGGAGATAAGAGTCTGGTGGGCTTTCTTGCCTGGGCTGGCTTTGAATTGTGATTCTCAGATCTCAACCTCTTAAGTAACTAGGATTATAAGTGTGAGCCATTGGCACCCAGCTAAAATGTCTATACTTAAAAAAAAAGTTTGTACACAGGGTTGGCTTTTAGAATTCTGATCTGTAGTGTGTTTGCATGCTTTCATATATCCTGCCTAAGTGCTTTGAAACCACTTCCTTAGTGCAATAGTGAACTCTAACCCAATCATGAAGGCATTTGCAGGAAAGGTCAGGGACAGCATCTAGGTTCTGAGTTCAAGCCCAGGACTGGCACGCACGCACACACACACACACACACACACACACACACACACACACACACAGAGAAAAGGAAAAGAAAACAAAAATGTGCAGGAAACTTTTACATAAGCTAAATAAAAACATTATCTGGAAACTGCAAAAACTGGAGTTTTTGAATCTTAAATGAACTCATTGCTCATCTGTGTGTGTACCTGGGGGCAGAAGGGGGGTGGTCCAGTCTTGGGCGGGGCTTCCTAGTGGGGAGAAGGAAGAGAGCTGTCAATCAAGAGGTGAGGTCCTTGCTGTCTGGCAGTGAGTCTGGAGGACAGGTAATGTCACTTCACTGCTGCCCCTTCTTCCCACACTGCTGTCCGCAGAGAGGAAGGGAATCACAGCCTCGGATCTGGACATACATGGTCTGATTCGCTGTGACCACAGATCTTCCTCCGTTCACTTTCTGAGCAAGGATCAGGTTAGGGCTGAGGACATGCATCCATTTTATTCCAGCTTTCACAGATGCCAACATGGAACTGATTGAGGTAGCATCCCCTGAACCAGAATGAACCTCTTCTTCTTTAGTTGAACTGCGAGTCTGATTCCACCAGTGGCTGCTGCGCAGTAGCTCTTAGGGTTCAGGATAGACTAAACCAGGCCCTGAGTTCAAACCCCAGTAGTGGCACCAACCACCCAACAAGCAAACAAGTACTTTAACTATGAAGGCATATAAAGACGCAAAGGAAAATGACTGGCGGGTGGCTCTCAGGACCTGGGGCTGTCCCTGAGCTCTTTTTGCTCATGGCTTGGTGCTCTACCACTTGAACCACAAGCTCCACTGCTGGCTTTTTGCTGGTTCCTGGGAACTAAGCATCTCAGGGACTTTCCTGCCCGAGTTGGCTTTGAACTGCGATCCTCAGACCTCAGCCTCCCGAGTAGCTGGGATGACAGGCGTGAGTCACGTCCTCAGGCTCAGAAAGCAGGTTTGTCCCGGATTTGCAGGACAGGATGCCAGATGGGACGCGACCTACTGCGCAGACTCCGTGGAGCAAGCTCAGGACCTAGGGACCCGAGCGGTCTTGGTGGGCTTCCGGCGCCCCGCCCTCGCCGCCTGCTTCCCGCCGCTCAAATGTCCCGCGTGCCCCGCCCACCTCCGCCCCATCTTGCGCCCCGCCCCTGGGAAAGCTCCGCCCCCACGACGCGCCCCGCCCAGTCACGGCCCCGCCCACAAGAGCGTGTCCCGCCCACTCCCCCGCCCCGCTCTCCTTTGAGCCTCGCCCCCTCCCACGTAGCCACGCCCCCTCCTGCCTCCGCTCACGCGCCCCGCCCCTCGAATCGCAGCGGAAGTGACCTCAGACGGCGAGCGCGCCGGCGTGGGGCGCGGGGGCGTTTCCGGCGGCGTCGTCCGTGGGCGAGGTGCGCAGAGCCCCTCCGTGGGTGTTTTCGCGCGTCAAGGTCGGCTCGGTGAGGTGCGCGGGGGAGCCCCGGGCCGGGCGGCGCCGAGCGGGACGCCCAGCGCGGCGGCGGCGGCCCTGCGGGCTTCCGGGCTCCCGCGGGCTCGCGTCCCGCCGTCTGGGGAGGCCGGGCCTGGTGGGCCTTGACGGCAGCCGAGGGCCTCGGAGCGCGCGGGTCCCGGGCCTGCTACCGGGGACCTGGTATTGGGGTACTGAGCCGGGGTCCCGGGGCCCTGGGAGCGGAGGCGGCCCCCGGGTCCTCGCACACCAGTGTGGGGGGGGGGGGACTGACGTCGTTCCCTGCCTCAGTTTCCCCTCGTTTTGGTGCCTCTGCTGGGACTTGGGCTCCGGGCGTGGCTGTCTGGCTGAGCGTTTTCGTTCGGAGCTGCTCTAGCGCACCACTTGGGCCGCAGCTCCATTTCCAGCCTTCCCCCCTCCCCACCCCCGGCCCCCTTTTGGCTAATTGGAAAGGGGAGTCTGGCGGGTTTTCCTGCCCCGGCTGTCATCGAGTCTCAATCCTCAGATCTCAGGTAGCTAGGATTACAGGTGTGAGCACCGGCGCCCGGCTCTCCGTTTGCCTTTCCCTTTTGAGTGCTGCACAGTGTCTGGGAAGAGCGCGGACAGCCACGAAGCCGGAGGAGGGGGGTGAGCTGGGGGGTGTGAGGGGGAGACGGGGAGGTGGCCGAGAAATCACCTGCCAGGGCACAGCTGTGGAATCCCGGCCACTTCCCTTTGATGCATCTCGGCGCCCTTGCAGGTCTGCTAGTTCTTATCGTCAGAACCTTTTGTGAGGTATTGATGATTGGCTACTTATTAGAAATGGAGGAAGTAGAGCTGTGGCCCAAGCGGTAGAGCACCAGTTCTAGGACTGGCCCGTGCATGTGTGTGTGTGTGCACACAGACGCACAACCAGGCACTGGTGGCTTCTCACCATGGTTTGTAGACAGTAGTGTCTACTAATGAAACCCTGTAGACAGTAGTGTCTACTAATGAAACCCTCTCATATCTTCCACTTTTCTTTCTTTATTGGTAATGAACCTGGGGCTTCACTTCGGGCCTGGCCCTATCCCCCAAGTTTTTTTTTTTTTTTTCTCAATGCTAATGTTACCACCACTTGAGCCGCAGCTGAACTCTCCCAGCTTTTGGTGGTTTCCTGTCCAGGCTGGCTTTGAAGCACAATCCTCACATCTCAGTCTCTTGAGTTGGTAGGATTACAAGTATTAGCCACCAACATCCTGTTTGGCATACTTGTTTTAAACTTTTATTTCAGGTTAGTTGTAGATCATATGCAGTTTTTGTTTTGTTTTTGTCCCTCCAGTCCTAGGGCTTGAATTCAGGGTCTGGGCACTGTCTCTGAGCTTTTTTTTTGTGTTTTTTTTTTTTGGGGGGGGGTCCGGTCAGGGGGCCGAACTCTAGGCCTGGGTGCTGTCCCTAAGCTCTTCAGCTCGAGGCTAGCGCTGTACCGCTTGAGCCACAGCGCCACTTCCGGCTTTTTTCCTTTTGCTTATGTGGTGCTGAGGAATCGAACCCAGGGCCTCATGCATGCAAGGCAAGCACTTTACCACTGAGCCACCTACCCAGTCCCTGCCTCTGAGCTTCTTTTGTTCAAGGCCAGCACTCTACTACTTCAGCTACAGTACCACTTCTGCCTTTTTCTGTTTATGTGGTACTGAGGAATCGAACCCAGGGTTTCATGCATGCTAGGCAAGCACTCTGCCAGTAAGCCACATTCTCAGCCCCCTCACATACTGTTTTAAGAAATTACAAGAAAATTACACAAATGTCATTATATACAGTCTGATCATTGGAAGGTCTTTGTACTTTTTTTCTCCCATGGCATGTATATGCCAGTTTGTTTGAGTGGCTGTTACCAGGTGCTGGTGCTCATGCCTGTAGTCCCAACTACTCAGAATGCTGAGATCTGAGGATTACAGTATG
Organism: Dipodomys spectabilis; assembly: GCF_019054845.1. NCBI lineage: Eukaryota > Metazoa > Chordata > Mammalia > Rodentia > Heteromyidae > Dipodomys > Dipodomys spectabilis. The sequence continues at coordinate 391,885 of NW_024871155.1, read as the reverse complement.
AAGTCATCATGGGCATGAAATATCTATGAGACGTATCTCCAGTTTACCACTGAAGAGCCTTACATGGAGTTGTGCTTCAAGTGGCAGAGTTCCAGCCTTGAGTAAAAAAGCTAAAGGAGCCAGGTGCCAGTGGCTCATGTCTGTGATCCTAGTTACTCAGGAGGCTGAGATCTGAGGATCGCAGTTCAAAGCCAGACTGGGCAGGAATGTCCTTGAGACTCTCTTATCTCCAGTTAACCACCAGAAAACCAGAAGTGGCTCTGTTGCTCGAGTAGTAGTGTGCTAGCCTTGAGCTGAAGAGCTGAGGGACAGCGTCCAGGCCCAGAGTTCAAGCCCCACTACATATGTCTTGCTGCATATGGGTTTTAGCTTACTTGTAGAGTGCATGTCTAGCTTGCACAACACCCTGTATTTGAATCCCAGCCACCAGAGAGGCATGGTTAGCAATTATATCTTGCTTAATTTTATCCAGATATTTGAGAATATTTTATAAACATCTTACTGTCAGCTAAGTTTCTGTTGTAGACAGAAAATATACTGTGTATGGTTGTGATTCTTTAGCATTTATTTATTTTTGGTGCTGGTCTTGGGGCTTGAAGTCAGGGCCAGAGTGCTGTCATTAAGTTTTGTTGGTCAATGCTGGTGCTCTACCACTTGAGCCACAGCTCCTCTGCCGAGGTTTTTGATGTGGAGATAAGAAGCCTCATAGGCTTTCCTGGGCTAGCTTCAAACCGTTGTCCTCAGATCTCAGCCTTCTAAGTAGCTAGGATGACAGGTGTGAGTTACTAGCAACCAGCAGCTGAGTCTTGTAGTTTTATCTGTCCAGCTGGCTTCGAACTATGACTCTCAGATTTCAGCCTTTTGAGTAGCTAAGATATATAGCCACTGGCTCTTTGAAAGTTTTTTTTTTTGGAGGGGGGGGTCCGGTCGTGGGGCCTGAACTCTGGGCCTGGGTGCTGTCCCTCAGCTCAAGGCTAGCGTTCTACCACTTGAACCACAATGCCACTTCTGGCTTTTTTCTTTTTGCTAATGTGGTGCTGAGGAATCGAACCCAGGGCCTCAGGCATGCAAGGCAAGCGCTCTACCACTGAGCCACCTTCCCAGCCCGAAAGTATTTTGATAATAGGTTTTTTTGAAATACAAGTGGGTTATAGTCTCAGTATAGTCTCAGTGAAATGCTGTCTGGTCAATATTATCTTTCGTGCATGCACTTTAAAGCAATTACTGCATTTTTGAACACATTTAGTAACATATATATATATATATATATATATATATTTGTTGTTGGTGGTGGTGGTCGTGTGGCTTGAACTCTGGGCCTGGGCGCTGTCCTTGCGCTCTTCAGCTCAAGGCGAGCGCTCTACCACTTGAGCCACAACGCCATTTCCGGTTTTCTAGTGGTTTATTGGAGATAAGAGTCTCACGGACTTTCCTGCCCGGGCTGGCTTTGAACCTCGATCCTCAGATCTTAGCCTCCTTTGTAGCTAGGATTGAGCCACCGGCGCCCAGCTATGTTTAGCAATATTAATGTACATATTCTTGCCAAAAATTTTTGTGGTTTTTATGCTTCATAACCTAATGATGTGCAGGAGCTGATGGTCCAGAGCCTGATGTAATATTTGTTCATTTAACCAGGGATGCGTCTGTTCCCCCAGGTGTCAGGAGTGGTTCCTTGTCCTCTCCGTGGTCTCATGGGAACCATGGCTACAGACTGGCTGGGCAGTATCGTGTCCATCAACTGCGGGGACAGCTTGGGCGTCTATCAGGGCAGAGTGTCAGCGGTGGACCAGGTCAGCCAGACCATTTCCCTCACCAGGCCTTTCCACAATGGAGTAAAGTGTCTGGTGCCAGAAGTCACCTTCAGGTGAGTCCCCATGGAGTCCCTGCATGTGGTGGGGGCAGCCTGACCTCCGCTCCGGGGCTGTGTGGTGGGGCTGGTTGGCAGGAGTAGTTAACAGTGAGCTCTGGAGGCACGGGTGTGAGCTCAGCTGCTGTCTCCCATGGACACCTGATACGGACACCAGCTGATCACCAGCTCAGCTGAGCAGCCAGGATGTCCTCACCCTTGTTTTTATTTCCTCACTCTCGTCTCCGACTGGCACGCAACCTTATGTTACTATTTATTTGTTTATTTTTTTGGGGGGGGGTCCAGTTGTGGGACCTGAACTCTGGGCCTGGGCGCTGTCCCTCAGCTCTTCAGCTCAAGGCTAGTGCTCTACCACTTGAGCCACAGCACCACTTCCGGCTTTTTTCTTTTTGCTTATGTGGTGCTGAGGAATCGAACCCAGGGCCTCAGGCATGCAAGGCAAGCGCTCTACCACTGAGCCACCTTCCCAGCCCAACCTGATGTTATTTAAATTCAGCATAACCTTGGTTTCATGCTTTCAGAGTTTTTGTTTTTTAGTCTAAATTTTGCATTATTTTTCTCACATCAAACATCCTTATCAATTTTCTTCCCCAGCATAAAAGTGTCTCTTTGTAGAATGGTATAATAGTTTATGTGTGCCTCTGTGTGTGTGTGTGTGTGTGTGTGTGTGTGTAGTGTGTATACATAAGCATGCTTGCATGCCAGTACTGGATTTAAAATCATGACTTGGTCGCTGTCCATAAACTCTTTTTTTTTTTTTTTTTTTGCTGTTCCTGGAGTTTGAACTCAGGGCCTAGGCTTAAGAGTAGTGCTTTACCACTTGAGTCACAGTCTGGCTTTTTTGGTAATTTATTGAAGATAAATCTCCTAAACTTTCATACCCTAGTTGGCTTTGAACTGTGATCCTTAGATCCTCAGCCTCAGCCTCCTGAGTAGCTAGGATTATGGACATCAGCCACCTGCACCCAGCAATCCCTGAATTTTTTTTGCTGAAGGCTAGTGCTCTTATCAGTTGAGGCACAGCTCTACTTGCAGCATTTTTGGTGGCTAATTGAGAGATAAGAGTCTCGTGGTGCCTCATGCCTGTAATCCTAGCTACTCAGAAGGCTGCAATTTGAGGATCACGGTTCAAAGCCAGCCCAGGCAGGAAAGGCCATGGGACTCTTATCTCCAATTAACCACCAGAAATTGGAAATGGAGCTGAGGCTCAAAATGGTAGAGTGCTAGCCTTCAGCAAAAAAACTCAGGGATTGCTGGGTGCTGGTGGCTCATGCCGGTAATCCTAGCTAGCACCCAGGCCCTGAGTTTGAGCCCCATGACCCCCACCCCCCAAAAAATAAAAACAGCAACAACAACTCATAGACTATTTCTGCCTGGGAGTTGGCTTCAAACCAGTCTTCAGGTCACAGCTTCCTGAGCTACCCATGCCCCACTGCTTTTAAGTTTTCTTTTCTTTTCTTTTTTTATTTTTTTGTCGGTCATGAGGCTTGAGCTCTGGGCCTGGGCTGTCCTTCGGCTCTTCAGCTCAAGGCTAGTGCTCTACCATTTGAGCCACAGTGCCACTTCCGATTTTCTAGTGGTTTATTGGAGATAAGAGTCTCATGGCCTTTCCTGAATGGGCTGGCTTTGAATTGTGATCCTCAGATCTCAGCCTCCTGAGTAGCTAGGATGACAGGTGTGAGCTACCGGTGCCTGGCTGCTTTTAGATTTTCTAGTGACCTGTGCATCCTTCTGCCATTGCACAGATTGTGTATTCGTGTTTATGGGTCTGTGGGCACCGGCAGCCTTTTGTCTCTTTGCATGGCTGTCCTGGCCTAGGCAGACATAGTATGTTCACAGTTTGTTGACTGAGCGACTGAGAGAATAAATGAATAAAGCAGAAGCCAGGCTGGGAGTGTAGCTCAGTGATGTGATTGCCTAGCATGCATGAGCCCCTGGGTTCCACTCGTCAGTACCACATAAACAAAAAAGCCAGATGTGACGCTGTGGCTCAAGTGGTAGAGCGCTAGCCTTGAGCAAAAGAAGCTCAGGGACAGTGTCCAGGCGTTGAATTCAAGCCCCAGGACTGGTGCAGCAACAACAACAAAAAGCAGAAGCCAGAACACATTCTGGAAGTCTGAGGGGATAATGTGATCATAATGAACAGCAGACTCTTGAAAACAAGTCCATGCTGTACGAATTGAATGTTGGTGTCTCTACGAGCTCTGCCACTTTCTCTGAGTTCTGCTTGTGGTATCGCTGGAATGCTGTTCTGCTAAGGGGCGGCCGTGTGTCACTGGCCCCAATGGCTTTCTTTTTATCACTATTTGGAGACTTGGACTCTTTTGTGTATTTTAGGGCAGGTGACATTACAGAACTAAAAATCTTGGAGATACCGGGTCCTGGAGACAACCACCATTTTGGGGACCTTCATCAGACAGAATCAGGCCTCTCTGGTGTTGGATACCAAATGGGTATCAGCCAGAATGGCCCAGGCAAGTTGGTCAAGAAGCCAGCCTCTTCCAGCAGTGCGCCCCAGAACATCCCAAAGAGGACAGACGCCAGGAGCCAGGACGTGGCCATCTCCCCTCAGCAGCAGTGCTCCAGGAGCTACGTGGACCGGCACGTGGAGTCCCTGAGCCAGGCCAAGAGCTTCCGCCGCCGGCACAACTCGTGTGAGCCACTCCTTGCTTCATCTCACCTCTCGGGCTGCACATCCTTTACCACTAGCACTCGAGTTATAAAAAGGGGACAAGGAGCCCGGCTCTGGTGGCTCATGTCTGTCATCCTAGCGATTCAGGAGGCTGAGATTTAAGGACTGAAGTTTGCAGTTTGAAGGCAGCCCGGGCAGGAAAGTCCAGGAAACTATGATCTCCAATAAACTCAGAAAAGGCCGGAAGTGGCGCTGTGACATAAGTGATAGAGCACTAGACTTGAGCAGAAGCAGCTCGGGGACAGTGCCTAGGCCCAGAGTTCAAGCCCCAGGACTGCCAAAAAGAAAAGAAAGAAAGTAAAAGGGTACAAAGATAGCATGGTTCAGTCACTCCAGGGCATCCTCGGGATGCTGGGCTGGTGGAGGTCACACGAGCATGCCCGGACCCTCCCCTCTCTTCTTCAGGAAATGTCAGCTATCTAATGTTCATTGACTCATCACCCACTATAGTGTTGTTTAAGTCTAACCAGTGATGGCAGTGCTGTGTGGCTGAGCGTGCACTGGAGTTCTTCAGGGAACTCTTGAGTGTCTTTTGCCTGTTACCTGACCCCATCCTTCAGAGAGCAAGTGCCTGGGGAGGAATTGGCTTTCGTTCCAGTGTCCTGTGTTTCCTTCTTCAGTAGGCCGCGAGGTGGTGTGCAGTGCTGTCCCCACGCAAGCGTCATGGCTTGCTGATTGCTGTGTGCCCACTTGGAGTCATCAGGGGTCCGCCAGGACTGGCTAGGCTTGGTGATCTTTGTGACGTGTTTGGTTGTGTGCTCGTTGTGAAGCAGGACAGACTTGCCGTTGTGCTCCTTAAATGAATAGGATTGTACTTTGAAAAAATTCTTAGTCGAAGGGAGCGGGGAGAGTGATAGAGGAGGTGACATTCCTTAAAATACATTGTAAATATATGGAAAGGTAACTGTGAAATCTGCCCCTTCCAGAACTGATAGCACCTAATGAACAACCAGTGGGAAAGGAAAAAGTTATTGCTAGCTCGGCATGGCTCAGATGGTAGAGCACCTGCCAGTAAGCACAAGGCTCCAAGTTCAAAACCCAGTACCACCTACCAGACACTGGTGGCTCTCAGTTATAATCCTAGCCGCGCAGGAGACTTGAGATCTGAGGATCACGGTTCAAAGCCAGCCCAGGTAGGAACATCTGAGACTCTTATCTCCAGTTAACTACCCAAAAGCTGGAAGTTCAGCTGTGGCTCAAGTGGTAGAGTGCTAGCCTTGGGTGAAAAAGCAGAGGCATTCCCCCAACAAAAAGACTGTTGGGCCTGGGGATGGGGCTTAGTGGTAGAGTGCTTGCTTAGCATGCATGAAGCCACGGCTTGTCAGTACCACATAAACAGAAAAAGCCGCAAGTGGTGTGGTGTGGTGGCTCAAGTGGTAGAGTAAAAGAACAGTGTCTTGTGTTCAAAACCCAGGACTAACAAAGACTATGGGTTTGTGACTTGGGCACGGTGGCTCACACAGATAATCCCGCTGCTATACAGGAGGCTGAGATCAAAAGGATTGCAATTTTAGGTCTAGGCAAAAATGTTTTTGAGACTCCCATCTCAATGGAAGAAGCTGGGCATGGTGGCACATGCTTTGCCATCCCAGCTGCAGCTAGAAGTATAAAATAGGAGGATCGTAATCCAGGCAAAGACCTGTGCAGAAAGCAAGACCCTGTTTTAAATACCAAGTGCAGAAGAGGACTGGAGGTGTGGTCAAACCCTTGGTGCCACCAAAAAGTCAGAAAAGAGCATAGATCTCTGTATAAGGGCAAAGCAGGCTTAAATCCTGTGTCAGAGCTAAACCTGGTGTCAGGGGCAGCTGAGAGGTGATCCCTCTGGAATCACGTGACTAAGATGTGTGACTGGAGTTGCTGTGAACTGCCCTGAAGAACATGGAAGGTGGAGGCTGGCGTGGAACACATTTGGATGTAGGCAGGGTTCTGTCCACGACCTTGTCCGGATTCCACGGATTTCCCTGCCGCTGCTCCTCCAGGAGATGGAATGGGGTGCAGTTCTGCCTTCATGGCGGAAGGGGCAGAGTGAGCGTGCCTGGCTTTGGGGATCCCCCATCTAATGTCATGTCCTGTTCTGCCCAGGTTCCGTGACCCTCCTGACTTTGTTTCTCTGGGTGTGCTTCCTGGAACGTGGGAGGTCATCACCGAGTGTTGTGTGCACAGGTGCCTTCTGGAGGCCTGGGGTCGCTAGACTGTGTGGGACACGTGTGCAGTGCGCCCTGTCACGTGCAGAGTGCAGGACGGAGGTCTCCGTTACAACACGTGTGGCAAATCCATGAATAAGCACATGAGGGTTGCACAACGATGGGCTAGTACCAGACGCCCTGCCTGCTCCAAAGCCTCTGTGCCAGAGGCTGGCAGGAAAGTGGCACAGGATGCGCCTAGCCCCCTCCCGTGGCTGCATGCTGGCTCCCTGTCATCCCCAGAGCCTTCGCCCTCCAACGGCCACAGCCAGCTTGCTCACTCGGCTCTGTGTGTGTGTGTGTGTGTGTGTGTGTGTGTGTGTGTGTGTGTGTGTGTGTGTGCGTGTGTGCGTGTGTGCGTGTGCGCGCGCGCAAGTGGATCAGCACAGCCGAGCGTCTAGCCTGCTGTCCTCCATCTTTCCCTGCCCTGGTGCATGTCTCCTCTGCTTTTCTCTGCACTTGAAATTCCCAAGGAGTGTTTTTTTTCCCTCTTTCCCCCCAGTAGCCGTTGGTTTGTATGGCGTGGCGCAAAGGGGTCACCAGCTACCCGCTTTTCTTCTTCCACCTTCAGGAGTCGTGCACCGTGCATTCACGTTCTCTCCAGCAATCAATGCTGCACATTGCCATCGGCCTGCTGCTGACAGCTGTGAGCTTGCCAGAGCGGGTGGCGGTGTGGCAGGGCGGATGCCAGGAGACCGGGGAGAGCTGGAACTCAGGGCCTGCGGTGCTCGGCTCTTTATTCTGGGATCTTTCTTTATTTGTATTTTTTTTTGAACTCAGGGCCTGTGTGCTTGTTCTGAGCTACTCTTGCTCAAGGCTAGTGCTCCACCACTTGAGCCACAGCTCCGTTTTTGGCTTTTTGTTTTTGCTAGCTTATTGGAGGTAAGAGTCTCATGGACTTTCTTGCCCAGGCTGGCTTTGAACCATCACCCTCAGATCTCAGCCCCCCCAAGTAGCTGCACTGACAGACGTGAGCGTCCTTGTGGATCTGTCTCCTGGCCTGTGGAGCTGGGTTTCCTGTGAGCCATCGCTTCTCCCCCGGCCCTTTCTTCTGTGTGTGGTGGTGTGCAGTGGTTATGTGTTTCGTCTCCCCATGTAGTTGTGTTTACTTCATGTGTGTTGGTGTTGTGCATGTCTGCACCTGCCTTGAAACCCTAGCCCCCAATGCCCACCTGCATTCTTTTTTTGTTGGTTGTGGGGCTTGAATTCTGAGCCTTAGGCATTGTCCCTGAGCTCTTCTACTCAAGGTGAGCCCTCTACCACCTGAGCCACAGCACCACTTCTGGTTTTCTGGTGGCTAATTAGATGAGAGTGTCATGGACGTTCCTGCCTGGACTGGCTTTGAACCACGATACTCAGATCTCAGTCTCCTGAGTAGCTAGGATCTCAGGCGTGAGCCATTGGCACCCAGTGTCCACCTGCATTGTTGTTCTCCACTTTTTCCTGCTGCCCTTTTTTTTTTTTTTTTTTTGGTGATCATGGGGCTTGAACTCTGGGCTTGGGCACTGTTCTTCAGCTCAAGGCGAGCGCTCTACCGCTTGAGCCACACCATCACTTCCGGTTTTCCAGTGGTTTATTGGAGATAAGTGTCTCACGGACTTTTCTGCCTGGGCTGGCTTTGGACTGTGATCCTCAGATCTCAGCCTCCTGAGTAGCTAGGATTACAGGCGTGAGCACCAGTGCTTTGCAGCTTGCTGGCATTTCTTTTTTTTTTTTTTTGGTCGGTCCTGGGGCTTGAACTCTGGGCCTGGGCGCTGTCCCTCAGCTCTTCAGCTCAAGGCGAGCGCTCTACTACTTGAGCTACAGCGCCACTTCCGGTTTTCTGGTGGTTTACTGGAGATAGGAGTCTCACGGTCTCTCCTGCCCGGGCTGGCTTTGAACCGCGATCCTCAGATCTCAGCCTCCTGAGTAGCTAGGATTACAGGCTTGAGCCACCAGCGCCCGGCTTGCATTTCTTTTTTTGTTGTTGTTGTTGGTCTGGGGCCTGAACTCTGGGCCTGGGCGCTGTCCCTCAGCTCTTCAGCTCAAGGCTAGAGCTCTACCACTTGAGCCACAGCGCCACTTCCAGCTTTTTCAGCTTATGTGGTGCTGAGGAATCGAACCCAGGGCCTCATGCGTGCAAGGCAAGCACTCTACCACGGAGCCACCTTCCCAGCCCCTCATCTTGTGTTTTGATGCATCTGTTTGGATCTCCAAATTTAGCAGAGACTTGTGGTCTACCAGGCTAGACGTGGGTGAGAGGTGTGAATGGCGTGGACTCTGCCATCTGTGGGTATAGAAGCTCCTTAGGGTGAGAACAAGAACTTGGCTTCCTCAACAGGGCAGTGTGGTGAGAGGCACGTGCTGGTGGCTGTGCCAGTGTGAGGCGGAAACGTGCATCAGGAGGCTGAGGCGTGCGCACACATTCCTGTGGTGTAATCTATCATCTGTGCAGCCACAGAGAGAGAGGGATCTGGAGAGCTCCGTCATACGATGAGAAGATGCTCCCTTGCTAGGAAACAGTAGTTTTTTTGTCTTATGTGCTGGTATTGAGGCTTGAACTCAGGGCCTCTCATTCCCTCTCCCTTAGTTGATTGCTCATGGCTGACACTGCCAGTTGAGGCTGACATTCTACCATCTGAGCCATGCCTCCCATTCAGCATTTTGCTAGTTGGTTGGAGAAGAGCCACAGACTTGTCTGGCTAGGCTGGCTTTGAGCTGATCTCCAGGTCTTATCCTCTTGAGCAGCGAGGATTACAGGGATGAGCCATGGTGCCCAGCCAGGGCCATGGGCTGTCCATTCTGTGTTCCTTGGCGGTGGTTGGACGATGTCTGACATGGGCTATCTTACGGGGTTTGTGCTGGTTTTTGCTACTTGCAGGTTTCAGAACCGCTTCCCTTCCCGTGATTATTACTGCACTGTCCCCATTTCCCACTTGTATCTGGCACTGACCCACGGGATCCTCCTCCAGGGTCATCTAGTAGCCGACACCCGAGCCAGGCCACGCCAAAGAAAAGCGGCCTGAAGAATGGCCAGATGAAGAGCAAGGACGATGAGTGCTTCGGGGACGACATCGACGAGATCCCGGACACGGACTTCGACTTCGAGGGGAACCTGGCCCTCTTCGACAAGGCGGCTGTGTTCGAGGAGATCGACACGTACGAGAGGCGGGGGGGCACCCGCTCCCGGGGCGTCCCGAGCGAGAGGCCCACGCGGTACCGGCACGACGAGAACATCCTGGAGGCCGAGCCCATCGTCTACCGCCGCATCACTGTGCCCCACCGCGGCGGCAGGGAGTTCTGCACCGGTGAGCGCCGGCCCGCCGGCCTTTGCGTGCTTAGCGTTTGCCCAGTTGCGAGGAGTAGACACACACACTCCCAGATCCGGTATGGGATCCGTAGGGATGGTGGACGCCTCGATCAGGTGGTCGGATCTGTGGGGAGCACGGACGCCCAGGTCAGGCCGTTGGATGGGCTCTCACGCCGCCTTCCTGCTGCCGCCTCTGCGTGGTACCCAGAAGTGATGACGGAGATGGAGGCTCGGTTTCCCCGCTTGTCCTGGTCTCCTTGAGGCCTCGCAGGATGGCCGAGCGTTTGGCTGGCTCGAGTCACGAGGTGGCAAGGTAGTGTGTTGGTAGTCACGGAGGCCTGGGAGTGTAACAATGGTTGACTTCTGTTTCCTCCGTGCTTTGTGTGTTTGTGGGTCAGTCCTAGGCTAGAGCTCAGGGCCTGGGCCCTGTTCCTGAACTTTTGTGTTCAAGGCCAGTGCTCTGCCACTGGAGCCACACCTCCACTTCTGGCTTTTTGCTAGTTAATTGGAGATAGCCTCATGGACTTTGCTGCCCGGGCTGGCTTCAAACCATCGTCCTCAGGTCTCAGTTGCCTGAGTAGCTGGGATGACAGGTGGGAGCCAGTGCGTAGCCATACTGCTGTTTTGAGTGTGAGTGTGGTACTAGGTTTGAACCCAGAGCCTCTTCTGCTGGATAGGCGTCTTTCAGTTGAGCTATGCTTCCAGCCCCAGCCCTTTTTCCTTTGCTTATTTTTGAGATAGGATCTAGCTGTGTGCTCAGGTCAGCCTGGACTGCAGTCCTCTTATTTATACTTGGCGTTTTTAGCTGGGCCGACAGGCACATACCACTGCCCGTTGACACGGGGTCTCATGCATTTTTTTTTTTTTTTGGTCATGGGGCTTGAACTCTGGGCCTGGGCGCTGTCCCTCAGCTCTTCAGCTCAAGGTGAGCGCTCTACCACTTGAGCCACAGCGCCACTTCTGGTTTTCTAATGCTTTATTGGAGAGAAGAGTCTCGTGGACTTTCCTGCCCAGGCTGGCTTTGAACTCCCATCTTCAAGTCTAGTCTCCTGAGTAGCTAGGATGACAGGCGTGAGCCACCGGCGCCCGGCTCTCATGCACTTTTGACCAGGTTCACATCAAACATGCTTCTCTTGATCTTGGGCTCTTTTGAGTAGGATTACAGGCGTGAGCCACCCTGCCTGGCTGGATTTTCATGATGGAAGTGGAAGTTCTCTTCTCACGGGACTCCTGTCCTGTAACGGCTGCTGACACAGCTCAGCACATGCGGTGGTCTTGTCCTTGGCCCTTGTGTGTGGCCTGTGACACGCGTAGGGACGGCCAGCAGCGCTGGGCAGTGTGGTTTCCTCTGTGTCCCCAGTGGAGAGGCTGACGCCCGAGGCCCTTCCTGCACTGCTTGGAGTGGATGGAGCGACTTCTGTCTTTCCCACTGATTCCTTCCGTGCATGGCGTGCATGGCTGCCCAGCTGCAGGCTCCAGCCTCGGCAAGTTACAATAGAAGATAAAACCACAGCTCCTCAGGAGCTGAGAGCTGAGGATCACAGTTCAAAGCCAGCCCTGATAGGAAAGTCTGTGGGACTCATCTCTAACCAAGCACAAAAGAGCCAGATGAGGCGCTGTGGCTCAAGCGCCATTCTCCATTTTTCCTGATGCGGCTGTGAAGCCTGCGGTGGCCAAGGCTTTCCCTGGCCGCTGTGGGTGCGTCCAGGGCAGGCTGGGCTCCGGGGCGGAGCTGCGTGGTTCTGATCGCATCTCGTCCTCCAGAAGTGGCCCGTGGAGGCTGCTCCGCGCGGTGCTGGCTGCCGGTGCAGGACGCTCCGGAGGCAGATGCGGATCTGTGCAACGCTCTTGGGTCCTTGGACGGGGCGGCTGTTTCCGCAGGCACGGGCCGCGGCCGCTCTGCGCGCCTCTCCGGCGGACAGTGTCTGGTTCCCCTGTGCGCTCCCCCTACCGATCAGGCTCCCAGGATCCGGACTTGGACCTCGAAATTCTGTGGGGACAGATGTGCGTGTGCACACGTGTGTGTCCTCAGTGTGAGCGCTGTGCACTCAGTGAGGGGCCCAGAGAACACAGGGGGGCGGGAAGCTTCCAAAGACTTTCCACTCATTACTTCAAATTCCAAACGCAGTGCTTAGGGACAGCTCGGGGCGGGGCGGTGCTGCTGCGTCTGTGTGACGCGCGACTGGCGTGTGGCGTGGGTGGTGGCCTGCATGGTGGTGCGGCAGCGTGGCGTGGTGGTGGCATGCTTGGCTAGTGTGCATCAAGCTGTGGGCTCAACCTTAAGCGCTACAGGAAGGTGAGACTCCATTTCCAATGAAGCAACAAAAAAGCTAGACTGGCGGCATGGCTCCAGGGGTAGAGCGCCAGCAGAGCAAGCAGGCTGAGCCAGGCAAAGCCCTCGATCCAAGCCCCGTACTGGCCCAGAGAGAGAGAGTTCGGGTGGATCTGGGGATGAATGTGCACATCTAGGAAGCACTCTGGGCGTGCTTCTGGGGGTGTATGTGGGCATGTGTGTGGGTCTGGGGGTGTCGGTGGCTGGGGCAGGTCGCAGGGTCGGCCGATATCAGTTGCTGCCGCACAACGTGCAGCAGCAGCAGCTCAGTATGCAGCCGGCCGTGATTGGTGGTTTGGAAAGTGTGAGGAGCCCTCGTGCCCCATGCACTGCCCTAAACAGAGCCGGTGCCCGGCCGGGCGCCACCCGCCACAGCGGCCGCTGCAGTCGCTCATGCTCACATGGTGATTCTGCCAGCCGGGCGCCAGCGGCTCCGCCTGCCATCCCAGCCACGCTCAGGCTGAGGTGTGGAGGGACGGGTGGGGCAGCGCCTTCATGAGGGCCGGCGGCGAGGGTGGTGGTGTTGGGGTGCAGTGTACATGGCCACGCGCCCATGCCTTGCTGCTCTCTCGCCACAGACTCGGGCCTGGTGGTGCCCAGCGTCTCGTACGAGCTGCACAAGAAGCTGCTATCAGTGGCTGAGAAGCACGGGCTGACGCTGGAGCGGAGGCTGGAGATGACCGGCGTGTGCGCCAGCCAGATGGCGCTCACCCTCCTCGGGGGCCCCAACAGGTGAGCCCTCCCGTGCGCGTGCCGCAGCTCGCCACGGGCTCCTCACCGCGTGAATGGAACCCAGTGCGAATCTTGCGGCTTGGAGCGTGCCGCAGGCCGGGCAGCTTTTCCCGTGGCCTTCACACAGTCCCTGCTGCGGTCCCCGGAGCGCTGGCTCGGAAGCGGCCTTGAGTGGATGGGGAGTTGCGGCCCGAGGCCTCCTACAACCCAGTTCCAGTGCGCAGCTGAGTGTCCTGGGAGAAGCACAGGCGCCTGCTGCTTTCTTTTCTTTTTTTTTGGGTCCGGTCGTGGGCCCTGAACTCTGGGCCTGGGGCTGTCCCTCAGCTCTTCAGCTCAAGGCTAGCACTCTACCACTTGAGCCACAGCGCCACTTCCGGCTTTTTTCTTATGTGGTGCTGAGGAATCGAACCCAGGGCCTCATGCATGCAAGGCAAGCGCTCTACCACTGAGCCACCTTCCCAGCCCCTGCTTTATTTTCTTTTCACTCTTTCTGCTGCCTATTCTGGAGCTTGAACTCAGTATCTGGGCACTGTCCCTGCATTTTTCTGCTAAGGGCTGGTGTTCTACAACTTGTATAGCTCTACTTCTGGCTTTTTGCTGATTTATTGGAGATAATAGTCTCATGCAGCTGGGCGCTGGTGGCTCATGCCTATTATCTAGTTTACTCAGGAGGCTGAGATCTGAGGATCATGGTTTGAAGCCAGATGGGCAGGAAAGTCCCTGAGACTTTGTCTGGTCGTGGGGCCTGAACTCTGGGCCTGGGCGCTGTCCCTCAGCTCACCTCAAAGCTAGCGCTCTACCACTTGAGTCACAGCGCCACTTCCGGCTTTTTTTTTCTTTTTGCTTATGTGTTGCTGAGGAATTGAACTCAGGGCTTCATGCATGCAAGGCAAGTGCTCTACCACTGAACCACCTTCCCAGCCTGACTCTTATGTCTAGTAAACTACTCAAAAAAGCTGGAAGTGGTGCTGTGGCTCAAGTGGTCAAGCATTTGTCTTGAGCAAAAAAGCTCAGGACTGACACAGGAAAAAAAAATGTCTCATGGACTTTTCTGCCCAGGCTGGCTTTGAACCTTGACCTCAGATCTGAGCCTCCAGTGCCCAGCCAGTCATGGCCTCTGTCCCCCCTCCAGGTTGAATCCTAAGAATGTGCACCAGAGGCCGGCGGTGGCCGTGCTGTGTGGGCCGCATGTGAAGGGCGCTCAGGGCATCAGCTGCGGGCGGCACCTCGCCAACCACGACGTGCAGGTCATCCTCTTCCTGCCCAACTTCGTCAAGATGCTGGAGTCCATCACCAACGAGCTGTCCCTCTTCAGCAAGACCCAAGGCCAGCAGGTGTCCAGCCTCAAAGGTGAGCGCCGGGGCTGGCGCCCCTTCGGGAGGCCTGGGTGCAGGCCATGCTTCCTGTCCAGCAGCGCCCCCAGTGGTGACAGGCAGGAAAGCAAATGTGCTTGCAAGTCCCTTGGCCGCCTCCTCCCTGAGCCTCACCTTTCCCTGCCTCTGGGACGGCTGCTGCTGCGCTAGGTTCAGTTGTGGCTTGGCTTTCTGTGGTGCTTACACTGGGAGGGGTCAGGAGATGGGGCGTTCACGGTGTTTGTGGGTCACAGGTCTGGGCTTGAGAAGGGGAGAGGCCCTTGGGAGTCAGGAGAGGCTGATCTCATCTTCCGTGTGCTGGGAGCACAGGGCCCCAAGACACTGAGTCAGGGGCCATGGAGTGACCCCCTTCTTCCCCCCGCTCCCCTGCTCGGACCACTGGCTCCGCCCTGGTGGAGCTCTGTTCTGGCTCCTTTCCCATGCTCTCTCTGCACCCCCAGATCTGCCCACCAGCCCCGTGGACCTGGTCATCAACTGCCTGGACTGCCCCGAGAACGCCTTCCTGCGGGACCAGCCCTGGTACAAGGCGGCTGTGGCCTGGGCCAACCAGAACCGGGCTCCGGTGCTGAGCATTGACCCGCCGGTGCACGAGCTGGAGCAGGGCATCGACGCCAAGTGGTCCCTGGCGCTGGGGCTGCCGCTGCCGCTGGGGGAGCGCGCCGGCCGCGTCTACCTGTGCGACATCGGCATCCCGCAGCAGGTGTTCCAGGAGGCGGGCATCAGCTACCACTCGCCCTTCGGCTGCAAGTTCGTCATCCCGCTACACTCGGCCTAGGCCCCGGGCCCCACCGTGCTCTGTGCCCGCACTTGCGGGGCTTTGTTTACAGAACAGGCAGCTCAGACTGTTTCAGGTTTACAGCCCCGGCTCCAGCTCGCGCCTTTGGGGCCTGGTGACATGGCCCACGCCTCAGTGGTGACTCTGTGTCCCCCTCCCCCCACCCCTCCTTGAACCCCAGACACTTGACTGGCCACCAGAGGGCACTGCCCTGGCCCCTCCATCGCTGGACTGGCGCTTGGCCTCGCCTCTGCAGGACTGGCATTCTCGTCTTTGCATTCCATCAGAGGCCGCGCGGGCAGCTGGCGCTGGGGCAGGAGAGAGGACTGCAGCAGGTGACATCAACTCTGTGGTCGAGCCAGTGTGCGCTTGCCTGCAGCTTCCGCTGGGCTGGGCCCAGATGCTCGGGGTGCAGCTTTTATATAGCAGTCTTGGGGGGGCCCAGGGGAGCCTGGTGCTTTTGCCCACTGCCCCTGTGGTCGCACCCCACTCCCGCCCATCCGCGCTGCCGTCACCCGGGCTGCTCCAGTTCTCACCAGCATCTGAACTTCGGTCATCAGGCAGATGCCAAAAGGTGGCTGGCTCCACCCAGCTTGCCTGTGGGGTCACCGAGGGGCCCCGGCCCACCCAGCTGTGCCGGAAGCGCCAGCTGTTCCGGCCCCACCCTGCAAAGGACCTGGGGCTTGTGCTTAAAGCCTTATTCAGGACTCAGGTGTCCTTGTGCTGTGCCCATGAAGGACAGGCCGGCTTCTTGAGGGGTGCAGGCACGGGGGTGGACTGGCACCCTGGACTTGCAGGAGTTGGTGGGGCAAGGGCTGGTCTCCACCCGAGGGTGTCAGCGAGGGAGGGCCTCTGTTTAGAATCAGCGCCTCACGGCCCCAGCGTGGGGGCGGCGGGGGGAGAAGCGGGGCACATGCCCCTGGGCACTGCCTGCCACACTGGGGCCAGGGAAAAAACCAGAACTGGAACCTGCTGTCAGTGCATAGCTGCGGGGATTTGTGCCCATATTTGCCCTGCCTGGAGAAGGCCCCCTGGGGTCCAGATCAGGTGGTGAAGCCCTGTAGCTCTTGGGGAACCATAACTAGCACCCCAATAAAGCTGTGATCAGGACCTGTGTGTGTGTGTGTGCTCAGTAGGCCGCGGTGTCCAGACTCCCTGGCCCAAGCCCCGCTCCATAGACGGCGGCTGGTGGGGCGCGTAAGGTAGATTCCGCCGGCCAGTCCCGGGGCCAGCGCCACCCGCTCCTTAGCCAAGCTGCCCCGCCCACAGGCTCACTTGGGTTTCCACAGGCTGAGCTGCTATGTGTCTTTATGGGGGGGGGGGGCCCCCCGCGAGCCTTGAGATGGATGCATGTGCCAAAGTTACAAACAGTAAGAAACACTTTATTATAACTTTACAACATATAAATAGCTGGGGTCAAATCTGTGCTTTCTGGCCGCTGGCCCCGCCCC
Source organism: Dipodomys spectabilis (assembly GCF_019054845.1). Lineage (NCBI taxonomy): Eukaryota > Metazoa > Chordata > Mammalia > Rodentia > Heteromyidae > Dipodomys > Dipodomys spectabilis. Next base: position 375,191 of record NW_024871155.1, on the reverse strand, counting down.
CACGGGCCCCCTCAGCCCGCGCTGTCCCGCCGTGGTGTCCTGCGGTGGCCGCTGCCCATTGCAGCACCAGCCGAGACCTAGGGGGAGGCTGGAGGAAGGCCGCAGTCCCGCTCCGTGTCAGCACCGGCCCGCGCCTGTCATCTGCTGGGGTTGCGGCTACTGTGTAAGGATCGCTCCTCGGGGGTCAGGCCGGCGAAGAAGGGGTGCAGCAGGGCCTCGGCCAGGGTGATGCGCTGGGCAGGGTCGAACTCGAGCATGCGCCGCATGAGGTCGAACAGCAGCACGTGTTCCGGGGAGTCCTGCAGCATGTAGCTCTGCAGGCAAAGGCAGCACCTCAGCACACGGGCAGCAGATCCTCGGTCCGTGCAGGCCCACGGCTGAGCAGAGCAACCCTGAAGCCTGTGTGTCTGGGCGCCCGGTCTCCCCTCAGTCCTGCCCGGTTCCTCTTTACAGGAGGGAGGAGGGGGGGCTCTCCCTGTGGCCCCTCTGTGTCCACAGCCAACACTGACCTTGAGCGGCTTGCAGTTCTCCTTCACGTAGCGCCCGTCCGAGCTGTCCTCGTCCCACACCAGGCCGCCCTTGTAGAAGTACTTCTGCTTCCTGCCAGCAAGTGCCGCATGGGTCAGGGGGGGCTTGGGCAGGAGCCCCTGAGACCACCACGGTGTGCGGCAAGGGCTCCCCCTCCCTGCAGCCTAGATACCTGGTGCGGTGGATCATGTGCGAGGGGATGGGCCCCAGGATCTTCTCCATCATCACCAGGTGCTCGCGGTTCTCGTGGGTCTGCAGTGGAGACAGCGCGCAGGGGTGAGGGGTCTGCCTGCCCATCTCCCGGCCTTGCCCAGTCCTCCAACCCCAGCGTCTGGCCTTCAGCCTCCGGCCCCCTCCCCCCCGCCCCTCCCCGCCGGGGGACGCACCTGGAAGAGCGTGAAGCCGCGGTAGTACTCGAAGAGGATGCAGCCGATGCTCCACACGTCACAGGGCTGCGACCACCCCAGCTCTGCAAGTGGACACGGGGCGTGGCTAGCGGGCCCCGGGGCCTGGGTGCGGCGCGGCTGGCAGGGCTCTGGCCGAGGCGGACCCGACCGCAAGGGCAGGGCAGCCGCCTGTGCCTGGTGACGTGGTGCTGCCCGGCGCGGGCTGCAGACGCCCAGGCACGCCATCCTGTCACTCACCAAGGATCACCTCGGGTGGCCGGTAGTGGCGGGTGGCTACAATGGTGGTGTGGTGCTCATGGTCAAAGGTGGCACTGCCAAAGTCGGCCACGCGGATGCTGGTGTTCTTCACAGACTTCTCCTCGCAGCTCTGCGGTGACAGCCAGTCAGTGCCACGCCCCTGCCACCGGCGCCACGCCCCCTGCCACCGGCGCCACGCCCCCTGCCACCGGCGCCACGCCCCTCCCACCTGCCCCTGCGCCGCACCTTGTGCTCGTTGTAGAGCGTTTCAAACTCTGAGTTCACAAACAGGATGTTCTCCGGCTTCAGGTCCGTGTGTGTCAGCTGGTTCTCGTGCAGAACTGCAGAGGGGTGCGGAGGGCGGGCACTGAGACCTGGGTCCCCTCTTCCCAGGGTATCCCGCCCACTCTTATCCTGGCCCCCAGCACCGCCTTGGCAAGGCCCATGGCGTGGAGACCGCGGTGGCCTGCCGAGAGGCTGACGGACAGCCGCAAGGCCTGCACCAAGCACGGAGCGTCCCGCGGGCAGGGGAGCTGTGGCGGTCATTTGGCATCCTTGGCTGCGACCGCCAATCCCCCTTGTCGGCCTGGCAAAGGTGGCACCGAGCTCAGGACTCAGCCAGGCCCACCAGACCGTCGCTGAGCCGCCCTGCTGGCCGCCCGATCCGCCACCTCCCCTCCCCTCCCCCTGTCCGGACAGGCGCACTGTGCAGTCGCCTTCTACCTCCTCCCTCGGGGAAGGAGGCGGGATGGCCGCTGGCCAGTTCCCAGCAGGACCTGAAGGACCCCGCCCCGGCTTGCGGCCCGCACTCACAGCGCAGGGCGTGGCACAGCTGGTAGGCCATGTGGCGCACGTGGGGCAGCGGGTAGGGCTGGAAGTTGTTCTCCTTCAGGAACTCGAAGGTGTTCTTGCCCAGGAGCTCGAAGGCGATGCACATGTGGCCGTGGAAGTTGAACCAGTCCGACATGAGGACGCACAGGCTAGGAGAGCACGGGGGACTCAGGCTCTGTGCGGGGCTCCCCAGCTGCCGTCCCCGAGTGTGCTCTGAAGAGAACCGGGCGCCCACTGAGGGCTCCCACGCAGACACCCGGCCGCCGACCCAGCATCGCGGACCGGGCGCGGGTCACAAGGCCCAGGGCAGGGCGGCGCGGGGCGCAGGGCGCAGGGGTGCGGAGCTGCTCCGCCAGCCTCCCGGCCGGAGGCCACACTCACAACTTGTTCTCCTTGTCCTTCTCCTTGATCTTCTTGAGCACGTTGATCTCCAGGCGCGCGGCCTCGCGGTACTTGCCCACATTGCGGATGATCTTCAGGGCGACCTGGGACTTCCCTCTGGGGCAGAAGGGAACACCCGTTAGCAGCCGCATGGGTCCCCCCAAACTCCTGCCTGCACCACGTCCCAGGCCACCTATGTGCAGTCCCCCCGTAAACCCTGCAACGCAAGCCTTGGCCGCCTTGTGTTCTGGGCTGCTTGCAACTTCCAGCGCTGGCGGAGTGTGGCGCTGGCACCGAGCACACGCCCCGCACAAACCCGCTGCGGCAGCTGCGGCCCCTGGGGCAAGGCCTCAGCAGGGGGTGCTCACGGAGGCCAGGCTACACCCCCCCCCCCCCCCCGCACCACAGCCTCCAGTTAAGATTATTGGGGCCCAGTAACTCTGTACCCCATGCCAGCAGCCTGCACGCAGAATCGTAAAGGGCACGCTTGAAGCTCGCCCGCAGGCCCACCTTCCCACAGCGCTCGTCCAGACGCCGGCAGGGCGTGGGGAGATGGCACCCTCCCCTGCCCCGTTCTCAGGGCAGCCACAGGCTTCTGGGGAGCCTCTACTCTAACCTCCTCCGGACAAGGGCCTCCCGCGCACGTCCCCCACTTTGCTGACCCTGTGTCTGCCCGGGAGCGGCTCTGGGGGCTCAGCTGGGATCGTGTGGCTGCTCTGTGGCCGCTGCCAGATCCACCCCTCCCTGCCACTGGGGACCTGAGGAGTGGGGCTTAGGCGGGAGCCTGGAGGAAGTGTCCGTCCGTCTGGGAAGTCTATCAGTGAATGGGCTGTGCCAGCCGCACTGGCGGGCCGGCTCTGCCACTGAGGCCAGGCAGGAAGCTCGAGAGGGCTGAGGGCAAGCAGGGGCGCACAGGACGCCCAGCGACAGAGCTGCAGAGCTACCGCAACGAGAGGCTGAACACGGGGAGCCAGGACTCGGGAGGGGCGGGCGTGGGCACAGAGAGGCTGAACACGGGGAGCCAGGACTCGGGAGGGGTGGGCGTGGGCACAGTGCGCAGCCTCTCCGCGCACTCAGAAGGGATCACACAGAACCAGGCACCAGCGGCGCACGCCTGGAATCCTAGCTACTGGGGAGGCTGAGATCTGAGGATGGTGGCTCTAAGCAGCCAAGGCAGAAATGTCTGTGAGACTCTTATGTCCAATGAACCACACACACAAAGATGGAAGTGGAGCTGTGGCTCAAGTGGCACAACACCAGCCTGGAGCAAAAGAGCTCAGGGACAAGTGCCCAGACCATGAGTTCAAGCCCTGGGACTGGAAGGCGGCAGTGGAATGGCCGAAGGCTTCTGGGCTGGACCTGCTCGGCCTCGGGCAGGCTGGGGCTAGCAGCGCGCCCAACCCTGCCCAGCCAAGACCCTGAGGAGCTCCCAGCAATCGGCTCCTGGGCACAGAGGGCCGGGGCCTGGGCTGGCGAAGGGGAGCTGGGCAGAGGTGTGGGCCGGCGTGGAGGGTGCGGAGGCCCCAGGCCTGCGGAACCCCTTGGTTTCCTCCATATTTCAGGAGCCCACGCGAGCCCGGGCCTGGCAGGGTGCACAGGCGCTATGCTACGCTCCCGAGAGGGAGAGCTCCGACAGCCGTCTCCACTGAGAGCCTCCCGCTGGCGCTTCCCAGAAGGACCGCACTGCAGCCGGCGCGCTGGCCGGCTCGCTCACCTGGCGTGGTCCAGGCACTCCACCACCTTGCCAAAGGTGCCTTCGCCCAGGTTCCCCACGATCTCATCTACAAGAGAGAAGAGGCTGGGCGTGAGCGTCCGGAGGGCGGGAGGCTGGCGGCTCCTGCAAGTTCACAGCATTCAAGTTCTCAAACACAAATTAAGGTTTCTCTCTCCCTGCTACACTCTTAAACAGCAGTTGCTAGCGTCTGAGCCATTCAGGCAATTACTGGTGGCCCCCCTAGGGCAGCACGCGCACAGGGCCCTCCACGCGGGAGCGGCCCGTCTAGCAAGGGGTAGGAAGTAGAGGTAAAGTTTACGAAAGGTGGCTGTACATCGCTCCTGGAGCCAGTCGCCGATCCGGCACACCAGGTGGCCCTCCTTGTCATCTTCAACACTCCGGCTGCTGCGCTTACTGCTCTGTTGGCTTCTCTGCATGCACCGCCCCCCGAAACGCCATCCGACCAATCGCATGGTGGGCGGTTCCGATTGACAGAATGAGGTGTCAGTCAAAGGCAGAGGTGGAGACGGTGAGGAGCCGGTGGGTTGGTTGGTTGGATTTTCCAGATCCCAGCATTTCATAAGGCACACAGCATATATAACGATAGGGATATTGCAAGGGACACGTCAAGACACAAACTGACTTCAAAACAGAAAAGTAAAAACAGCTACAGGTATGTAAAGAAAACTCGGACATTAGCTATAAGAGGAACGTCGCAAGTGCTCAGAAAGATGTCTGGCCTCTGCAGCCGAGGGGCCAGGTCCTCAGAACGGCCGCAGCCCTGCCTCTCTGCTCTGCTCGGCTCTCTGCTCTCCTCTCTCCCGTATGTCCCCACCCCGGGCCCTCTCCTGGAGCCCAGGGCCAGCACCGAAGACACAGTGAGAGAGAGGAAACGGCGCAAGAAGGCAGCTGGCTCCGCCGGGCCCAGCACCCGGGCCAGCGGCCGGCGCAGAGCGGTCGCAGCTCCTCCCAGCTCGGCAGCAGCCCATCCAGCCTGTCCCTGCCCGCTTCCGCTTGCCCACATGGCCTGGCACTTGCCTGACAGCTGCCAAACTGCCACCTGCCCCAGATGGCACCCCTGGCCAGATTGCCACTAACTTCCACAAACGGCCACCAGCAGTGGCCCTCCTGCCACCAGTCTCGCAGGACACCAACCTGGCCAGGTTCTTTCCAGGCCTCCTACCACGATGGCCCACACAGGCCCCGGGCCAGCTCCTGGCCACGCTGCTCACAGGCCAGGCCCATCCCACGGCGACAGAGGGCACCATAAAGCAGCTGCAGAGTCACAGACTTATACTGCCACCCTGTGGCCAAGCGTGGTACTGTACGCTCACCCACACAAGTCAACCTGCTAGCCGTGGCCCAAGAAGTCACAGACAGAGCTGGGCAGAGACCCAGCTGGACCCTCCGCGGCTTTGGGCAGGACAAGGGCCAGGAGAAAAGAACACAGCATCTAACCTCAGAAACACCCTCTGCCTCTCCCCCTGGGGGCCGAGTGCAGCATGGGCTCCAGGGCTCTCCGCACTACAACACCGGCCAGGCCTCGCTTCACACAGGGCCTGCAACAAGACGAGGCCCCTTGTGCCATTTCCTCTGGTGAGCCGGTACACAGGCAGCTGACCCTTCTATAAAGCAGCGAGGCTGAGGACGTCACAAGAGGCAGTTCCGACCTGAGCTGACTGATTGGGCGTGAGGGCACACAGCTATACTTGGAAGGATGAGCCCAGGAGTTCAAGACCACTTTGGACAGTACAGTAAAACTCCATACCAAACACAAGGGAGGGCTGGAGAATCCAGCGGTGGTACCCGGCACTCAGGAGGCTCAGGCAGCAGGATCATGAGTTCAAGGTCAGCCTGGATCGCATGATAAGACCTTGTCTTGGGGACTCAGGTCGGAGGTACGCCTAGTGTACATGAGGCCCTGGGTTGGATTCCCAGGCAAAGCAGCAGGGAAAAAAAACAAACAACTTTTAAAAGAAAAAGAACCTAAGCTGCCCGGCAGGTAAGTGGCACGTGAGAAGCTCTCAGCCTGAGTGCGGGGATCTCGCACGGATGGGCCCGGCCACACAGCCAGCCCGAGACACATGGGGGCCCTTCCTGGCCGTGTGGGCCACACGCTCTGTGCCTCAAGCAAGCATCAGACATAGACAGGCTGGGGACCAGCCAGCGCCGGCGCCAAAGCCCCTGTGCCTGCCACAGGCACAGGGCCAGAAGCCAGGGGGCCAAGCCCCCTGCACGGACGGCACGCACACGCACACACGCACACACACGCACACCAGTGCGCATGCACAGTGTGGACAGGGCTGGCACACTCACTGGGACCAGCCAGCCTGAGATCACAGGGAGAGGCGAGGCCTTTGGGCCCCAGCCGGCACACTCTGGCTGCCACTCACCGAGGAGGCGCTGCTACAAGACCTGGTGCGCCGTTTGTGGCAGTGATGCGCGTGCTTGCGAGTCCGGTACGGGGCCCTCTCCCGCGAACGCCGCCGATGCCGAGACCGAGAAGTCCCGTAGCAGTCCTCCCCAAAGGACGAGCTCCGCTCCTCACACCGGTACGTGGCGCTGTCCCGATGCTCCCGGTATCTCCTCTGGTAGGGCAGGCGGTCATGGCTGCCAAGAGGAGGATGGGACACTGGTTAGGGGGACCAGCCTGGTCCCAGGGGCAAGAGGCCCTGGGGAGAGCCCAGCAGCAGGGGAAGGAAGATGCGACGGCACACCGGTCCTCCAGAACCCAGTTTGGTGACAGCACCCCTCCACTACCACTGGGGGGGGGGGAAGACGGGGACCGTGAGCCTTAGCACTGCAGGGCCTCCCAGGGTGCCAGCTGCTACTGGAACTTTGGCCTGGGGCCTGAGACAGGCCCAGGCACTGACGGATCTTGCAAGTGGAGGCCAGCTTTCTAATTCTCCCCGGCCCAGAAAATGCAGCCCCTCGGAAGGGGAAGAGAAGGGCACTCCAGGCAGAAGCAGAAGGTGGGGAAGAGGTGCTTCCTCCCCCGTAGCACCCACTCACCTTCTGGACCTGGACCTCCGAGGCGGAGGCTCCCGTCGGGACGGGTACCGCAGGCGGCCCTCGTGCTCCCGGCTGTAGGACCGCCGCCTCTTCCAGCGGTAGCTCAGGTAGGGGTCTGGCTCAGGGGACCGGTAGCGCTTACAGTGATGCATCTGGAACACGAGAGACAGCCCCGCTCAACACCGCCGGCCCTCCGCCACGGGGCCGCGGGGGGTAGCCAGGCCCCCCGGAGAAGAGGCCCATTGTTCTGGTTGGGGGTGGCCCCTCCCAGGGGTTTGTGAAGTGGAGAAGAACTCTGAGGTCACACTGGCCCCACAGAAGACAATGGTAACCCCCTTTCTCCAGTGAACAAGCAGCTCCCCGGCACGGCCGTGAGCGGGCACTTGGGAGTGGGGGTCAGGCTCAGGGGTCAAGGTGGAAATGCAGGGTGGCGTGAGCCCTGTCACAGGGCTCTGTCTGCAGAGTCCCAGGACCTCGGAGCCCTGGGAGGCCTGGAGCAAGCCACAGGAGAGAGAGGCTGGCGGAGAAGCTGAGCGATGCCTGGCAGAGCCCTGAACTGGGCTCTCTCAGAAAAGAAGACAGGCCCATGAAGTCACGTGTGGAGTGGCAGCAGACACGAGGCAGCCAGCCCCTGGAGAGAGCTGCAAGGGCCTGGCCCACGCTCCCTGGCTGTATCCCTGGGGATACAGTCCAGTGGGCCCCTGGGCCCACCAGGAGGATGCCAGCATCCTCAGCCTATCTAAGTGCCTTGCCTCTGGCACCTCGCAGACCATCTGAAGAGCCATGTCAGGGCCATGCTTTCTCTAGAAGCACCATCACTGCCCGCCGCCAGCTTCTGCAGTGCCCCATCTTAGGTAGCCAGGTCAGTGACTGCAGAGCTGTCCAGCAGGTACTGAGGTCACCAGAGGAGACTGCCAGGCTGGCTTAACCATCCACTGAAAGAGATGTGAAGGCCAGCCAGGCGCTGATGGCTCACAACTGTAACCCTAGCAGGCTGAGATCTGAGGGTTATGGTTTGAAGCCAGCCTGGGCAGCAAAGTCTTTGAGACTCTTATCTCCAACAAACCACTAAAATGCTACAAGTGGAGCTGTGGTTCAAGTGGTAGAGTGCTAACTTTGAGTGAAAAAGCTCAGGGATAGGGTCCAGGCTTTGAGTTCAAGCCCCAGAGCTGAAGGAAAACAAAAAGCAACAACCAAGATTAGCTAGGGCCTGTTCCCTCTTCCTCCCACATCAGAACCCCTGACAGCACCTCCATGGGTGCTAGGCCAGGCACCTAGCCTCTCCAAGCCTTCCCTTGTTCAGAGACAACCTTCAGTTATGGACAGTCCTGGACTTGCCTGACCATGCACATTTTAGACAATCCAAAGAGACTGTCCCCTCAGATTGGTCCAGTCCAGCACAGCAGGAAGAAATGGCCCCCAGGAAGAGCAGGTTAGGGAGACTGAGCTGCCCACACCCTGGGGAGCTTCAGGGTCCCAGGAAAAATACCCTCGTCTCTCACCAGCAGACCCCGACGTGGGACACCTCCTTGCCAGCAATCCTTCGAGATAAATAAACACTAAGCAAAATCAGTGACAGCTTCCCCAGGAGCTTCCATTTGTTTTGATGATCAGCTGACTAATGTTTCACAGCTTTCCTGCAATTATTCTGGCTCAGGTGCCCACGCTATGGCCTGAAAGCTGTAACTCACCATATACTAACTGGCCCAGAACACATCCTCCTAAGCCAGCGCATACACCTTCCCACAATCTAAGTGTGGCCCTGCCCCTCCTCCCTGTGTAAACAAAGCACCAGATCTGGAAGGCATTGTCCAGCTCATGCCAGGCCAAAGACCCTCCCCTTTCTAGGACCTAGATTCTGATGTCCGCATGTTTACATGAGTGGACACAGTTCAGAGTCAGGTTTCAATGTAAGTAGAGGTCACCTACAGCTGTTTGTCTCTGAACAAGTTATTAAACTATTCTGACCTTTAACCCCTTACAATTAGGAAACGAGAATCTCAAGGTTCTATGAGAATTAGACATGTCTGCCATCTTAAGTCATGCTTAGCACACGTCTGGGCCCACATGGGTTATTAAAGGTAGCAAACTCTGAGCCCAATCCCAGTGCTGCCATTCCTGGGACTTGAACTCAGGGCCTGGACACTGTCCCTGAGCTCCTTTTTGCTCTACCACTTGAGCCACAGTGCCACTTCTGACTTTTTCTATGAACGTGGTACTGAGGAATCGAACCCATGGCTTCATGCATGCTAGGCAAGCACTCTACCACTAAGCCACATTCTCAGACCCTGCCACTGTTGTTGTTTTTTGCCAGTCCTGGGGCTTGAACTCAGGGCCTGGGCACTGTCCCTGAGCTTCTTTTGCTCAAGGATAGCACTGTATCACTTAAGCCACAGCACCACTTCAGTCTTTTTCCTTGTATGTGGTACTGAGGAATGGAACCCAGGGCTTCACGCATGCTAGGCAAGCACTCTACTGCTAAGCCACGTTCCCAGCCCCCTGCCACTGGGTTTTATTCAAGTCACTCTAGGTTCTGGTTACATGCCTGGAAAACCAGCTAGGCAAGGTGATAGATGATGGTAAGAATACAACCCATCAAGTGCCCTCCCAACCTCCTCTCCCACACAGCAATTAGGATCACTATCCTAGAGCCCGTGCCAGGGGGGTAGAGCATGGGAAATCCTCTCATCCGGGGCTGAAGGGTTTCCTGTAGGTCTCACAAATTGTTTCTGATTGCCTGAGACCCCAACAGATAGTTTAAAGCTAAGAGTCCTAACTATACTTCAGGAGGCTCTCTTTCTGCGCAGTGAAGAAAAAGGCCCCTGCGGCCGCTGGCTCACACCTGTCATCATCCTAGCTGAGGAGGCCAATAAGATCTGAAGAGCCGGGTGTAAAGCCAGCATTCCGGGCGGAAAAGTCTGTGAGACTCTCTCTCTCTCTCATCAACCAACAGAAAGCTGCAAGTGGGGCTTTGGCTCAGGTGGTAGGGTGCCAGCTTTTGGGGAGGAAAAAAAAAAATTAAAAAAAAAAGGCTCAGGGACGGCGCCAAGGTGCTGAGTTCAAGACCCCAGTCCGGGTGCACATGCGCACACACACGCAAGACGAGAAAGAAAGAAGAGGTAATGCGAAGGCAACGCCATCGAGCCAGGGATCCCGGCTCTCCAGTGAGCTCCGGCCTGGCCGGCTTCTCCGCGGCTGTTTCTGGCGACAACCCGAGCCCGCGGCCGCCCTCCCGGATTCCCGGCGCCCCACGGTTATTTTTGGCGAGCCGAGCCCCAACCACCGCCACCCCGCAGACCTGCCACCTCGCGGGCCGCCGCCGCGCAAGGGCACCGAGCGGGGGGCGGCCGGCCGCTGACGCCGCCTCGCCGGGCGCTCGGCCCCGCGCCGGGGGCCCCGACACGCCCGCGCCGGGCCGGGCCGCCCGGGCGCCGGCGGCTCCATCCGCGGAACACGGGCCCCCGAGGGGCCCGCGGGCCTCGCCGCCACGGACCCCGGAGCCCCCCGCTCCCCGTAACCGCCGCCGGCGGCGCCCAGGCCGGACCCGCCGGGCAGAGGCCGCCCGGGCGGGAATCCAACTCCAGGCGGCACGCGAGGCCCCGGCGCGGGCCGGGCCCGAGGAAGCCGGGCCCCGGGACGCCTTTCCGGCCCCGGCCCGGCCCCGCCGCGCCCCCCGCCGCCCCGGCTCCGCCTCCCACCCCGCGGGCGCCACCCGGGCCGGGGGCTGCGGCCGCCGCCCTCGGGCGGACGAGCGGCGGGTCAGGGGTGAGAGGTCGGGGCCGCGGCCTGGGCCAAGAAGTGAAAGAAACGGGGGAACCCGAGAGCCGGCCGGACACCGGGGCTCCCGCGCCCGCCGGCCCGCCCCGTCCACTCACCCCAGCCGCCGCCGCCGCGCCGCCGCCGCCGCCGCCGCGGGCCCCGGCCTCACTCACCGTCGCCCAGGCTCCGGCTGCGGCTAGGCCCCGCTCCCCGCTCCGAGCGCCGCTTCCGCTTCCGGCCTCCGCCCGCGGCGGCCCCGCCCCTCGCGTGACGCAGCGGCCGGTGGCCCCAGCTCGCCCGGGCCCCGAGGCCCCGCCGCTCTAGCCCGCGACTCGAATGCTCTGGGGGACCGGCCCGAGCGGCGCTCCGGAGGCCGCGCCGCGGTCCGGGCGGACGTGCGCGGCCCCCGCCCGCCATCGCCGGGGCCTGGCAGCGGGCCGAGGCGCGTCCCCAGCCAACGCGGGCGCTGGGAGCCGAGGGATGGTGCCCGCTCCGCCGCCTCCATCCAGCGGCGCTCGCAGGCGCCGGCCCGCGGAGGCCCGGCGTTTGTTGTCCCGAGTCCCGGCCCGCGCGGAGGGTGCGGGCGTCGCGGGAGATCTAGAGCGGGGAGGACCGGGATCGGGGCGCCCCGCGTCTGCGGGGTTCTGGGAGGAGCGGGGACGGGCGCCCCGCGTCTGCGGGGTTCTGGGAGGAGCGGGGACGGGCGCCCCGCGTCTGAGGGGTTCTGGGAGGAGCGGGGACGGGCGCCCCGCGTCTGCGGGGTTCTGGGAGGAGCGGGGACGGGCGCCCCGAGTGTGCGGGGTTCTGGGAGGAGCGGGGACGGGCGCCCCGCGTGTGCGGGGTTCTGGGAGGAGCGGGGACGGGCGCCCCGCGTGTGCGGGGTTCTGGGAGGAGCGGGATCGGGGCGCCCCGCGTCTGCGGGGTTCTGGGAGGAGCGGGGACGGGGCGCCCCGCTCCCCGGATTGGGGTCACGACCCGGCAGCTGCTTCCCCCGCGGGCGGCGGGGCGTCGGGAAGCCTCTAATCACCCCACGCCGCGTGGCGGGCTGGGCAGGCACTCCTGCAGTCTCGGCCCGGAACCGGCTTGGTGGGGTGCGCCGCGGGGTGCCCGCCAGGGCCGGGGAGGCCCCGCCCCGGGCCTGTGACCGCGTCCACTCGGCCCCGACTTCCACCCCCCGAAGCTGGGCGGTGAGTTCCTGTCCCCACACGCGGGCCCGGCGCCCCTCGCCTCGCTGGGGGCCCCGCGCCCCTCGCCTCGCTGGGGGCCCCGCGCCCCTCGCCTCGCTGGGGGCCCCGCGCCCCTCGCCTCGCTGGGGGCCCCGCCTTGGGACGTCAGCCTCTGGGAGGAGGTGAGGGGCCCGGCCCAGCCTTTCCACCCGGACGCACCTGCAGCTTCGGACCTGGTCCTGGCGCAGACGGTGTCTCCAGCTCGGTGCTAGGCACCAGGCTGTGCCCGGGCGGGGCACCGGTGCGCACACGTGTGATCCCAGCTACTCAGGAGGCTGAGGTCTGAGGATCCAAGTGTGAAAACAAAGTCCGGGACTCTTAATCTCTAATGAACCACCAAAATAGCCGGAAGTGGAGCCCTAGCCTGGAGCACAAAAGCTGAGGGACAGCCCTCAGGCCCTCAGTTCAAGACCCAGGATTTGCACACGCACACGCAGCCTTCACCCGAGGTGGAGGCTCCCCCTGCCAGCCCCTCCCTTTCCACCCCTGCTTGGGGACCTCCCTACCTCACCTCCCTGGTGTCTTTCTAGAAAAACATCTGTCAGGCCCTTGGGAAAGGAAAGTTGGGGTAACTCTCTTCCCACCCCCACCTCAATCCTCCAGGCTGAAGGGATCTCGCTGGAGCACCCCAGGAAGCTTGTTCCATGCCCACTGTACCCCCAGGCCCTTGGTCCCCACCCCTGCTGCCTGCCAGTCATTTAGCTGTCTGCAGGGGATGCAGAGGCCTCCAGGAGAAGCCGGCCCTGCATCCAAAGACCCCCAAAGCCTCTCTTCCCCAACCTTCCTTTTATCCCTTCTGGCCTCCCAATTCCCACCCTCCAGGCTAATCCTGGCCCAGCTTTGCTTTTTTTTTTTTTTTGCCAGTCCTAGGGCTTGACCTCCGGACCTGGGCGCTGTCCCTGGACTTCTTTTGCTCAAGGCTAACGCTCTGCCACTTGAGCTGCAGTGCTGCTTCCAGCTTTTGCTGAGTGGTTTACTGGAGGTGAGAGAGACTTTCCTGCCTAGGGCTGGCTTCCAGCCACAATCCTCAGATCTCAGCCTCCAGAGTAGCTAGGATGACAGGCCCCAGCTACCAGCCTTGTTTTCTCGGGAACGGTTTACCTTTGAACCTCAAACCCTAGATCTCGCTTGAAAGCCTCCCTGGGCCAGTTAGGGTTCTCCCTCCCTTCGGTACTTTTCCACGCCCTGCCTTCCTGCTCGTACCCACCCCCTGGACCTCTGCGAAGCACTCCAGGCAGAGCTCTGGTTTTCAGTGTGGGAACAGACCGGCTCATAGAGGGAGACCATCTAGCCATGTAAAGGGTGTGGGGAGATGCCCCCCCCTCTGCTTAGATGGATATAGGATTCTGGGGCCTTCCTGGAGCAGACAGGGCAGGGGTTGGAGCCCAGGATTGGGGGTAGAGGGGGCAGTGGTAGGACCAGAACCAGACCTGGGTAGTGGAGAGGAGTGGGTGGCACCTCTGTCTACCGCATGAGTTCCTTCACCAAAGTTGGTGGCCTTTGGGGTGAGGGCCCCATCCCACAATTGAAGGAACAGGACCCCGAGGTGACAGCATGTGAGACTTCTGGCTGCACACAGTAGCTCACTATAGTGGCTTCTGCCAATTCCAGAGTCCCGCATTGGGAGCGTGGGGGAGGGGGGGGGAGGGGGAGAAGGTGGGGGTGGTGCGCTTCGGTGCAGGGAAATGCTAGGCAGGGATCCCAGGGCCTCCCTGGACTCCTGGCATGACTCAGGCCATCCAACTTCCCCCCAGAGCCTCAGTTCCTCTGTGTGTGCGCACGCGCGCATGCGCGTGCACATGCGTGTACATACACACGCGCCTGCACACAACAGTTCACGTGGGACTTGAACTCAGAGCCTAGGCACTGTTCTTAAGCTTTCTGGCTCAAGGCTAGTGCTTTACTGCTTAAACCACAGCTCTACTTACAGCTTTTTGGTGGTTCATTGGACATAAGAGTCTCACAGACTTTTCCTACCCAGGCTGGTTTTGAATCCTGATCCTCAGATCTCAGCCTCCTAGGATTACAGGCATGAGCCACTAGTGCCCAGCCAACGTTCAAGTGATCCAGTGTCTCAGCCTGTAATCAGCGCTCTGGGATGTATCGCTCCCTGCCCAGCCTGGAGAAACTCCTCAAGACCCTGTTGACAACCATCTCCTTGTGCCTTTCTACCCCCCTGCACCCCACAAAGCATCTTTTGTACAAGGCGGTGTCTCAGGTCAGCTGGGGTGGTGGGTGGTGGTGGAGATTGGCCCAACTGGAGCCTGCACTAATAGATAACAGCAGAGGACCCCTCCCCCTCCCCCACAGCTGCAGGCACCAGTCCTTGTGGACAAGCAAGGCTGGGAGTCCTGGTGTATAGTCAGCTGGGCCCCTAGCTGCGAATTTGCTTTATCAGAGGCTGCAGACTACCCTGCCCATGAACGAAATGCATGGGGGACCAAGGCAGTGTGGGCCCAGCCTGCTGCCCAGGCACCCATGCAGGGAAATAGGGAGGATGGGGAGATAAGAGGACCATTTGGAGACTGCATCTGCCCTTGGGGGCTCCCGGGAGCACTGAAGGATGGTCACTCACAATTGCTTGGGGGAGTCAGGTGCAAAGAAGTCAGTTGCTGGGTGCCAGGGTGGCTCATACCTGTCATCCTAGATACTCAGGAGGTGAGATCTGAAGATCACAGTTCAGGGCCCTGGAGCCCAGCGGAGAGCAGCACTGGGGACAGCTGGGAGCTGCCTGGCCCTGCAGCTCAAGGCTGTTCTGCTCCTCAGATTCTGCCCTGGCAACAGGGACCCTTTCTCAGCTGTCCTAACCGATCCTGCAATCACTACAAGCAACACCTTAAATGTCCGCAGACTCAGACCCCTCCTGCTTCTCAGCTCTTAGCCCACCCCCAGGCCCACGAGGTGTCTTCCGGTGGCACAGGAAGTCAAGAGCTGCAGCTCAGGATCCATGACCAGTGACTGATGTACGAAAGCATTCACTGTTCTATTTCGTTTGAAAGGTATGTTTGTGTCCATACTGTGCTGGATCTCAGGGCCTGGGTCTTCTCCGTTAGTTTTCTAAAAGCTCAAGGCTGGCACCCTGTTCCATAAGCTGTACCTCTACTTCTGGCTTTTTGGTGTTTAATTGGAAATAAGAGTTCTCTCCAGGTTGGTTTTGAACTGTCGTCCTCAGATCTCAGCCTCTTGAGTACCTAGAAAGATTACAGGTACAAACCAATGGCACCTAGCTTTTTCAAAAGGTTTTAAAGATCAGTGAAGCCAGCCTCTTGAGTACCTAGAAAGATTACAGGTAGAAACCAATGGCACCTGGCTTTTTCAAAAGGTTTTAAAGATCAGTGAAGCCAGGCACTGGTGGCTCACACCTGTAATCCTAGCTACTCAGGAGGCTGAGATCTGAGGATCCCAGTTCAAAGCCAGCCTGAGCAGGAAAGTCCGTGAAACTCTCATCTCCAATTAACCACTAGAAAACCGTAAGTGGTGCTGTGGCTCAAGATGGTCCAATGTCCCTCATCTGGGGGGGGGGGGGTGTCTCTGGCAGCTTACCTGCAGCCCATGCAGACAGGCCTCGGCCCCACGGCCCCACACGTGTCTTCAGGTTGTGCCACAGGAGTGGGCAGCATCCTGGGCCTGGTTTGGGCTCCACTGGTAACATCTGGCGGTCTACAGCCAACACAGCCCCTGGTTCCAAGCTGCCCTTGTGGGAAACTGACCTGGTTCAAACATGTTCTCTAATGCACAGATGGCACCCAAGTCCCTTGGCTTAGGGTCCATCCTGGCCCCAGTGGCAACCCTACCCCACGTTACGGCTGGGCATAGCCACCCCCCCCTCCCCCAGCAGGCCCTTGATGCCAATGTGTCTCCATGTGGACCAATCCTGCTGCTGGCCAGGCTCTTCCTTCCCAGCTTCAGCTGGCTCTCTCAGCTTTGTCATCACCTCTGAGGAGAGTTCCAGGCTCCCAAGTAAGCTGCTCAGCTTCTACCTGCCCACAGGTCAACTGCTATGTGGAGTCCCAGCTACCTCGTATCTAAGATGCTGGGTCTGCATCTGGAAGCCATGTCTTTTCCACTCTTGTCTGCCCCAGTGGGAGCTAGGCCTGGGCTTGCTAAGCCAGGGGGGCACTCTCTTGGTCCCTGGCCTGCCCGATGTGGCGGTGACCCCATGAAGAAGAGTCAGCCTGGTGACCAGGCAATGCCAGAGGACCCTGTCCACACAGAAGATAGGAGGCGCTCTCGAGGTCCCCATCCGTTCTGGCCAGTGGAAGTCACTCAAAACACTCGAGAGGCCTGCTCATGTGAAGAGGTAGAGGTTTATTGGAATATAAACATTCGAGAACATGTAAGATAGAAAATCACAACATATACAGACACTTGCTGCAAGGGGATGTCTGAGGTATTTATTTATTCTCGGCCTAGGCTACCATGTGCTATCACATTTTTCCTGGTTAGAATACGAACAAGATGGGAAGGGAGAAAGGACCCCGCTGCCCTGCATGGCTACCCACCTCCTGGCCTCCAGGGGAGAACTTTGGGAAAGCCAGGGTTGGATGAACTCCTGCTGGCCTGGAGAGCAGCAAAGGGCAAGGTGGGCAAGGGAGAGGTGGGCAAGCGGCCCAGGGAAAGGAGGCGGGTTAGATGAGCACTCAGTATACCATCCCGTGTCCTCCGGGTGGGAAGAGACCATCCTTCCTGACATCTCCTGAGAAAGACACTGGGGGAATGGCTGAGACTCGGGCAGGCCTGGGGCTGTGTCCTGTGCTCCTTGCAACTTCCCTGCCCTTGCCTGCCCACGCCTGGTACGTAAGGCTTCCAGGCCCCAAAAGGTAATGGGCTGTGTGTGTGTGTGTGTGTGTGCGCGCGCGCGTGCGCGCGTGTGTGTGTGTGTGCGCGTGTGTGTACTTTCATGCCCTGGCAGAGATGGAGGCAGCAGCCAGCAGCTGCCCTGGCAGAGATGGAGCAGGGAGGAAGGAGGAGGCAGCTGGCAGATATGCTGCTCCCAGAGCTGAGGTATGTCTGTGCACAAGTTTTCCCTTTCCCTTTCTTGTCCCACCTGGAACTAAATGGGGCGGGCCAGGGTTTCGGCCACTGCAACCAGGAGTCACAGTACGGGGTGGTCTACAGAATGGTGTAGGCTGAGTCTGGTTAAGCATCACCATTTCTTGGCCACACAGGCGAGTTGGGCCAACATTTCATCCTGGGCAGTGTGGTCTCTGGCAGGTGCAGGCCCTCCAGTGTCCTGAGGTGGGAGTGCCGGGGAGGGGAGCTACCTGCCCACCCTAGCAGTGGGGTTAGGGGTGGCAGGAGCCACCAGCAAGCTGGGGCCTCTCCATAATCCCTCCCACCACATCGATCCCTGAGTGGCCCGGCCCGCTGGCCGGGGCGTGGCAGGCTGGCTGTCAACCCCACCCAGGGGGGCGAGCTGCTCTTAATTCTTTGGTGCTACAACAGCAATAATAACAATTTAAAAAATAAAAAAAAAACAAAAGTCAGCAAAAACACTTATAAAAAAGGTTTTCAGAGATGCAAATACTTCCTGAAGGATCATGCATCAGCAATTACAAATCTGAGGTATTTCAGTGAGCCTGACTTCGGCGGGGCTGGGGGCGGGAAAGCCCCGGGAGGTGGGGCCAGGGAGAAGCAGCTTTCTGGGGAGAGCTGGCTAACAAGGGTGAAGGGGGGACCTGAGGTGTGGGGGAGTCAGAACAGGACCCTGAACTGGAACCTGCCCGCGAGTGCTGATTCAAGACTTGGCTAGGAGGGACCCACACCCCAGAAATCAAACAGTAGGCGAGAAGGGCTGGGAGGGCACCATCCCACACTCAGCAGACAAGCCATGAAGGCAGGTGCCTGGCTCTTGGCAGCCCCACATGGTATTTTGAGTTGTGGGACTGGGCAGAGGCAGAGACCAATGGGCGTGGGGTCAGGAAGTGGCGTGGGGTCAGGACAGGAGGTGGAAGAGGGAAATAAATTAAGGAGGAAGGGAAATGAGAGGGCGTCCAGCCCTGCGTCAGCTTACAGATTGTCAATACACTGCCCTGGGGTGGGAGGTGGCCAGGGAACCCTCTTGGAAGCTGGACACCCAGACCCCGCCCAGTCCCCAGGGTGATCCCTGATTGGACAACGCTGCTCTGCCCCGCCCCTTCAGCCCCTCCCTGCCCCCAGAGTACAGCAGGACCTGAATGGAGCCTGGAGAAATCCAGACTCTCATGTGGCTCCATGAGATGAGGTAAATTCTGTGCATCAGCTTCCTCCACTCTAGGCAGAAGAGGAGTTGGTGCTGGGTGCTGCCCGTCAGAGGGACCAGCTGGTGGAGGGCTCTGCGCTGGGGGTGCCCCTGGATGAGGTAGGGCTTGGAGAGCAGTGGGAGCTGCTGCTGCTGCTGGCGCCGCTGCCCAGGCTCTGGGGAGCAGAGCCTGCGATGAGGTGCACCACAGGTTTCTGGGCAAACAGCACACCTGAGGGAACAGGTGCAGTTCGTTTCAACAAGCCTGGGTGCCTGACACTGACTCCAGTGCCAGGCGGGGCCCTGAACATCTTGTAGAATACTTGCATATGGACAGTAGGGGCTGTGAAGCCCTGGAAGTTGGAAGCCTAGGAGGAACACCATGAGCTCATAGGTCTCAGGATGCTCTGGGGGGAGAGAGGAGAGCAGGGGCCTGCGGGGGAGCTGCATCAGCTACAGCAAGGATGGGTAGGAGAGGAGCTCTGGGTGGGTGTGATGGGCGGCAAGCTCTCCACAATGTCCTCCAGCCTCCTGGGCTGGACAGGATTAAGGCAGGGGGGGCAGGTAACTGGCTCTCTCTGGCACTCTTTTCTTTCTGTGCTAGTCCTGGGACTTGAACTCAAAGTCTGGGTACTGTACCTTAGCTTTTTTGCCCAAAACTGGTACTCTACCATGTGAGCCACAGCTCCATTTTTAGCTCCCCCCACCCCACCCTGCTTAATTGGAGATAGAGTTTTATGGACTTGCCTCCCTGGCCTGGCTTTTTACCATGTCCTCAGATCTGTCTCCTGTAGCTAGGATTACAGGGTTGTGGGGAGCCTTAAACTCCTCACCTTCTCCATCACCCTCCCTTCTCCTGGGAAGAAGACAAGAAGATACAGAGACCAAGCCCTCTGACAGACTCAGGCCCACCTCCAAGTATCTTAAGCCACAACAGTCCCATAAGGCCCCAGGCCCAAGGATTGTGGCCTGCAAATGCAGCATGGGCAAGCCAATCTGGCATGGCTGCTTCCCCTCCCGTCCTCCCAGGAGCTCAGGGCCCCACCTACCTGCATAGGTGGTACCATCGATGTCCACGGACATGTTAATGCTCCCGATGCTGCTTGTGGTCAGGTTGAGTGCTGCAGCTGAGGCCTCAGCTCTGTCTTCTGCAGGGGACAGACAGAAAGCAGGCTGCTCAGGCCCCGTGCTGTTCTCCGGGCTGCTGCCGTGGCCACCTCGGATGGAGGCCTCACGTAGAAAGCATCTGCTCACCAGCTCCTGGGCACAGGGCCTGCCAGGAGGGCCTGTTTTGCCAACTTCCTGTTGCTGGCTTTCTCTGGAGGGCCAACTCTCTCCCCCAACTGCTCTCAGCATAGGGACAGCAGCTGGGGGAGCAGGCTGGCCAGGCTGGGCACCTGTCCTTCTGAGAGCCTACTATTAGGCCCAAGAAATTAAGCTGTGGCTCTGAGGACCTCCTCCTTCATGAAGAGGGGGTTGTCTGTAGCACTCAGCACCGCAGGGCCATCTGGGCAAATGGCACAGAGAATCTGGCCTGAATCACCCCAGATTCTGCCCTGGGTGACACACCAGGGCACCTGGCCTTGAGCGGGGCAAGCTCCTGCTCTCCCTGTATCTCCTTCAGGAAACAGTGGGCAGGGAGGGGCTGTGCGGGCATCTGTCACTCACCTCACACCTGCCTCCCCTTCTAGGGCAGGATCCCCAGTACCAAAAAAGAGGAAGAAGAAAAAAGAACGGCACTGAAAAGCTGTATAAGGAGAGAAGAGGAGGAAGAGGAGGGAAATGGAATGTGTGGTATAGAGAATGAGGGAAAAGGAAAATCTGGCAATTACATTGGCAACCTTGTATTTCCTACTTTAGTGTGTGTGTGTGTGTGTGTGTGTGTGTGTTGGTACTGGGGCTTGAACTCAGGGCCTGGGCACTATCATTTATCTTTCTCACTCAAGGATAGTGCCCTACCACTTGAGCTGCCTCTCCATTTCTGGCTTTTTGCTGGCCAACTGGAGATAAGTCTTACAGACTTTTACCCAGGCTGGCACTGGACTTCGATCCTCAGATCTCAGCCTCCTGAGTAGTCAGGATGACAGGCGTGAGCAGCCCCCAGCATCTAGCCTATTTCCTACTTCTTATTGCTGAGAGCAGCCGGCAGCCCTGCCACTTCCCTGCCCTGGCCGAGCCCCCAGCATGACAAGGCTGTCACATCTTCCTCCCAAACATGGAGCTGGGGTAAGGTGTAGCAAGCCCTGCCCTGTAATTTGGACAGATCAAAGGCGGGTGGAGGGAGGGTCACTGAAGCTGCCCGGGCCCCTTCTCTAACAGCTGCTTTTCCTTTCAGCCAGGGAACAAAGCTCTGCCTGAGGCAGCTCCTGGCCCCTTAGAAGTCCTCCAGGTGGTATGCTGCCATGGCCACCCCTTTGAGGCCAGGAGAGGAGTGTGGAGCCCCGAGCTGGTGCTCACCCCTGCCGTTGATCCTGACTTTCATGGGGAGCTGCCTGGCCATGCTTAGGAAGTTGCGCTGGAAGGCCTGCTGGACCAGCCGCTGCTCCTCTTCCGACAGCCTGGATGCCTTCTTCTCAGCGGGCTCCCCCGACTCGAGCCGCTCCCGCAGCTGCTCCAGCGTGGCAGTGCGGGTGCCAGCCTGCTGTCCTGCCATGCTCACAGGCACAGCCAGGCGATTTGGCACGGGTACTGTGGTCACTGGGACTCCGTCGCCTGTGAAGGATGAGCTAGACCAGTCCCCAGACACAGTCGACCCGAAACCCCATCTCAGCTCAGACCCTGGCAAACTGGTCTCCCTCCCAGCCCCCCACGCACCTTTCCTGAGAGTGGTGGCTGGGGACATCCGAGGGCTACTGGCACTGGTGCCACTGCTGGAGCCAAGCCCCAGGAGGGGGAAACGGATCTTGGGTGGTGAGAGAAGGGCAGGGGTGCTGGGGGCAGCAGTGGCGGTGGTGGAGTAGCCAAAGAGGGAGGAGCTATAGCTGGGCCGCCGGCCCTCCCGCCGGTTGCCGTCGATGGCTGCCTGGAGCTCGGCTGGGGAGCTCAGGGCTTTCTTCTCACATTCGTAGGCATACAGGTACTTCATGTACCTGCAGGGGAAGAAGGCAGGAGAAACATCTCCAACACAGCACCACATGGACATAAGACGGGGCTCACCAAGGAGCTGGGGTCGGGAGGTTGGGGCGGGGGGGGGAGGTTGGTGCCCTTGACTGGGGGCCTCAGGGCCCCAGGTCCCTCTGCCACCTCTACATACTGCTCCAAAGGGCAGTGTGGCTCACATAGGGAGCTAAGTAACATCTTAGCTAACGGTTAGAGGACCCATGTCCTGTAGCTCCTCGATCTGGTCGCTGGGCCAGGCTGCTCAGATAGGAAAGCTTCTCATCAGGCACCAGGCGAAGCCCCTGCCCTGTGCAAGTCTGACACCTGTTCCAGGACAGTTTCTCCCCCTGTAAGAACCTTGCCATCCATCTCAGCTCAGCCCCGGGCTTCTGCAGGGCAGCCCCAGCAGATAAAAACCTTGATCTTTTCAACAAGACCACACAGCATGTTACCTGATATGTCAGCTGCTCACTCCCCTGTTCTTCATGAACAACTTTCTAGAACATTCCAAAAGAACAAGCCCCTCTGGCCTGTGCGCTCTAGTGCCACACTTGCCTTTACTATTTCTATACCTTCCTCCAGACCGACTCAAATGGTGGTTAAGACAAGGCAGCCATCTGATGGAGCTGGGTGTCAGTTGCCTGGCAAGGCTGGTGCTCTGCCACTTGTGCCACAGCTACACTTCTGGATTTTTGCTGGTTAACTGGAAACTCACAGACTTTTTGGCCCAGGCTGGCTTTGAACTTTGATTCTCAGATATCAGCCTCCTGAGTAGCCAGGATTACAGGTGTGAGCTACCAGTGCCTGACTAGAAACTAGAAAATGGGGATGCAGGATGTGTCTCTTTGCCAGGACTGAGTGAGGCCTAAGTGAAACAAGCACCCGGGGGAGCCGAAGGCCTCCTCTTCATGGGCCCTGTGTTTCCACATCCTGGTCCAACACCCAGCGTACTCACTGGGTCCTGAGGGTAAAGGCGGCACTGGTGATGGAGGTGGGCAGGCTCAGGCCCTTGGTGATCTCCCTCCAGATCTTCTTGTTGATGACCTCCACCAGGCCCCCCTTCTCTGTTACCAGCTTATAGAGTGTGTACAGGTCCAGGATCTGCTTGGCCATGATGGGGATCCGGTTGATGGGGGTCCCTGTAGTAGTCCAACGAGAGACAGAGGGCCGTGTCATCAACAGTCTGAGAGAGAAGGCATCACACATGCTCACTTTTTAAAATTTTCACTTTCGCTGTGCATTGTCCCTGAGCTTTTTCACTCAAGGCTGGTGCTCTACCACTTGAGCCACAGTTACACTCACAGCTTTTTGATGGCTAACTAGAGATAAGACTCTCCTTTCCAGGGCTGGGAAGGTGGCTCAGTGGTAGAGTGCTTGCCTTGCATGCATGAGGCCCTGGGTTCAATTCTTCAGCACTACATAAGCAGAAAAAGCCGGAAGTGGCGCTGTGGCTCAAGTGGTAGAGCACTAGCTTTGAGCTGAAGAGCTGAGGGACAGCGCCCAGGTCCAGAGTTCAGGTCCCACGACCGACCAAAAAAAAAAAAAAAAAATAGACTTTAGCTTCCCAAACTGTCTGTGAACGTGATTGTCAGATCTCAGTCTCACGAGTAAGTGGGGTTACAGTTAAACCACTCGTGCCCAGCTACCTTTAGTTAAGTCAGGAATAGTGCTCATGGATCTACCTCGCGTTATTTGACTCGAACTCCTCAAACCTGAATGCTACCAGACTGTCTTCCAGTTCTTTCTTTTTTTTTGGTCAGTTGTGGGGCTTGAACTCTGGGCCTGGGAGCTGTCCCCCAGCTCTTCAGCTCAAGGCAAGTATTCTATCACTTGAGTTATAGTGCCACTTCCAGTTTTCTGATGGTTTATTGGAGATCAGAGTTGCATGGACTTTCCTGCCCAGGCTGTCTTTGAATGATCCTCAGATCTCAGCCTCCTGAGTAGCTAGGATTATAAGCATGAGCCAATAGCATCCAGCTACCAGTTCTTTTCTTTGGGATGACCAAGGCCCAATTTCTAGAAACTCTCTGGATCTGCTTACTATCCACAAATAGAAGCGGGGCTTGGCCCAGACCAACTTAAGGTGTGTGTAATCTTTCCTTCCTTTTTCTGTTGTTCATGGGGCTTGAACTCAGGGCCTGGGCATTGTCCCTGAGCTTTTTTGTTCAAGCCTATGGCTCTACCACTTTTCTTTTTTTTTTTGGTCGGTAGTGGGGCTTGAACTCTGGGCCTGGGCACTGTCCTTCAGTTCAAGGCAAGCACTCTACCACTTGAGCCACAGCGCCACTTCTGGTTTTCTGGTGGTTCATTGGAGAGAAGAGTCTCAAGACTTTTCTGCACAGGCTAGCTTTGAACCACGATCTTCAGATCTCAGCCTCATGAGTAGTTACAGGTGTGAGCCACCAGTGCCCAGCTTTGGCTCTACTGCTTTGGGCCATAGCTCCACTTCTGGTTTTCTAATGGTTAACAGGAGATAGGAGTCTCACAGACTTTCCTGCCCAGGCTAGTTTTGAACCATGATCCTTAGATCTCAGCCTCCTGAGTAGCTAGGATGACAGGTGTGAACCACCAGCCCCAGCTGTGATTTGGGTTTTGAGAGCAGTATAATTCCACATTACTTCACTATGAACTGGCAACCTGAGTGCTCCTTCACTTACAGCCTGCTTTCTGCAGTATGGAGATAGGGCTTTTTGCTCTCCCTCCCCTGTGCCTTGCCATGTCAAAGGCGCTGCTGGACACACAGGTCTCCAGGGGAATGAAAAGCCACTCAACAATTCTCTCCCCACTAATCGTTTGCCCCTCCCCCTGCACTGGCCTCTAAAAGAGGGAGGGTCAGAGCAGCTTCCGCCCCTCAGCCCCAGGGGAAGTGAGAGGAGCCAGAGACTTGATTAGGAAACCTGGCACCGGGCAGGAAGGGCTACTAATGAGCACCAGGGGACGGCAGGGAGGGCGGGCAGGGCTCGTCAGGAGGCGTGATGGATGACTGTCATTTGGCAGCCTCGGGATTAATGATCTGGAGGTCAGAGGGGAGAATTCCGCTGGGAAGGGTCACCGTCCGGGGCAGGGCTGAAGACTTGTTGCCTTTTAATGGAAACTCCTACTGTACGCAGGCTGCCCATTTGATCCTCTCCTCCCTCCTCCCTGCCCCGCCCCCACCTCACTAGGGCTCTGGCTCTCTAAGCTGCCTGATGGGTTTAGGCCAGCTTGAGCTCTTGTTTCCGATTCTCTCCTAAAGTGATGCCAGTGTTCTCAGCTCAACATCAGCCTTGCTGGCTCTTTTTGTTGTTGGCTTTTTTTGGGGGGGGGGGGAAGGGGGGTCGGTCATGGGGCTTGAACTCTGGGCCTGGATGTTGTCCCTCAGCTCTTCAGCTCAAGGCTAGTGCTCTACCACTTGAACCACTGTGCCACTTCCAGTTTTCTGAGTGGTTTTATTGGAAATAAGAGCCTCACAGACTTTTGTGCCTGGGCTGGCTTTGAACCATGATCCTCAGATCTCAGCCTCCTGAGTACCTAGGATTACAGGCGTGAGCCACCGAGCCCGGCTTGTTGTTGGCTTTTTTTGAGACAGGGTCTTGCTATGTATCCCAGGCTGGCCTCAAATGTGCACCCCTTCCGCCTCATCTTCCCATGATGGGCCTTCACAGGTGAGCTCACCAACTTTTCAGGGTGACTCAAGTCAAAGAATGGTGCAAAGCACTCCCCACATTTCTAAGAAGGCAGCAATGTGACACGGCGAGGCCAAGGCCTCTTTTCTAAGAGGGGTCCTGCAGACTTCAAAGACCCCTACCCCTGTCTTGACCAGCTGCTGTCTGGAGGGTCAGGATACAAAGGCCATCCAGTTTGACTTAAAAAATCCATCTTAGGCCGGGCGCTGGTGGCTCATGCCTGTAATCCTAGCTACTCAGGAGGCTGAGATCTGAGGATCGCGGTTCAAAGCCAGCCCGGGCAGGAGAGACCATGAGACTCCTATCTCCAATAAACCACCAGAAAACCGGAAGTGGCGCTGTGGCTCAAGTGGTAGAGCACTCGCCTTGAGCTGAATAGCTGAGGGACAGCGCCCAGGCCCAGAGTTCAAGCCCCATGACCGACCAAAAAAAAAAAAAAAAATCCATCTTAGCTACTCAGGAGGCTGAGATCTGAGGATCATAGTTCAAAGCCAGTCCAGGCAGGAAAGTCTGTGAGACTCTTCTCTCCAACAAACCACTAGAAAACCGGAAGTAGCACTGTGGCTCAAGTGGTAGAGCACTTGCCTTGAGCTGAAGAGTCCAGGGACAGCGCCCAAGCACAGAGTTCAAGCCATGAGACAGACCAAAAAAAAAAAAAAAAAAATCCGAAAGTAAACTGGGTGCTGGTGGCTCACTCCTATAATCCTAGCTGCTCAGGAGAGGCTGAGATCCAATGGGCTGCAGTTAAGAGGCCAGCTCAGGAAGAAAAATTCACTAGCCTCCATTTCCAAAACTACCAGCAATTAACAGGGCTGGAAAAATAGCTCAAGTAGTAAGAGTACTATACTAGCTAGTAAGCAAGTCCCAAGCAAGGGTGAAGCTCTGAGTTCAAATCCCAGTACCAAGAAAGAAGTCCTAAAATAAGCTGTTGGTTGTGGTGAATGTCTGTAACCTTAGCACCTGGGGAGCTCAGGCAGAAAGGCCTTGAGCTCAAGGAAATGAACCCCCCAAATTCCTATGTAAATTATCAGAGCTTACATTTGGGTCAGTGTCTTCCTGTGGTGTGTGGACAGCGGCCCTTGCTCCCTGGCAGGACACGGTAACGTGATGTTTGTCCGTCTCAGTGCAAACACGCATGGCGAGGCCATACCTGCCAGGCACCACCTGAAGAATCATGCTCTCCCTGGACAGCGTAATGTGCCACCTGTTCAGAATGTGCCCTTACTGCATCCCTAACTGGCTCCCTCTGCATGGCTCCCCGCTCATTTTTCCTACTGAGGCCACAGTTCTGGGAGGTGAGGCAGGAAGCTCAGAGTCAGCCCTGGCTCCTCCCTCCTCCTTCTCCCCTTTAAAGTTGAGGAGGCTCCCAGAGGTGCCTCACCTCTCACAGGCATCTTCCTCTGGGGCTTGCAGCCACCACCCAGGACCAGGCTCTCACGAGCTCCCCATTGGACTCCCATGGCAGCTTCTGTCCACACAGGTGACTTGCTCACACTGCAGTCCCTAAGCTTTCCTGCTCAGGCTGGCTTTGAACTGCAACCTTCCTTTTGGGTAGCTAGGATTGAGAAATGATCACTGTTTGGAGGCAAGTTGGATGAACAGGATGAAGGGACTGTCTTAACTGCGGGTGGTGTGTGGGCACAGCCATGACTGAGCCAACAGTGAGGATGCAGTTCTCCAGAGGGGAACTTCCCACGTCCCGCAGAGATGTGGCTTAGGTCAGAGGCTACACTGTCAAGCTGGGTGCTGGTGGCTCACTCCTGTCATCTTAGCTACTCAGGAGGCTGACAGCTGAGGATTTCAGTTTGAAGCTAGCCCAGGCAAGAAAGTCCATGAGACTCCTATCTCCAATCAACCACCAGAAAGCCAGAAGTGGAGCTGATAGAATACCAGCCTCGAGTGAAAGAGCTAAGGGACAGTGCCTAAACTTTGAATTCAAGCCCCATTAAAGGCACACAGGTGTGCAGAGGCAATACTGCCACAGATGCAGGAATTTCTGGATAGCCACACAGAGTGAACCTATAATAGATCAGGGCTGCCTAGAGTAGGGATGGACCTGGGAGATAAGCGGTCTGGGACTCTGCCTCCCCATCTGTGAAATCATAATTTGCACGACTCAACTTTCAGTTCAAGTGACCTATGAAACCGTGTAAGTTAAAAAAAAAAAAGAATACATATAACTGTCATTATTACCAAAGGGAGCTAGTCAGGTGCTGGCAGCTCATGCCTGTCATCCTAATTACTCAGGAGGTTGGGATCTGAGGACTGTGGTTCAAACTAGCCTGGCCAGGAATGTCTAGGAGACTCTTACCTCCTTGAGCAAAAAGAAGCTCCGAGGAGGCAGGCCCTGAGTTTAAGCCCCAGAACCAGCACCAAAATAAATAAAAAGGTGACTTGGTTTTAGAAAGCTGCCTGAATGAGGGAGTACTGTTGCCAAGCAGCGCTGGATGAGCTGGAGTTTCTCCCACGGGGGCTGCACAGACCTCTGAAGGGTCTGAAGTGCATGGAGTTCAAGTCCACAGTGGCTTCCTTACCAGCCTTTTGAAGAAAGGCTGTAACAAGGCCTTCCTGTTTCCTCCTGACAAGGACAACCCTGTGTCTCAGTGCAAAAGCAACCTGCAGAGCAGAAGCAAATGCCCCACCAAGACAGCTCTCAGTGGGGCACTGGTGCTGGCCAACAGGCAGTGGATCTCCACCCCAGCATGGCGGGTGTGTGTGCAGGAGCCCCAATGAGGAAGCCTGCAGACTGTCCGTCACTGCGATCAAAGCCTGAGCCAGGACTGAGGGTAATTAATCACGCTCTTTGACAGGGATCCAGGGCCTTATCTGCACCCCAAGAAATGCCACTGGTCTCCAGTTCCCTCCTCAATAAAGGAGACTGACAGTTGCAACAAAGAGGCCCCTTATCAGATTCCAGCCAGGGAGCCTGCAGCAGTCCAGGGACGGATGTAAAAAGCTTTTATGAGCACCAGGGAGGAACCCCATGAAGCCTGCAGACTCCTGGGCTTTAACCCTTGTTGGTGGGAATGCCACAGGGCACTGGCACTAGTGGTCCACAGCAGGTACGGCAAAACTAAAATCACTACACTCTGATGACACAGCAAGGACAAGAGAAGAAAGAGATGAGAGATGCCAGAGTGCTGAAGGGAAAGCTACTTCCCATGGCAGAGAACAGTCCATGGTCGTGAAGATGAGCAGCAATCAGGCCAAAGCTGGCAGTAATCCTGCCTACTGGCCAAGGGAGAGGACCCAGAGTCTAGGGCAGCCAGGAACCCTTTCGGCTTTTTTTCTGGCTTTGAAAAAGGTCATTAATCATTTCCATAGCCTACTGTCAAGACAGCCAACCAGGAACTTGGAAGCATTAAGCCTAGGTTGAACAGGCTTGCTGACTCCTTATACATTATTTCTCACCCTGCTCTGGTCCTGCTACCCAGGAACAAGAAGAGAAGTGACTGGCGAGGCCCCTGAGTTGTTTATGTAGAAAATGCGTCCTACTAGGAAGCTGGGTGTCAGTGTCCTGAGGTCTACAGCAGTTTGAACCGCCCTAGTCCACAGGCAGGGTGGAGACCAGGGCATACCAGAGCCACTGGGGTATCTCAGAGACCATCCCAGCTTGGTCATGGTCCTGCTCAGTCCATACCAATTCTCCTAGCCCACTGGTCCTGAAGGTGACCTTTATTCTGACATATATTCCTTCAAGTTTGTAGCTTTTTTTTTTTTTTTTGGTCAGTCATGGGGCTTGAACTCTGGACCTGGGTGCTGTCCCTCAGCTCTTCAGCTCAAGGTGCATGCTCTACCACTTGAGCCACAGTGCCACTTCCAGTTTTTTGGTGGTTTATTGGAGGTAAGAGTCTCAGACTTTCCTGCCCAGGCTGGCTTTGAACCTCGATCCTCAGATCTCAGCCTCCTTAGTAGCTAGGATGACTGGCATGAACCACCAGCGCCCGACTCTTTTTTTGCTAGCTTTTGCCTGAATTTGTCCCAGGTATGCCCAGCAGCAGTCTGTTCTTGTACTGCTCTACAGCACTGGGCCACAAATTTATTATTCCATACACACTCCTTATGACTACCCAGAAAGGCTAGTTTTAAATTACTTTTTTGTATGCTGGTATTAGGGGGTTTGAGCTCAGGGCTTGGGTGCTGTCCTTTTGCTCAAGGCCAGAACTCAACCACGTGAGCTACACACCTTCAGGACCCCCCCCCCCCCCCCCCCCCCGGTTAACTGGAGTTAAGTGTTTCACAAACTTTTCTGCACTGGTTGGCCTTGAACTTCAATCCTCCGATTTCAGCCTCCTGAGTAGGATTACAGGCACAAACCCACAGGTGGCCTCCTGTAGTCATCGTGGCCTGACCACACCCACTGCCCTCTGCAGAAAAGGGAGGGCAGCCCGTGAGAAGGCACGGAGAGCACCTGTGGCCTGGGCATGCCTGCGTAACTGTCTCAACTTCTGCTTGTCACCCCTGCCACTGGACTCGGGGCCAGTGTCCCAAACCCATTCTGACTCTTCCTTAGCTTAGCCCTCGAGGAATTTACTATATACTGGCTCGTACTGGGATGAAAGAGGCAAAATATGGGGTCAGAGGCATGGTTCAGTTGGTAGAATGCTAGCTGATGAGAGAAATCATAAGGTACAGAGTTCGAGTCCCAGTCTAGGAAGGAGGAAAGGAAGGAAGGGAGGGAGGGAGGGAGGGAGGGAGGGAAGAAAAGAAAAGCGAGGTAACTCTTAAATCACTCAATTTTCCCACATGCTAGAGAAACAAACAATATTTTGAAGGGAAGAAGCTGAACTGAAAGTGGGCCTCTCAAATTAATTGTATCTTTCAAAAACCCATCTCCCTTCCCAATGGATAACTGTGGATAATTGGATACATATAGGGCATTAAATGGGTACCAAAGATGGAAGGAAGAACAACATTAGAAGTAGCTGATGGGCCGGGCGCCGGTGGCTCACGCCTGTAATCCTAGCTACTCAGGAGGCTGAGATCTGAGGATCGCGGTCCAGAGCCAGCCCGGGCAGGAGAGACCGTGAGACTCCTATCTCCAATAAACCACCAGAAAACCGGAAGTGGCGCTGTGGCTCAAGTGGTAGAGCGCTCGCCTTGAGCTGAAGAGCTGAAGGACAGCGCCCAGGCCCAGAGTTCAAGCCCCACCACCGGACCAAAAAAAAAAAAAAGAAGTAGCTGATGGGTCAGGATCTGCTTCAGACCAAGAGCTAATCCTTGATCTTAAAAATCTAAATTTTAAACCTGGTATTGGCGGCCTAAGCCTGTATTCCTAGCTGCTCAGGAGGCTGAGATCTGAGGATCAAGGTCTGAAGGCAGCCCAGGTAAGAAAGTGGAGCTGTGGCTCAAATAGTAGAGCCCTAGTCTTGGGCTCTAGTACCTACCCAGGCCTTTAGTTCAAGCCCCAGGACTAACACACACACAGGCACGCACGCACGCACGCACACACGCACGCACACACGCACAGGTGCAGATGGCTCACACCTGTAATCCTAGATAGTCAGGAGGCTGAGATCTGGTTCAAAGAAGCCAGCCTGGGCAGGGAAGTCTGTGAGACTCCTATCTCCAATTAAGCACCAAAAAAGTTTGAAGTAAAACCGGCTCAAGTGATAGAATGCTACCTTGAGCAAAAAGATCAGGAACAGTACCCAGGCCCTCAGTTCAAGCCCCAGGACCAATACACACACACTTTTCATTTTAGATTTTCACTTATGGATAAAGTTAGAAAATAAAGCCTCTAAATCTACTTTACCTGGCAAATACAACATATTTTATTGGATCAGGAAGGGATTCCAGGGCCCTGGGCTATTTACTGGAAGATTAAAAGAATATAGAAGAAACCTGCTCCCCCACTCCAAGAGGCAAGCAGTACCGTCCCAAACACTTCCTTGCCCGAGATGGACAGATAAGCACACAACAGAAGGAAAAACACTCAAAAGGCACTGTGAGGAGACCAAGCCCTTTTCCCACAGTAAATTCTTTGTATATACACATCAAAAACAGATCCAACAATCCACTGGGGAAATCCAAGGTCATGTGTAGCCTTGACCAGAACTGTGGGGGGTGGGGGTGGGGGTGGGAGGGAAGAACTACCATCCACATCTTGACAAAACTTGTCCTCAGTTCCTTAGTCCCAGGTGGGGGTAAAGGCAGGAAAACAGCCTTGCTGTGGAATTCTGAGTTTGTCCCCTTTGCCATCCTGCCTTGACAGGTGGCAGTCTCCTTGTCCCAGTAAGTTGTCGCATCTCCCTTCTCATGAAATAATCCTGATTCTGAGGGGAGGACTCCTCTTGCAGACAAGGTAGATCTACCCTGAGTTGATCAGTTAGATGCAGTTTAACCAGACCATCGTGGCTCAGAAGCTGCAGAAGGCAGTCTGGGAAGGTGGCTGAGTGGTAGAGTGCTTGCTGTGCATGCATGAGGTCCTGGGTTTGATTCCTCAGCACCACATAAGCAGAAAAAGCCAGAAGTGGCGCTGTAGCTCAAGTGGTAGAGCGTTAGCCTTAAGTTGAAGAGCTGAGGGACAGTGCCCAGGCCCAGAGTTCAGGCCCCACAACTGGCAAAAGAAGCTGCAGGAGGGGCAGGAAATGTTACGGGACGGGAGGGTCTTGTGCACTGCTCAAGAGGAAGTAAGGGAGCTTCACAGGGACTTCTCCAAGGCACAGAGCAGGGAGGGAGTCAGGAGACCCCTGTGCTAAGTCCAATCTCTGGTTTTAGGAAGTCCCTTAACCTCAGGGCTGACTCTTCATGGCCAGTGATAACCTTTGCTCTATCCTGTAAAGTGTATGGGTTAATGATAAAAATAACTACAAGTAGCTGATGGCTCATTGCCTGTCATCCCAACTACTCAGGTAGCTGAGAACAGAGGATCACATTTCGAAGCTAGCTAGGTAGCAAAGTCCAGGAGACTCTTTATCTCCAACCAACCAGCATAAAAGCTGGAAGTGGAGCTTTGGCTCAAGGGATAGAGTGGCAGCCTTGAGCAAAGAGGCCAAATGAGAGCACGAGGTTTCAAGCCCCAGTACTGGCAAGTGAAAAACAGCTACAAAGTCACCATCATCACTCTTCTGTATCAGGGAGATTCACTTTGTTTTCTCACCCAGGAAGGAAAAATGCCACTGTTTATATATATAGCCTTTGCTGATCAGACTTAAGAGAGCAGTCCCTCCCCTTTGGGCCCTGGAAAACTAAATGGAAAATTTAAGAAGGAATGAGGTCTTAGGAGCCACCCACAGTGCAGCATCAAAAGGTAAGCAGAGAGAGAAGGAAAACTGGGATCTACCAGTGCCCCCCATGGCTCTGGGGGAAATGAGACTCTGGGGCACCATGTGACTCCATGTGGCTTCAGTCAGAAGGAGGAAATTCATTATTCGGCAAAGTAAGAAAAGAAATATTTTCTTTTAGAGTCTTGGGGTATTTCCGCATGATTATTTTGATAGAGCGCTGGTAAAGAAGCATTTCTTCTGTTTCTTGCTCCTCTAGGGTGGTTTGCGTGAACAGGGCAATCAGGAGCATGCGAGAGAACACAAAAGCTTCCAAGTTGGCTCTAAGTGATGAGCCTTCTCTCTCTCTCTCCTGCTACTGGGGCTGGAACTGGGGGCCGGGCGCATTGTCCCTTAGCTTTTTCCATTTCCAGCTTTTTGGTAGTTAATTGGAGATAAAGAGTCCCAAGGACTTCCCTGCCCAGACTGGCTTTGAACCATGATCCTCAGATCTCAAGCATCCTGAGTAGTGAGGATACAGATACAGGCTTGAGCCACTGGTATACCCAGCTACCTTCTCTTTTTGTAGACAAGGAGAGTATAGTCATCAGAATGGGAGGATATGCTTGAGATTGTTGAGAGGGAGCTAGGAATGTGGCTTAGTGGTAGCGTGTTTGCCTAGCATGCCTGAAGCCCTGGGTTAGATTCCTCAGCACCACATAAATACAAAAAGCCGGAAGTGGTGCTGTGGCTCAAGTGATAGAGTGCTAGCTTTGAGCAAAAGAAGGTCAGGAACAGTGACTAGGCCTGAGTTCAAGCCCCTGGACTGGCAAAAAAGAAAAGACAGACTGTGGAGAAGGGCCTGTCTGCCTTCAGCTCAGAGCCCTGTCTAACACAAGCCTCTACACCCAGCCTACCGCAGCCTGAGCCCCAGGGCAGCAGGAGACGGGTAGAACGGGCATTGCCTCCACCCACTTCATTCTTCTCAGGCTTCCCTGCTGGTAGGCGGCACTGTGGGCTGGGCTAGGGTCACCCTGGAGGCCTGGAAAGCAGGGCAGAGGCTGAAAGGCCCATCTGTTCAATTCACCCAAATGTGTTAACAAGCCAGAGGCATGCACAAAGCAGCAGTTACTGCCTATGCCCGGCTCCACCACACAGCTGTTTTATCGCCTGCAGCTGCAGTCATCCCGGCAGCCTGCTGTGTGCTGCCTTCCTTGATCTCAGTGTCACAGCTGCCCTGCCTCGCCTCACTCACGGCCCAGGCCAGCATTACCAGGCCTTTCGAACTGAGAATCCCAATCTACTTCTGAGGTCTATGAGGCTTTTCCTTGGTCTCTGCTAACAAGATCTTCCACAAGCTGGGTGCTCATCTTACCAATGTGCTGGCTGAAACTCACACCTGTAATTCTGGCTACCCAGGAGGCTGAGATCTGAGGTTTGTAATCCCAAGCCAGCCTGGGCAGGAAAGTCCAGGAAATTCTTATCTCTGCCAAAAAGCCAGAAGTCAGAGTACTAGCCTTGAGTGAAAAGGCTAAGGGACAGTGCTTAGGCCCTGAGTTCAATGCCCTGTACTGGCACAAAAATAAGGGTCCAGACACTCTACTTTGGGAATGGCAAATCACACTTGTCTGAGGGCCCCTGGCCTCATCATTCTGTGAGGAGAGCACAGTCACATAATTAAAAGTATAATCTGCTCCCAGTTGGCCTGAACCACCACTCCAATTTAGACTAGCAGGTAAGAGTGTTCCAGGAAGGTGATCTCAGGCCTCGGACACACAGGGCCCAGCCCCAACTCCCCTAGCACTTAGTCCCATGTCCCAGTGAGGGAGCCAGAAGCCACCGCCTCTCTCCATACAAGCCCACTCTAAACTGAGGTAGAATGATTTGCATTTTTCTTTCCCCCTCAGGACAAAAGTTTGTTTCTTGTTCCCCTTTCTAACCCTCTCCCCAGACAGCATTTTGGCCCTCGGGGGCCGTTTACATTATGTATTTCTGAGCATCACTATTGACAATTAGTGGAGAAAGCCAAAGATACCACTAACATCCTTGCACAGGAGTGCAGCCGGAACAAAGGATCATCTAGTCCCAATGTTGACAGTGCTGAGAACTGGAAGCCTTGTAGGGGAGGACACAGCAGAGTATCTAGCAGACTGCTGACAGCAGGAAACCTTGTAGGGAAGGGCCGAGCAGAGTGCTAAGAGCAGGAAGCTTTGCAGTGGAGGAGGCGGCAGATGACCTCTCCCTCTCCTCGGCAATGCCAGCAAACAGTGAAATATCTGATTTGAGTGCTGTAAGTTGACTTAACCCAAGGGAGTCACTTATTGCTGCTCTGGGTTTACTCAGCACTATGCTACAAAGTCAGATGCTGGTGTTCACACCTATAAGCCTAGCTACTAAGGAGACGAGATCTGAGGATCATGGTGAGAAGCCAGTCCCTGCAGCAAAGTCCAAGAGACGCTGATCTCCAATTAACCAGCAAAACTCTGGAAGTGGAGGTGTGGCTCAAGTGGTAGAGCATGAGCCTTAAGCAGAAAAAGATAAAGTAGCGCCCAGGCACTGAGTTCAGGCCCCAGCACTGGTGTGGGTGTGGGAGCACACACTAGATGGCAACCTGGAAGCTCCAGGATTCTGGTCAGGATGCAACGAAGGCTCTCTGCTGCTGACTCCCAAGCCCAGGGTGGCTGTCTTTCAACAGAGCCACCGGTCTTTGAACTGGAGCAATGAGGCAGATGTACCCAAAGCTCAAAGCAGCTCGGCCTCCTTGCCTGGCAAACAGTGTCAGGAACACCAACCAGAGCACCTCCCTGCCTGGGGAGGTGCTAGCAGTGGGGGACCAAGCAGCTTTCCTCCAGGAGCTCCTGGTTCAGAGCAGGCGTGCAGTAGTAAACAATTACTGATCTTCACTGCTGGCCAGGCTGATCTAACTTCTACTTTCCTTTAAAACTCCTTCTGGGAAGGGAGGAAAACAATAAAGCAGAAAGTAAAGCAATGGAGCTCCACTGCTGATTAAAATCTATATTGCTATGGAAGTCCCTTTGAGAGGGATCAGCGCCTGAGTTTGCACCAGCTGGGCTGGTGAAGCTTGTAAATAATTAAAAGGTAATTGGAAGGGGAGACCAAGGTATTAAGTGGATTTCTCTCTCTCCGACAACCAGGGAGTTTCTCTGCTGCCAGTCACATTATCTTTCAGGATTCTATTCTTGTTTTCTTTTATACTAACACATGCAGCTCCAGATAGCCATTGGAGTAAACTAATTAGGGCCAGTTAAACTGTTTTGACAGGCTTGGAGGCTGGGAGGGATATAAGGGGGAACACAAGCTGGCAGTAATAGCCCCACCACCAAGAAGGCTTTGGAAGGTAAAGGGGTAGGGGGTAGGAGAAAAGGAAGGGGGAGAGGGCGGAGAAGACACTGCGGGGGGGTAGGGGTGGGTGAGAATATGTAGAGAGTGAGGGATCTCCAAATATTTAGCTGCCATATATAGCTGAGCCTGAAAGAAAGAGAACTTCATTCCCAGGTCTCTCAATCAAGTTATTGAAACTCAATTCCATATTGGGGAGAAAGCTGGGGGAACAGCTCTCTGTGTCATGGGGTAATGAAGGCGAAGCCATGTGGACTGGACCTTGTAGGGAGCCTGGGGACCTGGCCAAGCTTCCTGAGGGCTGACCCACTGCTAAGCGGTATCCAAGGCCACGGAGCTGAGCTGCTGGGCTCACTTTGGTCATGCTATGGTCTAGGATGGAGATGGCTATTGGGGGTCAAGTGGGGGAAAAGAGGAGAACTGGGAAGGTTCATGATAAAGCAGATGGCCAGTACCGTACACTTAAACTACAAGAATGTTCCAAACAAGTCAGTGAATGCAACAGTCAAAGAGCTAGTGGATAAGAAAACAAAGTTGGAGCTGGGCACTGGTGGCTCACATCTGTTATCCTAGCTACTCAGGAGGCTGAGAACTGAGGTTCATGGTTTGAAGCCATCCCTGGGCAGGGATTTGAGACTCTTTATCTCCAATTAGCTAGCAAAAAGTGAGAAGTGGACGACTTAAGTGTGAGTTAAGTGGTAGAGCACCAGCCTTGAGCACAAAACCTCAGGAATAGTGCCCAGGTCCTGAGTTTAAGCACCAGTACTCCCTTCTTTTCTATGGATTTCAGACTTTCCAAAACTACCTGAGGGCCTGTGTCCTGTCATTCGCAAAGCAGTTGTATGGCTAAGATTTAATAAGTGTATTCAAATTGAAGTGGCTCCACAGGCCAATTAATTTGAAGAGAGGCAAAAATAAGGCAAGACCAAATCTATGTTTTGCCTAGATTCTCTCTGCCCTCTTCAGTCTGGTGCTCGAGTATCTGGATAATCAGCAGTCATGCCATGGTGGACCAGGGTGGGTGGGGAGCTCATGCAGTAGGCACTCAAACACCCAGGGAACTGAACCATGAGGAAAGTGCACACTCACCCCTCTTCTGCATGAAGATGAAGAGGTCATCCAGGAACTCTTTCCTTTCAGGATCACTGTCCAGTTCATATAGCTGCAATCAAGACCCCAAGCAGGGATAAAAATAAAAACAACAACAAAACCACAGTGAACATTACATCTTGCAGCACAAAGGCTCAGACCAGAGATTGTACAACCATTCAAATAGTTATGAATGTGACTCACTGGCCACTCACGTCCTCTCCCTGGGTGCCAGACAGAACCCGCTGCACAAATGCTCCCCATCTTTACCCCACAAGATGCTCGTTACAGACCTTGGCAAAATCTCGTGAGATCTCTCTTCCCCGGCCTCCGTCAGCATCATCACTCCAGGCCAAACCACCATTCTGAAGGGAACAGAACACAATGCTGAGAGGGGCATGGGAAGAGAATGAGTAGAAGGCCAGGGCTCCACGTCGGGGGAGGCAATGACTTCAGCATTTGTGCTATACCTGGGCATCAGCTGACTACCTCTAATTCCAGAGACATTGCTGCTGTCAGTAATGTTTCCAAAACAACAGGGGGTCCTTTTGTTGAGGAAATGTAAGGATACCCCTCCTGCTTAATAACGCTGTGGTCATAGGACACCAAAACCCAGGGTTCTAAGACCCTCATGGTGCTGACTTTCCAAGAGCCATCACAAAATAAGAGCACTGTGCAACAGGTATGAAGATGCAAACCTGGTTCCCCATGTGACACTGAGTGAGGACAGAGGGGACAAGGATTCCAAAGCCATGGTCTGTCTCAGCCAAGCCTCAACCAGAAGCCCTAAGCTTCACGATGAACACTTCAGTGCTATAAGAGCTGCCACAGCCTGAGACTGTTTCTGGGGTACAGACTAGGGGCCCCTAAGCCAAGAGTTCATTTTCATCATAATATAATCCTAGATTTTATTTAATTGGTTAGGTCTAATTAAAACTGTCCAATGGACTAAGGTGAGGGCAAAAACAGGCCTATACTTCTGTTCTTTTTTATTTTGTGCCAGTCATAGAGCTTACAGTGAGGGCCTGGGTGCTGTTCCTTGGTTTGTTCACTTAAGGCTAGTGCTCTACCACTTGAGCTATACCTCCATTTCCTGATATTCTGGTTATTAATTTGAGGTAAGAATCTCACAGACTTTCTCAGACTACTGTGGCTTTGAACCATAATTCTCAGATCTTAGCCTCCTCAGTAGCTGGGATTATAGGCATGAGCCACCAGCACCCAACTGCAACATTATTCAGCTATGTTGGGGACCCACAGTTGGCTTCCATTACTCAAAGCGGGCTCTGAGAGGCAGGCCCTCCTCCTCACAGCACCAAGTCACAACAGCGAGGCAGGGCTGAGGGAGAAGTGATGTCCTGTCAATTGAAATAAAACAGCTCCACCAAATGTTTTCCCTGCTTATCTAGTACAAGGCGAGTGTGTAAGGAAGCGAGTGTGTAAGGAAGCACTCTGTTCTGTAAATGCCATCTGACAGTGCCTACACCAGGCTCTCCTTATGTCCTGTCTTATGGAACCATCAGCCCGGGGAAATAAACAACCAAGCAGGAGGAAGGGCGTGGGGTTTTGTTCAGTTCAACCCTACAATGTAATTATAGTCACCAGAAATCTAGTGTCATCTGGCAGCAAGTAGCACAATGAATAATCAAGATGAATGATGTCTGTCGGGTCAGCAAAACCAGACAGAGTTCCATTCTCCTGCCCTTCCCCCCAACAAAGACTGCAGTAGGTCCTAATGCCCAGGGGTTTTGTTTGAGCCAGTAATTCCTGCTGGACAGTCGATTACCCTGGAGCCCTGTTTAATGGGCGATCAGTGCTACAGCTTCTGTTTTGTCAGCTCTTTACTGTGGCAGCTCAATGCCGGTCACAAGAAGGTCCTTTCTCTGTCATTCAGAGATGAAAACAAGGTGTATGTGTGTGTATAAGTGTGTGTGTTTTACTAATTACAGTGGTTTGCAGGCATTCTGAAATCTCACTTGGAAACTATGCAACACTCAGGTGGAGAAAACAAATCCACAAGCTCCAATCAGCCAGGCCAGGGTTCTTCCAGCAAGGGGGAGGGGATGAGAACAAGCCACCAATGCCAGTATAGCCACGGGACTGTATGTGAAAATAAACACCCAAGTGTGAGCTGGGCTCCAGGGAGAGAATGCCTGGGGGCTGGGGGAGGCTCAGAGCACAGTTGTTGCCAGGAATTGAGAAGCACTCGGCTTAGAAATCTATCTGCTTGTGGACCAGATTTTAATCACTAACAACCTAACAACTCAGACTCAGTTTCCCACAGAGGTCAGGGTGCCAGCTAGAAGATGATGGAAATACAACACTGAGTTCTACAAACTGCACTATTTCAGCCATTCCACAGAAAGGAACTGTCAGCTTAAAAAAAAAAAAAATTGGAAGCTGAGTGCCAGTAGTTCATTCCTGTAATCCTAGATACTCAGGAGGCTGAGCTCTGAGGATTGCAGTTTGAAGCCAGCCTAAGAAAAAAAGTCCATGAAACTCTTTTTTTTTTTTTTTTTTTTGGGGGGGGGGGTCCGGTAGTGGGCCTGAACTCTGGACCTGGGCACTGTCCCTCAGCTCTTCAGCTCAAGGCTAGTGCTCTACCACCTGAGCCACAGCACCACTTCTGGCTTTTTTCTTTTTGCTTATGTGGTGCTGAGGAATCGAACCCAGGGCCTCAAGCATGCAAGGCAAGTGCTCTACCACTGAGCCACCTTTCCAGCCCCATGAAACTCTTATATCCAATTATCCAATTCAACACCCAAAAGCCGGAAGTGAGGCTGTGGCTCAAGTGGTAGAGCACCAGCCTTGAGTGAAAAAGCTCAAGGACAGCACCCAGGCTCTGAGTTCAAGCTCTAGTACTGGCATACAAGAAATTTGAAAAGAACAAAGAAAATGTAAAGAAAATAAGTTGTCCCAGCATCTATCTTCTCTCTCTCTCTCTCTTTCTTTTTGTGCTGGTCCTGGAGCTTGAACTCAGGGCCTGGGCACTGTCCTTGAGCTTCTGTGCTCAAAGGCTGGCACTAACTTGATCCACAGTTCCACTTTCAACTTTTCAGATGTTCATTGGAAATAAGAGTGTCACAAACGGAAATAAGAATGTCACAAACTTATCTGCCTGGGCTGGCTTAGAATCACAATCTTCAGGGCTGGGAAGGTGGCTCAGTGGTAGAGCGCATGCCTTGCATGCCAGAGGCCCTGGGTTCGATTCCTCAGCACTACATAAGAAAAAAGAAAAAAGCCGGAAGTGGCACTGTGGCTCAAGTGGTAGAGGGCTAGCCTTGAGCTGAAGAGCTGAGGGACAGCGCCCAGGCCCAGAGTTCAGGCCCCATGACCGGACCCAAAAAAACAAACAAACAAAGAATCACAATTTTCAGATCTCAGCCCCTTGAATAGCTAGGATTATAGGTTTGAGCCAACAGTGCCTGGCTCTTTTTTTTTCTTTTTGCCAGTGGTGGGGCTTGAACTCCGGGCTTGGGCGCTGTCCTTGCGCTCTTCAGCTCAAGGCAAGTACTCTACCACTTGAGCCACAGTGCCACTTCCAGTTATCTAGTGGTTTACTGGAGATAAAGAGTCTCACGGACATTTCCTGCCCAAGATGGCTTTGAACCTTGATTCTCAGATCTCAGTCTCCTGAGTAGCTAGGATTACAGGCCTAAGCTAAGATTACAGGTGCTCGGCTTACCTGGCTCTTTTTGTGCATTATTTAACTTAAAATATTCAGTGGGGATGATGGGCAAATGTCTAAGACTCATTACTTTGCCTGAGGCAGTTAAACTAGAATTCCTGAACCCACCAGTCCTTCTGAGCCAATCTGTAATACTAGCTCCTTCATGCAGCCGCCTGGTCATATTCTGATGATTTGTGCTCCTGCACTGACACACCCCAGCTCAGACACACCTGCCAAGAGACAGGGATGTCTCCCAGGACCCTCTATATCCACTGCCTCTCTTCTCTCTTTCACAGGATTAAGAAGTTATTTAGTTGGTTCTCAACTCTAATCAAATAAAATCAAACATATGTCACTTATGCAGTTCAGCAGGTGTCTCTGCCTATCAACACTTAGCAGGCCCAGTTGGGTCCTGGTGACTCAGGCCTGTAATCCTAGCTACACAGGAGGATGAGATCCAAAGATCTGATTGGAAACCAGCAAAAAGACAGAAGTAGAGGTGTGGCCTAAGTGGTAGAGCCCCAGGAGCCCCAGGCTTAAGCAAAAACACTAAAAGACAGTACTCAGACCCTGAGTCTCAGCCCTAGTAACAGCGCATATGTGCGTACACACACACACACACACACACACACACACACACACAGAGTATGACTAACAAATAAGAGGCTACAGTGGTAGAGATTGTAAACAGGGGCAAAACACATACAGCCTTTCAGGATCAAGAGGGGTCCATGAGGAAAGCATGGTGGTATGGAAAGTGCCCCCTACTGGGACCAGCTTTGTAACCCTATGAGCAGCAGCAGTACCTTTCTCTTAACATGTTTTTTTTTTTTTGGTGGGGGAGGCAGTCCTGGGACTTGAACTTAGGGCCTGAGCACTGTCCCTGAGCTTCTTTTGCTCAAGGCAAGTGCTCTACCATTTGAGCCACAGTGCCACTTCTGGCTTTTTCTGTTTATGTGATACTGAGGAATTAAACCCTGGTTTCATGCATGTAGGCAAGCACTCTACCACTAAGCCACATTCCCAGCCCTCCAGCCCTATTTTTTTTTTTCTTTTAATGCAAAAGGATCACTTACTAGGCACAAGACAACAGTATTAAACAGCCCAGAGATGTGTGGAAAGCTGGTTCACATAGCCATTAACCACCTCCTCAGCCTTCTCTAAACCTTTGATCTCACCAGGAGCTCACAGGAAACCAACAGTTTGTTCCCAAATACCCACCCAAGATGAGCTTTGGCAACTATGCTCGCATCCAGCTCCAGTTTTCACCATGGAAGCTAAAGTGTTTTGTCTTTAAATCCCTCCAAAATGGCAGTGAGAGGGTAGGGAGGAAAAAGGGGGGCAGGAAAGGAAGCTGCTGTTTGCCTTATGTCAAGGGCTGGGCCAGGAGCCTTAGAGAACTCTCTCAACTAATTCGACAATGCAGAAGTGGTTATTTTGGAGTTGGGGAAATGATGGCTCAGGAAACTCAAGCAACCTGCACCAGAGCTCAAGCCCAGGACTGTCCAGCATGCTTTGTGACACCATGCTTCCTTGAAGGTTGAAAGCACAGTGGGGAGATTATGAAGGGAAAAAGAAAGGCCAAGAATAATCTGTCCACAGAACATGCACATTATGGCCTTGGGTGGCTCCCACCAATGGGGGAGAGAGAGAGAGAGAGAGAGAGAGAGAGAGAGAGAGAACTAGAACTGAACTCTGGGCCTGTGCACTGTCCCTTAACTTTTTTTTTTACTCAAACCCAGAACTCTACCACTTGAGCCACAGCTCTCTGTGACTAACTGGAGGTAAGAGTCTTCCTAACTTGGCCGGCTTTGAACTTTGATTCTCAGATCTCAGCCTCTTGAATAGCTAGGATAACAAGTGTGAGCCAGCAGGAAGATTCTTTTATTCCTTGATTCATCTCATGAACTTCATTTGGGTCCCTGAGCCACACACAAACTAGCCCTCAGAAAACATTTGCCCTGGAGAGTTATCTGGGGTTACTGATAGGGGCAACCTTCATTCCTGTCTCCAAGGCCATCCACACTAGATGAGCCCCTATTGTTAGCCCCCAAGGGACAGTGGACCAGGAGAGTGAGATGGAAATGGAGGTAGAAAGAGAGGAGGATTATATCTCTGAGGAATCAAAGGAACTTGGCATCTAGCACCGTGCCATGTACATAGAACGTCTCTAAAGAAACTAACATCTAACAGCCCTGGAAGAGCAACAAGGCGGAAGGGAAGTGAAGAGGTTCACTATGATGGAAACCCTGAAAGGGTACCTGTGGAAGAGGAGCAGGGCAGCCCTTCTCTTTAAAGTGGGCAAAAAACTGAGGATACTGGAAAGAACTGGTCAGGAGGAAGACTTCGGGTTCAGTCTTAATACTCATAATCGAGTGAGCCTTCTCTGGGGTTAGGCAGCTTTCTGTCTTTGGAAGATCATCTGTAAGGGATAGGGAATTCCACAGGAGAAAAGGTTGGACCACAGGGACTCGAGGGGCCCATTCTCTCCTGAGAAGCATAGATTTCCAGAGAAGCCATCACAGGTAGAAAGGGCGCGCTGTTCAAGCAGCTCTCCCACATGCTTCACTTCCCAGTTGGAAAGTAAGCTGAGCACACACATACACATTTAACAGTACCAGGCTAAAAGTGCCCCAAGGTAGATGCACAGGCTGGGCTAGGGGAGATTTACAGTTTAAATGAGCACTGAGTGGGGGATAAACAAGACATGTTTTGGCAGGGAGGTTTAGCAGGGAGGGAAACGGGCTGTGAAATGCCTTGAATGCCAGGAGGAAATTTAAACTCTGAACTGTGAACGGGGGGAGGAGTGGATGTTTTATGAACAGAAAAACAAATGATTACAGCACCATTCTGGATTTTGACAACCCATTTTTGTTGAAAAAATATACTTACGTAAATGTATGTAGATACCTACCAGGGTTGGCACTATGGGTAGGTTTCCTATTTCAATGTTTTTTGTTCATGCATGTATAACAATGCATGTATTCTGAGATCTATCAGACACTACAGAAGGTTCTAAGGGGAAAGGGCAGAGAAGAGCTTCATGGAATGCACATAACTAATTACTGGGGCTGGGTTGTAGCTCAGTGGAGGACATTCAAGGATCTGGGTTCAAATCCAGTACCATAGGGGAGAAGCAAACAACACCAATACAATTGTATTTAGTCCATTAAATTTTTTTTAATTGCTGAGATTTTTTTCTAGATTTTTTTTTTAACGTGTGTGCAAATACGAGGGCTTGACCTCATCATGCTCTCCCTCGGCTTTTTTGCTCAAGGCTGGTGCTCTACCACTCACAGCTCCACTTTCAGCTTTTTTTTTTTTTGGTCAGTTGTGGGGTTTGAACTAGGGACCTGGATGCTGTCCCTGTGCTTTTTTGCTCAAAGCTAGGGCTCTACCACTTTGAGCCACAGCTCCACTTCTGTTTTCTGGTGGTTCATTGGAGACAGAGTCTTAGACTTTCCTGCCTGGGTTGGCTTTGAACTACGATCCTCAGATTCCAGTCTCTTTTTTTTTTTTTTTTATTTTGTTTTTTTTTTTTTTGGGGTCCGGTCATGGGGCCTGAACTCTGGGCCTGGGCGCTGTCCCTCAGCTCTTCAGCTCAAGGCTAGCGCTCTACAACTTGATCCACAGTGCCACTTCCGGCTTTTTTCTTTTTGCTTACGTGGTGCTGAGGAATCGAACCCAGGGCCTCAGGCATGCAAGGCAAGCGCTCTACCACTGAGCCAACTTCCCAGCCCCCAGATTTCAGTCTCTTAAGTAATTAGATGACAGGCATGAACCAAATGTGTCCAGCTTATTTAATCTTTCAAATAAGACACTGGTCACCCTCTTTATTTAATATACTTTCATGATACCTCTCACTGGAGATTTGCATTACTGCTTTTGTAAGAGGCTCTGAAGTCTTATAGGGCAAGGCAGCCCTGGCCAGGGTAGCTGACTATGTAGCAGAGAATCTAGGTTTAGGGAGAGAGGGGAGCTGAGCTGGGGAGAAATGGCTTTTGGAAGAGGCAGCCAAATTGAAAGTCAGCTGGACCAGGACTGTGGGTAAAAGAGAGAAAGAAGGATGGCTTTGAATTCCTACAGTGAGAAAAATCTGCTCCTGTGCAAACAGAAGCTGGGAGGGAGTCAAGCAGGAAATCTGGGAGCACTAATGAAAATAAGCTACTGTTGAGGGGACAGGGTGACAAGACCAATAATGCAGCACGAAGAAAGCCAGCCAGGTTATGGCAGCTGGCAGGAGCCAAAGGCTTAGGGCCAATCTTCTATTGTGAAGGGGAAAATTTAGCAAATGTCACCTGACCCAAGAAGGCTACTTGGGCCTTTCTGTTTACTGGGTGGTGGGGAGGGGGGAAACAACCCGACCAGACCACCCTTCTAAGAGCTTAGGAGCCAGCACTGCATTCCTTAGGGCTGTACCTCCCCAG
Source organism: Dipodomys spectabilis (assembly GCF_019054845.1). Lineage (NCBI taxonomy): Eukaryota > Metazoa > Chordata > Mammalia > Rodentia > Heteromyidae > Dipodomys > Dipodomys spectabilis. The sequence continues at coordinate 330,361 of NW_024871155.1, read as the reverse complement.
AGAAGGAGACTGACTTTAAAAGCAATTAAGTATCTAGGCTATTTTAGGATTACTTCTTGACCACCTGGAATATCTTATTAAAGCCCAGCTCAGATGTCCAAAGCAATTTTAGTTCCCATTTCTCACCTCCCCCCCAATGCCACACTCAAGTTAACCCTTTCCTAGGGGTGAAGCTACCAACTTCACTGGGGTTCCCCACACTCTGACACCTACAAGAAATGGTCCTGCCCTAAAATACCACTAAGGAAACTGAAAGCTCTCAGGGAAACAGGGAGTATTTTCAAAGACACAGATGGTAACGTTCTTCCTGCGTTTGCTCTCTGTAATCGAATAGATATGAGCCCCAAGGGCAAGGATCTAGGCAAATTCCTAGGACCTGAACCTCAAAGTAGTCATTAGCCAAATCACTAGGCTTCAAAGGGGCTGATCCTCAGGCTCCTGGATATCAATTTATTGCTCTGCAATATGGAGCCTGACAAAAGTATTTAGGCTGAGAACAGCTTTTGTTCTCAGTACTTCTTTTTTTTTTTTTTTTTGGGTCCGGTCATGGAGCCTGAACTCTGGGCCTGGGCACTATCCCTCAGCTCTTCAGCTCAAGGCTAGCGCTCTACCACCTGAGCTACAGCGCCACTTCTGGCTTTTTTTCTTTTTGCTTATGTGGTGCTGAGGAATCGAACCCAGGGCCTCAGGCATTAAAGGCAAGCGCTCTACCACTGAGCCACCTTCCCAGCCCTCTCAGGGCTTCTTGTCTTAAAAAAAAAAACACTGGGCTAGGAAGGTAGCTCAGTGGTAAGAGAGCTTGCCTCACATGCATGAGGCCCTAGGTTTAATTCCTCAGCACCACATAAACAGAAAAAGCCGGAAGTGGTGCTGTGGCTCAAGTGGTAGGGACAGCGCCCAGGCCCAGAGTTCAGGCCCTACAACCAACAAAAACCAAAACCACACAATACATAATCTACCTTATCTTTGGCCAGATCCACCACTCTCCTCCTATTTTCATATGTAACAATTATTTGACTGCTCAACAGTGGATCTGGATGGTGGTCGTGTATTGCTAAAGGCCCAATTCCCAGAATCCTTAAACTACTTAAAAAAAAAAAAAAAAAAAAAAATATATATATATATATATATATATATGGATACCAGTGGCTCATGGTTACCAGTGGCTCATGCCATGCCTGGAATCCTAGTTACTCAGGAGGCTGAGATCTAAGGATTGTGGTTCAGAGCCAGCCTGGGCAGGAAAGTGTGTGAGACTCTTATCTTCAATGAGCCACCAGAAAATTGAAAATAGAACTGTGGTTCATAGTGGTAAGTGTTAGTCTTCAGCAAAAGAGCTCAAGGACAGAGCCCTGAGTTTAAGCCTCATGACCGAGAAAATAAAAAAATAAAAATAAAAAATAAAATTAGTCAGGTACTGATAGCTCATAACTATAATCCTAGCTACCCAGAAAGTGGAGTTCTAAAGATTACAGTTACATGCCAACCCAGGCATAAAAGTCTGTGAGACTCTTTTCTTCACTAAAAACTATCCTTAAAAGCCAGAAGTGGTGCTGTGGCTCAAGTGGTAGAGTGGTACAGTGCTTTCCCTTGAGGACAAGCTCAGGAAAGCACCCAGGCCCTGAGTTCAAGGCCCAGATCCTGGTTCCTCCTGGGGCCTTTCCTCCTTGGCTCTGACTGGATCCAGCTTGCTATTTCATCCCATGGTGTCCTGTGTGTCCTCACCACCACACTGCATTTTAGTCTCTTTACCTCCTTCAGTAGGAACACCCCTTTTATGGCTCATCTTCTTGATTGCACTAAGTCTTCCTATACCCAGGTGGGAAGGTCTTTCCTCTCCCCCTCCCTGGCCTGGCCCCTTTCTACTGCTTCTTCACAAAAGTGTCCTTAGCTCTTTTTCCAAGCCAGCGAGTTTGAATTGATCTCTGTGGCTGGTGGGAGGTAGGAAGACTCTTTTTGGTTCTTGCTAAAGTGGCCCCACAGCGGAAGGTGTGCATCTGATCATTATAACTCCAGTGTGTCCATCCGAGGCCTAAGTGATTAAAAGCCGTAATCCTGATCTTATCAGAACGTTTTTTTTTTGTAGTTCCAACTGTGTGGCTCCTAACAGTCTCTGTTTTACTTCCTGGGGCTCTCCTCTCCCTTTAGGATTCTCCGTAATCCTGCCCATTCCCCCCTTGTGGATGCCTCATCACCTCCTGGAATCAGTTAAAACTAGGGGGAAGGGCCAGAGTGAATTTTCTGTCTTTCCTGCCAGGATCTGGGAATTGGGCTTTTAGCCTTACACTGCCACCATCCAGGTAAGGAACAATAATAATAAAAGAAATGGAGCTATCACATAAAAAGAGGGGGCAGAGTACATGAGAAAATGGGGAAAACAGAATACGGAGTGCCTCCCATACAACACTGTACTGTTGGCTGGAGAACAGGACAAGAAAGAATGGGATCCCAGTTTTCACACTGTAAAAGTTACAATGCCTGGTAGCACATAAGAAATCAGAACTTGGCTGGTGGCTCACAAGTGTCATCCTAGCTACTCAGGAGGCTGAGGTCTAAGGATTGGGGTTTAAAGCCAACCCAGGCAGGAAAAGTCTATGAGATTCATCTCCAATTAACTACCAAAAATCCAGAAGTGGAGCAGTGGCTCAAGTGGTAGAGCATTAGCCTTGAGCACATGAAGTTCAGGGACAGTGCCCAAGCCCTGAGTTCAAGTCCCATGATTAGCACACACACACAAAAAAGAATCAAGAGCTGGGGCTGGGAAGGTGGCTCAGTGGTAGAGCGCTTGCCTTGCATGCCTGAGGCCCTGGGTTCAATTCCTCAGCACCACATAAGCAAAAAGAAATAAGCCAGAAGTGGTGCTGTGGTTCAAGTGGTAGAGCGCTAGCCTTGAGCTGAAGAGCTGAGGGACAGGTGTCCCTCAAAAAAAAAAAAGAATCAAGAGCTTCATCCACACTGAGGATGAGGACAAGGTTTCTGAGGCAGTGATGGTTAAGGTAAGACAGGAACTGAAGGTCACAGCCTGATCAAGCCAGGAATGGTGGCTCGAGTTCAAAGGTAACCAGGCATAAAAAGTTATGAGACTTCTGAATCCATGAATGGGCATTTGCCGGTATTCCAGATACCAGGAAACATAATGGTTGGGCACTGAGTGACCAGAATATACAAAGGCCAGGAAACTGTCAGAGGTAAGGCTAAGCTATGCAGCAGTGGCTCAGGCCTGTAACCCAAGCTACTTGGGTAAGATCTAAGGGATCATGGCTAGAAGCCAATCAGGGCAGAAAAATCTGGGAGAATTCATCCCCAATTAACCATCAGAAAGGCAGTCCGGAGGCATGGCTCAAGTGGTAGAGTGCCAACTATGAGCAAATAAACCAAGTGACTGGGCAGCCCTGAGTCCAGGTCCTAGAAGAGGGGTAAGGCTTGAGAAACAGGCAGGGTGTCAGATCACCCAGATTTGTATTTTATAATTACAGTAACTGGCATCACACTTAGAGGGCATTACAGGAGTGACATCATCTGATTTGTGTTTAGATCATTCTAGCTGCTGTGCAGAAATGGATTACAAGGGGAGGAGCACAGAAACCTGTTAGAGCTGGAAAGCTGCTGGGGTAATGGGGGTAATGGCCAAGAGGAGAGGCTAAAAAGGAAAGGATTGATAAGACCTAGTGAGGGCTAGACATGGTACAGCAGAAGAGAGAGAAGAACAGAGGAAGGACACAGGTAGTAATGAGCCAACCCCAAGATTCTAAAGGGAAGGAAAATGCCATTAGTTGAGAAGGAAAGTGAACGAGGAAATGTGACTTGGATAGAAATCAAAAGTTCAGTTTTGCATGTATTAAACTTGTCACGAGGGATGTCTAAATGGAAATGCTCAGCAGGTGGTTGAGGATTAAAGCCCTGAGGTCACACTAGAAAAATGTGCTCAAATAGTATCTATGAGTCCCTGGCCTATAGACACTATTTATTTAAAATACAAGGGGGTTGGGAAGGTGGCTCAGTGGTAGAGTGCTTGCCTTGCATGCATGAGGCCCTGGGTTCGATTCCTCAATACCACATAAACAGGAAAAGCCAGAAGTGCAGCTCAAGTGGTAGAGTGCTAGCCTTGAGCAAAAAGCAGCTCAGGGACAGTGCCTGGGCCCTGAGTTCAAGCCACAGGACTGGCAATAAAATAAATCATAAAATGAAATATGAAGGTAGAGATTATGCAAAGAAAGCTTTGACAGTAGTGCTAGGCTCAGGACTGCACCTAAAGTAGAAGTGTTTGGGGCTGCTGGCAGAGAGTGTTACAGAGATTAAGGTAAATAAAAAGTAAGAAGAGCAAGTTTCAAACAGGGAATGGTCAGGCCAGCCTGGGCTCAACAACACGGTGGTCATTAGACAACCTACCAAGCCAAGCATCAGTGGCTCATGCCTGTCATCCTAGCTACTCAGGAGCCTGAGATCTGAGGATCAAGGCTTAAAGCTAGTCTGGGCAGGAAGTCTATGAGACTCCTCTAGCCAAGAGAGGGAAAGGGAGAGGGAGAGGGGAAAGCAGGGGGAGGGGAGCGGGGGAGGAGGAAACCAAGAACATAAAGGATCAGGGTTCAGAATGGAGCATGTGGAGGATAGCCCAGGAGGTGACAGAATGGACGTAATGAGTATAAGCAATTCTAAGACACTTGTTAGGGGGAGGGGAGCAGCTAGAAATACAAGAAAAGCTGGAAGGAATGCATAACCCAGGAAAAATTCTTTAAAATGACTTCTCTTTTTCTTCTTTTTTGGCTTTTGTGCCTATCCTGGGGTTTGAACTTAGGGCCTGGATGTGTCCCTGAACTTTTGTGCCCAAGGCTGGGTTCTACCACTTAAGCTACATCTCCATTTCTGGCTTTTTGGTGGTAAATTGGAGATATGAGTCTCATGGACTTTACTGCCTGGCTGGCTTCAAATCAAGATATTCATCTCAGGCTCCCAAATTGCTGGGATTACAAGAGTGATCCACTAGTACCCAGCTCCTCTTCTGTTTTGTTGTTGTTGTAGTTTGTTTTTTTGGTCGGTCATGGGGCTTGAACTCTGGGCCTGGACTCAGATCAAGGCAAGTGCTCTACCACTTGAGCCACAGCACTACTTCCAGTTTTCTGGTGGTTAATTGGAGATGAGAGTCTCAGGGACTTTCCTGCCCAGGCTGGCTTTGAACCATAATCCTCAAAGCTCAGCCTCCGGAGCAGCTAGGATTACAGGCGTGAGCCACCAGCGCCCAGCTACAGCTCTTCTTCTTCTTAACAACCAAATAAGGTAGATTTTAAGACTAAAGGTGTTTGTTTGTTTTGTGTGTGTGTGTGAGCTGGAAGATGAGTGAATATAGAGAGGGCTTTAGAAGAATGTAAGACCAAAGAATCAGGAAAAGGCTCACGAGTGGGGCAAGTTCCTGAAGGTCTAGGAGGGGGTGGGATCTCGTGGAGGGATTAGTCTGGTGAAAGAGATAAAACCAAGCTAGGTCAGTGATCACTCATCTATAAGGACTGACTACTGATAAAGCTCACTTCTACCTGAACAGAAAACATGCTTATAACTCTATGCTAACATAGAAAGCTACCAAATTGCCATGATTCTGTTCCCACAAATCCTGAAAAGTTTCTGAGGACTCTGGAGTACAGCTCTAGAAAACTGAAGAGAAGCTGCTCTGTGGTCATGTCTAGCATTTATGGAGCATCTTCCTACAAAGTAGTGAAGATTGGAAAATCAGAGTTTTAAAAAAGTAGCAGCTGGATGCTGGTGGTTCATGCCTATCATCCTAGCTACTCAGGAGGCTGAGACCTGAGGATCGAGGAATGAAGCCAGCCCAGGCACAAAAGTCCGTGTGACTTGTATCTCCAACTACACCAAAAAAGCCAAAAGTGTGGCTGTAGTCCAAGTGGTAAAGCACCAGCCCTAAGGAAAAAAAAAAAAAGCTTAAGAACAGCGATGCAGCCCCAAGTCCAGGCCCCAGAATCAGCATACACAAAAAGGAAGTGTTTAGGGAACTTGGTGGCAGTGGCTCACACCTGTAATCCTAGCTTACTCAGGAGGCTGAAATCTAAGAATCTCAGCAGAAAAGTTTGTGAGACTTTTCATCTCCAATTAACCACCAAAGAGCCACTGTGGAGCCTTGAGCATAGAAGCTCAAGGACAGCACCCAGGCCCTGAGTTCAAGCCCCAGGATCCCACCTCAAAAACAGTATTTGTACAGTGTACACATTTTACAATGATCTCCCCCTTCCACCCTCCTATATTTCCTCCACTTTTGCATTATCCTCAGGTTGGGGAAGAGAATTTGCATGCTCTGGAACTACTATATGTGTGGGTTGAGAGGCGGTTAGGACACAGCAAAATACTACAGAAAAACAGTAGTAGAGCTGGGACCTAATCCCACTGGTAGCTCCCAATCCAAGGCTGGTTCAGATTAAGTCTGTTACTAAGTAACAAGGCTGCCAAGTATCTGTCTTTTCATCTTTTGGAGTTAAGTGTCCAGAAGGACGGCCACCTTGGGTCACACATAGCTATCTGTATAATGGACCATTTAAGAGACCTCAAAGTTCTAGGTGCCAGTCATCTCCTAGGTGAGTGTCCACTGAGATCATTACAAATGGAGGCTTACAAACTCCACATGGACACTGAAAACAGAACAGAAAGCCAGGCCTGGGTGTGCATGCCTGAAATTCCAGCACTTAGAAAGCTAAGGCAGAAGAATCTCAAGTTTGAGACCCGCTTTATAGAGAGAACCTTGTCTCAATACAACAAAGTAAAACAAAGCAAAAACACAAAGCAAGTGAAGAGAATTCAGGGTTGCAGAGGACAGGTTTGGGCAGTGTCTAGCCTAGAACACGTGCACATCTACACAAAGCACAGCATATGTTCTCTCTCCAAACACCATCTAGAGTGGGGTTTCTCAACGTTGGTACTTTGGAGGATTCCTTGTTGGGGGAGGAGACGGTCGCTGAATGCTGGAGGACACTGGGAAGCACGAAGGGCTGGGAGAAAACATCTGCCCCAGGCACAACTCAAAATGCCTCCTGATTGGCAACCGTACCCCTAAGGAGAGGAGAGGAGGGTGGCCTCCAACTGAGAACCACTTATCAAGGCAGGCTCCCCTGTGATTGCAGGAAGACAGACATAAAAAGAAAGTGGGGGGACAGGGTGATGGTGGCTAGCACCTATAATCCCAGCTACTCAGGAGGCTGAGATATAGGTTCCAAACAAACCAAAGCAGACAAATCTGTGGGACTCGTATCTTTAATTAACCAGAAAAAAAGGCAGAAGTGCAAGGTGTCGCTTAAGTGGTAGAGCACCAGCCTTGATGGAAAAGGCCAAGTGAGAGCATGAGGCCCTGAGTTCAAGCCTCTTAGTTAGATAATTGCCCAGTTAATTGCCCAATTATTTTTGCATAGTAAGATGAGAATGATTTTTATTCTGTATGCAGCTAATAGGAACTTCACTAATTACAATCATTTGGGGGGGGGGGGGGAGACACAAGCACTTCCTCTTGTTAAATCTTGTTCCTTGACTCTTAGTGCACATCTAACTATAGATGATTCTTCCTGTCTGCCTAGGCAGTCTCTGCTCTCATCCTGCAGAGGTGCCGAACCCCAAATTTAGAAAGAGGCCACACAGTGGGCAGAAGCTGAGGGCGCGCCTAACAGCTTCCAGCTGTTCTCAATCGGTAGTACCCTGTCTTCATTAACACGTGTGGCTGGCTAGCTTTAGGAAATGTTAGGAATTCTTTAATTACAAGTTTTCTGAAATAAGACTCCTCCATGCTGGAAGGCAATCGTAGAGCTTGCTGGGAAAAGGGGTTGAAAAAGAGGGGGAGGGAGGGGGGGGAGCAACATTTATTGAGCAATGTCTCTAGTGCTTTTCAGGGAGCTGGCTATGCAAAGCCACACACAGTAACCAAAGTGATCAGTAAAGTATGCAGAAGACCAGTCACACACGCTCTGGCCCCAAGGGCCGATCCACCATCACTCATCTTCCTCTTCTATGCAGGGGGACTTAGCTCCATTAATGGGCTCCAGACAGACAAAGCCTGTATTGCTTAACAACCCTCTATCCAAGACCACCCTAAAAGGCCAGCAACCCTCCGCCCAAGCTGGCTGTGTGATATCCTTTGAGAGAAAGGACATCAGGTCTTTTGTTAAGCTTCATCATGGTTTACTGTGCCCCTGCACATGGATTGGTTTTACAGTGCTGGACTAACTCCCTTCCCCAGAGAGGCAGGTGACATGACACTCCAATTGTCTCCACTTTGAGAAGCAAGTATTTTCTAAGAAGTTCTCCAGAGAAAACCCATGAGACAATTTCAACATTACTTGTTCTAAGAAAGGGATTTCAGACGCGTAAGTCTAATCTGTGGTGCCCTTAGGCAGTCCCACTTTTGCTTTTTAGTTTGTGGATGTTCGCCTACTCCCTGCCCCCACACCAAATCTTGAAAACAACTTTCTTGTTGGCTTGCCAAGCTATACTATATTGCAGGAAATAATAACAACAACAACAACAATAATAATGTCTATAGGCCGATCTTACAGGTATAAACCATGTTTTAAAACAGCTGCACCATAGTGCAGACTGGGGCCTGGGCATCAGCAAACCTAGTTATTGCACTCCCAACTCCAGCCCACCTTGAGATTCCCATAGTACCTCTGCAGGGCCCTGCACTCCTTGAGGGAGAGAAGCCAGTCTACTGAGTACAATCCTGGCACAAAGAGGACTCCAGCCAAGTATGTAGGGTCTGTGTCAACTGTAGAAGTCTTTGAAGCAAGGGCTATTCTTTCTACCCCCCACTGGCAGTTCCATAAAGAAACAAAGGACTGAATAGTAAATCTCATGGTTTAGATGGTTTCTAGGCTCTCCTGGAAGATTCGTTTTAGCATAACTAAAAACCATTTTATTAGGCACCAGCTGGATCATTCCTGAAATCCTAGTTACTCAAAAGGCTGAGATCTGAGAATTGGGGTTCAAATCCAGCCCAGTCAGGAAAGTCTGTGAAATTCTTATCTCCAACTAACCACCAGAAAGGTAGAAATGGAGCTGTGGCTCAAGTGGTAGAATACTAGCCTTGAGTGAAAACACTCAGGGACAGCCCTCAGGCCCTGAGTTCAAGCCCCAGGACCAACACATAAAACAAAAACATGAAACAGCTTTAATCCCCACATTATTTACTCCTTCAAAGCAAGAGAAAAAACAGAGATCAAATTTATTTTGAAAATTTAAATCCACAAGGAAACAGGGGATGCCCAGAGAAGGATTTAAGTCTTGCACTGCCTCCCTGGCCTGGTTCTTGATCACCAAATTGAGGGGGGAAGGTACATTCAGGGTGAGGAATTAGGCCTCAGTTACTCTAACATTTATGAACACATTCTGGCAGGTGCTCTGCCAGGCAGTCTATAATTAGCAAGTACACCTCAAAAACTTAAATGAACTCAAAGGGTTTCAGGTGCCAACAGACAGTGCCCAGCAACAGCACGGAGGACAGAGTGCAGGGAGGCCAGTCGGGGCTGGGCGCCCTGCCACAGCGCACACGCCAGTTCTGCAAAGTCTTTTTTTCAAATCTCTAAAGGCTTGACCTCAACACCTGCTGCACTTCCGGAAGACAGACGGGCTCTGGGGCGTGCTGCTGTACTTTCTAGGAACAACCGCATGTGTGCACATGCACACACAGAGGCTGGCTAGCTGCCAAGGCGGGGGCAGCCCAGCTGCCTCAGGCCTGAACTTTCCCAGTGGCGGCAGGGCGGGATCCCGCTATGAGCTGACTCAGCCACCAACGTGGCACTGTGCCAGCTGCACAGCCGTGGTGGGGGCTGCCAGCAGCTCACAGATGTTTTGCTAAACCAAAGAAATCAGCCAGGAGGTGGGGTTCAGGCTGACAGCCAAGGAGCTGTGGTCCTGGAAGCTAGATTCTTATTCCAGGCCTCCCTCCACCACAGTCTCCCTTGGTGACCGAGGGCAGGGAACCCTCTGAGCATCCATCTCAGTACTTGCCCTGCTTCAGAGGAAGAGGCAGCAAAGGATGATACTGTGGGCACAGGCAGCTCCTGCCCCAAGACTAGCTCTTAACCCTCGTGTCCTGGGAGGAACTTTCATAAATTTTGTTCTGCAGTGAAGGCAGGGGCTCAGGGCAATTCATAATGCTACCAAAAGATCATAAAGGAAAGACACATAGGGGTGGGGTTTGAACCCTATTGTTCACTCACTGAAGCACCTACAACAAACTCTGCTGTTGAAAACTAAGCCAACAGCAGACATGTTCCACTTTTCAGGTTCTAAAAGGTGTTGGACCTGGAACTTGAACTCCGGTCCTAGGCTCTGTCACTGAGCTTTTTCTGCTCAAGGCTAGTGCTCTACCACTTGAGCCACAGCTCTACTTCAGGTTTTTTCGGTAGTTAACTGGATATAATAGTCTGATGGTCTCTCCCGCCCTAGCAAGCTTCAAACCACGACCTTCAGATCTCATGGCTTCTCAGTCGCCTGTGAAGGCTATAGCTCTTCACAAATGGTTTGTTTCTACGTATCATTGGACCACACACAGGGAGTGTGTTATTCAGAGTACCCACACATGAACGGCTTGCCTTGGATTCCCTGCTGGAAATACCAACTGACCCATAACAAGTCAACTTACTGTCCTCACACTAAGGAAAAACTGTACTGTAGGTCACTAAAAAAAGAGAAGTCAAGCCTGGCACTGGTGGCTCACATCTGTAATCCTAGCTATTCAGGAGACAGATCTGAAGATTGTAGTTCAAAGCCAGCCAGGGCAGGAAAGACCGTAAGACTCTTATCTCCAATGAACCACCAGAAAACCAGAAGTGGTACTGTGGCTCAAAGTGGTAACATGCTAGTGGTGAGTGAAAAAGCTCAGGGACAGCACTGAGACCCTGCGTTCAAGCCCCATGACAAAGAAAGAGAGAAAAGAAAGAAAGAAAGAAAGAAAGAAAGAAAGAAAGAAAGAAAGAAAGAAAGAAAGAAAGAAAGAAAGGAAGAAAGGAAGAAAGGAAGAAAGGAAGAAAGAAGGAAGGAAGGAAGGAAGGAAGGAAGGGAGAAAGAGAGAGAAAAGAAAAGAGCCAAAGGCTTGGCTGAGAACAGCTTCCTAGGCTTCCTTCCTCCAAATAATTCATTAGGACTCTTCAGCTCTGCAGTCTGCTTTCTTTTTTATTCTTTTTTGTTGTTGTTGTTGGTCATGGGGCTTGAACTCTGGGCTTGGCCACTGTCCCTCAGCTCTTCAGCTCAAGGCCAGCACTCTACCGCTTGAGCCACACCGCCGGTGGCTCCGGTTTTCTAGTGGTTTATTGGAGATAAGAGTCTCATGGACTTTCCTGCCCAGGCTGGCTTTGAACCTCGATCCTCAGATCTCAGCCTCCTGAGTAGCTAGGATTACAGGCGTGAGACACTGGCGTCCGGCTCTTTTTTATTCTTTTGTCGATCGTGGGCCTGAACTCTGGGCCTGGGTGCTATTTCTGAGCTCTTCAGCTCAAGGCTAGTGCTCTACCACTTGAGCCACAGCACCACTTCTGGCTTTTTCTGCTTATGTGGTGCTGAGGAATTGAACCCAGGGCCTCAGGCATGCAAGGCAAGCGCTCTACCACTGAGCCACCTTCCCAGCCCCCTCTTTTTTTTCCTTTTAAACTTTTGTTGTTGTTGTTGTCTTTTTTGGTACTGGGACTAGATCTAAGATGCTGCACTTGCTAGGCAAGTACTTTGCCACTGAACTACATCCCAGCCTGTCTTTTTGTTCTGAGACAGGATCTCACTATGTAGTTCAGACTGACTTCCAACTCAATAATCCTTTAGATTCTACCTCCCGAGTACCACTGTGTGTACTACCATGACTGGCTACAGTCTGCCTTTGTAGTTAAAGCTCTCTAGTAGCTGGGCACTGGTAGCTCACACCTGTAATTCTATCTATTCAGGAGGCTGAGATCTGAGGATGATGGCTTGAAGCCAGCCCAGGCAGGAAATTTCTTGAGACTCTTATCTCCAATTAACCAGCAAAAAGCCAGAAGTAGAGCTGTGGCTCAAGTGATAGAGAGCTAACCTTGAGCAAAGAAAGCCCTGAGTTCAAGCCCCAGTATCTCCCCCATAGCATTCCCTTCTAGAATACATGAGAGGTTGGACCCTTAGCACCACAAAACGACAAAAGAAAACTCCAATGCTGATGCTAACGCTATGCCATATTTAAAGTCACTCAGCTTTCCTTGGCTTTTAAAAGGGAATCTTTAGGTCTGTCCTTCCCTCTTTCTAAGCAGTATCTGTAAGTGTGAAATGGACCCATGTCTACAAGACTTTCTTAGGAAATACAAGAGTATTTCTGATCAGTTATGCTCAGCTACAAAACAACAAATTGTCATTAAAAGTATGATCTTGAGCTGAGAGCTTGTGGTTCATGCCTGTAATCCTAGCTACTAAGGAGGCTGAGATCTGAGGATTGTGATTTGAAGCCAGCCCAGGCAGGAAAGTGTGTGAGACTCTTATCTCCAATGAACCAGCAAAAAGCCAGAAACAAAGTCTAGTGGCAGAGCACTAGACTTGAGCAAAAGAAGCTCAGGGACAGTGCCCAGGCCCTGAGTTCACTCCTTAGTACAGGCACAAAAAAAAAAAAAAAGATTGTAATGATAAAAATTCTTTTTGGTGCTGAGGACTGAACCCAGGCCTTGTGCATACTATGCTTACTAGTGAGCATCACCACCACTGAGCTATACACACCTCTAGCCCAAGCAAACAAATATTGAGGAAAATCTTGGCTGTGGATGAGTGAAGTCGGGTGAGAAGACTCAGAATAGCACATGCTTCAGAAAGGATAGCCTCCCACAGCGCACAGACTGACCTGCTTAAGCTGCTCATCCAGGCTCCAGCGTGGCTGCCCACCTGTGGAGATGGAAGGTGGTGCCGTGGACGCATCTTTGGTAGGGTCTTCTTTAGCTTGGGGGTACCGGTGTTGGGAGCCCTGGCGCTGGAAGCAGACTGAGCACAGGGGGTGCTCGGGGATCTTGGCGAGTTGCTTTCTGCACGTGGAAATACTTGGCAGCAGCCTGGGCCTCTTTTTCAGCCGTCTCTGCCACATCATCATCCCCATCCTCATCCTCCAAGCCACCTTCTTCTTCCTCAGGCTCTGAGTTCACACTGCTCTGTTCAAAACCTCGGGCCACTGGTGTGACTGGTGGAACTCTGGCTAAAGGACCCAGGGCAGGACTGCCAGGAGGTCTTCCAGGCATGGCAGAAAGGACAGGTGGCTGTGTGGCTAGCTTTTGGGCATACAGGAATGGGGCCTCTCTCATCTGTGTTCCCTGCTTCTCTCTGGCATCCATCTGCAAAGGAGCCGAGTGTGGCAGCTTCTGTGGCTTCTGCTGCTGATGCAGTGGCTCCATTACTACCTTAAGCTTCACCCACAGACTGGCATGGCTCTGAACCTGGGCACAGCTTAGCAGGCACACTGGGTCTTAATTGAAGCAATCAGTCAACTACAAAGGAGGAAGGAGGAATTAAAAAGAAAATACACAACTAGGTAAAACAGTTACAAAAAGCTTTCTTTTCTCCAGTAAAGATTATGGATTCTGAACACCTCTTCTAATCCTGAGCTGGCAGGGGTTGGAAGTGAGTAAGGAAAGATGCAAAGAAGAGGCACAGGATTGAAGAGGGGAAAATAGGGAGAACCTCAGTAGCGGTAGACTATGGATGCCTAGACTATGGATGCCTTTTGAAGAAGCAAATCTAGATACTCTGCTGACATATGTGCCGATCTCTTTTTCTCCCTTTACATTATCAAATATTCATAAGCTTGTTACTGAAAAGTTAACTGGGACTGCACTATGTGTTGCAACAGGAATTGTACCTATGAAAACCACATTAACAAAGGAAAAAAAGGGCCTGCCTGGAAAATGTTTCTATTCCCAGGACCATTAGAAAGATTTTACCACCCAAGCTAGACCTACAGCCACCGGAGGCCAGAATGACTTCTTACAGGAAAAGCAAAATGGAGTGAATGACTCCTGGGTTTAAACTCTGTAAATTTCCCAGATCAAATTGCCAGCCTGTTTGCTGAGTGGACTGAACCAGGCTAACTGGACATTATAGCCTCAAAAAAAAAAAAAGCATCCAATTTCAACAACATGAAAGAAACACTTAAGGAGGCCAGAGTTTCAAATTGCAATCCTTGCTCAAAAACAAATGGGGGTAGAGGGGGGGAATTCCTCTAGAGATTTTAAAGTTAATTAATTTGAAACAGGTATCAACACTGTCTAAACAAGTTAATGCTTCTTTTCTTTTTAAACAGAAATGACTAAGTACATCTCCCCACATCCCATTTCTTGAGGATTCACTTCTTTATATTCTTCCAGGAATACAAAAACGGCTTTTCAGGTCAAAAATAATCTGGGGGCAGGTTTATCTGCATTCTTACCCATCAGTCTCCAAACACCTACCCCTTTCACACCCTCTCCACCTCCTACCACCTCTCTAGCCACTCCCCCTCACCCCCCAACTTTAGTTGTTTTCTCTGCAAGTTTTCCACAAGTGAATAGATTACCATGCAAAGCAAATTTTAGGGTGAACAGGCTAGCAACCTGGTATGCAATTTTTGTCATCACATGAAAGAAGAAGCTGCATTTCACAGGTTCGGACTTGATAACTGTATCATTCCAATGTTTTAGGAATGGGTTGGAAGTGTGTGTGTGTGTGTGTGTGTGTATGTGTGTGAGTGTGTTTAGCACCTTTCACAATTTCATGGGGGGGAAGTAATCATTACTCTAGCAACAAAAACAGCTTGGATTTATTAATTTTTTCTAGTGTTAAAAAAGTTCAATTTCTAGCACTAGGCAAAAAAAGAAAAAAGTAGAGAGGAAGTATATTCTCATTTTCTGTTTATCTTAGCAGCCCTGGTTGTGCCTTTGTATTCTGCTAAATATTCAAATTTCAATTCCCGCAGTTTAGAAAGTATGAGCTTAACAAGGCCTAAAAAGAATCATACTGACATTAAACCTAGTTGGTGAAAGTGGTCATTTAAAGGGAAGAAAAAAAAAAACAAAACGATACGGGGCTAAGAAAATTAGAACAATACCAACAATTCAGTGGTCAATTATAATGATTACAGCTGATCAATCACAATCGCAATAATTTTTCAACGAATTCCTGCCAATCACACTGAACAACTGCTTCTTTTCCAGTGACACCATCGGCTCAGCATGCTGTCCCCCGCGGAGGGGAGATGGGCCAGGGCCGCTTCAGTGAAGCCGGGACGACCCAAGCCTACAACTCAGTGCCTAAGTACTGCAGCAGGCAGGAAGGGGGGGGGGGGGGGTTCCCAAGAATACCACCTGACTACCTTTGCAGCAATTCTCGGAAATCTGAACCACTTCACCCCTCATTCCTCCTCAAGTTCCTGGACCTGTAAACCCCGGGCTTTCTACTGCTTGCAGTTTGGTAGCTCTTCAGGCCCGGGGCCCCTCCCAGCCTCGGTTCCCGGGTCCCGCCACATCTCCCCACCCTCCAGGTCTCCCCTTCCCACCCTCCAGGACCCCCTTCTCATCCTCTAGTCCCCCTTTTCATGCTCCAGGACCCCCTTCCCAACATCCAGGACCCTTTCGTATCCCCCAGTCCCCTCTCCTAGGACCCCCTTCCCATCCTCCAGCCCCCCCTCCCCTACTCCAGGGCCCATTCCCACCCTGTCCTCGGTTTGGGGGGGGGTCCCTCACGCCCCCCACCCCCTCCTCCCCTCACCCCACTCCTCGGCCCCGGCGGCCCTCACCTTTCCCACCCTCCCCCGTCCCTCCCCGCGCCCCGGGCCCTCCCCCCCCCCCCGCCCCTCGCCAGCCTCACTTTTCCTCAGCGGTACCGGCGCCTCCGGGACACACCTGCCCTCTCCGCCCTCCCCGGTCCCCGCCACCTGCCGCGTCTCGGTGCCCGCCGGCGGCGCGGAGGGTGTTTCCGCGCGGCTTACCTGCGCGGGGCGCCCCGGGCCCGGTCAGCTAGCGGGGAGGAGGCGGCCGCCCAGGCCCCGGCGCCTCAGCGACGTCGCCGACTCCTCGGCAGCCGGGAGCCACAGCCGGGGCGGGGCCCTCACCGGAAGCGGCGCCGCGGGGCCTGAGGGGCCGCCGGCCCGGGGCGGGGCTCCAGGAAGGGGTGTGGCCCGGTACCGGAAGACGCTAAAAATGGAGCGGGGGGCGGGGCGAGACGGAAGCTCCGCCCAGGAACGGCCCCGCCCACCCAGTGGAGAGCGGAAGTGGCTTGAGGCGGGCGGAAGGCTCAGCCAGTAGGGAGGCGGAACAGAAAGGACTTCCGGGGGCGGGGGGGGGGCTCCTGCGCGGGGAGTCGGGAGGCGCTCGGCGGGGTGCGCGCGCGCGGTCGCGCGTCCTGGGGACTTGCGGTCGCCGACGGGGCTGGCGATCCTCCCCGGGGGAGGCCGACCTTTCTCCGGCGTGGCGGCTTTTCCCGGGACGCCTGCGCGTCTAGGGCCGAGCCCGGATCGTCCCCTCGGAGGCCGCGCCCTCCTCACCCCAGGCCCCCCCGGGATCTGTGTCCCGACCATCGGGTCCCCAGCGCCCCCTGGCAGACGTGAGGGCCGCTGGCGGCTGTGCACCTGCCGCCCGTGCCGGCCGTGTCGGAGCTCGGGTGGAGAAGCCATTCCACGGCGGGCCTCGCCTCTGACCAAACCCCGGGCCTGGTCACCTGAACCTCGGGCTCGTCGTGAATCGGTTCGTACGGCCACGCACAGCCTGCAGATCCTCTGGGCTTCGCTGCCGACTTCTCTTTTCTTTGATCGGTTGCGAGGCTTGAGCTCAGCCTGGGCGCCGTCCCTGATCCTCTTTGTGCTCAGAGCTAACGCTCTAGCTAGCGCTGGAGCCACAGCACCACTCCCCCATCTTTGAGGTTGGAGATTAGAGTCTCACGGGAACATTTCTGCCCGGGCTGGCTTTGAACCTTGATCCTCAGGTCTCAGCCTCCTGGGCCACCGGCACGCGGCCGTAAATATTCTTTCAACCTTATCGGAACCTCTAATCTGCCAGAGCCCCTACTTTCTCTGTTAACCTCCCCCACTCATTTAAGGATACATAATTCTGATTATAATCCCACTTGGACTCATGCCCTAACGCTCCCCTTGTCTCTAACTAAGCCCCCCAACCCTACAAGGACCAACAGATCTCTCCATACTTGCACCTTGTCATAGAAAATGATCCTGTAGTCAGGCCTGACAGTACCTGCCTGCAATCCCAGCACTCACTGGGGCAGGCTGGGTGTGGGGACTCCTGGTGGTAATCTTAGCCATTCTGGAGGCTGAGATCTGAGGATCACAGGTTTGTAGGCCGCTGAAGCAAGCAAGCGCAAAGGATTTCTCCCTTAACCAGCAAAAGGGTGGAAATGGAAGTGTGGGTCAAATGTTAGCACATCAGCCTTGAATGGAAAAGCTGAGGGACAGCACCCAGTGCCCTCAAGGATCTTTACTAGTTTGGGGTACAGGAAAACAAATGAGTGTAAGGGATGCCCATGAAGAACAAAGGAGGGTGGGGATTGAGGGGATTGACCTGAGGCATGGGGTAGCAGATATTTTTAGATGTTAGAGAACTCTGTGATAAGGAAGGAGCTTTCAAACAGAGGCTGGGAATGACTTGATAGTAGAAAGTGTCTCCGTTGAGGAGACCAAATTTAAATTCCCCAAGGCAGGAATGGAAAGGAGATCCCTACGGTTAACACAGAGTATATGGGATAGGGCTGGAAGATGAGATTGGAGCAGTACCAAGGGGCCAAGCATGTGGGACCTTAGGGGAAACAACGATGCCAATCACCACCAAAACCTCTGTTTACTATAGAGAATTTATTTTAGAGAAGAGTAGCTTTGATGGGAGCCTGTGGCTCACGCCTGTATCCTAGCCACTCAGGAGGCTGATCTGAGGATCATGATTCAAAGCCAGCCCGGGCAGGAAAGTCCCTGAGATGCTTATTTTTTAATTTTTATTTTATTTTATTTTTTGGGTCCGGTCGTGGGGTCTGAACTCTGGGCCTGGGCGCTGTCCCTCAGCTCTTCAGCTCAAGGTTAGCGCTCTACCACCTGAGCCACAGCGCCACTTCCGGCTTTTTTCTTTTTGTTTATGTGGTGCTGAGGAATTGAACCCAGGGCCTCAGGCATGCAAGGCAAGCGCTCTACCACTGAGCCACCTTCCCAGCCCTCCCTGAGATTCTTTATCTCCAGAAAACTGGAAGTGGCGCTGTGGCTCAAGTGGTAGATTCTTGCCTTGAGCTGAAGAGCTCAGGGACAGCGCCCAGGCCCAGAGTTCAAGCCCCACAGCCGACCAAAGTTTAAAAAAAAAAAGTAACTTTGAAGCAGGGTGCTGGTGGCTAACAGCTATAATGCTAAGCCATCTTACTGTATAAAATCGCCCTTCCAGGGCTGGGAAGGTGGCTCAGTAGTAGAATGCTTGCCTTGTATACATGAGGCCCTGGGTTCGATTCCTCAGCACCATATAAGCAGAAAAAGTCAGAAGTGGTGCTGTGACTCAAGTTGTAGAGTGGTAGCATTGAGCTGAAGAGAGCTGAGGGACAGCGCCCAGGCCCAGAGTTCAGGCACCACAACTGACCAAAAAAAAAAAAAAGCTCCCTTTTTCTTGCTGATACTGGCACTTGAATTTAAGATCTTGTATTTGCTAAGTAGGTGCCCTAACCTACTGTTTGAGCCATGCTTCCTGCCAATGTTTTTTTTTTTTGGGTCCGGTCATGGGGCCTGAACTCTGGGCCTGGGCGCTGTCCCTTAGCTCTTCAGCTCAAGGCTAGCGCTCTACCACTTCAGCCACAGCGCCACTTCTGGCTTTTTTCTTTTTGCTTATGTGGTGCTGAGGAATCGAACCCAGGGTCTCTGGCATGCAAGGCAAGCGCTCTACCACTGAGCCACCTTCCCAGCCCCCCTGCCAATGTTTGAAGCTGCTTTTTTTGTTTTTAGCTTGGTCATTATGCCATTTGACATCTAGCTAATTGCCAGGCATTACGAGTATGATCTTTTTAGACCAATTAACCTGTCAGTCATCAGATATGAATCAGACCCTTCTAGAATATCCAATTTCTACTGAGCTGACACTATAGCTCCCCTGCAAACCCACTAAATGATGAAAAATGTTTGGCTTATCGTTGTTTGTATGTGCTTTCCTTTTTTTTTTTTTTTGAGGCGGTAATGGGGTTTAAGTTCATGGCCTTGTGGTTGCTAGGCAGATGCTGTACCACTTGAACCATTCCTCCAGCCCTTTTTTTAATTTTTCAAATAAGGTCTGGTACTTTATCCTGAGGCAAGCTTCAGTCTTCAGTTCTCTTACCTAAGCCTCCTACATAGCTAGAATGACAAGTGTGCACCACCATGCCTGGCTTGTTGGTTGAGAAAGGGTATTATTAACTTTTTGCCTGAACCACAATCCTTCTGATCTCTGCTCCTGAGTAGCAGGGATTACAGGTGTGAATTGCCATGCAGGGGTGCTTTGTTGTTGATAGGGTCTTGCTAGATAGCTCAGATTAAGAGCAAACTCCTTATCTGCCTCCTCCAATCTCCTCTGAGTGCTAGGATTCCAAGTGTGTAATAACCACACTCAGCATCAGTAAGTTTTGAGATGGTTTTCTTTTCTTTTTTTGTTGGTTGCGGGGCTGGAACTCTGGGCCTGGCTGCTGTCCCTCAGCACGAAAGCTCAAGGTGAGCTCTGTACCACTTGAACCACAGTGCCACTTCTGGGTTTTCTGGTGCTTTATTGGAGATAAGAGTCTCACAGATTTTTCTGCCAGGGCTGGCTTTGAACCACAATCCTCAGGCCTCAGTCTCCTGAGTAGCTAGGATTATAGGTGTGAGCCACCAGCACCCAGTGGTCTTCTTTACAATAAAAGAAAACTGGTGCCAAGCGCTGGTGGCTCTCACCTGTAATCCTAGCTACTCAGGAAGCTGAGATCTGAGGATCGAGGTTCAAAGCCAGCCCGGGCACAAAAGTCTGTGAGCCTCATCTCCAATGAACCACTCACAACACAGGAAATGGTGCTGAGGCTCAAGTGGTAAAGCGCTAGCTTTGAGCTGAAGAGCTGAGGGACAGCACCCAGGCCCAGAGTTCAAGCCCCAGGACTGACAAAAAAGAAGAAAACTAGTATACAGGGATTTTTTTCTTTTCATTCACTGGGATGGTTTTGATTTCATACTCAGAGCTGCTGAAGAAGGAAGACTTCATTATTTATCTTTATGTAGTTGGCCTTTGTTTTATTACGTTACTGTAAGGTCTCCCATTAAATTTCTTTCTTTTTGATGATACTAGGGTTTGAACTCAGGGCTTCATGCTTGGAAGACAGGTACTCTATCATATATACCACACTTTCAGCCTTTTTTGGGGGTTATTTTTTTAGATAAGGAGATCTTTAATGTTTTCTTTTTTTTCTCTCCTACTGTCAGCTGGGATCTATAATCTACCTACCTCTTGCAATTCCAGTAACTGGAGTTGCAGACAGTACCACCATGCTGGCTTGTTTGTTGAGATGGAGGGAGGGCTCACTTTCTGTCTGAGCTAGCCTTGAATCGCAGTCCACCCTGTCTCTATCTCTGAGTTGCTGGGATTGCAGGCATTAGCTTCTGAGCCAGCAATGGTGTGGGCTTCTTCTTCTTTTACATTTTTTTGCCAGTCCTGGGGCTTGAACTCAGGGCCTGGGCACCGTCCCTGAGGACTCTACCATTTGAGCCACAGTGCTGCTACTGGCCTTTTCTATTTATGTGGTACTGAGGAACCAAACCCAGGGCTCCATGCATGCTAGGCAAGCACTCCACCCCTAATCCCCATTCCCAGCCCATGGGTTTCTTCTTGTCCTGAGTTACAGGGGTATTCTCAGAGCGTCTATATCTGCACGTGTAAATCCTCTGCTGAGTAACTGGTATAAAATAGGAACCTTGTGCTGAAGGAGGTGTGTCAAGTTAACATGTTCCTTGGGAGGCCTGTGTGATGGGGTGGGGGTGGGGGGTGGGGACACCCTTGAAATGTTATCTGTTACCTTACTGATCTTCCTGTTGCAAGGGGGTATCCTACGGATCTGCCTGCTGGATCCCCTCTTCACCTAACTGTCTGGATTTAAATTCAGACAAATGGGGTGGTGTTGGGCATGGTAGTCAGCCTCTTTAATGCCTGCACTGGGAAAGTTGAGGGAAGGGGAGATGGAGTTAAGGGCCACAGGGCATTTTTGGTTTCTGTGGTCAGGCAACCACCCAACATTGGTGAAAGGCCAGTGCCTGGTCATTGATGCCTAGAGCTGAGGGGCTGGGATTACAGGTGTATGCCACCATGCAAGCTCCCATTTGGGAATCTGATTCAGAAACCTTACCTTTGGGACTTCAGGGCTGGAAATGTGGCTCAGTGTAGCGTGCTTGCTTAAGCATGCATGAAGCCCTGGGTTTGATTCCTCAGTACCATATACACAGAAAAAAAAAAAAAAAAAAGCTGAAGTGGTGCTGTGGCTCAAGTGGTAGAGTGCTAGCCTTGAGCACAGAGAGGCTCAGGGACAGTGCCTGGGCTCTGAGTTCAAGCCCCAGGACTGGAAAAAACAATAATAATAATAATAATCTGGGGCTTCAGCTGGGTGCCGGTGAATCATGCCTGTAATCCTAGCTACTCTGGGGGCTGAGACCAAGAGGATCATGGTATGAGGCCCGTCGAGGGTGGAAAATCCATCAGAATCTTATTTCCAGTTAACACACAAAAAGCCAGAAATAGAGGTGTGGCTCAAGTAGCAGAACACCAGACTTGAGCAAAAAAAGTAAAGGACAGCACTCAGGCCCTGAGTTCAAGCCCCAGTACAGCTATGGAAATATTTTTAACAAATTAAGGGGAAAACTACATCTCAGTATTTTTGTTTGTTTGTTTTTGTGTCCGGTCATGGGGCCTGAACTCTGGGCCTGGGCGCTGTCCCTCAGCTCTTCAGCTCAATGCTAGCACTCTATCACTTGAGCCACAGCGCCACTTCCGGCTTTTTTTTTTCTTTTTGCTTATGTGGTGCTGAGGAATCGAACCCAGGGCCTCAGGCATGCAAGGCAAGCGCTCTACCACTGAGCCACCTTCCCAGCCCCCATCTCAGTATTTTTTAAGTGGATAGTCTCACATGATGAACCCCTAGTTACCATTTAAATTTTCACAATGATTCCTACTTTTCAAGTGAGTGAAAACTGGCTTAAGTTTCATTTATGCTAGAGATGATAGAGCTGGGGTCTGACGCAGCGATGCTGTCATTCATGCTGTGAGCTCACTCTGCTTTACTCATACCAGTGTAAATATTTGACTGCCACCACTTGAGTTTATTTTTCAATGTATATTTTACAGTAGTGAACCACAGGGCCATAATGGGTGCGTGTTAGCTTTGTAATTTGGCCACAAATGCAGGCAAGCCCTAACTTCATGACTAGAACATGACCCTGTGGAACATGGATCATTGAGCACATTGGCCCTTGTGACCGCAGAGTACAACAGAAAGAACTTAAACACAAGACAATGGGAAAAATTAGTAACAAGTTAAATGTTCATTGTTTGGGAACTAGCTTAACAACAGGTACCTTTAAGCTACTCACAAGGCCAAATTAGAGGCCAGACTTAATTTTATTGTTTTTGTACCTGGTACTGGGATGTGAACTCCCTTAGCTTTTGGCTCAAACCTGGCACTCCACTGCTTGAGCCATACCTCCACTTCTAGCTTTTTTTTTTGGTGCCAGTCTTGGGGCTTGACCTCAGGGTCTAGGTGCTGTTCCTGTCTCTTTTGCTTAGAGCTGGCACTCTACCACTTGAACCGCAGCTCCACTTGCAGCTTTTTCTGAGTGGTTTATTAGAGCTAAGAGTCTTAAGGACTTTCCTGCCCAGACTGATTTTGAACCACAGTCTTCAGCTCTCAGCCTCTTGAGTAGCTAGGATTACAGGTGTGAGCCACGGGCTCCTAGTGTAAGACTGGTAATTTTAACAATAATTTGACTTTATTAAAATGAACTACTGTTTATCAAAAGAACTCTTCATTAAGAGAGCAAAAAGGCAAAGCCACAGAGGAGACTATATTTACCATGTATGCAGCCACCAACTGTCCCCTTACCAAGAAGGCACACACATTTGTGTAGGACACAGGACATGATGTATTGGGTAGCTTGTAGCAAGACCCAGGAGGGTCTGTGCGTTTGGGACAAAGCTATGCCACCTACAGCGGAGGGTCACCCTTAGAAACACAACCTAACCACACTATAATATCATGAGTCCACATGAAAAAAAAATGAACGATTAAGGAAAAAAGACAACTACTCCACCAAAGAGATGTCTGTAGACCTGTGGTCATCCGGAGATGCAAGCAGAAACTACAGGGAGTTGCTGTTGGATACCAGCCAGAATGATGGAAATTGAGTGAGTGCTTAAGTGCTGTTGAAGACAGCATGGGATCCTCACCTCATGCTCTTAAGTGAACAGGGACTGACCACTTGAAAAAACGATCTGCCAGTGGTTGGGTCCTGGTGACTCACACCTGTAATTCCAGCTACTCAGGAGGCTGAGAGCTGAGGATCAAGGTTCAAAGCCAGCCTGGGCAGAAGAAAAATCCCAAATTTGAGCTCCAATTAACTAGCAAAAAGCTGGAAGTGGGGTGTGGCCCAAGCGGTAGAGCACCAGCCTTGATTTAAAAAGGTAAGTTAAGAGCACAAGGCCAGCCAGGCACTGGTGGCTTATGCCTGAATCCTAGTTACTCAGAATATTGAGAGCGAGGATTGTGTTTCAAAGCCAGCCTGGGCAGGAATGGATATGAGACTCTTAGGTCCAATTAACCACCAGAAAACCAGAAGTGGCGCTGTGGCTCAAGTGGTAGAGTGCTAGCCTTGAGCTGAAGAGCTGAGGGACAGCACCCAGACTCAGAGTCCAAACCCCACGACAGACAAATAAATAAAAATCTACAGGTTTATTTTTATACCGGTGGAGCCAGAGGAGCTTACACTGAAAATTCTGAGCCACAGACTGCAGGGTTACAGGTTGTTTATAGGGCAGTGCAGGAGGTCAGGTTACAAGGGCTGTGCTGGCTGCTGATAGGTGAGTTTAAATTGGGGGGTGGGGTCTAAGAGGGAAGTGTTGCGGCAGTGAACTCTTAGGGCATGTTTTCAGAAGTGGCTGGCTTTCTCTTGTACAGGCAGGGTTTTCAGTACAAATCCTGAGCTTACCTCTGGTGCAAACTAATTTTCATTTTGGGGGTCCCACCAGCCTAGGCCTGCTATGAGCAGTTTTTGGGTTCATTCTCTCCTTTTGATGCTTTTGCAGTGATTGATTAAGCATTGACCTTATTCACATTAGTTTCTCCTGGCCCAGGAGCCTCTACTGAGTTACTGATCATTCTAGCTTGACTGACTCTGTGAACTGACAGAGCCGGTGAGGACACTGAAGATGTAAGGACCCAAGGGCAGTGCTAGAAGTCACAAGGAGAAGGGTGGCCAATGGGGGGAGCCAGGAGCTTGCTAATTTCCTGTCTCTCCCCACTCAACTCAATCTTTTAGTTGTTGGACCCTATTTCTCAGCAGTGAGCAGGTCCAGGCCCCTCAGGTTCTATAGGAGCACTGCCGCTAAGGAGTCCATCTGGTTTTGTAGGGTGGTTATAGACTCAGCCACCCAGCTCCTATCTTCTGTGACATCTGCAGACAACTGCTGAAAGATGATGAGGCAATCCCTCCGATTCCTGCACCTCCTCTGGCCACCATGCCCAACCCACTGGGTGGTGGAATGATGTAGGTGGGCTGCCAATGGTGTGAGGAGGTTTGGGCATTAGCTAGTATGGCCATCAGAGGGGTGAGAAAGAATTGTATGCTAGGGGCTGGGAAGGTGGCTCAGTGGTAGAGTGCTTGCCTTGCATGCATGAGGCCCTGGGTTCGATTCCTCAGTACTACATGAGCAGAAAAAGCTGGAAGTGGCACTGTGGCTTAAGTGGTAGAGCGCTAGCCTTGAGCTAAAGCGCTCAGGGACAGTGCCTAGGCCCAGAGTTCAGGCCCCACAACTGACAAAAACTAAAATAGAACAGTGTGCTAATGCCTGTGCAAGTGGCTAGCAAGCACAGGCAAGCCTTGGTTCTGCATACAAAGGCAGTACCTGGGCTCCGGGAACACCGGGGTTTAATGGCCTTGCAACTCTTTCCCACACTCTTCTGTGCTGGGCACCTGGACAAGGTGAGGAGCTGTTTGGGACACATGTCTGGGGAGCTAGGGATTCTGACTCATTTACACTGAAGGCTGTGCCAGGAGAGGAAGTCTCAATGGGGGCCAGTCTGGGTTCAGGATCCAGCAGGCATCACCTGTCTCCTGAGGCAGCTGGGGCATTTAGTTTGTGTGTTTCTAGTCAGGTGCTTTCCTCCATCTGTGTAATGGTGAAGGTTCTTTCCCATCATAGCATCGGTATACAAACATGGTGACCAGGATTCTGGTTATCAGGGTGGGGGGGACCTAGAGTCAGGGTAGGAGAGACAGGGCTACAACTGTAGCATTCTGGTGGTGGCAAAGTTATGTAGCTCCGCCCCTCAAATAAACAGGAGGGCTTTGAATACTTATCAAGCTGGGTGCCCCACGTGGGGAAGCCAAACACCATCAAGTGCAGGAGGCTCGTGGGCACCTGGTGCCCCCCTGTATAACACACAGTAGTTCTCAGAGTCTGGAGTTTTATCTTAAAACTAAGAGGAGCCGGGGCGCTCAACAGCACTCAACTCACAGCAGCTCAACTTCATACCATGAAGAGGTACAAGAATGCTAACAGCAACCTCTGGCCTATGTTCTAATCTTGGGGTACAGTGCCTTCCCGTCTCCTCTATATAGCAATAGTTGTGATTAGCAGGCAGGAGGAGGGGGCGACAGAGGGGCTTTGTTCACATCTTGGTAGGTGAATCCTCAAACTTCTGCCCTGTGTTGACCAACCAGCTTCTGGGGTGTGGCTGGAGCAAGGCTGGAGTCTTTTCCTGTGCCTGGGGGGCTGCTGGGTCCCAGGCTGTCAGCCAATCATCAGCACCTCCGGGAACTGTCACCCTCTCTATTCAGCAGTGGTAAGCCAGGGAGTGACACCTGTAACTCCAGCTGCAGGGAGCCGCCCAGATGAGCACGTTGGGCCCATCCACATGGGTCAGTGTAGTTCCTTCTTCCAATTCTTTACTCCTACTGTGTCTCCTGGCTGGTGGGGTGAGCACAGTTACCCACAGAGACGGGATCCTTTCCAACATTTCCCACAGCTTGGTAGTGATGGAATCTTTCTAAGTCCTTGATCTGCCTGAGGTCTCCCTTGAGCCTGTCCACTGTGGGCAGGGGTCTTCCACAGAGAATCTCAAAGGCTGAGAAACCAGGTCTTGGGGTACAGCATGCTCTGAGCAGGGCCAATGGCAGCACTATTAGCACCCAAGGGGACCCAAGCTCCTGGCAGAGCTTGGCTAAAATGGTTTTGAGAGTCCTATTCATGAGCTCCACTTTCCTTGAGCTTTGAGGCCTGTATGCCCTATGGAGTTGCCATTTTATTTCTGAAATTTTTGGCTAAGCCCTGGACTATTTCAGCTATGAAAGCCTGTTGGCTCTCTGATCCGATGGAAAGGAGAAGACCCTATCTGGGGGTATCTTCTCTCAAGAGGTCCTTCACTACTTCTCAAACCTTGTCTATGCATGTGAGGTTAAGCTTCAGCCCACCCTGGGTAGGTGTGGACAAGGACCATGACAGAGGCTGACCTCCATTAAGCCCACCTCCAGGTCCTCAAAAGGCACTGTGCCCAGGGCCTGATGAAGTAGTATTGGTCAGCCATCTTCCCTAGGTAAGTTAGCTCATGATGCTGTTTGACCAGAGGGACTGCTAGAGCAGTGGAGACAAAGGCAACTTCCATCAGTCACCCCCTCGCCCCCCTCCCTGCCCCTCCTCCTTTCTACCTCTCATCCTTTGCCCATTGCTCCACTTCTTGGTGTAATTTGGGGTGGAATCAACTCTGCAGCCAACAAGAAAGAGCTTGGCGGTCCATTCTAGCTTGGGAGGGGAGTTGAGTATTTTTTCTTTTTTCCTTTTTTTGGGTGCCAATCTTGGGAGTTCAACTCAGGGCTTAGATGCTGTCCCTTGGCTTTTTTTGCTAAAGGCTAGTACTGTACCACTTGAGCCACAGCTCCACTGCTAGTTTTAGTACTTCAGTGGAGATAAAGAGTTTTATGGAAGCTGGGTGCCGATGGCTCAGGCCTGTAATCCTAGCTACTCACGAGGCTGAGATCTGAGGATGGCAGTTCAAAGCCAGCCCAGGCAGGAAAGTCTGTGACTCTCATCTCCAATAAACCACTCAAAACCAGAAGTGGCGCAGTGGCTCAAGTGGTAGAGTGCTAGCCTTGAGCTGAAGAACTGAGGGACAGTGCCCAGACCCACGACCGACCAAAAAGTCTCATGGAGTAAGGTGCTGGTAGCTCATGCTACTCAGGAGGTTGAGATCTAAGGATCATAGTTCAAAGCCAGCTCAGGCAGAAAAGTCCCCATGTGATTCATCTCCAATTAAGTACTCAAAATCAAGAAGTAGAGCTGAAATTGGTAGAGCCTTGAGCAAAGCAGCTGAGACAGCACCCAGGCCAGAGTTGAAGCCACACAACTACACTCTGCCAGACCAGACATCAGGAAACACTTCCAACAGGCAGGTGGGCTTCATCCAGTCCTCCTTCTCCTGGTAGTAAAACTGCCATTCATCCTCTAAGCACTGTCACTGCCAAGAATAGAGCGTTTGATTCTCCCAATGTGAGGCTTGAGTGTTGATTTGGACTCCAAGCTTTGATAGTTGATTCCCAGCAGAGGAAGAGAACTTGAGCAGGTACAAGAATTCATGAATTGCCATGTGTTCTCCTAGCTGCCATGATGGTACCAACAGAACCACCAGGAAGAATGAATGCTAGCAGACTACTGTATCCTGCATTCAGTGGGGGGGAGCCACAGGTCTGCTGATCAAGGAGCATTCAGCACCCATATTTGCCATGGAAGTCATTGATTGGTCCCCACTACCATTTCCATTTTGACTATGGAGCTCTAGGTTCCATAAACTGCCTCCACTAGGACCAGAGGTTTGAGTGCCTCTGGTTTGAGTTGCCATTGTCTTCTCCCTGAAGCAATCTCATTGGGTCTTTGTGTAGCTCCCTTGCAGTCAGAGCTCATTCTTGCAGTGGCCTATCTTCTTGAAATAGGCACACAAAGGTCATGTCAGAGCATAACTTCTAGTGGGACTCCGCCTGTGCAGTGGGGCCAGCTGTTCCATCAGATCATCTTCCCGACAATGACGAAGCCAATAAAGATAATTCTTTCATTTGTTAGGTTCCCATTTGGCCTCCTGCTCTGGATTGAAAACCTTGTTTGCCACTTTTATCAGCTGGGTGACATACCCTGCGACGACTGTTGCCTGGCTTTCTGGCGCTGCTGGGTCAAAGGTAGTGCACGCTTGGAAGAGCCTAATGTAGGAGCCAGCTGGTGCCTCCTCTTGTTCCTAGACAACTCTTAGGGTTTGGTTTATGTTGGCTGGCCTCTTACCTACCTCTCTGAGCATGTGTAGGAGGGCCCTTTGTCCATCTGCTATACAGAGGTCCCAGGCAGATTGAGTATTGGGAGCTGCCACTGCAGCCAGCTTCTGCCTCTAAGGGTCCTCTCTAGGAGCCAGTGCTGAGCTTCTGTCAGGACTCTGTGCCACTTCCAGGCTGAGCATCATCAACAGAATCAAGTGGCAGTTGTTCCATCAGTTGGTAGATCTCAAATATGATCTCTACACAGCGGATAACACCTGGTCTTTCTCTAAGGCGTGATCAGGCTTGTCTACTGCAGGTCAGTGTTGAAGGCTGGACCACAGGGTCAGTGAAAGCACCAGCCCAGAAGACCACACAGACAACAAATCATTTAGAGCAGAGTTTATTATTAGCAAGCTGACAAGGCTATCCCTCCTGGAATCGAGAGTTGCACCTGTCCTAGAGCCAAGTGGGTATCTTATATGGCTAGGGGGTTAAGGGTAGAAAATTCCACAAGGGGCAAGGAGTTCTCTGCAGCTGGAAGCTACATCTGTGTAGTCACCTGATTTCAGAGGAAAGGGCTGAGGACCTTAAGATGGAGGTTAAGTCAAAATGGAGGAAGACATGCTAACATCCCCCCCTTTGTTGTTTAAGAGGTACAGATACCAGGCCAGGACCATGGGCGAAGGTCATTTCTTCTGAAGCTACTTCCTGCTGGGAAAGGGCGAAGCAATCAATGTGGGTTTTTCCTGATTGGGCCTGGTACCGTCCAAGAAGCATCTGGTTGAGTTTGATTGGTAAAGGTCCTCATCCTCTCCATGAGAATGTTCTGGAAATACCTGAATAGGCAAGGTACAATTAATAAAAAGTCAAAACACTGCTGCTGGTTGAGCCAAAAAAGGCATAAGCCAGGTGGTGATTGGTCCCCAGAAAGGGCTGCCAAAGAGCTGAGTCCTTGTTGGGCCTTAAGCTTGTAATTGTCCTTTTTAAAAAGCTTTGGTTTGAAGCCGGGCGCTGGTGGCTCACGCCTGTAATCCTAGCTACTCAGGAGGCTGAGATCTGAAGATCGCGGTTCAAAGTCAGCCCTGGCAGGAGAGACCGTGAGACTCCTATCTCCAATAAACCACCAGAAAACTGAAGTGGCGCTATAGCTCAAGTGGTAGAGCGCTCACCTTGAGCTGAAGAGCTGAGGGACAGCGCCCAGGCCCAGAGTTCAAGCCCCACGGCCGACAAAAAAAAAAAAAAAAAAAAAAGCTTTGGTTTGTTCTCCACTACTCATGAGAACATAGTAGCAGCACTCCTCTCCCATGAAAAGGTAAGTCCCCCTTTCTTGGGTCAGTAGATCCAGGGCCCTTCTGTTTTGGAAGGCCATGTCAGCCAGAGTTTACCTGAGTTTGTAACAAGTTAAGGCCCTCTGTGGTTTCTTTGGCTGAGCACTATAAAGCTTTACATACCTAGTTGTTGGAAGTTAGGGGAAGGAGGGCTCACTTTTGCCAATCCGGTGGGGCTACTGCTCCCAGGCCCATACACAGGAGAAGGCACGTTGTCATAATAAGGCCAACCAAAACCATGGCTGTCATCAAGGCATTACTTATCCAGAGTGAGGCCCTCTGGTTCCTCAACTTCCAGAAGGTTTGAGTCAGGCTGCTTTATCTCTGTAAGGACAGGTTCTGTAGATAGGCTGAGATGAATACAGGTTCATCTGGCAGATGACGTCTGACACAGAGTAGATGAATCCAGTGGGGATGGCCCTGAACCTGTACAGCCGCGGGTATAGGATAACTAGATAAGATCCTTCCCACATATTAAACTTGGTTTTGGGAATGTATACCAGGTCCCTAGCATTTATGGAGGGTGCAGATGGGGCATAGGGCGGAGCTCATAAGCATACTTCCAAAGTATGCAGGTGCTGAAGGAGGGAAGGTAAAGGAGAATCCGAGGGCTGAAACAGAGAAGGCAACATGGGCAGCCATGTTGCTAACTTCAAAAGGGCTAAGCATCAAAGGTTTTTTTTGCAAAACTTGTAAGTGAAAAAGAGCCAAAGGTAAAAGCTTTACCCAGTCCAGGTGTAGTTCAAGGGATAGCTTGGTTAGGATTTGTTTAGGGGAGTGATTGGTATGCTCTACTTTTCCTGAGGACGGAGGTTGATAGGGAATATAAAAGTTCCAGGACTTGGGCAACAGCTGACTTACAGAGGTAACACATTCCAGGCCTTTGTCTGTCTGGATTGAGGCTGGTAGGCCAAAACGGGGAATTATTTCCTCTAGTAGAAGCTGGGACACAGAGGAGGCTCTCTTATTGGTGGTGGGAAATGCCTCTATCCATCCTGTAAAGATGTCCATGAAGACCAGCAGGTACTTGGACTTGTGGACTGTTGGCATGTGGGTAAAATTCACTTGCCAGTCCAAACCTGGGAGGGGATACCAAGCATGGTGGATTGGAAAGGGAGGTGGCCCCACATTCTTGTTGAGCTTGGCCTTTTGGCACACTTCACAGGTCTGTGAGAGCTATATAAGATATTGTGAATTGGCTAAGGTTAAAGGAAGGCTTTGCTTAAGGTACTTTCCTAAAGGTCCCCTATCAGGGTGAGAAAGGTGATGCAAATCCTTAAGAATATCCTGCCTGGAGGGAGGGGCGGTGCTTTTTGCTAAAGGCAGTGTTAATGCGGGCTCCTCTGAGGACATTGTAGCCCTCTTGACAGTCCCATTGGCCAGGCTATTCCCTTTCTGTGGAAGACTGAGCCATCAGAACCTCGGGAATTACAGTGAACTATGCCAATGGCTGAGGGGGAGGAGAGAGGCCTCCAGGAGCTTGGTAACATAGGGGCCGTTTGTGATTGAGGTTCCTTTAGAGTCCGTGTATACGTCAGGGAACTGCCCACAGCTCGGTGAAATGCCTGTGTTAGGGCCACTAGCTCAGCTTGTTGGGTGGTTTGGAATGGTATAGAGGCCCAGATTCGATAACACCGGAGATCGATACCACAGCATACCCAACCACCCATGACCCTTCCCAGAGGAAAGAACTGTCATCAGTAAACTGGGTGAAATGGGAATCCTTCACTAATGTGGGCGGGGGGGAGGGCATCAAATCCTCCAGAACATCCACACATGCGTGCGGAGGCAAGGCCCCCGTGTGTGGAATAGGCAATAGGGTGGAGGGGTTTAGTGGGGGACAGGGCTGGAAAGTTAAGGTAGAGTCCTGTCGCAGTGACCCCTGAAGGGAGAGAAGACGAGAGGGAGACTTCGTCTGTAGCCCCTTGTGAGTCAGCAACTCAGACAGGTGGTGGTGAGAAAGAATGGTCAGGGCTGCACCAAACGTCAGCTTCTTCGATTCCTGGATCAGGACAGAAGCTGCGTCTAGGGTGCGGAGGCAAGGAGCCCATCTCTTAACGGTGGGGCTTAGGCGTTTTGACAGATAAGCAACTGGCGCAAATGAAGATTCCACCTGTTGGCCCAAGACCCCCAATGCAAAACCCTGATTTTCAGTTACGTACAAGAGAAAGGGGCGTGAAAGGTCTGGTAGTCTAAGGGCTGGGGCCTGTAACAGGGCCTGTTGAAGGCTTTTGAAGGAAGAAGCGAGAGAGGAAGGAGATAAAAAGGGTTTCCCCTTTGGCCCCTTAGATGCCTCATATAGGGGGCGGGTGAGGAGGGAATAGTTAGGGATCCAGGACCTAAGGTAGTTGGCTACACCCAGAAAAGATAGCAGCTCAGCTTTAGTGGCGGGAACAGGGTAATCGGCAATTAAATTCTTTCTGGCGGTGGTAATGGCCTTGTGAGTGGGGGTAAGCTCAACACCCAGGTAAGTCACAGACTGCTGGATGGCCTGTACCTTACTGGGCGAGACCCGATACCCCCGAGAGGCAAGAAAATTAAGAAGTGCCACTGTGTGGGTGTGGCACAGTTGCTTGGTGGGACTGCAGAGGAGGAGGTCATCCACATACTGAATAAGAGTGGACGGATGTAAATCTAGGTCCTTTAAGTCCTGTGCCAAGGCCTGGCTAAACAACTTTTGGCTGTCCCTGAAGCCCTGAGGCAGCACCGTCCAAGTGAGCTGCGTTGAGGTTTGGGTAATGGGGTCAGTCCACGTGAAGGCAAACAGATCCTGAGAGGAAGGAGACAGAGGAATAGTGAAAGAGGCATCCTTTATATCCACCACAGAATAGAAAGTAACTGTGGAAGGAATTGTGC
Organism: Dipodomys spectabilis; assembly: GCF_019054845.1. NCBI lineage: Eukaryota > Metazoa > Chordata > Mammalia > Rodentia > Heteromyidae > Dipodomys > Dipodomys spectabilis. Next base: position 297,700 of record NW_024871155.1, on the reverse strand, counting down.
AAAGCAAAGTATTTGGATTGGGTACAAGAGAGGAAGGTAGGTGTAGAGGTACAACAGCTGCATTTATAAGGCGAAGGTCCTGTATCAGGCGGAATGAGCCATTGGGCTTGGTTGCCGCAAAGATGGGGGTGTTGTAAGGGGAGGTCACGGGGCGCAGCAGCCCCTTTCTTAGCAAATCCTTAACGATTGGCTGTAATCCTAAAAGTATGCGGCGAGGGAGGGAATACTGAGGTCGCCATAGAACGTGCTGGGGGCCCCCCCCTTAAGGAGATATGAACAGGAGCATGGTTTTTGGCAGTGGAAGGGTTGTGGGTGTCCCAAACCAAGGGGTCAACTTCGGAGGGTGGGAAAGGGAAACCTGAGGAGTCTCCAGCCGGGTCCACTAAAGCCACCAATGAAGAAATTGTAGAGGCAGCCGATTTGTCATCACGTTCGCACAGTTGGGAGGGGCACGAAGTAATGGAGGCCTCGAATTTGGTGAGAAGGTCTCTGCCTAGCAATGGGCTAGGAACGTGGGGAATGACAAGGAAGGAGTGACAGAAGACTGACTTAGAAAGAAGGCAGGTAACGGGGGGAGTTTGTCGGGGCTTGTAAGATTTACCTTCCACCTCAATGGAGGTCTCAGCGAGGAAGGTCTGGCCCCAGAACTCAGGAAGAACAGAATACATAGCACCTGTTTCCACCAGAAAGGAAACAGGCCTACCTGCAACCGTGATTGTTACCCTGGACTCCGGGGTGGTATGGATATGAGTAGTCGAGGTTGGGCATCCAGGGCCTCCTAAGTCTTTAGTCGCCAGTCCAGGAAGATTGAAGGAGGGTGATGGGGACTTGGTGGATGGCTGCCCTCGAGACGATGATGGACAGTCCACGGCCCAGTGCCCCCACTCATGGCACCTGGGGCACGGCCTGGTCGGCTTCTTCGGCTGTGGGCAGGCTGCACCTCTATGGTCATGCTGGCCACACCGGTAGCATGGCTTACAGATCTTTCTTTTTTCTTTTTGGGGGCAGAATCCCTTCCCATGACCCTTCTGACCACGTCTATAACAGAACCTAGGTGGTCTCCGTCGGGAAGGGGTCGGTTGCAAGACCTGAGGTTGATGGATCTTTGCCGGCATCTGATACTTGAGCCTTCTGGCCTTGTCCTCCCTGCCATGGTATACCTTACAGGCAACCTCCAAGGCTTGAGCCCCGGGTGTCAGCGCTCCTCTGTCCAGTTTTTTTAACTTGGCTCGGATGTCCGGAGCTGCCTGATTCATAAAATGTGTCATTAAGATGCATTGTCCAGGAATGGACTCAGGGTCCAAGTCAGTAAACTGAATAAGAGCCTCGTTTAGTCTGGTCCAAAAGGCAGATGGGTTTTCATTTTTGTCTTGGAACACTCTGGCCATCTTGTCATAGTTGACGGCTTTGTGGGCTGCCTGCTTGAGACCCTCAAATATGCAGATGATAAAGTGGTCCCGATGCTGACGGCCGGCCTGGGAGTTGTAGTCCCAGAGGGGATCCTTTTCAGGGACAGCCACTATCCCAAGAGGGTGGGCAGCAGTAAGCAGATGGATCTCATCTGCGTAAGTGCAAGCCTTAGCCCAGACCTCTTGCCGCTCCTCCGGCAGGAGTGTATCAGTTAGAATTTTATGAATATCATCCCAAGTTACATCATAGGAAGACATCAAACACTTGAATTGCTTAATATAGGTAGAGGGATCAGAGGTAAAAGACCCCAGGCGTTCCGCTATCTGGGATAGGTCAGTGAGAGAAAAACACGTACTGGCTTTTATACTACCCTCTGCGTCCTCCACCTCGCGCAAAGGGAGGAGTAGGGCAGAATGCTGAGCTGCAGTGGGAAGGGGGGCTGGAGTGGGCTCCTGAGCCGGGGCACCACCCAGCTCGCTGTCTGGTGTATGGCTCGCTGTGGTGAGGGTCACCAGAGCAGGAGCAGAAGCAGAAAGAAGAGGAGGGGCTGCTGGAGCCGAAGTGGATGGCGGAGCCACCTCTGCAGGAGCCAGAGGAGGAGGAGCTGCTGGAGCGGAAGTGGGAGGAGGAAGAGCCGCCTCTGCAGGAGCCGGAGGAGCAGGAGTGGGAGGAGGAGGAGGAGGAGCTGCTCTAGCCTTAGTACATGATGGGGCTGCTGGAGCAGAAGGAAGAGAGGCTGCTGGACTGGAGGCAGGAGGAGGAGGAGGAGGAGCTCTAGCCTTAGAACGATGTGAAGGGGCCGCTGGCGTGGATGGAGCGGAAGTGGGAGGAGGAGCTGCTCTTGCTTTAGAATGATATGATGGGGCTGCCCGGGAAGGAGTAGAAGAAAGAGCCACCTCTGCCTGAGCAGGAGGAGCTGCTCTCACCTGCGAACCACAGGACAGCGGGTTCTCTGCGAGGTCAAAGGATGGTTCATTGGCTAGCAGGACTTGAGCAGGCGAGCAGGAGCAAAGCGATGGCTTAGAGCGCAGGATACTAAAAGCCGCTACGTAGGGCAGTTCCTTCTGTTTGCCCGAGCGCTTGCAGAAGTTGTGTAAGTCCCGTAAAATATTGGGGTCCAATGTGCCATGGAGAGGCCACGTGGACTCATTGTCCAGCAAATAGTGGGGCCAAACTTGATTACATAATCTTTTCAGCTTATGAGGCTTGAGAGCAGGCAGGAGCTTGAGGGACTCTAGGTTGTGCAAAAGGCAATCTAAAGGGGAGTTCTCAGGAATTTGAGACTGGGCCCCTCCCATGATGAGCAACCAATGGAGCTGATGCTAGAGATCCACAGGCATCCCAGAGGGTCTCTGGTCAACTAACATGGACAGACACAGCAAGACGGATCATCACCAGACAACTGCTGGGTCCCTTGGCTTACCTTAGCCTGGTGGCCTGTGACAGGGGGCCGGGGGAGGAGAGTGCTCAGAACTCAGTGGCAAGATTTTTCTCCCTGAAAAGTGGTAAAGGAACTCCGAGCTCCTGACAAAGGGAAATGGTCACTCATTCGGGAAGGTCTGATCAGCCTTCTGATTGGTAGATGCAAAGAGAGCGCTTGCTTGGTCAAGTGAAATTGACTCGGCAGTCCTCTAGGTGGGCTAGAGACAGGCGCAAAGGTCCCTGGAGCAGCTCGAATTCCTGGAGGGAAGAACAAAATCATTGGAGGAGCCTCGATCACATCCCCAATGAAAGCACAAGCACAGAAGTCCACAAGGACACCAAGTCACGTAGAAACTTGGTCAGCAAGCCCACAAGGCTGTCCCTCCTGGAATACAGAACAGCACTTGCCCTTGAGGAAAGGGGGTATCTTATATGGCTAAGGGGCTACGGGTGGAGAATTCTACTATGGGTGGGAAGTACTCTGCAGCTGCAGCTTGACGCTGAAGATAGCAAGTAGCCAGCGCAGGTCAACAATTGTGGTCAGGCCTGGTCTGGTCACCTGATGTTGGGAAAGAGCTGAGGACCTGAGATGGAGGTGGCTGTTAAGTCAAAATGAGGACATGCTAATAACACTGATCTGTTGTGGACCCTGAGTTTCCTGGGGCAGTATTTGGAAGGCCGGTGAATGGCTCATGGTCTGCGGTCTTGAGCGCTGGGCTGGGGCAGGCTGCAGCTGAGAGGGTTGAGGGGAGCTCACTGAAGGCAGAGGCATGGAGGAGGCATGTGATAGTCGCATGTGGTTTGTCCTCTTGGTGGCACAGACTTAGTCAGCTAATGGTCTTTGGGCTTCTTAGTCTGAGCCCTGACATCTCTGCTCTAGTCCTTTCTGTAAGTGCAGGGCCAGACCCAGGAGGACAGGGTCTGGGCTATCTGGAACCAGAAATTAATATAGTGGAACTAATCTGGGTGCCCAGGGGTTCCTATTACAATCCAACAGACGGCCTGGATAGTAGGTAAATCTAGGGTGCCTTCAGAGGGCCAGCTGACCCCAAAAGCAGACCAATCTAATTCACACAGCAGCTGCAGTTTTGTTGGAGACATTTTGATCCCATAATACCCCGAGAATCCTTTTTTTGAAATTTTTAAGCACACAGCCTAGGGGTGCAGGTGGGAAGACCTTCCACCCATGGCAGTCAAAAATACTCTCAGGCTCCCTCTGTCTTTCCCTCCCTGTGTTGGTGGCGCCAAGACAAGCAAAGGTTCGGTGCCCCTCTCAAAGAAGGGACCAATCAGACTGAAATATCCCAACTTCCCCGGGCTGGTGGGGACTCGAACCCACGATCTGCGAAAGGAGTCACCAGCACTCAATCTGGCTGGAAGCCTTTATGAGCCACATGGTGTTTATCTTCAACTCGCAGAGTTTCAGAATATAGCCCTGTTTACTTTTCACGGGGGCTTTTTTTTTTTTTAAGGAAGGGGTTACACCTAGGTGATGTTTGCCAAGGCAAGCAAGCAAAACATAGCCTGAGTCTCAGAAAGCACAGGCAAAACATACTCTTGACTTGATCATCGTGACTGATACTATCAATGCTACTGATACTATTGATACTTGATTACAGAACATCAAAACATATGCTTGGATTACAAACCTTGGTTAAGGGTAGTCTACTTTATTATAAGCTCCTGACTAATACAGCAACTCAGTTATAGCTGGCGATCAGCCTGAAGGTTGTCAGTGGCCTTCAGCAAAGTTTATGGTGACCGGCAAAGCTGCCAGCTTGGTAAACTTGGGTGAGGGAGAGATGTTCTTTTGCAAGGATGGAAAAGGCTTAAGCTGACTACTGGCCATGTGACCTAGAGCTTCTCTCTACAGAGGAGTGCTGCCTTTAATATTTGGCCCCATTTTTTTTTTTTTTGGTCGGTCGTGGGGCTTGAACTCTGGGCCTGGGCGTTGTCCCTCAGCTCTTCAGCTCAAGGCGAGCACTCTACCACTTGAGCTACAGCACCACTTCCGGTTTTCTGGTGGTTTATTGGAGATAGGAGTCTCAGTCTCTCCTGCCCGGGCCGGCTTTGAACCGCGATCCTCAGATCTCAGCCTCTTGAGTAGCTAGGATTACAGGCATGAGCCACCAGCGCCCGGCTATTTGGCCCCATTTTTAATAATAATTTTGTTCTGTTTCTGATTTCACATGTTATAAGATGTTTGCCTGTCTGGGTCCCCAAGGAGCTCAGGTGCCTCTAACCTGATGCTGCCGTAAGCCAAATGAGGATCACCACAGACCCGTGTGGATTCCATAGCCACAAGCTCAAACCTGAGACACTCCCCTTCTATTCTCAAGGAATGATAACTAATGCCTGGGTTCTTGCGAGGGGCTTACCGAGTTCTAGATAAGTTTAGTCCACTTCTCCTTGGAGCTGCCTGGGGCAAGTCTGTCAAGAGGGCCGGAACTCCAGAGCAAAGGAAGTCCTAGAATACCACTGGGTAGTATGCTGTCTCATTCAGTCCTGAGTCCATTTGCGCTCCAATGCTGTTCTGCCGTTGGTTGATGGGGGGATGAGGAGAGGCCACCCCTAAGGGCCCAGAAGGGTTGGAATCTTGCTGCAACCTCTGAAAGATCAAATTTACTGAGATCTGGAATTTGCCTTAGTGTCTCCCTTTAGTAAAAAAATAAATAAATAAAAGCAAAAACATCTCTCAGTTTGCCAGCTAGCCATAGTTGTACAGCTTTGTGGTTTTATGCTTGCCAGGTGATCAGTTATGCAGTCTGGTGGTTTAATCACAAGTGTTGCTAAATTCCTGTGTTATCAAGACTAACTCTGCAAAACAAACTTCTCAAGGTCTTTTTTTTTTTTTTTGTCTGTGTGGGGCCTGAATTCAGGGTCAGAGCACTGTTTTTTTTGGGGGGGGGAGGGGGGGAGGGGAGGGGGAGGGATTGTTGATTGTGGGTCTTGAACTCTGGGCCTGGGCGCTATTCTTGAGCTCTTCAACTCAAGGCCAGTGCTCTACCATTTGAGCCACAGTGCCACTTCTGGTTTTCTGGTAGTTAATTGGAGATAAGAGTCTCACAGAGACTGCCCTTAGCTTTGAACTGTGATCCTCAGATCTCAGTCTCCTAAGTAGCTAGGATTAACAGGTGTGAGTCACCAGCGCCCAGCTTGGGCACTGTGCTTTCAATGAAGGATAGCTAGCACTCTACACTTTGAGCCACAGTGCAACTTCCTGTCTTCTGGTGATTAATTATTGGTAAAAGTCTCATGCCTTCCTGCAAGGGCTGTCTTTGAACTGTGATCCTCTGATCTCAGCCTCCTGAGTAACAAAATGCAGACTCAAATCTGTGTGGTTAGCTATTTTGCACCTCTCCCCTGAGGAAAAAGGTGCTTTTTTTTTTCAGTTCCTCTTTTCAAGGGGCCAAAAGTTCCCCTTTTGGTCTTCTGAAAAGTGAGTTCTCTGTACCTTCCACACCACCTACTTGTAACACCAGCCTCTCTCTGGGTATGTAAATCGAACCTCCCAATTTAAAATTTTTATTTATTTATTTTGTTGGAAACTCTTGCCTCCAATTAACCAGCAAAAAAATCCAAAGAGCTGGGGTGTGTGGCTAGGTGGCAGAGCACCAGCCTTGAGTGAGAAAGCTACACCAAAGAGAAGAAGAAAAAAAAAGTGGGGCTGGGAATGTGGCTTAGTGGCAGAGTGCCTTCTAACATGCATAAAGCCCTGGGTTTGATTCCTCAGTACCACATAAACAGAAAAAGCCAAGTGGCACTGTGGCTCAAGTGATGAGAGTACTAGCCTTGAGCAAAAGAAGCTCAGAGACAGTGCCCAGGCGCAAAAGAAGCTCAGAGACAGTGCCCAGGCCCCGAGTTCAAGCCCCAGCACTGGCAAAAAAAAAAAAAAAAAAAAAGATAGGAAGCCGAGTGCTGGTGGCTCACGCCTGTAATCTTAGCTACTCAGGAGTCTGAGATCTGAGGATCCCGGTTCAAAGCCAGCCCAGGCAGGAAACTCTGTTAGACTCTTATCTCCAATAAACCACCAGAAAACCTTAGTGGCGCTATGGCTCAAGTGGTAGAGCACTCGCCTTGAGCTGAAGAGCTGAGGGACAGTGCCTAGTCCCAGAGTTTAGGCCCCACGACCAGCAAAAAAATAAAAATAAAAATAAAAAAAGGATAGCAACCCTTCCACCTGTTCCCACTTTTAGAGGTGCAGAAGTTAGCCTAACAGACTCCCCCCCACACACACCATTGGCCAACAAAGGGCCCTTTAGGTTTAGGCAACTAGGAGGAACCAGTCTCCTCCCTCTCACCTTGAAGCAACATTCCATTAGGTCAGTTACAGCCACAAATGGAAACTGCAGACCCCCTTATCTTCTGTTTGGGCAGCTGCCTTTGAGAAGCCTTAGCTAAAGCACAGCCATTTCAGATTCAGACCCCACCTTGAAGGCCCTTGCCAAAAGCACCCATTGTAAAGCCTTTACCGAAAAACATGAGCTGTTCCGGTTTCAAGCCGCAGGTCGTTCTGACTGAAAGCCCACTGAGGGATAACTCCCTAGCAACAGCCAATCAGTAACCAACAGGAAAGTACCTATGAAGGGTTAAAAATTAAAAACCTCGCTTTACCATTACTATTACTAACTTGCTAACTGCTGATTCTGCTTCTGTAAATGTGCTTGCATTCGGACCACCCCCCCTTCCCTGAGAAATAAAACTGAGTAGAGTCTCAAGGATATCGGCCAGCCCAGATGTCCAGATGTCAGCTCACCCCAGGACAAAAACAGATAGTACATGTTTTTCAGTTTTAGTTTATGTTCCAGTTTAGTTCAACAATCCCTGGGACAGGCCTTGACAACGACCACCTGGCAAGACCACGACCACCTGGCAAGACCACAAGCTAAGCCAAATGTCAACCAATCATAGGCCTGTAACCATGTAAACCCCCCTTAAACCAACCATGGGCCAATTGTTCTACAAAGAGTGTTTTATGCTAATTTTGTGGATTTTGCTTTTAAAAATGTCTGTAACCTCTGCTCAGGGCTCTCTGACTGACAGGGCAGAGTCCGTTTGTGCAAACGTCGAATAAAATCCTCTTGCTTGCTGCATCTGCTGGTTTGGAGTCTTGGTTTCTGGGGTGCCCTCCCGTTGAGAAAGTATCCCAGTTGAAAGACCCCCAGTGTTTGGGGTGCCTTTCGATCTGGAGAGACCCTCTCCCAAGGAACAACGAGACCACTTGTGCGGATGCAATCAGCAAGAGGTTTATTCGGGCATGCCCAGGCTCCCAGGTGCACACGACCTCGAGATCCACAAGGTTCGGGTCGGTGGCTGGGAACCTGTTCGGACACACGGGTACCCGGGGCGACAAAGTCTATCGGGAGACTTGTGCGCCGGGGCACATGAGAGCACCCTCTTTTATGGGCAGCTGGAAGCAGGGTTACAGTGAAAGACCCCCCGTCCGTGGGGTGTCCTTCAATCTGAAGAGACCCTTCCCCAAGGAACAACAAGACCACTTGTGCGGATGCAAACAGCAAGAGGTTTATTCGGGCATGCCTAGGCTCCCAGGTGCACTCGTCCTTGAGATCCACAAGGTTCGGGTCGGGTGTCTGGGAACCGGTTACACGGGTACCCGGGGCGACAAAGTCTATCGGGAGACTTGCGCGCCTTGATGCATGGAAGCATCCTCTTTTATGGGCAGCAGAAGCGAGGTTACAGAAGCGAGATGCATGGTTACAGGGTATTGATTGGTTATTTTTGAATTACGCTTAAGGTAGGGATTGGTTAGGTTAAATCACCCGGACGGGGTAGGTGAGGCCGGGGGGGGGGGGGGGGGGGGGGGGGCTGACGTGTCAGTACTTGCCCTGACATGTCTTGAAAGACCCCCGACGGCGTGGGGTGTCCTTCAATCTGAAGAGACCCTTCCCCAAGGAACAACGAGACCACTTGTGCGGATGCAAACAGCAAGAGGTTTATTCGGGCAAGCCCTCGGCTCCCAGGTGCACTCAACCTCGAGATCCACAAGGTTCGGGTTGAGTGTCTGAGAACCGGTTACACGGGTACCCGGGGCGACAAAGTCTATCGGGAGACTTGCGCGCCGAGTGCTTGAAAGCACCCTCTTTTTATGGACAGCAGAAGCGAGGTTACAGAAGCGAGATGCGTGGTTACAGGGGGATGATTGGTTAATTTCAAATTACGCTCAGGGTGAGGATTGGTCAGGTTAGGCTGGCCAGATGGGGTAGGTGGGGTTGGGGGAAAGCTGACGTGTCGGTACTTGCCCTGACATGCCTGTGCTGGTCGCTATGCACCGAAACTGTTTGTTCCCTAGTTTTGACAAGTGATTTATCACATCCTGCCTCACCCTAGCATTAAGGCTAAGTTTTACAGGAAGGAATGTGGTGGTCGGCTATTTTACCGGAATGCCTGGTTTTAAGGCATGTACTAGGGTCATGCAGGCGGTGACTCAGAGGCTCGAGGTTTCGTTTCCTGGTTAGCGGCCTGCGCTTATCCTGCCCCACCACCCCCTTAGGTATGCAGGGTAAGGGGCAGCAATTTTCCTTGGGGTACCTAATGGGCAAGCACAGGCTGGGGTCTTTCATTCCCCCATTTTCTTTTGTCTGAATGAAATCCTTCATTCACCCGACGTTTCCTCCGTTAATTTAAGCTGATGATATTGTTGGGTTAGCACTAGGGCCTGTACGACCGATAGTCGGTCTTTTACAAATTGTATTAGGCGGTTTATGATGCAGGGGCCCACAGTAAGGATTAACATGAGGAGTATTAATGGTCCCATTAATGAGGATATTAGGGTAGTAAACCACGGAGACTTGTTCCACAACCCTTCATACCAAGTTTGTTGAGACTCAAATTCTCGCTGTCTATTGCTTAGTCTTTCTTTAAGTTTATCTAGGGACTTGATTATTACTCCTGTCTTATTGACATAGAAACAACATTCTTCCCGTAAGGCTACACATAAGCCCCCTTCCTTTAAAAACAGTAAGTCCAGTCCCCTTCGATTTTGAAGGACTACTTCGGCTAAGGAGTTTACAGAGTCCGTTAGTGTACGGACGGATTTTTCCAGGGTCTTTAAGTCGTTATTTATGGCTTGTTGGAGAAGCGAATAGTGATCCACTCTCGTCAGAGCGGTGGCTCCTGTGGCAATCCTAGCCGATATTCCTCCTATACCTAGAAGGACAGCCAATGTAATAGACACGAGTTCCCGTTTGTCTCTATGAGTTGGTCGGTCAAAGTATTGGAGGACAAAGCTGTCAGGATGGTAAGTAATGCGAGGCCAGATCTGTACTAATACACAATAATCCTTACTCTGATTAAAAATAGCTGCTGATACACAGGGGGTTAGGCCCGTATTGCAAGCCCAATAGAGTCCAGTCTGGGGGACCAAATAATGGGATCCAGCGGGTACGGTTTGAATGTTATTGCACAGGACTTGGTGGGAGGTGGGAACATTACCCAAACACGTTCCGCTTTCGGACACTTCCGGAAGAGTCAGCTGGTGAGTAGGCAGGGAGCTGCAGATGGAAGGGGGATTGGAGTGAATGGAAAAATTAGCTTTTACAGCAATGCCCTCATAGTAGGGAGGGTTGGAGGCCAGGCAAAGCCAACAGCTCTCGGTGCGACTGGGATCAGAATAGTTTAAAACAGTATATGCTCCCTTTACAAGGTCAATAAGCCTTTCCTCTGTCCCTGATAAGGCCGAGACCGTCGTTGAGGCGGGTTGGTAGGGGGAATTGGTCGGAAAAGGAGGAGACACTGGGCCACCGCGCAAAGGGGTTTGTGGAGGATTTTTAGCAGCAGGGACCCTAGGTTTTGTCAAAACTGGGTTGGGCCCAATTGGCAAGATAGGGGTTATCGGTTGTCTGCGTAGTCTGATTTGGAATGTTGCTCCATAAGGTCCAGATCCAAATGTATGCCATCTAATTCCCCACTGTCTGCCTGCCATCCATAGGGCAGGAAGTAAGGCCCTTCCTCTGTCTGTGAAAGATATTTTTAAAGGCAGACACGTACTTCTGAAGTAGCATGAAGTGCCCCAGGGCCGTCCCTTTTTTACATTAATCAGGTCCCATGTGGAACTTGGGTTCCAATATGCGTCTCCCGTGGTCTCACAACCCCAAGAGGCACAAAAGTAGTCACTCTCCTGTCCACACTGGTTAGATGCTGCTTGGGTTCTACCTTCTCGAGGGCAAACATAAAAATCAACCTTGGCTAAACTCGTCCTTTTGTCGGGGGAACAGCATCCTCCATCAAAGCCCCCCATACTGGGGATGCCCGAGCAGTCTTTTACCGGGAGTTTATCAAAGGTGAAACCGGGCAGGTCCCAGGGGCGGGGCAATCCGGCTACTAGTTGGCAAACGTCTGGGGTCAGATCTGGCCACCAAGCTCCCCACAGATGGCGGTCAGAGCTGATCTGCCAAACTACATCCGCTGTGCCGGACAGAATCTGCCAGGTCTGTCGCACGGGCTGGTGGGGATTGGGAAAAGCAAAACTCAATAGGGATAGGAATAGCAAGTAAGCAAAGGAAATCATATTCGCGTAAGTCTTATCTTTAAAGGATTTTGAGTACGCTGCACTTTCCAGTCCGGGTTTGTTGAGGTCCCTTCCGGGGTCCGGGCGGCCTTGACGTGGGATGCGTGGATCCAGGCGGCGATTCCGTCCACTTTCACGGCTGTAGGAGTGGTGAGGAGGACGATGTATGGTCCTTTCCACCGTGGTTCCAAGTTTTTGGTCTGATGGCGGCGGACCCACACAGAATCTCCTATCTGGAAACGATGAGGCACGACAGGGTCGTTCTGTTGGTCCCGGTAGACTGCCGCAAGAGGCTTCCAGACTTCACGCTGGACAATCTGAAGTGCCTGCAAGTGAGCTTGTAAAGAAGGGCTATTAGCATAATCAGATATATGAGGGTCAAGAAAATTGATAGCCGGCGGGGGAGCTCCATACAAGATTTCAAAAGGGGTGAGGCCATGGGGGCCAGGGGTATTGCGAGCGCGGTAAAGGGCAAGGGGCAGGAGGAACACCCAGTCCTTTGAGCCAGTTGCAAGTGTTAATTTGGTTAAAGTCTCCTTAATCGTTCTATTCATTCTTTCTACCTGCCCTGAGCTCTGGGGTCTGTAAGCACAGTGCAATTTCCAATCAATCCCCAACAGTTTGGCCACCAGCTGACTTACCTGGGAGACGAACGTGGGCCCATTATCAGTCCCCAACACCTGTGGCATACCATACCGAGGAAAAATTTCTTCCAACAGTTTCTTTGTCACCACTCTGGAGGTTTCTTGCTTGGTAGGGAAGGCCTCTACCCATCCTGAAAATGTGTCCACAAATACTAGGAGATACCTGTACCCATACTGGCCGGGTTTTATTTCTGTGAAGTCGATCTCCCAGTGGGTCCCTGGCCGCTGGCCGCGTACTCGCACTCCTGGGCCTACTTTGGTCTTTCCGGCGTTGACGCGTGCGCATATTGTGCACTGATCTGTCACTGATTGTAGGCTGTCCTCTTTTCCCAAGAGATACGTCAGTCCTTCTTCGCGGTCAAGGAGAGTCTTCATTTTTCGGTTGCTGAGATGGGTTAGCTTATGAAGGCGGTCTATCATCTGATAAGTCCACTTCCTGGGCCAAACTATTTTCCCGTCATACGTCCAGATCTTTTTCTCGGGGTCAAAGGTGGCCCCCATTTTATTTAGATCGTCCATGTCCTCTGGACTGTAGGGGAGTGGATCGAGTCTCTTTGCCTGAGGCTCAGATATTACTGGGAGGACTGAAGTTTTTGAAGTCCCTGTTAACGCTGCCTTTTTGGCGGCCTCATCAGCCAGCCGATTTCCCCTTGCCTCCGGGGTCTGTCCTTTTTGGTGCCCTGGGCAGTGCATAATGCTCAGTTTTTGGGGCAAGAACAAGGCCTCGAGCAGGGCCAGGATTTCAGGTTTGTTCTTGATTTCTTTGCCCTCTGAAGTCAGCAAGCCCCGTCGGCGGTAGATTTCGCCATGCACATGAGCTGTAGCAAAGGCATAGCGACTATCCGTGTAGACGTTAAGTTTCTTGCCTTTTGCCATTTTGAGGGCATGAGTCAGGGCAACCAGCTCAGCACGCTGTGCCGATGTCCCAGGCGGAAGTCCCTTAGCCCATATTACGTCAGTCTCGGTGGTGACGGCGGCTCCGGCCTTCCGCTCCCCATTGTCTAAGAAGCTGCTCCCGTCTGTATACCAAGTGAAGTCTGCGTCTCGGAGGGGCTGGTCAGTCAAGTCAGGTCGGGTTCCGTGCACTTCGGCCAGGATCTGCAGGCAGTCATGGGGCTCCGCCTCCCCCGGTTGTGGGAGTAGAGTGGCTGGATTTAAAGTTACAACGGGCCTGTATTCTGTCTTTATCTAGGAGCATGGCTTGGTAGTGTGTCATGCGGGCGTTAGAGAGCCATCGGTCTGGTGGTTGTTTGACCAAGGCCTCCACGGCATGTGGGGCCAGGATGACAAGTGGCTGGCCTAGGGTAAGCTTACCCGAGTCTTTTACCAGGACTGCAATCGCCGCGACCATCCGCAGGCACGGGGGCCATCCGGAAGCAACCGGATCCAGCTTTTTGGAGAGATAGGCCACAGGACGTCTCCAAGGCCCCAGCTTCTGGGTCAGGACCCCTTTTGCATATCCTTGTTTTTCATCTACAAATAGCTCAAACGGTTTGGCTGGATCTGGCAACCCCAGAGCCGGGGAGTGTAAGAGAGCCTCCTTAATGCTTTGGAAGGCTTTTTGTTGGACCTCTTCCCAGACAAACAGCGTCCCTGGTTTTGTTAACGGGTACAGAGGGGCCGCTATTTCCGCGAAGCCGGGGATCCACAGTCGGCAGAATCCAGCTGTTCCCAGAAACTCCCGCAACTGTCGTGGACTCTGGGGTGGGGCAATATCCATAATTGCCCGTTTGCGAGACTCTGTCAGCCACCTCTGCCCGTCCTTGATCTGATATCCTAGATATGTGACCTGCTTTTGACAAATTTGCGCCTTTTTGGCGGAGGCCCTGTATCCTATGGCACCCAGGGCCTGCAATAGGTCTTCCGTCCCTGATTTGCAGTCCTCCTGTGTCTGGGCTGCCAGTAGGAGATCATCTACGTACTGGAGCAATATTAACGTGGGGTGCTGGATTCTAAAGTCGGCTAAGTCCCGATGTAACGCCTCATCAAACAGTGTGGGGCTGTTCTTGAACCCCTGGGGCAGTCTAGTCCAAGTCAATTGTCCCGACACTCCCAGCTCAGGATCCTTCCATTCGAAGGCAAAAATAGGCTGGCTACTGGGTTGGATTCGTAAGCAAAAAAACGCGTCCTTTAAGTCCAGAACAGTATACCAGATGTGAGTGGGGGGCAGACTGCTCAGTAGGTTGTATGGATTAGGGACCGTTGGATGAATGTCCTCAACCCGTTTATTAACTTCTCTTAAGTCCTGTACCGGCCTATAGTCCTGAGTTCCTGGCTTTTTGACTGGGAGGAGCGGAGTATTCCAGGGAGACTGACAGGGGGCTAGTATTCCTTGATCTAACAGTCTCTTTATATGAGGGCGAATTCCCCGACGGGCCTCCTGGGACAGCGGGTATTGTTTTATAGACACAGGAGAGGCAGCGGCCTTTAGTTGGATAACTAAAGGAGCCTGGTGGACGGCTAAGCCTATGCCTCCCGTCTCAGCCCACGCTTGCGGGAACTTTTGCACCCAAGGCCGTATATGGGGGTCCTCTTTGTTCTGTTCTTGTTCATACAACCTGTACTCATCCTCTATTCCGAGGGTCAGTACATGTAATGGCTGTCCCTTGGGCCCAGTAATGCGTGCCCCTGTCTCCTCAAAATGAATTTGTGCCTTTAATTTGGTTAGCAAGTCTCTTCCCAGTAGAGGGTAAGGGCAGTCGGGAACATGCAAGAAGGAATGCGTTACCTTGCCGGTGGCCAGTTGCACTCTTCGATCGTGGTCCACCGATACCGCTTCCCTCCAGTGGCTCCTTGTACCCAGGCTGATCGGTCACTCAGGGGTCCGGGGGCCGTGGTTAATACCGAGTGTTGGGCCCCCGTATCCACCAGGAAGGTGACGGGTTGCCCCCCAACTTCCAGAGTTATCCTAGGCTCAGGGGGGGGGCTCCTGGCCTGGACCCCCCTAGTCGTCTAAGGTTAGCAAGGTTGTCTGGGGCCTAGGTCTCCGAGGTCCCCTGAGTCTTTTTGGACAGTCCCTCACCCAGTGTCCCTTTTCTTTACAGTATGCACACTGGTCCTTTTCCAATTGGGTGCCTGGTTTGTTGTCTCCCTTCTGTCTTCCCTGCTCCTGCTGCTGTCCTGATACTATGGTGGCCAATAACTTACTCATTTCCTTTGTTCTTTTACGATCACGTGCACTTTCTCTCTCTTCAGCTTCTTTCCTCAGCCTTTCCTCCCTTTCTTCTGGAGTCTCTCTTTTATTATAAATGCGTTCGGCTTCCTTGAGCAAGTCCTGGAGGGATAATGTCTGAAGATCCTCCTGCCTCTCTAGTTTCTTTCCTCTCTAGTTTCTTTCTGATATCAGGAGCCGATTGCCAAATAAAGGACATAGCAACATTCGTAGCCTGCCCTGGATCCTCCGGGTCATAAGGAGTGTAAATACGATATGCCTCCTTAAGACGTTCAAGGAAAGCTGAAGGCGACTCCTCTACCTTCTGAACTACTTGCTTTACCTGCGCCAAATTGGTGGGCCGCCGGGCGGCCCCTTGGAGACCCACTATTAGCAACTGGCGGTAAAGGCGTAGGTGGTTCCTACCTGCATCCGTATTGAAGTCCCAATTGGGCCGTTCCAAGGGAAAAGCAGCGTCTATCTCATTGGGCAGTTGAGTGGGACGCCCGTGGTCCCCAGGGACGTTCTTCCTAGCTTCGAGGAAAACACGCTGTTTTTCCTCGGTAGTCAACAGCACCTGCAATAGTTGCTGGCAATCGTCCCAAGTTGGTTGATGAGTCACTAAGATAGATTCAATTAAAGAAGTTAGCTTTGTGGGGTCCTTACTAAAGGGGGGTTGTTAGTTTTCCAATTATACAAGTCAGAGGCTGAAAAAGGCCAATATTGTAGTTGGCCGCCCGTTCCTGTACGCAAGGGGAGCGCCTGAGAGGTGGTGGTAGAGTCCGGGGCCTGCTCCCGGCGTCCGCGGAGTCGACCGGCCACCGGGGAAGGCGCGGGGTCGGCAGGCGGTGGAGGAGCGGCAGCAACTGCTTCCTGAGGTTGCTGAGCGTGCCCCTGGTAGGGAGGCGGCTCTTCAGTCAGTAAATCCAAGAGAGTATCCTCCCCTGGTGGCAGAACCTTTGGGGTGGTGGACCTGTTTTTCTCTGGAGGCACCTGTTTTTCACTTTCTAGGGGAACAAGGGCTGGGTAAAGTGAGGAATGCGAGGGAGGTTGAGGAGCTGGAGAGGGGAGGAGAGGAGGAGGGAGTTGGGGTTGGGGAGTCAAGGAAGGAAGGAGTGGGGACGGGAGTTGAGGTGCAGATGGAAGGGTTAAGGGGGTAGGGAGTTGGGGCGTCGGGGCGGGTAGGAAGGGTCTTATCCAAGGGGGAGGATCAGAAATAAGAGCCTCCCAAGTGACAATATAGGGGACCTGGTCTGGGTGTCCGTGTGGTCCCGGATCCATGACTTTGGCCTTCACCTGTAAGGCAATGGTTAGGTTAAAGGTTCCTTCTCGTGGCCAATCACAGTTGAAAGTGGGCCATTCGGATGAACAAAAAGTTATCCATTTTCTTTTTTTGACTTCTACTGAAAGATTGTGAGCTGATGTCTGCACATCTTTCCAGTTCTGTAAAGTAAGGTTAAGAGGGGTCGCGACAGTTTGTCCCATTTTAAACTTTAACGAACACAGACACAAGACAAACAACACTTAGCTTCGCTGCGCGTTTTTGCTCACAAACTGAAAGCAAAACCTGATGGAGACTTTAGTGAGAGTCCGGATCTCTCGTCTCCCCTGATGAACCACGCGTCCAAAAGGACCGGGTTCCAGATGGGCCACTTTTTCAGGCCCTCGGATGAGCCACTGTTTCAGGCTCCGGACACCCCCAAGACGTCTCCTGGGGGTTGCGGTCGGGAGTACGAGCTCGTCAGCTCCTCCACGGGCCCGCCAGATACGGACGAGTACGGCCGAACTCACCAGATTCGCAAGCGCACACACAGATTGACTTAAACAGTACACAGACAATACCTGGACAACACATAAACGCTGGCCAGCTTACCTCCCGAAAATGGGTCGGTGGTCCCTGGGTGGGGGTCTCTATCCCGGACGAGCCCCCAGATGAAAGACCCCCGGCGGCGTGGGGTGTCCTTCAATCTGAAGAGACCCTTCCCCAAGGAACAACGAGACCACTTGTGCGGATGCAAACAGCAAGAGGTTTATTCGGGCAAGCCCTCGGCTCCCAGGTGCACTCAACCTCGAGATCCACAAGGTTCGGGTTGAGTGTCTGAGAACCGGTTACACGGGTACCCGGGGTGACAAAGTCTATCGGGAGACTTGCGCGCCGAGTGCTTGAAAGCACCCTCTTTTTATGGACAGCAGAAGCGAGGTTACAGAAGCGAGATGCGTGGTTACAGGGGGATGATTGGTTAATTTCAAATTACGCTCAGGGTGAGGATTGGTCAGGTTAGGCTGGCCAGATGGGGTAGGTGGGGTTGGGGGAGAGCTGACGTGTCGGTACTTGCCCTGACATGCCTGTGTTGGCCGCTATGCACCGAAACTGTTTGTTCCCTAGTTTTGACAAGTGATTTATCACATCCTGCCTCATCCTAGTATTAAGGCTAAGTTTTACAGGAAGGAATGTGGTGGTCGGCTATTTTACCGGAATGCCTGGTTTTAAGGCATGTACTAAGGTCATGCTAGGGTCTGCAGGCGGTGACTCAGAGGCCCGTGGTTTCATTTCCTGGTTAGCGGCCTGCACGTATCCGGCCCCACTCTCTTCGGTATGTAGGGTGAGGGGCAGCAGTCTCTCCTAAAGGGCTCGATGGGGGGCTTCGGGCTGAGCGTCTGGGGTCTTTCATCGGTATGTAGGGTGAGGGGCGGCAGTCTTCCTTGGGGTACCTAATGGGTAAGCACGGGCTGGGGTCTTTCAACAGAAGCGAGATGCATGGTTACAGGGTGTTGATTGGCTAATTTTAAGTCATGCTTAGGGTGGGGATTGGTAAGTTTAAGTCAGGTGACGGGTCAGGCGGAGTCTGCTCGGGGTTAGCGGTGGGACTTTCCACAGGCAGTTGAGTTAGCTGACGTGTCTGTACTTGCCCTTCAGTTGTTAACTCAGAGACTCTTTGTTCCTTATCTCCGGTTAACTGCAACGACCTGCCTCGCCCTCTTCGGTACTTTCCCACCCACACAAGCTCGCGGGGGATGGTCAGCAGTTTTTCTGGGGTACCTAGTGGCCAAGCATAAACTGGGGCCTTTCACAGTGAGTCTGGGGTCTTTCACCTATAGCTCCAGATGTTTCCTTTTTGTTGTTGTGGTTGGTCGTAGAGCCTGAACTCTAAGCGCTAAGCTCTACCACTTGAGCCACAGTGCCACTTCCGGCTTTTTCTGCTTATGTGGTGCTAAGGAATCGAACCCAGGGCCTCATGCATGCAAGGCAAGCACTCTACCACGGAGCCACCTTCCCAGGCCCAGATGTCTCTTAAGATCGCACAGTTGGCATAGTTTGCTGCTTAGCCCGATGTCTCTTAAGATCGCACAGTTGGCATAGTTTGCTGCTTAGCCTGCGCGCGCTAGCCAATAACTTACTTACCCTTGCTAAACTGGAAGTCGGGCTCTCCACCCGCTGCGTGGGGGACGTTTGTGAGTCCAGGCTCGAGCTTGCAGCGGAATCGGCTCCTTGGTGGTCTTTGGGGATCCTTATCTGGGCACAACAAACAACATGAGTCAGTCTCCAATCCACACAACTTCCCGCCCTGTGCCCCTCTAGATGATGAAAACCGCTCCTCAGAGAGACAAACGCTTTCCCCCTCCCCCCTCCCTCCCTCCCCTCTCCCTCTCCCTCCCCCTCTCCCTCCCTCCCCTTCTCTCCCTCCCCCCCCCCCACCAGCCCAGTCGCCTCCCTTTCACGGGTGAGACCCCCTCCCACCCCGGGTGGATCCCCTGCAAGAAATCGCAACCCTTCCACCGGCTCCCGCGTTTTGGGGGTGCGGGTGAGCTCCCCCCCCCAAAGGTGAATCCCCTGCAGGAAATCAGCGACGAGGCGCGCGCACACCCGGCGGCGCGAAGCCCGCGGGCGGGAAAAGCAACCTTAACGGCGGGTCCGCCGCCAAGGCCTCAGCACAGGTATCCTCCCCTCCTTCCCGTTCACCTCCTGCGAGGAACCCACACCTCAAGATCCCCCCTACCTCCACCGGCGCCCCGTCAGCCTACTCCGGGAAGCCGACTCTCCCCACAGCGGACGCGCGCGGAGGCTGCAAAGCCCGCGCTGGGAGAGACCACGCCTACCGGGAACCGGAAACCCCATGACGTAGCATCCCCAGCCAGCCAACTCGCCGCAGGGGGCGGAGCCACAGCGGTGGTGGCGGCGGTGGTTTTTGAGAAACTACAAGTCCCAGAATGCAGCGCGAGCCGCCGGTTTCCGGCCACAGGGGTCTGAGCGAGTGTTTACGCCGGCGACTCTGCGGCCGGGTTCCTTCCGCGGGACGGGTGAGAGGGCCCTGCTGTCGGGGTCGCGCGCGCGTGTTACGTGGGGTCGCTACGTGACTAGCTCTGCGGGGAGAGGTGGGGTCGCGTCTCCCCATTACGACCTCGGGACCTGGGGCCGGGCGGCTTCACCTTTCTCAGGGACTGCGAAGCTGTCAAGTGGGGACGGTATTGCTATGAGATCGGTACACGAAGGGGCCACGGCCTTCCTCCTCCCTGGGGCCCGCGGTCTCTTTGGAAGCCATCGTGTCTGTAACTACGACTTCTCTTCCACTCACCGAGCTGTGGACTGGTTTTCCAGGCAGACCTGTGTGCCAGGCCTGGGGGAGGATATTAACGTATCTAGTCTGCCTTCAGAGGCTTCAAACCAAACATGGTGCCGGTCCTGGGTCTTGAACTCAAGGCCCTGAGCCACTGTCCCTGAGCTGTTCACCTCAGGTGATGCTCTACCACTTGGGCCACACGCGCAGCTCCATTTCTGGCTTTTTGATGGTTCATTGGAGGGGAGAGTCTCACGGACTTTCCTGCCTGGGATGGCTTCGAACCATGATCCTCAGATCTTAGCCTCCTGATTAGCTAGGATTTCTGGTGTGAGCACTAGCCTCCGGCTTCCTAGAAGGGCTTTTAAGGGTGCCAGTTGCTCACGTCTGTAATCCTAGTTACTCAAGAGGCTGAGATCTCAGGATCATGGTTCAAAACCAGCCCGGGCAGGAAAGTCCGTGAGACTCTTGTCTCCAATTAATCACCAGAATACCAGAAGTGGTGCTGTGACTCAAGTGGTAGAGCGCTGGCCTTGAGCTGAAGAGCTAAAGAGCTGAGGGACAGCGAGGCCCAGGTCCAGAGTTTAAGCCCCACAACCGACAAAACAAAAAAAAATTTGAGAGGGTGTGGGGCACGGGAAAGGGGAGACTTGGTAAGTAAATAGGTCTGTGTCATCCATCTTTGGCCTTGGAGGAGTAGGAAATGTAGGGGGAATGGGTAAGAAGAGAGGATATCTTAAAGAGGTTGCATTTGTGTGTGTCTCAGTAGGAGTTTATTGCTAAGACAGATGAGAGAGAGAGAGAGAGACTTCCATGGAAAGTAGAGCATTGTTAGGAGAAGAGCTTATGTTGTTGGGGAGGAAAACTGATGGTGGACAGAGTGAATGGATTTGGAACCCAAGCTCTGAAGTTAAGGGGTGGGGAAGGTGGCTCAGTGGTAGATTGCTTGCATGCATGAGGCCCTGGGTTGGATTCCTCAGCACCACATAAGTAGAAAAAGCTGGTTCTTTGGCTCAAGTGGTAGAGCACTAGCCTTGAGCTGAAGAGCTGAGGGACAGTACCCAGGCCAGAGTTCAGGCCCCACAACTGAAGAGAGGACTCTTAGATCTGTTTTAAAGGGATGTGTTGTGGTGGGGCGCTGGTGGCTCACACCTGTCATCCCAGCTACTGAGGAGGCTAAGGTCTGAGGGTCAGGTTTGAAGCCAGCCCTGGCAGGAAAGACTGTGTGACTCTGGATTTCCAATGAACCAGCAAAAAGCCTGAAGTGGAGCTGTGGCTCAAAGTGGTGGAGTGCTAGCCTTGAGCACAAAAGCTCAGGGACAGCACTCAGGCCCTGCATTCAATTCCCATGATGAAATGAAAACTAGGTATGTTGTGGCTCAATGCCTGTAATCCTAACTACTCAGGAGGCTGAGACATAGAGGATGGAGATTCAAAGTCAACTGAGCAGAACAAGTTGAGAGAATCTAATTAACTTGCAAAAAGCCAAACTGCAAGGCATGGCTCAAATGATTAAGTGCCAGCTGCTGAGCACAAGAAACTTGCACCAGACCTAGGGGCTCTGAATTGAAGCCCTGATACTGGCACAAAATAATGTGTTGAGGGAAAATAGAGATCTTTGGTGGGGAGAGGCAAGAACTTGTTATGAAGATACTTTTGTTTATTTAATTAATATATTTTGTGTGGGTATTAGGGCTTAAACTCAGGGCCTTGCACTCTAGCTTGGTTTTTTTTTTTTTTTTGGTCGGTTGTGGGGCGTGCACTCTGGGCTGGGCGCTGTCCCTCAGCTCTCCAGCTCAAGGGTTTAGCGCTCTACCACTTGAGCCACAGCGCCACTTCCGGTTTTCTGGTGGTTTATTGGAGATAGGAGTCTCACAGTCTCTCCTACCTGGGCTGGCCTTGAACCGCAATCCTCAGATCTCAGTCTCCTGAGTAGCTAGGATTACAGGCGTGAGCCACCAGCGCCCGGCTTCTAGCTTGGTTTTTGTGCTCAGGGCTGCTTGGTACTCTTTCACTTAAACCACAGCTCCACTTCCGGCTTTTTTGCTGGTTCATTGGAGATAGAGAGCCTCACCAACTTTCCAGCCTGGGTTGATCCTCATATCTCAACCTTGAGTAGGTAGGATTACAGGTATGAGCACCAGTACCTTGCTTAGCATAGATCTTTGAAAGGAAGTGGCAGGCAAGGCACAGAACTGTAATAAAGCTGTTTGAATAGGTAAAGCAAAAATTGAACAGAAAGATCAGAAATAAGGAATATAGTGAGGGGAGGCAGTTAAATGATCTCCCTTAAACCTCACAACACCCCAATTTTTTTTTTTTTTTTGGTCAGTCATGGGGCTTGAACTCAAGGCCTGGGCGCTGACCCTGAGCTCTTTTGCTCAAGGCTAGCACTCTACCACTTTGAGACACAGCTCCACTTTCAGTATTCTGGTGGTTCATTGGAGATAAGAGTCTCCTATACTTTCCTGCCCCCATTGGCTTTGAAACATGATCCTCAGATCTCAGCCTCCTAAATAGCTAGCTTTTATTCTTTTTTTCTTTTTTCTTTTGGTTGATTGTGGAGCTTGAACTCTGGGCCTCATCTCTTCAGCTCAAGATGAGTGCTCTACCACTTGAGCCACAGCACCACTTCTGGTTTTCTGGTGCTTTATTGGAGATAAGAGTCTCACAGACTTTCTTGCCCAAGTTGGCTTTCAACCGAGATCCTCAGATCTCAACCTCCTGAGTAGCTAGGATTACATGCATGAGCCACCAGGCAAACACCCTTATTGAATTGAATGGTATTTTATGCCTTCTTTCAAGATGAAGAAACCGAGCCCTGGAGAGTTGAAATCCCAGGTTTCTCAGTGTCTCAGTACTTCTTGTCTCAGTCTATTTGCACGAGAAATGGGATGGGGTGGTCCATCCTTTAATCACTAAAGATTTATTCTTTTACAGGGAGAAAGAGAGAGCGAGAAAGAGAGAGGATGTCTCTCTCAGACTGGCATCTGGCAGTGAAGCTGGCTGACCAGCCACTTGCTCCAAAGTCAATTCTGCAGTTGCCAGAGGCAGAACTGGGTGAATATTCACTAGGTGGCTATAGTATTTCGTTTCTAAAGCAGCTGATTGCCGGCAAACTCCAGGAATCTGTGCCAGACCCTGAGCTGATTGGTAAGTCTCTGTGGACTGGGGTCAGGCTCTGTTCTCTTCTTGGGAGAGGATACTTCTGGAGTAAAAGAGTGGCTGGGTATGGTGGTGATCTTGGCATTGGGGAGACTGAGGCAGGAGAATCATGATTGGAGACCAACTGCCTACAAAAGATACCTTGTCTGAGGAGGGGTGAATTAAGGGACTGGAATTTGATGTTTCAAAATTAATGTATTGTTTTATGTAAGGAGAGACACAGAACCCCAGACAGAACTAAACTATTGGCCACTATTTCAGTTATGGGCTGTTAGGAGTTACATCATAACAGAATTCCTTAATTATGATACTGTTGAGCTTATTTATTTATTTATTTTGCTAGCCCTGGGCACTGTCCCTGAGCTCCTTTTTGGTCAAGGCTAGCACTCTACCACTTGAGCCACAATACCACTTCCAGCTTTTTCTGTTTATATGGTACTAAGGAATCAAACTCAGGGCTTCATGCATGCTAGGCAAGCATTCTGCCAGAAAGCCACATTCCCAGCTGCAACTCCTGGCTTTTTTTTTTTTTTTGTGCAGTTTGTCACTATGATCTTATTTCTTTTTTTTTTTTTTTTCAAATTTTTTATTATGATTAAGTGGTTACATAATTTCCCAAATTTCACAGTATTGTGGGATAGTGAAGCTTAGTTAAAGTGACAAACACATTCTAACTTTCATAGAACAAATTGTCTATCGTGGTCTATAACATTGATGGGTTCTGTGAGCTTTGTGATACAGTTATTTCTTCCACATTGGGTGATATGTACATTTCTTTTGTTTTGCATAGCATCAGCTGTTTCCTCTTTCCCACTCGTTCCTTCCCTCCCATCGCTGCCATTGAGTTGCTTAGTTCATTTTGGTCAATGTCCAGTGCAGTTGATGGGTCCCGCTGTTGTATGTTTTTCCCTGATTCCCTCTAGTTCTGTGTTGTCCTCCTGGTTTCCCTCCAGTGTGCACATATATACCATACATGTGATCAGTAGCATGGGGGTTATTTAGTAGTGATTGGACCAGATGAATGGAAGTCCTTTGTTTCTTAAGTCCTGTTAATTTTGTCATGTCACCTAACATTTTGGATTTAACATCCACTTATCAGGGAGACCATGTGCCATTTGTCTCTTTGCACTTGGCTTACCTCGCTCAACATGATTCCTTCTAGCTCCATCCATTTCCCTGCAAATGCCATTATTTTGTCGTTTCTAATGACTGCATAATATTCCATTGTGTATAGATACCACAATTTTTGGATCCATTCATCTGTGGTGGGACATCTGGGTTGTTTCCATATCCTAGCTATTGTGAACAGTGCTGCGATAAACATGGAGGTGCATGTGTTCTTGTATACTGGTTCCTGTTGTTCAGGATAGATGCCTAGAAGTGGTATGACTGGGTCATAAGGGAGGTCAATATTTAGCTTGCTGAGGACCCTCCACACTGCTTTCCAAAGTGGTTGTATAAATGTACATTCCCACCAGCAGTGTAATAGGGTTCCTCCTTCTCCACATCCCCTCCAGCATTTGTTGTTGGCTGACTTGAGGATGTGGGCCATTCTGACTGGGATAAGGTGGTATCTCAGGGTTGTCTTTATTTGCATTTCCTTCACCACCAGGGATGATGAACATTTCCTCATGTATTTCTTGCCATTTTTATCTCTTCTTCTGAGAAGTCTCTCTTTAGTTCCCTTGCCCATTTAGTAATTGGTTTGTTAGGTTTGGGAGGGATTAGTTTCTTGAGTTCCCTGTATATATAGGATGTTAACCCCTTGTCTGATATATTGCTGGTAAATATTTTTTCCCATTAGTTGGTTGTCTTTCTAGCTTGGTTGCGATAGATTTGGCTGTGCAGAAGCTTTTTATTTTAAGGTAGTCCCATTTGTCGAGTCTCTCTCCAATTTGTTGTGACCCTGGGACTCTGTTCAGGAAGTTCCTTCCTGTGCCTATTAGTTCATGTGTTTCTCTTACTCTGTCCTGCAGTAGTTTCAGAGATTCAGGTCTGATGTTAAGGTCTTTAATCCATTTTGAGTTGATGTTGGTGCATGGTGATAGGCTGGGGTCCACTTTTAGTCTTCTGCTTGTGGCCGACCAGTTTTCCCAGCACCAGTGATTGAAGAGGCTGTGTTTCTTCCATTGTATGTCTTTGGCTCCTTTGTCAAATATCAGCTGACTGTAGGTATGTGGTTTTATTTCTGGATCTTCTATTCCATTGGTCTTCGGGTCTGTTTTGGTGCCAGGACCATGCTGTCTTTGTTATTATGGCTCTATAGTAGAGTTTGAAGTTTGGCATCGAGATCCCTCCCATGTTGTCTTTTTTTTCCCTAGAATTTGTCTTGGCTATTCTAGGTCTTTTGTTGTTCCATATGAATTTTTGGACTGTTTTCTATATTTCAGAAATGTACATCATTGGGGTTTTAATAGGATTTGCATTGGATTTGTATATTAATTTTGGCAGTATTGCCATTTTCACTATATTAAGTCGGCCTATCCAAGAGCATGGAAGGTCTTTCCATTTCCTAGTGTTTTCTGTAATTTCTTTCTTTAACTTTTTATAGTTTTCATTAAATAGTTCTTTTACATCTTTGGTTAGGTTAATTCCTAAATATTTTATTTTTTGGGAGGTTATTGTGAATAGGGTAGCTTCCTTTATTTCCCTCTCTTCTTGTACATTGTCAGTGTACAGGAAGGTGACTGATTTTTGTGGGTTGATTTTGTTTCCTGCTACTTTGCCGGAGTGATTTATAATTTCTAGGAGTTTGGGGATGGAGTTTTTGTTTTTTTTGGGTTTTTTTGTTTTGTTTTTTGGATCCAGTTGTGGGGCCTGAACTTTGGGCCTGTGTGCTGTCCCTCAGCTCTTCAGCTCAAGGCTAGCGCTCTACCACTTGAGCCACAGCGCTACTTCCGGCTTTTTTCTTATATGGTGCTGAGGAATTGAACCCAGGGCCTCAGGCATGCAAGGCAAGTGCTCTACCACTGAGCCACCTTCTGGGGATGGAATTTTTGGGATCATGAAAGTATAGTATCATGTCATCTGCAAAAAGAGATAATTTAACCTCTTTCCCTATGCAGATCCCTTTAATGTCTTTTTCTTCCTGGCTTTTTCTGGTTGTTGTTGGTCGGTTGGTTGTGGGGCTTGAACTCTGGGCCTGGACGCTGTCCCTGCGCTCTTCAGCTCAAGGCGAGTGCTCTACCACTTGAGCCAAAATGCTACTTCCGGTTTTCTGATGGCTTATTGGAGATAAGAGTCTCACACACTTTCCTGCCAGCGCTGGCTCACTGGTGCCCCACTTTTAAAAAATGTATTGGAATCTGGTGGTGGCTCATGCCTGTAATCCCAGCTACTCAGGAGGCTGAGATGTGATGATCACAGTTCAAAGCCAGCCGGGGCTGGGGGCTGGGGCAGGAAAGTCGGTGAGACTCTTATCTCCAATAAACCACTCAGAAAACTGTAAGTAGTGCTTGCCTTGAGCTGAAGGGCTGAGGGACAGTGCCCAGGCCCAGAGTTCAAGCTCCACAACCAACAACAACAGCAACAAAAATGTTTTGGAGATTAAAAGTCTCATGGACTTTCCTGCCCAGGCTGGCTTTGAATCAGGATCCTCCGATCTTAGCCTCCCAAGGAGCTAGGATTACAGGTGTAAGCCACCAGTGCCTGGGAGGCGAGGTGTGGGCTAGTGTGTGTGTGTGTGTGTGTGTGTGTGTGTGTGTGTATGGTTGTTTTTTTTTTTTTTTCAGTCGTGGGTCTTGAACTCTGGGCCTGGGCGCTGTCCCTCAGCTGTTCAGCTCAAGGCAAGCACTCTACCACTTGAGCTACAGCGCCACTTCCGGTTTTTTCTGGTGGTTTATTGGAGATAGGAGTCTCACGGTCTTTCCTGCCCGGGCTGTCTTTGAATCTCCATCCTCAGGACTCAGCCTCCTGAGTAGCTAGGATTACAGGCGTGAGCCACCAGCTGGCGTGTTTATGGTTTTGATTGGTCATTTGACTTGAAATCAGGACCTTGGTTCTGTCTCTTAGCTCCTTTTGCTAAACACTAGTGTTCTAACACTTGTGTCACAGCTCCATTTCTGTTTTTATGTTTTTTATTGTAAAAATACTGTACAGAGGGGTTACAGTTACACCAGTAAGGTAATGAGTACATTTCCTATTGAGCATTGTTACCTCCTCCTTTGTTTTTCCCCTACCATCCCTTCCCTCCCCACCTCCCCAACTCCATCTTCCCCCCCCCTCCAAGTTGTTAAGTTTGTTTTCAACACAGTGTTTGTTTTTTGTTGTCAGTTGTGGGTCTTGAACTCTGGCCTGGGCGCTGTCCCTCAGCTCTTAGGCTCAAGGCTAGCGCTCTACCACTTGAGCCACAGCAACACTTCCAGTTTTCTGGTGGTTAATTGGAGATAAGAGACTCAGACTTTCCTGGCTGGCTTTGAACTGCGATCCTCAGATCTCAGCCTCCTGAGTAGCTAGGATGACAGGCGTGAGCCACTGGTGCCCGCCTCTTTCTTTTTTTTTTAATGTCCAAGTTTGGGCTGGATCTAGGGAAGAAATTTTTAATCAAGGGAGGTTCCTAACTGTATTCCTTAAGTCTTGAGGGATAGTTAGATGGGTTTTTGTTCGTTTGGTTGATGAGAAAGGAACGCAGCAGGAAAAGGAAATGAAAGGCAAGTGCTGGTGGTTCACACCTATAGACCTAGTGACTCAGGAGGCTGAGAGCTGAGGATCAAAATTTGAAGCTAGACGATCAAAAAAAGTCTGTGACATTCTTCAATTAATCACCAAAAATCCAGAAGTGGAGCTGTGACTCAAGTAGTAGAGCACCAGCTTTGGCCAAAAAGCTAAGAGACAGTGCCTAGGCTCTGAATTCAAGTCCCAGGACCAACACACACACACACACACACACACACACACGCACACACACACACACACGCACACACACACACACGGATACTCCTATTAATGAGCATATTAACACTTATTATCAACTACAAACTTTTTTGTGTGGTGGTACTGAGGCTTGAACCCAGGGCCTAGTGATCTTGCTTGGCTTTTCTGATTCTTGCTTGGCTTTTCTGATCAAGGCTGGCATACTACCACTTGAGCCACACCTCACTTCTGGCTTTTGTTTTTTTAGTAATTAATTGGAGATAGGAGTTTCTTGGCTGGCTTGGAATTGAGATCTGCAGATCTCAGCCTCCTGAGTAGCTAGGATGTCAGGTGTGAGCCACCAGCACCTACAGAGTATCTCCTTTTAAAGAATATACATTCTCCATCAGCAAAATGGAAGCAGACATCTCTTTTTGTTTTTCAGACCTAATCTACTGTGGCCGTAAGCTGAAAGATGACCAGACACTCGACTTCTACGGCATTCAGCCAGGGTCCACGGTGCACGTTCTGCGCAAGTCCTGGCCTGAGCCCGATCAGAAACCGGGTAAGTCAGGGCTGGCCCTTAGTCAGATGGGCAGAGCTTCTAGAATATCTCCAAAGGGAAGGGTGGAGTGTTCTTAAAGCCTAAGCCTGGGTAAAACAAAGGGGTGATTTATTGAAATGGTGTTATGGTATTAGGTGATACTTAAATTGCTTACTGAATTACAAACAGCCTAGTTGTTGACTCTCTTTTTTTTTTTTGGCTGGTCCTAGAGTATGAATTTGGCCCAGGTGATATCCCTGAGCCTCTGTAGGCCCAAGGCTAGTGCTTTTCCACTTGAGCCAAAGCACCATTTCCAGCTTTTTTTCGTGGGGCCTGAACTCTAGGCCTGGGCACTATCCTTCAGCTCTTCAGTTCAAGGCTAGCGCTCTACCGCTTGAGCCACAGCGCCACTTATGGCTTTTTCTGCTTATGTGGTACTGAGGAATCGAACCCAGGGTCTCATGCATACAAAGCAAGCACTGTACCATTGAGACACCTTCCCAGACCCCATTTCCAGCTTTTTTGGGATGAGAGTCTCAGAAGGACTTTTCTGCCAGGCTTGCTTCAAACTGTGATCCTCAGATCTTGCTTCTTATGTAGCAAGGGTGACAGGTGTGAGCCATGGGCTCCTGGCTTCTTGTATTTTCTTTTTCTTCTTTTTTTTTTTTTTTTGGTCGGTCATGGGCCCGAGCACTGTCCCTCAGCTCTTCAGCTCAATGCTGAGCCACAGAGCCACTTCTGGTTTTCTGGTCGTTTATTGGAGATAAGAGTTTCACAGCTTTTCCTGCCTGGGCTGACTTTGAACCTCGATCCTCAGATCTCAACCTCCTGAGTAGCTAGAATGACAGGCATGAGCCATTGGGGCCCCCTAAGAAAGTTTAGGGTTTTGTTGTTGTTGTTGTTTTGCTTTGCTTTTGTCAGTCATGGGCTTGAACTCTGGGCCTGGGCTCTGCTCCTGAGCTCTTCAGTTCAAGGTGACCTCTCTACCACTTGAGCCACAGCACCACTTCTTAGTGGATCAATTCCTTCCTTCCTTCCTTCCTTCTTTCCTTCCTTCGTTCCTTCATTCCTTTCTTTCTTTCTTTCTTTCTTTTTTTTTTTTGTCACTCATGGGGCTTGAACTCTGGGCCTGGGCACTGTCCCTGAACTCTTCAGTTCAAAGTGAGCTCCCTACCACTTGAGCCACAGTGCCCCTTCCTTCTTTTTTTTTAAAGACTTAAAGAAACATGGAAATATGGACGAGGACATAGTTTCCCCGGACTAATGTTTGCTGAATACTGCTCTTCTTGTCCTCACCAGCCTTGGACCATATGCACACTGACACATTTTATAGTTCAGAGAATGCGCATACCACTTTGCATTCTATTTCTTTCTCTTAACATATTGTGTCAGCAGAGTGCTATGTTGTCAAGATTGCAGTATACTTTTTTTTTTTTCAAATTTCTGCATAAGTCTTCTGAGTTGATTATATATTCTTCCTTTTTTTTCTCAAGTGTAAGCGGGGAGTGACAAGACTTCTCACTGCTAGAACTTGGATTTGTTTCTCTACTGGCTATCTCTGAAAAAAAAACATTGCATTTTTCATATCACTGTCACCAACCAAGTTTTTCCCTTTTTTTTTTTTTGGTGCTGGTACTGGGCTTGAACTCAGTGCTGGTGCTTTCCCTGAGCTTTTTCACTCAAAGCTGATATTCTACCACTTGAGCCTCAGCTGTACTTCTGGCTTTTTGCTGGTGCTTCATTGGAGATAAGAGTCCCATGGACTTTCCTACCTGGGGCTGGCATTGAACCACTCAGCCTCCTGAATAGCTAGGATGACAGGCGTGAGCCACTGTGAGGAGGGAAGGAAATGTGAGTCGTAGGCTGCCATGATGTTCCTCCAGCCCTGAGGAGGACAGGGTCCCGGCCTGTAGGGTCAATGAATGTCTTCTCCTCCAGAACCTGTGGACAAAGTCGCCGCCCAGAGGGAGTTCCGGGTCCTGCACACTGCCTTGCACAGCAGCTCCTCCTACAGGGAGGCGGTGAGTATGAGCCTGGATTGCAGGAGAGCACGAGAGTGTGCTGGCGAGTGGTCGGGAGTGGGAGCTGGCAGCCCATTTCCATAGCAACTCAGAGTTCCTCTGGGAGTTTCTGCCATGGCTGTGGGCCTCCCTGGAGCCCTGTGTCTCCCCGCCCCGCCCCAAAGAGCGGGTCTCAGCCAGGCCATGGCTGTTAGTTTTCTCCAATGATAATGATACACCCCCTCCTCAGACTGGCCTGGTGGGCTGAATGTAGTGAGGCAGAGGGTCCTATGTAATTTCTGAAGGGCCCCCGTGCTGGGACCGTGGCTGATCTGCCCGCCTGTGGCTCTTTAGTGTGCAATTCCTCCCTGGGGAAATGGGCTGCTGTCTCTCTGTGGGAGAATTGACGGGCCGAATTAACCCAGCATTAGTACAGCGTGAACTTCCCACCAACAGATGTAATTGTGTACAGATGGGCGAGGGCTTAGGGGAGCTTTTGTTATTGGCCTTCTTGTGCAAGATTTTATTTTAGAAGTATTGGGAATATGGGGTGGAGGAGGGAGGTTTACTGTGGATTTGCTTCCTTCCTTTCCCTCCCCTCTTCCCCGGCTCCCCCCCTCCCCTCTCCCTTCCTCTCTTTTCCTTCCCTCCCTCTGTCACCCTCCTACTTCCTCTTTCCCTCCCTCTCCCTCCTTCCTTCTCTCCCTCTCTCTTTCCCTCTCTCTTTCTCTTCCTCTCTCTTATCTTTCTGTTCTCCCACCCTCTTTTTTCCCCTTCCCTCTTTTACTCCCTCTCTCCCTCCTTTTCTCCCTCCTTCCCTTCCTCTTTTTTTCTTTCTTTTTGTGCCAATTCTGAGGCTTGAACTCGGCCTGGGCACTGTTCCTGAATTTTTGTGCTCAAGGCTAATGGTCTACCACTTTGAGCCACAGCTCCATATCTGGCTTTTGGGGTAGTTAATTGGAAATAAGAGCCTCATAGACTTCTTTTTTCTTTTCTTTTCTTTTCTTTTTCCTTCTTTTGTTGTTATTGGTGGTAGTTGTAGGCTTGAACTCTGGGCCTGAACATTGTCCCTGAGCAATTCAGCTCAAGGCTAGTGCTCTACTACTCGAGCCACAGCGCCACTTCCGATTTTCTGGTGATTAATTGGAGATAAAGAGTCTCACAGACTTTCCTGCCCAGACTGGCTTTGAACCATGATCCCCAGATCTCAGTCTCCTGAGTAGCTAGGATGACAGGCGTGAACACCGGTGCCCAGCTTCATGGACTCTTTTGCCCCATTGGCTTCAGACTTTCCTTCTCAGATCTTAGCCTCCTGAGTAGCTTGGATTATAGGCTTGAGCCACAACGCCTGGCTTGAAGAAGTTTTAGCAGTCGGCATTTGATGAAAGGTAGGCTAGTTGAAGAGTAAACCACTCCCCACCCACCCACCCACCCATTTTTCTTGCAGGTTTTTAAGATGCTCAGCAATAAGGAATCGCTGGATCAGATCATTGTGGCGACCCCAGGCCTCAGCAGTGACCCCATTGCTCTGGGTAAGCACAGGCGAAAATCCGAGGAAACAAAATGAGAAGGCATTGGCCCTAAAGAGATTCCGACTATCCTTTTTTTTGGAGGGGGGTGGGAATCTCACTGGTCTTGGAGAAAGATAGAATAATCAAGATGTGCTTCATCATGTAGTAGAGAGGACCAGAGGGGACACAGAAACAGAGAGAAGAAGGGTGGAAATGCAGTCATTATAACCAGTGTCCACTGTATAAAAAAGTAGGTAGCCATGCTCCAGTGGTTTATGCCTGTTATCCTAGCTACTCAGGAGGCTGAGATTTGAGGATTGGGGTTCAAAGCCAGCTCAGGGCAGGAAATTCTGAGACTCTTACCTCCAATGAACTACCAGAAAACTGGAAGTAGCCCTGTGGCTCAAGTGATAGAGCGCTAGCCTTGAGCAAAAGAGCTCAGTGATAGTGCCCAGGCCTTGAGTTCAGTCCCAGGACCAGCACCAAAAATAAGATGAACATCCCTCTTGGATCCATTCCCTCTGTCTGAGGGGCTCTCTGCTCATTTTCAGGGGTCCTCCAGGACAAAGACCTCTTCTCCGTCTTCGCTGACCCCAACATGCTGGATACGTAAGTATCACTTCTGCCTCATTGTCGCTAGATTCTGCTCTGGGAGTGGTACTCACCCTGTCCATGTCTAGTCTGCCTTCTGACCATGAATGTGGCAAAGCTGTGTGGAGGGGCAGGACACAGCCACATTCGTTCAAGGGGAGGGTTCCGTGTGCCAGGAGCTGTGAGGCTTCATTCTGTGGAAGTCAGGTTCTGACACAGCCACATTCTTTCAAGGGGAGGGCTCCCTGTGCCAGGAGCTGTGGAAGTCAGGTTCTAGAGCTCAGAGCTGATCGCTGCCTACGCATGGATTGGCCATCATTGTTTCAGCATCAGCCCTCGTGCATTCTGGTCTCCACATTCCTTCCCCTCTTTGGGGAGATCTGGGGGTCCTGCAATTTGATGAACTCAGGGCCTGGGTGCTGTCCCTGAGGTATTGTGGTCAAGGCCGGCACTCTACCACTTGAGCCACATCTCCACTTACGGCTTTTTTTAGCTAAGAGTTTTGTGGCTGGCTTTCTCAGCCTCTTGAGTTTCTCAGATTACAGGTATGAGCTACCACACCCAACTAATAGGAACCTTTCACAGATTTTAAGCTAGGAAAAGAAATCGAGTGTTAGGTGTGGAAGGGACAGCAGAGGCTCTGTCCCCAAGGATAAAAAAGGGGCTGTCACCAGGCTGCTGGAGGGCAGAGGCAGCCGAGAAAAACCACTTCCTTATACATCACTGTCCCAGTCATTCTTCGGGGGTGCTGGCCCAAAACCGTTCAGACTTGCAAAACAAGTTACGTGCTAAAAGTTCCTGCTGACCCTGGCCCTATAAACCCTGCTACAACCAGACTCTGTGTGACCTATCTGATCCTGACCAGGGAGTTCACCTGGGAGTATACCCCAATGAACTTTCCTGTCAATCAAAAAAAAGGGGTGGGGTGCTGTCTGTGGTTGCCTGGTACAACCATAGACATGGATACTGCACCTTGGGCCTACTTGTCTGTTTCCCATCATGCCTTGCTTGAAGCACATGTGACAGATCTATTGCAGATCAAAAGCTGGATGATTCTAAACAAGGATATTCTTTGTTTCTTTTCTTTTCTTTTCTCTTTTTTGGGGGGCGCTGACCCTTGGGCTTGAACTCCTTTGGCTTTTTAACTTAAGGCTAGAGCTCTACCACTTGAGCTTCTACCTCAGCCAGGGGCCAGTGGCTCATGCCTGTAATCCTAGCTACTCAGGAAGCTGAGATCTGAGAATCTCAGTTCAAAGCCAGCCCGGGCAGGAAAGTCCGTGAGATTCTTACCTCCAGTGAACCACTAGAAAACCAGAAGTGGTGCTGTGGCTCAAGTGTAGAGTGCTCACCTTGAGCTTGGGACAGCTCCCAGGCCCAGAGTTCAAGAGAGTCTCATGGATTTTCCTGTCTGGGCTGGTTTTAAGCCATGATCCTCAGGTCTCAACCTCTGGAATAGCTTGGATGGCAGGCATGAGCCACCGCACTTGGCTTGTTCTTCGCTTCTGAGTCATGTGACCTGAGCCAAAGCGCTTGTCGTTCCCCCATCCCCCCAACCTAGGTTGGTGCCCGCTCACCCAGCACTAGTCAATGCCATCATCTTGGTTCTGCACTCGGTAGCAGGCAGCACCCCGATGCCGGGAGCTGACTCCTCTTCCCGGAGCGTGCCATCCAGCTCGTACCGGGAGATGCCAGGTGAGGCCCCCAGGGAGCTGGTAATGGCCCAGGGATTCGCTTTCCTCGGCGGCTATGTATAGCGTTGGCAGAGGGCGTTCCTTGGGAGCGCTCGGTTTGAGTCAGGAAGTGCATCTGTCCTGTAATTTTCCAACGGGAGCGAGGAGGTAGGAATTTGGAGAGGAGCTTGAGCTGTGATCTGGAGCCGAGCCTGGGCCTTTCTGTTCTCCCTCTTGGAGTTTGTTCCCTCTCCTCCAGGTGGCTTCCTGTTCGAAGGGCTCTCAGACGAGGAGGATGACTTTCACCCCGTGAGTGGCTAGCTGCTGGCCCTTGGGGGGGAGAAGGGGCGCTCTCCCTGGGATCCGGCACTCCCAGGGCTGGGAAGTGTAGCACTGGGCTCTCCTGGGGTGTGGGGGGGGGGGGCGGTGGCTGTGGGGAGTCATATTCATGCCATACTAATATTCCTTTGGGGGCTTGGAGGATCGCCTCGGGTGGTTTTGGCATCGGGGTGGCATTCTCTTGCGACCTTCTCGCTGCTTCGCCCCTGATTCGGGGTGTCGTCTTTTCCAGAGCACCCGGTCCACGCCCTCTAGCAGCACACCCAGCTCCCGTCCAGCCTCTCTGGGGTACAGTGGGGCAGCGGGGCCCCGGCCCATAACCCAGAGTGAGCTAGCCACCGCGCTGGCCCTGGCCAGCACGCCCGAGAGCAGCTCCCACACACCCACTCCTGGCACCCAGGTAAGAGAGAGGCCTGGTAAGGGCAAGGACGGGCCTTAAGGGGGTGTTCCCTCCCGCCCCCCCCACTCTGGGGAGCCTTTGCTAACCCTAGTGCTAGATCTGCTCTCAAAAGAACCCTGCAATCGGGGCCACCCCAGGGTTTAGCCCGGGCCTGGCCAGCCCCTGTGTCTTCATCCTTAGTAGAGTTTAGGCTTCATTGCTTCAACAGCTGGCCCCCCACCAGTCCTAGGGCCCTAGGGTCTTGTCTGGGGCTTGGGGGCTCCGTTTCCCTGGAGTAGAAAAGAGAACAGACCCATTTCCTGCCTGTGTAGCTTTTGGGCTACAGCAGCCGCATGGGAGTGAAGTTCCCCAGGAGTATTGTGGGCCGTGTGAGCTCGGTGGTAACTCGGGAGGCTGAGCTGGCTCTGAGGGCCACTCTGACTGCACGTTTGTCTCCAGGGCCATTCCTCGGGGACCTCTCCGATGTCCTCTGGTGTCCAGTCAGGGACACCCATTACCAACGACCTCTTCAGCCAGGCCCTCCAGCATGCCCTGCAGGCCTCTGGGCAGCCCAGCCTCCAGGTCAGTCTGCCGCACTTCCTGGGTTCTGTGAAGACTCTTTGGGTTTGTTCCCTCCCCCTCCTATCCCAAAACTGGGACTCAAACTCAGCACATAATGCTCCTGCTGGCATTCTGCCACCCGAGCCATACCTCTACTCCCTGTTTAGTTTTGTGCCCGTCTTAGGGCTTAAACTCTGGGCAGGATGTTGTTCCCTTAGCCTTTTATTCTTTATTTTTTGTCGGTCATGGGACTT
Source organism: Dipodomys spectabilis (assembly GCF_019054845.1). Taxonomy (NCBI): domain Eukaryota; kingdom Metazoa; phylum Chordata; class Mammalia; order Rodentia; family Heteromyidae; genus Dipodomys; species Dipodomys spectabilis. Next base: position 262,125 of record NW_024871155.1, on the reverse strand, counting down.
GAACTGTGGGCCTGGGCACTGTCCCTGAGCTCTTCAGTTCAAGGCAAGCACTCTACCACTTGAGCCACAGTGCCACTTCCAGTTTTCTGGTAGTTTATTAGAGATAAGAGTGTCATGGACTTTTCTGCCTGGGCTGGCTTTGCTGCAATCCTCAAATCTCAGCCTCCTGAGTAGCTAGGATTACAGATGTGAGCCACTGGCGCCCAGCTCCCTTACCTTTTTTGTTTAAGGCTAGCACTCTACTACTTGAGCCACAGGGACCTGTCTGTCTTTCTTCTATTTAATGAGGAATAAGAGTTTCCACAGACTTTCCTGCCTGGGCTGGCTGTGAACTGAGATCCTTAGATCTCAGCCTCCTGAGTAGCTAGGATGACAGGCCTGAGCCACAGGCACCTAGCCCTTCATTTCTTGACTTGGGTAATCATTGTTGTAGTCAAGTATTCATTCATTCATTCATTCATTCACTCAATGAGCACCAACTAAGCATTGTACACGTTTATTCTGGGCTTGCATCCCTGGATCCAGGTTCTGGGGCTCAGAGAGAATGAGTTCCATTTCTGCTTTCTTGGCTGGGCCTCACTCAGAGCCTTCCCTGCCTTCTCCCTCCACATGTGGGCATGCATTTCCCTCTGCTCATGAGGTAGCTATTGATGAAGCCAGGAAGATACTGGAAGGAAATGTGGGTCTCTTGAAATCCTTACAGTAGAGAAGGCCTTTCATGGCTGAAACTTAGACTCCCAAGAGCCAACAAATAAAAGTGAATACACTTGGAGTTTGTGAATTTGAAAACTGCCTGACAAAGCAAGTCCAGAAAACACACTGGTGGCTCATGCCTATAATCCTAGCAACTCAGGAGGCTGAGATCTGAGGATCCTAGCTCAGGACAGGAAAGTCCATGAGACTCTGTCTCCAATTAGCCACCAAAAGGCCCAAAATGGAGCTGTGGCTCAACTGATAAGAGTGCTGGCCTTGGGCTGGGAAGGTGGCTCAGTGGTAGAGTGCTTGCCTTGCATGCCTGAGGCCCTGGGTTCGATTCCTCAGCACCACATAAGCAAAAAGAAAAAAGACAGAAGTGGCTCTGTGGCTCAAGTGGTAGAGCGCTAGCCTTGAGCTGAAGAGCTGAGGGACAGCGCCCAGGCCCAGAGTTCAGGCCCACGACCGGACCCAAAAAAAAAAAAAAGAGTGCTAGCCTTGAGCAAAAAAAGCTCAAGGACAGTGCCAGGCCTTGAGTTCAAGTCCCAGGACTGGTACAAAAAAGTAAAGTCTAAAAAGAGACAGAAAACAAAACTAATTCCCATCAGCCAAGTCTAGAGGCCAACAGTAAGATGTAAAGTCTTCCTGATGTATAGAGGTCTAGAAATTTCAGCCCTGTAATTCCAATGAAAAGTGAGCGAAGGATATGAGCAAGCTGTTCTTGAAAAGGAAGTTCAGATATCTGTAAGATCAGTAGTTCCCAGCAGTCCCAATTCTCAGAATTTGACCAGGAAAATGTGTGCACGTGTAGAAAATGATAGTTGCATTGTCTCTGGGGCATTACTTACCATGCCAAAAGATTGAGTTAGAATATTATATGATTATTAAATAAGTTCTTTGTGCCAGGCATGGTGGCTCATACCTGTCATCCTAGCTACTCAGGAGGCTGAGACCTGAGAATTGAGGTTCAAAGCCAGCCTAGGCAGGAAAGTCTATTAAACTGTTATATCCAATAAACTACCAGAAAACCAAAAATGGCACTGTGGCTCAAGTAGTAGAGCACTGGCCTTGAGCTGAAGAGCTGAGGGACAGCGCCCAGGCCCAGAATCCAAGCCCCATGACTGACTGTTGCTGGGTATGGAGGCATATACCTTTAATCTTAGTACCTAGGAAGTTGAGTCAGGAAGATCTCAAGTTCAAGGCCCATCTGAGCTACATAGTAAGAGCCTGTGTAAAAGAAAAACAAAACCCCCAAAAGTCTGGCTAAGGTGTTTGACTCATGCCTGTAGCCCTCAACTACTGGGGTGGTTAAAATATTGGGGGAATTTTAGTTCAAGGCAGCCTGAGCAGAAAGGTTCAGGAGAGGGGCTGGGAAGGTGGCTCAGTGGTAAAGTACTGCCTAGCATGCATGAAGCCCTGGGTTCGATTCCTCAGTACCACATACACAGAAAAGTGTGGTACATACACACACCAGAAGTGGTGCTGTGGCTCAAGTGGCAGATTGCTAGCCTTGAGCAAAAGAAGCTCAGGGACAGTGCCCAGGCCCTGAGTTCAAGCCCCAGGACTGGCAAAAAGAAAGAAAAGTTCAGGAGATCCTCCTCCACTAGCTTCCACTCCCCACCCCGCATTCTCAATCCATAGCTGGGCATAGTGATTGTCCTCCCAAGCTATGTGGGAGGCTGAGATCGAGAGGATCGCAGTTTGAGGCCAACCTAGGCAGAAAGGTCACGGCAGAAAGGTCACGGGAGGGAAGCTGCATGTGATCGTACATGCCTGTGAACCCCGGCACATTACAAGAAGCCTACAGATAACAAGAAGCCTACAGTTGGCGAATTGAAGTCCAGGCATACACCCAGATGGGAAGGGAGACCCTATCTCAGAAATAACCAGAGGGAAAACAGGGCTGGAGGTGTGGCTCAGCACTAGAGCTCCTGCCTAGCTAGGGTGAGGCTGAGTTCAAACCCCAATGCCACTCTGTATGCTAGCATGGGAACTTCTCTGGGATAAATTGATCGCATGAAAGAGGGGGGAAAACAAAAAAACATAACCCAAAGGGGTAAGGGAGGATGTAGAACAGGATAAGAAAAAGATAAACACAGGAATAAATGTATTTTCTCAAAGGATGTAAAATTGGTTGTCTTAGGGTAGGAGTGGGTGTTAGAAAATGAAACTAGTTATTTGTATTTGTTTTCTGGCTTTCAGTGGGAGGGTTTGTTTCGTTTTGGTTTTTTGTTTCTTTGTCAGTACTAGGGTTTGAACTCTAGCTTGCTAGGCAGGTGCTCTTCCACTTGAAGCATGTCCTTAGCTTTCTTTTTTCCTTTTTTTTTTTTTCTGGTTGTAGGGCTTGAGTGCTGTCCCTGAACATCTTTTGTTCAAAGCAACTGCTCTACCAACTGAGCCACAGTACCACGTTCAGTTTTTTCCAGATTTTTCTGGAGATAAGATCTCATGCATTTGCGGGTGCTGGTGGCTCACACCTGTAATCCTAGCTACTCAAGAGGCTGAGATCTGAGGATTGAGGTTCAAAGCCAGCCCGGGCAGGACAAAGTCCGTGAGACTCTTATCTCCACTCAATCACCAGAATACAAGAGGTGGCGCTGTGGCTCAAGTGGTAGAGCGCTCCCCTTGAGCTGAAGAGCTGAGGGACAGCGCCCAGGCCCAGAGTTCAAGCCCCACGACTGACAAAATTATCTCCCTCTCATTTGTGTGTGTGTGTGTGTGTGTGTGTGTATGCACACGCATGTGCAGATAGAGGAGAAAAAGTAATCTTTTCTGATTTAAACATTGAATAATTTGTGCCTTCTGTTTGATTTTTTTCCCCCTTTGGTAATCCTGGGATTTGAACTCAGGACCTGGAGCAGGCGCTCTATCACTTGAGCCACATCCCCAGCCCTCTCTTGATTTCTTTTGCTGAAAAACATGACATTTCCTCTCTTAAACCTCAAGCCTATCTTTTCAGCCAGCCCTATTCCTGGGGCCTCCCACCTCCCTTCCTTGCCGTTAACCACCTTCTGCCTTCTGGGTCTTTCCACAGAGCCAGTGGCGGCCTCAGCTGCAGCAGCTGCGTGACATGGGCATCCAGGATGATGAGCTGAGTCTGCGGGCCCTGCAGGCCACTGGGGGCGACATCCAGGCGGCCCTGGAGCTCATCTTTGCCGGGGGAGCCCCGTGAACCCCATGATGAAGCCCCGGCTCAGCCTGAGCAAGGCCTGAGCAAGAGGCGCTCACAAAGCTCCCTCCCACCTCCCCCAAATACACCTGACTCTCAACTCTCCCACTTTGTCCTGTGCTTGGCAATGCTGGCTGGCGTGAGCTGGTAGAGGTGGGGGGTGGGGGGGCAGGTAGGGTGTGTGCCATCGGAGCAGGGCCGGCCCCTGGGTCTAGGCAGAGAACAGAGGATCCCTGGCATGCTGTGTGGTAGCCATGTTGGCCTTGGGGGCAAGTTTCTACCAGTAGCCCTCCTTCCCTCCAGATGCTGGTGGTTTGGGGGAACCCACCCATGCTGCTGCCATTTTTTTAGGGTGGCTGTTCTGTTGCCAAGAGAGGCTCATGCTTCTGAGATGTCCCCCACTCAGAGTAGCCAGGGGATGTGAGGTCAGGGGTGCTAATCCTGCAGATGACCTCCCTGCTTCCCCAAGCCTTCTGAAAGGGTCTTTGTCTCTATCCTGATCTCCTCTATGCCATGTTCTTCAATGCTTACTAGTGTGTGCGCACGCACATGCGCACACGCCAGTCTTGGGCCTTGAACTCGGCCTGAGCACTGTCCCTGAGCTTTTTCACTCAAAGCTAACACTACCCCTTGAGCCACAGCTCCCCCTTCTAACTTTTTGGTGGCTCCTTAGAGATAGGAGTCTTACAGACTTTCATGCCCAGGCTGGCTTTGAACCATGATCCTCAGATCTCAGCCTCCTGAGTAGCTAGGATTACAGGCGTGAGCCACCAGCACCCGGCTGTTGCTTGCTTATTCTTGTACCAATGCCAGTCATGAGCAGCAGGGCTTTCCCTGTCCAGAAGGTGTCAGTACAAGAGCTGTAGAAGAACCGAACCACAGTGCCAGCAGGACCAGGGCCACCACCTTGCCTCTGGCTGTGCGCTCCGTCCCCTGTACCATGTCCCAGGTTCCTTGGTCTCTCACATGTTTGGGTTCACTTGGGAAAATGAACCTGGGGGGAAAGGCACTTGGGATCCAGTCCAATCCATCCACGCCATCTCCAGTCATGATTGGTTGGCCTCTGCTATCCCCTGGAACAAAAAGCTTACCCTAAACCTACCTCTTACTTATTCATCATCATCATCATCATCATCATTATAATTGGCGTGTGTCAGCCTTGGAGCCTGAACTCAGGGCCTGGGCACTGTCCCTTAGCTTTTCACTCAAGGCTGATGCTCTGCCACTTGTGCCACAGCTATAGTTTTGGCTTTTTGGTGGTTCACTGGAGATGAGATTCTTGTGGACTTTCCTGCCTTGGTTGGCCTTGAACTGTGAAACTCAGATCTCAGCCTACCTGATTAGTTAGGACAACAGACCTTAATCTTTCTGCTCTAAGGAGCCACGCAGAACAGGCCTGTGTTGTGTCGTGTGTGTGTGTGTGTGTGTGTGTGTGTGTGTGTGTGTGTGTGTGTGTGTGTGTGGTGGGTGGGTGTGTGCGCGCGCGCGTGCGCACACAGGCACACAGGAAGGATTTCAGTCAGAGACCAGCAATGATTTGTGAGCCTCTTGGTCTGCCCCGGGTCTGATGGCCCTGTGTCCTTTTTTGTGGATGACCTCCAGTTTATCAGTGCCCTTGAAGAACGCTGTGTGTCAGCTATGATCCAGCAGCCCACCATTCTTCACCCCCTCTGCAGAATTTGCAAAGTCTGCATTTGCTTCTCAGTCCTAGGATTCGCGTGGAAAGCTGTGTATAGTGGCAGAAGAGCTTTCCTGACCTGGGGGCCTCAGTGGTCAATAGCAAAGTCAGGAGGCTCTGTCCACGAACTTAATGCCTCCTGCTCATTGGTAGGAATGCGGGCAGTGGTTTCCTCATGGACCCCAGGTAGCAAGAGAGGGCTGGGACAGCCCTTCCCTTCCTCGTGTGCAGTCTGCCCAGAACTGCTCATGGCTCTGCACCCCCCACCCCTGTTCTCTGACCCATGATGCTATGAAATATTTGGGAAAATATTGCTGAAACCAATTTTTTTTTAATCATGGGGCCTGAACTCTGGGCCTGGGCGCTGTCCCTCAGCAATTCAGCTCAAGGCAAGCGCTCTACCACTTGTGCCACAGCGCCACTTCCGGTTTTCTGGTGGTTCATTGGAGTAGAGTCTCACAGACTTTCCTGCCCAGGCTGGCTTTGAACCTCAATCCTCAGATCTCAGCCTCTTGAGTAGCTAGGATGACAGGCGTGAGTCACTGGTGCCCAGCTCACCTTTTTTCTTTCATGCATGTTTTTACAAATTATTTTTAAAATGATTAGGGACAGAGGGGTGACAGTCAGGTAATGAATACATTTCTTTCTGGACAGTCGCCCCTTCTCTCCCTCTCTCCCAGTGTCTCCCTCCCACAAGTTCATTTGGTTCATTTTCCAGTGTCCAGTGAGCACCACTGCTGCATCAGCTCCCCCTTTGTCCCTCCATTGCTGTGTTTCCTATTACCCTTCCAATGAAACCTACTTCTGATGCCAGTTACGGCTTCTCGGAACTGAGCCGAACCCATAGTTTCCCTCTTTTGTCAGTTCTTTCCTCTGGAGGCTTGGCACATTGGCTTTGCTTCCTGTGGCCGTGGTTGCTTTTTTGTTGTTGTTGTATTTTTTGCTGGTCGTGGAGCTTGAACTCTGGGCCTGGGCGCTGTCCCTGAGCTCTTCAGCTCAAGGCTAGCACTCTGCCACTTGAGCCACAGTGTCACTTCTGGCTTTTTCTGTGTATGTGGTGCTGAGGAATCGAACCCAGGGCCTCATGCCTGCAAGGCAAGCGCTCTACCACTGAGCCATCTTCCCAGCCCCCATGGTTGCTTCCCCGCCCCCCCCCCCTTTTGTGCCTGTACTGGGGCTTGAAATTGGGGCCTGGGCACTGTTTCTGAGCTTTTTTTTTTTTTTTTGGTCCGGTCATGGGGCCTGAACTCTGGGCCTGGGCGCTGTCCCTCAGCTCTTCAGCTCAAGGCTAGCGCTCTACCACTTGAGTCACAGCGCCACTTCCGGCTTTTTTCTTTTTGCTTACGTGGTGCTGAGGAATCGAACCCAGGGCCTCAGGCATTCAAGGCAAGCGCTCTACCACTGAGCCACCTTCCCAGCCCCTGTTTCTGAGCTTTTTTTATTGGTGCTCTACTTGAGGCACACCTCCACTTCCAGCTTTTCTGGTGTTTCATTGGACGTAAGAATCTCATAGACACCTGCCTGGGGTTGGCTTCGAACTGCGATCCTCAAATCTCAGCCTCCTGAGTAGCTAGCACGACAAGCATGAGACACTGATGCCTGGCTCTGTGGCCATATTTGAAACGGTGGATGCTGGGACTCCATGTTGGAGCTTGCGAAAGGTCAAGGGCCTCCCTCCTACCTATGCCCCTTTTAGCCTCTGAATGAACGTGATGGAGCCTTGAGCCAGGTAGATGGGAAGGCATATCCAGCTCTCAGAGCTCCATGGATGGCGAGATAAACATGTGATGAGAACTGGGCGAGGGAAGGCCAGGGGCTGTTTGGGGTGTGGGAGTCGGGGGAGGGCTTCCAGGAAAGGGAACTGGGGAGAAGCCGCTGGGAGAAAGCTGAGATCTGGAGGGTGGAGGAGAATCGGGGCAGAGGTTGTGTGCTGAGTGCAAAGGGAGTCGAGGAGCGATATGGTTCCTGCAGTGACAGGTGCCATGTAAGGAAGTGACACCCACCCTGAAAGCGGTGGGGGGGTGGCAGTGAGGGAGCCAGAATTTCAACCAGGGAAGAGAGCAAATGTGGATTTTAGAGCGATCACTGGATGTGGCGCCGATGGCTCATGCCTGTAATCCCAGCTACTTAAGAGGCTGAGATCTGTGGATTGAGGTTCAAAGTCAGCCCTCAGGCAGGAAAGTCCTTGAGACTCTGATCTCCAATTAAGCACACACACACACACACACACAGTGGCACTGTGGCTCAAGTGGTAGAGCACTAACCTTGAGCAAAAGAAACATTAAGGATCACATCCAGGTCCTGAGTTCAAGCCAGGACAGCATTCCAAGCCCTGAGTTCAAACCCTAGGACCAGCACGCAGGTGCACGTGTGCACGCATGCGCACACATGCATGCACGCGCACACACACACACACACACACACACACACACACGCTGCCAGCATACCCCTGGAATAGCTGCAGTGGGGACGTGATTTGTGTGTGAGATACAAGCTGGCAGCTGTGTAGAGGCTGAGTCAGTGGGATGTGAGGCAGGGTGGGCGACCACTTAGAAGGTTCGCCGTCTCCAGATGGCGGGGACCTCCGGAGCTGCAGCAGCGGGGGGGGGGGGACTGGAAGGAGGGGTAGGGAGAGAGTGAGAAGTGTGAAGCAGGATGGACCCAGTTCTGGGGGTGGGGGAGAGGGGAGGAGGCAGGCTGTGAGCAGGGAGAGGGTGCTGAGTGGGGAGATTGGGGACCTAGGACCTGTTTTGGACACTTGGTACCTGGGGTGTTAGGAGACAGCCAGGCTGGATGGCTTCCAGTCAGGTGAGTGTCCTTGGGTGGAGATAGTGCTCAGGAAGTTTTATGTTCAAGGCTGGTCCTATTTCCTTGGCTAAGGTAATTCTAGCTCTTCAGGGAAATGGAGGAAAGAAGATGCCCACTAAGGAGTTAGACTATAAGAAAGCATGACTGTTAGAGAGGAGAGAGAGAGAGGGAGGGAAGGTCTGTTTCTGGAAACACACACACATCGATGTCATCAAAGTAGAGGGATAGAAGGATCTGGAAAAGAGGGTGAGGTCAGTGGCAGCTACTACAGATGAATCCAGTAAGGAAAGGGCTGGTTTTGACCTTGATGGATACAGCTGTGACCTTGGAGACAGGACGCCTTGGAGCCAGAGGTCAAAAGTCTGACTACCAGGCAGGCAGGGGGAGGGTGGGGTGGGCAGAAAACCCTGAGATGCTTGTTGACCTGGGAGAAAGCGGCAGTTTGAGGGGGCAAACAGGATGTGAGAGTGTCTGAAGTTCAGCAGAGGTGAACTTGGAATGGATCACGAGAATTTGTCTAGGAAGCTCAAGGGGAGGGGAAAAAAAAAAAAGGAAGAGAGACCCCAAAATAGAATATGCAAATATGCAGAGATGGGCGAGCTTTCAGAACAGATCCTTTCTCCTGATATAACTCAAAATGTGGCTGGGCTGACATGGGGCTGGGCTGGCCCAAATGCTGGGCACATGGGCCCTAGTTCTGTTCCTCACCTCAACCCCATCTGGCCTGGGCAGCAGACCAACCTCTCAGATCCCTGCCCTGAGGTGGCTTTTTATTTCCTCTGCCGCAAGCCTTGGCAGCGAACCTTTGGCGAGGCTGTTGGGCGTTTTTTTTTTTTTTATTCGAGGCTTTTCTCTGCTGGCTTTTTCCTGACTCTCCAGTTTGGGGGCTCCCCTGAGATCTTGGTCTGGGTTCCGGTCGGCTCAGCTGTGCCCCTGGCTTCCTTAGGCTCAGCCATACCTTTCTCCAAAAGACTCTGCCGTTGCTAGTGATGGAATTCAACTTCCTCCATGCTTGAGATATCTTTCTCAATGACCCGGATGTTGGTCTCCTCTACCCTGGCAAAAGTTGAGTACCCTCAGTACCCTCCAGAACCATTTCAATGGCTCTCTCTACAGCTGGGGCAGAAGATCACTTCTTTGTAGAGACTGTCACAGGATTCAGCCTTTCCCAAACCTGGGTGACTGTACCAGCCAGGAGCCCAATTAATGCCCTCACGTCGGGCCTGGGGCCTGGCATCATGCAATCTACCTGGGCTGTGGAGTTGGCTAATCGCTCATTCTGGAAGTGGCAGCTTAACCAGGAAGCTGTGAAGTCAGCCCAGAGGTTTGAATCATTTGTCCTCATACCGCTGAACTTCGGGGAGCCTCAGACAGGTTTTTTTCCCCCCATTTATATAAGTGAGGATTGAAAATGTGTGCATCAGATGCCAGGCTGTTGAAGATCGGCTGGGGAATATGCTAGATAGAGCCGATCTTAGAAACCCAGGAGCCTAGGCTGGGCACTGGTGGCTCATGCTTGTCATCCTAGCCGCTCAGGAGGCTGAGATCTGAGGACCTGGGTTCCAAGCGAGGGCAGGAAAGTCCGTGAGACTCATATCTCCAATCAGCCACCAAAGAGCCAGAAGTGGAGCTGTGGCTCAAGTGATAAGAGTGAAAAAGCTGAGAGACAGTTCCCAGACCCTGAGTTCAAGCACCTATACTGATACACACACACACACACACACACACACACACACACGTGTTAAATGAGAGTGAATGATCATATTCTAGAAATCAACAGAGATTACAGAGACTTCCATGAAAGCCTCTTGAAAGACCCATTTAGAGGTAGGTTTATTTGTCCTGACAAGAGAGTAGATTTTAAAGGAGATGAACTCTAGGCTCATGACAGGCAGTATTTATGAAAGAAGAGTTAGACACAGTGTGGCCTTAGGGGGCCGATTTAGAGATTCCTAAATGATTTGGGCATCTTTCCAGGGAAGAAGGCTGTGTCAGACCTCAGCAAGATGGGCTGGGTGCCCTGTGAGTGGCCTCTACTGGGACTCGTAGGCTGGACTGGATACCTCTGTGTGTGTGTGTGTGTGTGTGTGTGTGTGTGTGTGTGTGTGCTAGTCCTGGGTGCTCTTCCTGAGCTGCTTTTGCTCAAAGCTAGGCTCTACCCCTCGAGCCACAGCTCTGCTTCTGGCTTTTTGGATAATGTATTGTAGGTAAGACTCTCATGGACTTTCCTGATTTCAAACTGTGATCCTGAGATCTCAGCCTCCTGAGTAGCTAGAATACTGACATGAGCCATTGATGCCCAGCTTTTTAATTTTGCTTGGTACTAGGGCTTGAACTCTAGGCCTGAGCTTTGTTCCTGAGCTTTTTGTTCAAGGCTAGTGCTCTACCACTTGAGTCACAGCGCCACTTCTGGCTTTTTCTGAGTTATTAGAGATACGAGTCTCATGGACTTTCCTGCCCAGGCTGTCTTTGAATCCAGATCCTCAGATCTCAGCCTCCTGAGTAGCTAGCATGACAGGTGTGAGCCACCAATGCCTGGCTTTTTTTTTTCTTTTTTTGTACTGGTCCTGGGTCATAAAGTCACAGGTTAGGTATCTTTTTCAGCCCAGGCTGGTGCTCTTACTTGTGCCACAGAAGTGGAGCTAGTTAATTGGAGATAAGAGTCTCATGGAGGGGCTGGGAAGGTGGCTTAGTGGTAGAGTGCTTGCCTTGCATGCATGAGGCCCTGGGTTCAATTCCTTAGCACCACATAAGCAGAAAAAGCTGCAAGTGGCGCTGTGGCTCAAGTGGTAGAGCACTAGCCTTGAGCTGAAGAGCTGAGGGACAGCACCCAGGCCCAGAGTTCAGGCCCCACGACCAGCAAAAAACAAAAACAAAGAGTCTCATGGACTTTTCTGCCAGGGCTGGCTTTGAACCACGATTCTCAACTCTTCAGCCTTCTGAGGAGGCAGAATGCTAGGTGTGAGCCACTAGTTCTTGGTTCTGCAAATGAACAATCCCCCAGTTTCACGGTTCAAGGAAATGCAGAAGGTAGGATGGTCCATCTCTGTTGTAGATGCATCAGGAGATCTTTGGCTCCTCCTTTTTTTGTTGTAATCCAGAGAGCTGAGGCCTGGCCTGGGGCGGGGCCCTGCCAAACTTCGCTTACTGGCCAATCTGGGACCTTGTCTTGTGCTAGCTTCATCTAGTCAGGAGATGTTTGTTAGACTCCAGGACAGGTTCCATGTGACTTTCATGGGATGTGCTCTGCCCCAGGCCTTGGGCTTGAGAATGGAGGCTCAGAGAAGGGCTTGGGGCTTGAAAGGTTGGGCGGAGGAAGGTATTTATAAACCTCCAGAAAGCTGTAGGAATATTTAGTATCTAGTCTGTTATACGCTACTGTTCTGGAGCGGACACTAGGTGGCGCTTTAGCCACAAGACCAAGCCATGCAGTCCCCAACCTGCGGTTTTTAGGTGAGCCCAGTACACTGATAATAAACTTGAATCTCTCTCTCCCTTCCTCCCTTCCTCCCTTCCTCCCTTCTTCCCTTCCTCCTCTCCCCCCTCCCCTTCTCTTTTTCTCTCTCTTCCCCCTCCCTCTTTCTCTTTCTCTATCTCTCTCTGCTAATCCCCTGTGGATTTTTTTTTTTTTTTTGCAGGTCCAGGGGCTTGAACTCAGGGCCTGGGTGCTGTCCCTGAGTTTTTGTTTTTTTTTCTTTCTCTTTTTTCTCTTAAGCTAGTGCTCTACCACTTGAGCCAGAGTGCTACTTCCGGTTTTTTTTCTGAGTAGTTAATTGGAGATAAGTTTCACAGGCTTTTTTTTTTTCCCTGCCCAGGCTGGCTTTGAACCTTGATCCTCAGATCTCAGCCTCCTGAGTAGCTAGAATGACAGGTATGAGCTACCAGTACCTGGCTTACCCTGTGGAGTTTTACTTTTCTGGTTATAACTTCACATAGTTGAAAACACTTAGGTCTTCACAATTTAGGCCATGGCCAATCACATAAAAATGCACCTAGAGAAAGGCATCAGCTTTTCTGCCTAGGGCAGAAAATTCCGTGCCCAGACATTTGGTAATGGTACTTGTTCCCTTGTGTTGCTCAATAGTCTAGCTGCCTTCCTCCAATGGAGCTGCTGCTTATGGCTGACTGGGAGTGGGCTCCCATCCATCCCTGGCCCTTTGTGCCCAGGCTGGCTGGCCTGGGAAAAAGATGGTACCACCCTACTACCTCCCCCCAACCCCCACTAACACCAACACCAAGCTTAGAAAAAAAGAAATTTCTTGGCTTCTCTCCTCATTTCCATTAATTGTTCTGTTGTTCTGAAGGCTGAGCAGGCCTGCCCTTCTACCCCAGACCTGGTGACCTGGGCCCTGTCTGGGTCCTTCTAACGGTCACCTGGACCTAGACGGCAGCCACAGACAGAAGATATCAGAGCAACCGAGGATGAGCTTGGGTCCCAGCGCTGCCTCTGAGCAGCCTAGTGATGCTGGTATATCCAGCTCCTTTCTGTGCCTTAATTTCCTAGTTTGTAAATGGTGTTGCATGTGGGAATGAAGTAGAGCATCCGTCTCCTGGTTAGTGTGAAAATAAAAGAAGAATCAGCATGTAAAGAAATGTAGCTTGTAGAAATGGCAACGTTAGCAATCCTGCTCCGATGCACAAGATCAGGCTTTGCATTTTGGGTCCAGCATTCTCCATATGACCTGGGGGTCAGGATCTCTCTCTTTCCCCTTGTGTCTCAGCTTCTCTAAACTGGAGCTCTGCTCCTCCCTGAGTGAGAGAAGAAAATGTAGGATGGCAGGGAGGGTGTGGGTGAGTGTGGGCTGCATTCTGAGTCTGTGCATGTGGGTAATGTTTTTATTATGAATGTTTGCTTCTCAGTTCTCTCTTTTTTTTTTGTCAGTCCTGGGGCTTGAACTCAGGACCTGGGCGCTGTCCCTGAGCTTTTTTGCTCAGGGCTAGCGCTCTACTACTTGAACCATAGCACCACTTCCAGTTTTCTGGTGGTTAATTGGAGATAAGAGTCTCATGGACTTAGCTTCCCCGGGCTGGCATTGAACCCCAGATCTTGGCCTCCTGAGTAGAGTAGCTAGGATTGCAGGTGTGAGCCACTGGCGCCCGGTTTGATTCTTAGTTCTTAAAATAAAGGACTTCTTTTTCTTTTCTTTTTTTTTTTTAGGGGTGAAGCGGTACTGGGGCTTGAACTCAGGGTTTGGGTGCTGTCCTTTAGCCTTTTCATTCAAGGCAAAAGCACAGCCACGTTCAGCTTTTTGCTGGTTAATTGGGAATCTGTCTGCCTGGGCTGGCTTTGAACCACTGTCCTCTGATTTCAGCCTCCTGGGTAGTTAGGGTTACAGGTTTGAGCCAGCAATTCCCAGCCTAAGGAGTTCTTAATTTGTCTTAACTTTTCAAAGCCAGGGAAGACATTGGGGGCTATGCTTGTGCAGTAGGGGATTCACGAGCATCCTATGGTATTCTGTGAGGCTAGCCCAGGCTAATCTCGCCCATAGTCACTATGCTACTGTTTGCTTTCAGTCTGCCCACAGCTTCCTCCCTGGGCATCATGAATCTGGAAAAGCTCAGGGAGCTAGCCCTGTACACACTCTCTCTCTCTCTCTCTCTCTCTCTCTCTCTCCCTTCTTTCCTCCCTCCTTCCCTCTCGCTCTAGGAGTACTGGGGATTTAATTCCACCTTCTCAGCTTTCTAGGGTACCTTGTTGGGGGCGGGGAAGTGGCAGGGACCCTCAGGAAGGCAGGAGGGGACAGTTAGAAGCAAAATGCGGAATGGCGAAGCTAAAATTCCTGGAAGCAAAACTTTTCTTGGCTATTGAGCTGGACAGACGACTGCACTGGGGCCAGGGCATCCTGCCCAGCGTCTTTGCTGATTTCTGCAGTGCGTGCATCAAGCCTAGGTCTGTGGGTTCTGAAGGTCAAACCTCCCTGTCGCTAGTTGCCTCCTCTTCATTTGGCCTCCTCTCAAAGCAGTACATTCGGGGCTAGATCTCCAGCAAGCCCTACATAAGGACTTCCAAGGGTTAGGCCCACGCCCTGGATCTGTTCTGACCCTGTCTCCTTGACAGGAAGGTGTTTTGTGGGGGGCAGGGGGGGGAATGAAGGATGTTTTCTCTCTCTACTTGGGGAAGGGGCCTTCCTAATTATATCCCCCTGTGCTCACATGGAAATGAGTTTAGGTTTTTTTCTGAGCGTACACCAGCTGGCTGGGGGGAGGCAGCCCAGAAGGCTGCTGGCTGGGGAAAGGAGGAGAAAGGAGAGGGAGGGGAAGGAGTCAGGCCAAGATGGGGGAAAAAAAAGGATGAAAAAAAAATCCCAGTGTTCTCACAAACACACAGAAGCAATCTTGGGGTGCTGTATAGGCCTGCCCCCCTCCCCAGGTATGTGGGGGAATAGTGGCATTTAGGGGCTGTTTTCCCTCCCCCCCCCCATCTCCCCAACCCGGGAAGTTCTGAGAGTACAGATCACTTAGCTGGAGTTGGGCCGAGCCGGGTGGTCTACGGACTCTTAAGAGAAGGTCCAGCTAAGCACTCGCAAGGCCGATGGTTTTCCGGGGCGCAGGTTTGAAGGTGGTTTTCTGGGGTGCCCAGGTTGAAGATCGTTTCCTGGGTGCAGGTTGGGGAGCTAGGAGCCGCTCTGGGGTGACCCGCAGAGGACCGGGGATCTGGGTCGGCCGGCCGGCCGGGCTCGGCGGCCAGGTGGCCCCGGGGGGCTCGGCTGCGGGCGCCCCGGAGCCGGGGGAAGGCGGGGCGGGCGGGCGGGGCGGGGCGGGGTCAGGCCTCGCTCCGCCCCCCCCGGCGCCTGGTTCAGCCCGCGGCCGGGCGCCGGCTCAGTCTCGGCTGCTCGCCGGCCGCGGTGGCTCCGGGGCCGCGGGATGACGCCGCCGCCGCCGCCTCCGGGACCAGCCGCCCCCGGCGCGCCGCGCGCCCGCGTCCCCAGCCCGGCGCCGCCTCGGTCGGGGCCCCGGCCGCTGCCGGTGCTGCTGCTGCTGCTGCTGCTGCTCGGGGAGACCCCCGCCCGGGGCCACCCGCGGAGCGGACCCCGCATCGCCACGGTCTGGAGAGGTAGGCGGGGCCGGCGGGCGCGGGGCGGACGGGCGTGTGCGGTTCATCCCGGGTGAGCGCGCGCGCGCGCGGGGCGCTGCGGGGCCGGGGGGGGAGGTCTCCCCCGCGGGGGTCGCCAGGGGTCCGGGGCGCGCGCGTGTGAGGATGCACGTGTGTGAGTGCGCGTGTGCACGCGCGGGTGTGTGCGGGACGGTGAGTGCCAGCGCGCCCGGAGTGGGGGGGAGGAGGAGTGCGTGTGCACGTGGGTGTGTGGTGCGCGCGCACCTGTGCCCGCGTGTGCCCGCGCGTGTGTGCGGCGCCGCAGCGCGCGGTCGGCCCGCGGCCCCCGCCCCTGCCCGGCTCCGACTCGCGCCGCCAAGTGCGGAGCCGCCGCCGCAGCGCCCGCAGCCCGGGGCCGGCAGCGGCCTCCCCGCGGCGGGATCCTCCACGCGGGACCCTGGCTGGCTTTCTCCGCGTGGCGGGCTGGGCTGGAGGCCGGGCTGCTGGGGGTGCGGGGCGGACCCGCCGCCGCCGCCGCCGCCGCGGCGCTCCCGGGCTGCGGGAACAAAGACCCCGCCGCCCACCCCGGCCCGGAGCGCGGCCCGGGCGGGAGGGGGGACGCGGGGCGGGCCGCGCTCCGGTGCGGGGCGGGGGGGGGGGGGCAGCCCGGGCACCGTCCCCGCAGGGCCGGGACCGGCCCCACCCCCTGCCCGCACGTGGCACTCGCCACCCCCGAGGTCGGCGCGGGCTGGGGGGGGGGCATCGCCCCCTGGGGTGGGGCGGCGAGGCCGTGGGGACCCCGGGCTGCGGCGGGGCCGGGGCGCGCGCGCTGGGGACCTGGGGGACCCGTGCCTCAGTTTAGGTCCCCGGACGATGAATGGGACGGAGAGCTGCAGTGCGTTCCAGCGCCCCCCCCCCAGCTCTGTCCCCCCCCGGATCCTGGCGTGGCCCCTCTGCGGGGTGGAGGGGGGCCCTCCCGGGGTGCTGCTGGTCGGGGTTGTTACCCCTCACCCGCTGCGGGAGCCTTTGGATCGCCTCCGGCCGTGTGCGGGGAGGGCGGGAGCCGGAGCCGAATCTGGGGCAGGTATTCTTAGCAGAGGGGAAAAAAATAAAACCACACACACACACAGAGAGACAAAACCCCAGAGTGGCCCGGACTGCCGCAGTGGCCCAGGAAGCCAGACTCGCCCAAGGTCACTGGGCAGCGGCGGCCACCCGCTGCAGGGGGGTCTCCCGGCCGCGCAGGACCGGGCCTGGGCGCAGGGGCACACGCAGGACAAGGCATTGCAGGTGGATCTCCAACCGTAAATGCCGTGGTGTCCAGCAGCTGAGCCGGACGGACCCTCATCCGCGACTCCCGCACAGCTCTGAGTGGTGCCAGCCCCTCCCAGAATCTTCCAACTTGCCTCATTCTCCTTTGGCTATTATGTCAGATGCCACAGTGTAAATACGAGCTGTCTTCCTCCCTCCCCTCCGGAAGGGAACAAATGGTTTTTTAATCAGCGTTCTGGAAGCATCCTGCTCCCTTTAGGGTATGCACTCACCTCACCCCTAAACTCTTCCCTTGACCCCCCTCCCTCCCACACACTTAATGCACACCCTCTGCTTAGTATTTAATGCATACCTCCGCAGCGCTGGCACTTAGTCTCCACCCTGGGGCTATTTCCAGCTGCTTTCAAACTGTCTTACCCACTTTTCCAACCAGCTCTCTGTCCCCTTTCTGCTGCCCGCAGTTCACCGCAGTGTCCACCCTGGTATTGACTGTTAACCCACCCCCACCCCCAGGGTCCACCCCCCCCCCACACCCCTCCTGGGTCCCTCAGCCATTCAGCAATCCCATAGAAGAATCGTCTGTGATCAAGAATTCCAGGTGTCCCAACTGACCAGACAAACTCCACCATTCACCTCCCCCCCTGCCCCCCCCAGCCACCAGCTGGTGACAATGTGCCCGGTTGACAACTGTCTCCTGTCTCCTGCAGGGTGACACATGGCAGTCGATCAGAACTGAGTTCGGGAAGGGTAAAGCCAGGAGTGGGGAACTTCCCAGGCTCCACCAAGCCTCCCAAAGTCGTTCCTTTATAAGGTGTAAGCTAGAATTTTAGTTTTTAATCAGGACAAGTGTAGGGCCTGAAATAGGTATAGAAAGTTCTTGTGTATGTGTGTGTGTGTGTGTGTGTGTGTGTACACGTGCACACACATGTGCATGCACGCAGTCCTGGGACTTGAACTTGGGGCCTGGGTGCTGTCCCTAAGCTTTTTTTTTTAACTCAAAGCTAGTGCTCTATTACTTGAGCCACAACGCCACTTCTGGCTTTTTCTGAGTAGTTTTTATTGGAGATAAAGTCTCATGGACTTCCCTGCCCAGGCTGGCACCGAACCTAGATCCTGGGATCTCCTGAGTAGCTAGGATGACAGGCGTGAGCCCCCAGCGCCTGTTTTTTACTCTCTGCCACTTCGATCCCTAAGTTTTAGGGGAAAGATTTCGAGCTGGGGGTCTGGGGAGTCTCCTCCTGTCTTTGTTGGGGCGATCTCAGTTCTCTGCAGTCTGACAAAGGCCTGGCAACCAGGGCCGTGTCAGTACGGACCTGGCCCGTGTGTCCTTGAGCTGTACCCCATGTCCTTGCCCCTCAGAGCTTGCCAGAATAGGAATGATCTGGGGGTCTCCCTGCGTGATTGCAAACACAGATGTCAGTTACGGTGCTGCCTTTGGCCTCCCGCTGGGCCACGCAGCAAAGGCCACGGGAGGTTGGCATGGCTGTGTAGCACGTCCCTGGTTCTCTCTGGGTGGTTGGAGGAGATGGAACAGTGCAGGCAGAGCCTGACCCCCCTCCCCAGGTCAGAGGTCAGAGGTGAAGGGAACACACACACACACACACCTACACACACACCTACACACACACACACCACACACCACACACACACACACACACACACCACACACACACACACACCACACACACACACACACACACACACACACACACACACACCTACTTACCTCAGAGGAAAAACAGTCTCTAGTCACTCCCTGCCCTCTCTGATCCAATTAAACAACAGGATGTTATTGTTGATTTGGTAGCTGCTGGGAAGCCATTTGTGGAGCTAATCCCTGGGGCTGGGGGTGTGGGGTTGTCACCTCCCCCAGGGGATGAGGTCAGAGCTGGGGCTCCCCAAGCATCAGCATTTCCAGTGGAAATCCTTGGCCCCATGGGGGGGCTGGGATGTATTTATCACCTTTAAGGTGAACTTCTCCCCTGGAAGAAAGAGGCACGGAGGGGGGCAGTTCCCAGGAGGAAAGGGGAATTTCCTAAGCTTCAAGCGATGTTTGGTGATAGCTCCAGAAACCTGCTTTCTTTTTCTGCCAGTCCGGGGGTTTGTCTCAGGGCCTGGGGCACCCCCCCCCCAAGTTTTTCTGCTCAAGGGCTGGTACTCTACCACTTGTGCCATAACGCCACTTCTGGCTTTTTTTTGGTAGTTAATGGGAGATCAAAGTCTCTCAGATTTCCCTGGCTTTGAGCCTTAATCCTCAGATCTCAGCCTCCTGAGTAGATAGGAGGATAGGCATGAGCCAACAGAGCCTGGCTTCCAGAAGCTTCCTATCAAGCTCCGTGATGGCTCTGTCCTATAGTAAAGATTCTTGCATATAGGTCTCGGAGGACCCTGGCTGGAGGATAGAAAGAAATGGGTAATGAGAAACCGGATTCTGTTTTGATTCAGCTGTGTGACTCTGAGCCTTAGTTTTTCCCAAATACCCAGAGAGGCTGGGATAAGGTTTAGGATTACTTAGGAGTGAAAAGGGCTGGGCGGACTCTGTGGCCTGTTCAAATCTTAGCAGATTCCAAGCTCTAAACTGGTAAGCTGATGGCTCACGCCGGTCATCCCAGCTACTCAGGAGACTGAGATCTAAGGATCATGGTTCAAAGCTAGTGCAGGCTGGGAAGTCTGTGAGATGTTTTTGTTTTTTTTTTTGTCAGTCCTGGGGCTTCAACTCTGGGTCTGGGCTCTATCCCTCAGCTCTTCAGCTCAAGGCGAGCACCCTACCACTTGAGCCACAGCACCACTTCTGGCTTTTTCTGTTCTATGTGGTGCTGAGGAATCGAACTCAGGGCCTCATGCATGCAAGGCAAGCACTCTACCACTGAGCCATCTTCCCAGCCCTCTGTGAGACGTTTATCTCCAATTAACCACCAAAAAGACAAGTAGAGATTGAGCTCAAGTAGTAGAGCATCAATCATCCTTCAGTGGAAAGGCTAAGAAACAGTATCCAGGCCCTGGGTTCAAGACACACACACACATCCCTACCTTAGCAGTTTCTGAGTAATTGAAGCCTGGGAGGTCAGGGGAAATCTTTGAGTCATAATTTCATGGTTTGAAGACCAGCATCACTTGGGGGAAGTGCGCTGGCTTGTGGCCTGAGGGTAGGCGTAGTCATTCAGCAGATATTTTCTGTAGCCAAATTTGTGCTGGTTCTAGGTCTGGGCTTCAGGCTGGGAAACCATTTGCGTTGGTGCCCTTTGTACTGAGGGAGTGGCGAGGGAGACTTGCAGATAAATTTTTGTACATAAACTTGTACAATGTGGCGGCCATGTTACAGGCCGGCCTGGTGGCTGGGCTGTGAGGGCTGGGGCAGGTTAGAAAAGCTGAGAGGCCAGGAGGGTAAGTTGAGTAGGAGAGGGAAGGGAGTGGGAGGAAGGACAGTATTTTAGACCCCAAAATTTGTGGCTAAGTCAGGCGCCGGGGGCTCATACCCATCATCCTGGCTATTCAGGAGGCTGAGATCTGAGGATTGCAGTTCAAAGCCAGCCTGGACAGGAAAAGCCATGAGACTCTTATCTCTGATTAACAACCAGAAAACTGTCCGTGGAGCTGTGGCTTAAAGTAATAGAGTGCTAGCCTTGATTGGAAAGAGTCAGGGACAGTGCCCAGGCCCTGAGTTCGAGCCCTACGATCATCATCAACAATAACAACAACAAAAATCTTGTGGTTAGGAATTCAGAGAGGAGATATGAGAGTCTCAGAAAGACAGAATGACAGACAGAAATAGACAGATGGAAAGAGGGAGAGGCAGACAGAAAGGTGTTGAGTCAGCTTGGGTCTGGAAACAAGAAGTTTTCTTTCTTTTTTCTTCATCTTCGACTTGGAACTTGAACTCAGGCGCTGTCCCTGAGCTTTTTCACTTGAGGCTAGTGCTCTACCACTTGAGCCACAGCTCCACTTCTGGCTTTTTGGTGGTACATGGGAGAGAAGAGTCTCTCAGATTTGTCAAAGTGGGATTTGCCTTCAAACCTGGCTTCTTGGATCTCAGCCTCCTGAGTAGCTGGGATTACAGGTGTGAGCCACTGGTGCCTGGTTTAGGAGAAGTTTTCTCAGCTGGACCATTTATCATCCCACGGCTAGCCCCCCAATAGGAAAGAGGCTGCTGGCCCCAGGGGAAGACCTGTGGCAGGGCCTCTTTCCTGGTGGGAGACCCAGGCTTTGCTTAGAGAGGGGTTCTAGCCCCAGCGCCTCCCCTTACTGACCCTGGGTGGGGATGGAGCGCCATTACCATGTCTACCTTCCCCTTCCTGGAACCTGGGGTCCCTCAGTGAGGGTAGACCACTGTCTGGGCTGAGGGGGGGTGGGGAATCCCAGGCACCTCTTCTTTGTGGGGATCCAAGGCTAGACAGGAGGAGAAGCAGAGCCCAGGGAGCAGAGTAGCGGGAGTGTTTGGCCCCTTGGATGGATGTCCATAGCCCAGATCCCGCCCCCCTCACCCCCCACCCACCTCTCCCCCACACCTCTTACTTCACCCCTGGCTGGCTGTGTCACAAGAGGCTGACACCACTTCCCCTTTGGCTTTGTGTTTTTTTTTTCTTTTCCTTTTTTGGCCAGGCCCTGGCTGTTCCCCCACACCGCCTTCCTCCTTCTGAGGAAGGCCCCCCCCCCCCCCCCCCCCCGTTTCTGGCCCTGTCCAAGAAGCTGCCAGGTGTGCCCCAGCATACCCCAGGGCAGGCCGGAAAGAAAAGCGGGGCCTCGCTCCCTACGCCTCAGGCACAGTGTAGGGCATAGCCTGCTCCTCCTCCCGGCCCTAATGTCTGTTCTCCAGGCTATCCCACTTAGAACGCCACCTCATGGTGGCCTGGCCTGTGTCTTCCCACCATCCTGGCCTCCCCAGCCCCCCATTACAGCCGTAGGGCGGCCCTCTGTGCACCCCAACCACCTCCTGCTCCTTTCTGTGATGTGGAAACTCTGTGTTCTTTCTCAGTTCCCCCCTGAGCTTTCTGGGGTGACCTCAAGCCACCGAGGCTGGTGACGCCAAGCTGAGGGTGTCAGGAGAGAAATGTCACCGGTTACCTCGTCCTACCACACAGTCCCCAGATGGGGAAACTGAGGCCTGGGGATGATAAAGATTGGCGTCAGGGCTGAATTTTTCTGCCCTGAGTCTATGGCTGGTCCAGCCTTTTGACCTTGGAGAGGTTATTCTGGCTACCTTTGTGCCTGTCTGAAAATTGGGGCTCCTGGTGTCCTTTTTCATGGTCAGCCTAGGGCTTGAACTCAGGACCTGGGCACTGTCCCTGAGCTTTTTGCTCCAGGCTAGCACTCTACCACTTGAGCCACAGCGCCACTTCTGGTTTTTTCTCTCCTCTGGAGATAAGAGTCTTATGGACTTTCCTTCCTGGGCTGGCATCGAACCGTGATCCTCAGTTCTCAGTCTCCTGAGTAGCTAGGATGACAGGTGTGAGCCACCAGTGCCCAGCTAAGTCCAGATTCTTTCTGCCCTGAGCTTTCTGCACCCAGCAGCTACTCCCATCTGGAAAGTCTTGTCCTCAAAGCTGGATTGAACCAGCTCCCATTTACCTCTCTGGCCCTCCTCGGGATGGCTGCAGGCGGGTCTCAGGGGCAGATTGATCTGTGTCACGGCTCAGGCTAATCTGGGTTTAACCGCCACAGCAGCCTGGGATTAAGCAGATCCTTCAGTGCCTCCTGTACCCACCCCACTTCTAATCAGGGCCTTGGGGCTTTGAGCCAGCCTCCCGGGGACCCTCCCCGTGGAGGCCCGAAAGCCCCCAGCCCACACCTGAACCTGCGATCAGCTCCTGCTGGGAGCCCATGGTAGAGGCCCTGGAGGCTGGAGGGGTGGAGGCCTCCTGCTTCTCAGGTGGGGAGGCCAACACAATGTGGGGAGTGAGGCCTCAGACCGTGAGGAGTTATCAGAAGACGCCAGTACACGGAAGTACAGGTGGAAAAGAAGCCAAGCTAGGGAAAGGGGAAGGGGCAGGGCTAAGATCTCTACTTCTCAAACCAGGAGGCCCTGCCCACCCCCGTGCTAACCCTTCGTTCTGTCCAAGCTTACCCTTACCTTTGTGTGTGTGTGTGTGTGTGTGTGTGTGTGTGTGTGTGTGTGCCAGTCTCGGGACTTGAACTCAGTCTGGACGCTGTCCTTCAGCCTTCTCACTATTGCTCTACCATTTGAGTCACAGCTCTCCACTTTGGGCTTTTCTGGATGGTGCATTGGAGATAAGAGTCTCACAGGCTTTCCTGTCCAGGCTGGCTTCAAACCACAATCCTCAGGTCTCAAGCCTCCTGAATAGCTAGGGTGACAGGCATGAGCTACCGGCACCTGGCCAAACTGCCCCCTTCTCGCCCAGCCCTGGAACTGGACTGGTGGTGGAGTGAGCGGGGGGCCAGGTCTCTGTGGTAGAGCACCACACTCCAGGCTTGGCAGATGGCAAAAGGTCAGGACGGAGGCATGCGTGGGGGAGAGTGTGCATCGCTTCCCGCAGCAGGTGTATGGAGGCCAGATCTTCAAGAACAGGAGAGACCATGTCTGCAGAAGAGGGGGAGCTGGGGCAGCCCAGGAGGGCAAGAGAGCAGGGGGGTGGGTGAGGATGAGAGAGAGCTATGGCAGAGGTGCTCAGAGATAAGGTAAGCCTGGACGGCCCCGCTCCTGGGAGTTGAGTCCTGCTTGGATGAGCCTGAGCTGAGGAGCCAGGGGTTGGCGTGAGCATTTTGGCCAGGGCCGGCTTGGGTAGGAACAGTGTGGAAGACACACGCTGTGAGATCTGGGAAGGCTCACCTTCACTGTTGGCCAGGCTGCATAGGTAGCACTGACATCAGCTTTGTTTTTGTTTTGTCACTTGTGGGGCTTGAACTCAGGGCCTGGGCGCCACCCCTGAGCTCTTTAGAGCACTCTACCATTTTGAGCCACAGCGCCACTTCCGGTTTTCTGGTGGTTCATTGGAGATAAGAGTCTCATGGACTTTCCTGCCTCGGCTGGCTTTGAACGGCAATCCTCAGATCTCAGCCTCCTGAGTAGCTAGGATGACAGGCGTGAGCCACCTGTTCCTACTTTGCTGGCAGATCTGATTACTTAGAGCTTGAGGCATTTGGCCCAGCCCAGGCTCAGCGCTGTGTCCAGGGCTGTGTGGGCTGGCCACGCCCATACTGCCTCCCTGGCTTGGCCAAGACTCAGACCAGGAACCTTGAGTTTCTGCACAATCTTACACCTGCCTCCTTCCTCCCTACATGGCTGGTATGGCCACCCTCTGCCTCCTCCCACCCTAGCCCCAGGCTCCCAGATGCAGAGCAGGCCTGGCATCTCTGCCCACGCTGTTTGAAGGAGTCACCAGCTGACCTTGGCTCTACTTTGTGGTGGAAGATAAAGTTATGGTGTTTGTCTCTGGCTTCCAGCCTCCTTGGGTTTGCGTTGGGAGCCTCCTCTCTCTCCACTGGGCTCCGTGCCAGGATTGTCTCCCCACCTGAGGTCCAGAATCCTGTTCCACTCTGCTCTCCCAAAGCTGGCTTTCCTAGGCAAGCACACTAGTGGCTCATGCCTGTAATCCCGGCTACTCAGGAAGCTGAGATCTGAGGATCTTCAGTTTGAAACCGGCCCAATCAGGAAAGTCCATGAGACTCTTATTTCCCAATGAACCAGAAAAAGGGGGGAAAAAAAGCTGGAAGTAGAGATGTGGCTTATGTGGTAGAGTGCCAGCCTTGAGCAAAAGAAGCTCAGGGACAGTGCCCAGGTCCTGAGTTCAAGCCCTAGTACTTCCACAACAATGACAACAACAAAACTAGTACTCTACCACTTGAGCCACACCTCCACTTCTGGCTTTTTGCTGGCTCATTGGAGATAAGAGTCTCACGGACTTTCTTCCCTGGGCTGGCTTCAAACCCCAATCCTCAGATCTCAGCCTCCTGAACGGCTAAGATTACAGGTGTGCGCCAGTCTTGAATGAAAAAGCTTAACAAGAGCTCCAGGCCTTGAGTTTGAGTCGTAGTCCTGGCCCATGTGAATGCACGCGCGCACGCACACACACACACACACACACACACACACACACACACACACACACACACACACACACACACACACACACACACACACACACACACACACACACACACACACACCTGGGCAATCACAGTGAAGTGGTGTTGCGTGCCTTTGGCTAGAGTGTCGTAGCCTCTCTGGTCTCTGCGCCTCATCCGCCTGGTGGCTGTTTGGATTTCCTCCGGAGTCTGTGGGCAAGTCCCCAGGTCCCATGGGGCCATTCACTCTTCTTGCGCTGCCAGCGGGTGACCAATTGGGTGAGAGCATGGCTGGATGTGGCAGCGTGGCCTTGTGGCACAAAACCATGGATCGAGGCTCCTTCCCGACATAAGCTGGTCCCTCATCTTGGGGTTGGCCAAACTCCTAGGCCTGGATGGCCCCAGGCTTTGGCTGCCAGGCTGCCCTACATTCCTGCCATTCTCAGCCTCCCCGGGACTCTGGCATTCAAAGCCTGTTGGGGTGACTAGGTCAGATGGAGGTCCATCTTTGTCAGCCCCGCCCCCAGGGCTCGGCCCTTCCTCCTCTAGGCCTCCTTCCTTCCTCTTGCAAGCGAGTGGGGACCGCAGGATCAGATAGTGGGTGACCCAGAGACCCGGAGTGGATGGAGAAGGCTGGGGGAGGGGGCTCTGCCAGGCCTGCTTTGGGGGAAACCCACCCTGCAGGGATGCAGAATTGTCATTGGTCTGGGATAGCAAGATGATGTGTCCCCTTCCTTCCGCCCCCCCCCCCCCCCCCCCAGAAACCAGACCAGACCGTCTTTTCTCCAACAGCATCAGAGCGCTTGTCATAACCCTACCATCTCTCCTATCTGGCTGGGGCTAAAGCTGAGTCCTCAGGGTCTGGTCACGGAGTTGAGATGGGGTAGTGGGGAGTCTCTAGACTGTGTTGTGGTTTGTTTTTTTTTTTTGGTTCCCTATGCGGTAGAGTGAGCATCGCACGGGAGTGGGGCCCTGCCTCAGGTCCTCGTCCTCCTTCTGTGCCCCCTCGCCCCCTCCCCTGCCCGAACCCCTGGTTATTCTGGGAGCTTTTAGCTACCACTTAGTCATTAATGCGTCAGGCTGTGTGTGTATGGGGGGGGGGGAGCCCGGTGCCAGACGGTGCTCCTTTTAGATATGCAGGATAGGAAGCAGGGGAGTCTGGGAGCTGGGGGACTGGGCAGTGGGTGAGGGCCTCCCCTCCCCTGATCGCACACGGCCCACCTTCCCTTTTCTCTTTAGGGCGCTGCGGGCTGGGCTGCAGGCGCTTAGCACGTGGCTCTGTCCTTCTCCATGCGCCTCCCTCCCCCACCCCATTCCTGGCCCATAGAAGCTTTTATCTGCCTCTCTGTCCCTTTTGGCTTCACTAGTCGATAAAAAGAGCAGAGTTTAAGGGGACCTGCCACTTAACTCCCTTGGCCTGGCCTCGCACCGGCCCTGCCTACACACAGCCTAGAAGGCCAATCTCAGCCCCCTTGGCCCAGCCCTCTTAGCCTTGATCCAAAAGGGCCACAGATCCTGGTCCTCACTTCCAGGCAGCCCTCCCGCCCCCCTGCCCCCCAGATCCCCCTTTCCAGCCCTCCCCACCCCCAGCCGCTCCTGCTGACCGGAACAAAGGTTCCTTTCATGTATTCATGGCGCGGCTGTGGCTTTGACACTTTCCGGGCACAATCAGGCTCTTTGAGGGTCTCAGGCAGTGCAGGAGCCGCCAGAGACTGTGCCAAGGTCTTGTCCCGGGGCCGAGCTGTGCCATCACCCTCTCTCCATGCCCATTGCCAGGCACCGAGTGGGCAAGGGCAGAGCCCGGGGGTCACCAGAGGTGACTTCTTGGGGGTGCTCATTTCTCTACAAAATGGGGCCACCCACCCCTGCCTCCCCTCTCCTCCATCTTGCAGCCAGGATTTGTGTGTGTGTGTGTGTGTGCACGTGTGTCTGCGTGCACGCTCACCTGCCGGACATGGGGCTTGAACTCAGGACCAGGGTACTGTCCTTGAGCTTTTTTTTTATTGGCTTATGGCTGGCATCCTACCACTTGGGCCACAGCTCCACTTCTGGTTTTCTGGTGATTTATTAGAGATGAGGGTCTCACGGAGTTGCCTGCCCAGGCTGGCTTCTAATCTCGAGCCTCAGATCTCAGCCTCCTGAATAGCTAGGATGACAGGCTTGAGTCACCCGCCCTCAACTTCCTCCATCAGATTTGACTCACTCCCTTTGACAGTCCAGTGATCCCCCCCCCCCCCAGAGGAGCTGTCCAGGGTCCTCATGGGTAGAGTTGTACATTGGCCTCCTCTGGCTTTTCCACTGAGGCCGGTGCAGATGCTGGCCCTCTGGGACTGGGGTGGTCTCCTGGGGCCAACCTCTGCAAGACACACGTATGAACCTCTCCCCCGCTCCACCAGGCTGGCTGTGCAGGGTGATGGGAGAGAGGCTCGGGGCTTCTGCAGATTGTACACCCTCTGCATCCAGCTGGGGCCATCGATGACAGCATATGCTACTCAGGCTGCAGGTGGAGAGAGAGCCTTGAGGGCTGACTCAGGCAGACCTATCTGCAGGCCGCCGACCCCGGATTTACCCCAGCTCAAAGGGAACTGGAGAAGGGCAATGCTGAGCTCTGCCAGCATCCCGTACCACACTGGCAGCAAAGAACTGAGCGCTCAGCACTTTGCCTTCTCTGTGTGTGTGTGTGTATACACACACTTAATACTGGTGTTTAAACTTAGGGCCTGGGCGCTGTCCCATACCTTTTGTGCTCAAGGCCGGTGCTCTACCACTTTGAGCCACAGCTCCACCTCTGGCTTTTTATGGTTCCTTGGAGATAAGAGTCTCCCAGACCTTCCTGCCCTGGGCTGGCTTTGAACCGTGATCCTCAGCTCTGAGCCCCCCTGCGTAGCAGGGATGGCAGGCGTGAGCCATCAGTGCCTGGCTACCCCTTGACCTTTGTATCTCAGGTGAATAGGAGGTAATTTTGGTAGCTGGGCAGCGGGGAGGGGAGTAATGGTGTCTGTTTTCTCCTGAACTGCTGTGTCAGCTGTCTGCAGAATATACCAGAAGAGCCGAGATGAGCTGATGGCTGCAAACTTGGCACCCCCCACCCCCATGGGCCATGTCTGTGTCCTTTCTTTCCATCCTCTGGAGAGAGCCCAGACAGTTCCAGCCACACAGTAGGATGTCAGGTGGTGAGGAGTGGTTCAAATGACAGCAAGAAAGACTCAGGGGAGGGGCTGTTGAAGGTGGCTCAGTGGTAGAGTGCTTGCCTCACATGCATGAAGCCCTGGGTTCGAATCCTCAGCACTCCTGGCGCTGTGGCTCAAGCGGTCGAGCGTTAGCCTTGAGCTGAAGAGCTGAGGGACAGCGCCCAGGCCCAGAGTTCAAGCCCCACCCACAACCAACAAGATCTGGGGAAGATGTTGAGGAAATGGCAGCTTTTCTCTGTCTGGGCTTAGGGCACGTCCTGTGTGGGTGTCCCAAGTCCTGGCTTGTTGTTCTAGAGTTTACTGCAGCTGGAAAAACACTGGTCAGACCCAATTCCGGAGGTGGGAAGCCGCTGGGGGTGGCTGATTGCTGAGGGCACAGCCCCAGGCTAGCCCAGCCCCGTCATTTAGCCCGGCAATCAGAACAACCGCAACAATGTCACGCCGGAGATGAGACAGTGCGCTCTCCAGGGAGGTGGTGGCTGCGAGTTTCTTTTTTTGGGGACAAACATTTGTGTCCTGGTCAGCCCTTCTATGGAAAAACTCAGGCTGTGTGCTGTGGTCCAGACTCTCCCGGAAGGGAAAAGCTGGGCCTTCTGCCTCCGTGGCACCTCAGGGGGCAAAGCTAGGATAGGGTTGGGGTGTGCCGGAGTCTGGCTTGGGAGGTGCTATCCCAAGCCCCTGATTCAGGGGGACCCCCCTCCTTACCACCTTCCACATGTGCTTCCACCCCATGACTGTGCTTTCCCAACGGGAATGGAGGATTTCTATCATACAGATCTAGCCCCGATCTTGTACCCATGGCAGGGCTGGGGCAAGCCTACAGGGCATCTTAAAGGAGGAGAACTTGGGGTTCTGCACTAATTCCTGGGAACTTAAGACTCTTAAATCGGGGGGTGCTCAGGGCCCAACCTCAACGTTGCTTTCTCCCTGTTACCTCTTCACGCCATGCAGGGCAGGATCGGGTGGATTTTGGCCAGGCTGAGCCCCACACCGTGCTTTTCCACGAACCCGGCAGCACCTCCGTGTGGGTGGGTGGGCGCAGCAAGATCTACCTCTTCGACTTTCCCGAGGGCAAGAACGCCTCCGTGCACACAGTGAGCCTGCCCCTTCCCCTCCCTGCTTCCCTTCCCGGCTTCCCCTCTGACCCCCACCCCCATCGGGTGGGGGGGGTTATGAAGGAGCTGACCCCCCTCTTCCTGAACTGGACCCTGACCTCTACAGCCCACATATGGTTCCCAAATGTAGTTCAGATTGGGGCATGCAGCCAAACAATGGGCTAGGGAAATTGAGGGTGGCTATGCCTGACCAGGTGAGGGAAGGCAAATTGGGGAAGGGGGGGGGAGATGCTGAGCTTCCTGGTCTGTGTTTTTTCTTCTTTTTGTCAGTCATGGGGCTGGAACTCAAGGCCTGGGCACTGCTCCTGAGTTCTTTTGCTCAAGGCTAGTACTCTACTCCTTGGAGCCACAGCTCTACTTCCGGTTTTCTAGTGGTTCCTTGGTCTCACAGATTTTCCTGCCTGAGCTGGCTTTGAACCTTGAGCCTCAGATCTCAGCCTCCTGAGTAGCTGGGATGACAGGCGGTGCTTGGCTCCTGGTCTTCTGACACAGCTGGGCCCAGTACCACACTGGACGGCCTATGGGATGATGGGAAATCTCCTTGTCCCTTTGAGTCTCATGCAGGGGTGGCCTGAGGTGGCATGGACAGCATTTAGGGGCGTCTTGCCGCCCCCTAGAAGAGTAGATTCATGTTCCTCTCCCTTTCCCCCAGGTGAACATTGGCTCCACCAAGGGGTCCTGCCAGGACAAGCGGGTGAGTATGGGCACAGCATGGCCAGGGTCAGTATCCCTTGGGACGAGAGGAGAATCTGAAGGAGGAGGAAGAAGAGTCTGCCCTGA
This sequence comes from Dipodomys spectabilis, assembly GCF_019054845.1. Classification (NCBI taxonomy): domain Eukaryota; kingdom Metazoa; phylum Chordata; class Mammalia; order Rodentia; family Heteromyidae; genus Dipodomys; species Dipodomys spectabilis. The sequence continues at coordinate 232,367 of NW_024871155.1, read as the reverse complement.
GTCCCCACACTGATAGGAAAGGTTTTTGTTTCTTTTTGTTTTGTTTTGTGTTGGTCCTGAGGCTTGAACTCAGAGCCTGGAACTTTCTATTGGCTTTTTTTTTTTTTTTTCCCATCAGTTTTAGGGCTTGAACTCTGGGCCTGGGCGCTGTCCCTCGGCTCTTCAGCTTAAGGCTAGCACTCTACCACTTGAGCCACAGCACCACTTCCGGTTTTCTGGCAGTTAATTGGAGATAAGAGTCTCTCAGACTTTCCTGCCCCGGCTGGCTTTAAATGGATCTCAGCTTCCTGAGTAGCTAGCATTATCGGCATAAGCCACCAGTACCCGGCTTTCTCTTGGCTTTTATCCTCAAGGCTGCATAGCACTCTATTACCTGAGCCACAGTTCCACCTGCAGTTCCCCCCCACCCCCAGGGGATGGTTTGTTCTCCAATGAGTCTCTTAGATGTATCTGCTGGGGCTGGCTTCCAACGTCAATCCTCAGATCTCAGCCTCCTGGATAGCTAGGATTACAGGTGTGAGTCACCAGTGCCTGGCTTGTTCAACCCCCTTTATTTTCCTTTCAGTGGAGGGGCTTGAACTCAGGGCTTAGGTGCTGTCCTTGAGTTTTTTGCTCAAGGCTAGTGCTCTAGCACTTTGAGCCACGGCACCACTTCAGGTTTTCTGGTGGTTAATTGGAAATCAGAGTCTCTCGGATTTTCCTGCCTGGGCTGGCTTTGAACCCCCGATCCCCAGATATCAGCCTCCTGAGTAGCCGGGGTGACAGGCGTGAGCCACCTGTAGCTGGCTTGTTCAGCCCTTCTGATGTCTTCTTTTCTGAGTTAGGGGCTCTTGGTCCCTCTTCACTCCGACCCCCCATCTCCTTGTTCACCCTCTTTCTCTATGCAGGACTGCGAGAACTACATCACACTCATAGAAAGGCGGAGTGAGGGTCTGCTGATTTGTGGCACCAATGCGCGGCGCCCTAGTTGCTGGAACCTGGTGAGCAAGATAACCCCCTCTGCACCCCACCCCGGTCCCCTCTGCACCCCAGAGAAGCCACTGCCTTCCTGGGTGCAGGGATCCCCCCTGGGTGGGCCTCATCCTGGCCAGAATGTCCCAGAAGACACTAGTCCTCCTGGCGGGCAGAGTCTGGGAGATCACAAGGCCATTGTCCCCCAGGTGAATGGTTCTGTGATGGCGCTTGGGGAGATGAGAGGTTACGCCCCGTTCAGCCCAGAGGAAAACTCCTTGGTCCTGTTTGAAGGTAGGGTGACCCTGGGAGGGAGCTGCTGCCCCCCCTCTTAAAGGGTGGGCAGGGGAGGGGTTGGGCGGAGCCCTGTCCAGAGGCCACGCCCAGGTTGGGTGGAGTCATCGTGGGATATGCCCACTTGTGGGTGGAGCTGTTCTAAGGCCACGCCCAGGTCGGGGAGGAGCCCTGTCCTGAGGCCACGCCCCCTCATCACTCCCCAGGAGACGAGGTCTACTCCACCATTCGGAAGCAGGAGTACAATGGGAAGATACCCCGATTCCGCCGAATCCGTGGCGAGAGCGAACTGTACACCAGCGACACGGTCATGCAGAGTGAGTCGGAGCCCTGGGCTGGGCTGAATCTGGAGGGGGGGTTTGCGGGGGGGGGGGGGGCATGGTTTTTGTTTGGGAGTTTTTGTGTGTGTGTTGGTCGTGGGGCTTGAACTCTGGGCCTGGGTGCTGTCCCTGAGCTCTTCAGCTTAAGGCCAGCGCTCTACCACTTGAGCCATAGTGCCACTTCCACTTTTTGAGTGGTTCATTGGAGGTAAAGAGTCTCATGGACTTTCCTGCCCTGGCTGGCTTTGAACTGTGATCCTCAGGTCTCAGCCTTCTGAGGAGCTAGAATTACAGGCATGAGCCACCAGCAGCTAGCTTGCAGATGTGTTTTGAACTGTTCAGGAAAGCCAGAAGCCAGGCCCAGGCTGAGGGGTTTGGGTTAGAAGAGCAGAGACGCTGTTGAGATAAACGTATGCTGAGAGGCTGGTGGCTTACGCCTATAATCCCAGCTAGTCAGGAGGCTGAGCTCTGAGGATCATGCTTCCAAGACAGCCAGGGCAGGAAAGTCTGAGACTTATCTCCAATGAAACACACACACATGCACACGCACACACACACACACACACGCACGCACACACACAGAGCCAGAAGTGGAGCTGTAGCTCTAGTGCTAGCCTTGAGCCAAAAGAAGCAGCCCAGGGACTGTGCCCAGGCCCTGAGTTCAAGCCCTCCCCCCCCCCCCCCAAATAAAAGCATGGAGACAGGGTGGCTTCTCCCAGAGTGAGGGCCCAGAGCCCAGGTTCAACTCTCTGCTGAGCTCACGGGTGGACAGCCTACCCCTCTGTTCATTAAGGCTCTGCCAATTAGTCACAAAGTGACATAAGCGTCCCTAGGGACAGTGCCCTTCTCCCCCTCTCTCCCTCCCCCAAGTCCCCAGGCATGAAGTCATTGCTCCTGGGCCCATGATGTCACCGTAAGAAGGGGGGCACAGAGCACACAGGTGTGGGCGGGGCCACAGAGTTTCCCTGTCCTTTGGGTGCTGGGCCTGGTGTCGCCAGTCTGACTTTTAAGTCTCAGCTGCCCTGGGCTTGTGTTAGGTGAATGGTGGGTGGGGTGCAGGAGGGAGTAGATGGGGGATGGGCCCCCTGGTCCTTATAACCACTCCTTAACCCCCACCTGCCCCTCCCTGCAGACCCCCAGTTCATCAAGGCCACGGTGGTGCACCAAGACCAGGCTTATGACGACAAGATCTACTACTTCTTCCGAGAGGACAACCCGGACAAGAACCCTGAGGCTCCTCTCAACGTGTCGCGCGTGGCTCAGTTGTGCAGGGTGAGCGGCCAGGCCACGGAAGCAAAGTTAGCCTGGGCTGGTGGCACACGCCTGTCATCCCAGCCACTCAGGAGGCTGAGGTCGGAGGATCAGGGTTCTTAACACATGGATCCACCATGAGCCTGGATCAGCCAGGCCCATGCCTCTTCCTCAGCCCCATCCCAGTCCTCCCAGCCCATCTTCCTGTGGGCCATAGGCCGGCACGCCTAGCAGCAGGTGTGCCCCAAGCATGCGCAGTAGCCCCAGGCATGCACTGGAGCCCCAAGCATGCGCAGTAGCCCCAGGCATGCACTGGAGCCCCAAGCATGCGCAGTAGCCCCAAGCATGCACTGGAGCCCCAAGCATGCGCAGTAGCCCCAAGCATGCACTGGAGCCCCAGGCAGGTGCTCAGGGGCCTTCTCTGCTCTCGGCCTTTCTAGGGGGACCAGGGAGGTGAGAGCTCCCTGTCGGTGTCCAAATGGAACACGTTCCTGAAAGCCATGCTGGTGTGTAGCGACGCCGCCACCAACAAGAACTTCAACCGGCTGCAGGACGTCTTCTTGCTCCCTGACCCCAGTGGCCAGTGGAGAAACACCCGGGTCTATGGCGTCTTCTCCAACCCCTGGTGAGCCCCTCCCCACCCGCTCAGCCTGCCCCTGCTGACCAAGACCAAGGCCCAGGCCGTGCGTGCGTGTGGTGTCAGTGCCGTGGGTTTTGTTTGATCAGTATTTCTATTGTGTTTTCGCTGGTTCCCTGGAGAGAAGACTCTCATGGACTTGGAGCCTCAATCTCAGATCTCATCTTCCTGGGTAGCTGGGATGACAGGCATGCTCCCCCACACACACACACCACAACCCCACAGCTGAGATATGTATTCAGTTGCGTTCAGGAGTCAATCCGTGAGGTGTGAACATCAGGACCCCTGTGTCGTGTGCTCAGAGCCAGAGCTGGGCCCGGGGAATGGCCCCCCAGGACTCTTCGGGGTGCGATGACACCTGCTCAGGCGCTGAGCCTGCTCCCAAATTCACACCCCTTAATCACTTTCATTGATTGAAAACAAGGCAGGCAAGAAAACCAAAAAAAAAAGTCCTAGGTGTAGTGGGGGAATGAAGATCTCGTTCTGGCCCCTGTGTGGGTGGGGCGGCCGCTGGGCGGGGGGAAAGGGGTGAGCATCAGGGCTCCTGGGATATCCGTACCCCCCATCCACACTGGGAGCTGGGCAATGCCATCCCAGAACCGAAGGTCGTGGTTTTAGCCCAAGAGATACTAGGTTGAACTTCCCTCCTACTCTTCTCTCTCTTTCCTCCTGTCTGTCCTTCCCTCCCCCCCTATTTATTCATTTATTTCTTGGCTCAGTTATTCATTTTTGTGTGCAGACCTTGGGGCTTAAACGCAGGGCCTGGCACTGTCCTTGATTTTCTTTCTGCCCGGGCTGGCTTCAAACCGCAATCCTCAGATCTCAGCCTCCTGACTAGCTGGGATGGCAGGCGTGAGCCACCCGGCCCCCCGGCTTCCCTCCCTCATTTCCATGTATCCCAGGCCCCTGGGGCTGGGCCATGGATAGTCTCGGCTCACCGGCTCAGGGGCCTGGGCTGGCCTGTGACGTGGAGGTAGGGGATCCTGAGCGCCCCCCTTTCCCCCAGTGACGGCAATCCCATGTCCCTGCAGGAACTACTCGGCCGTGTGCGTGTATTCCCTCGGCGACATCGACCGGGTTTTCCGCACGTCCTCACTCAAGGGCTACCACGCGGGCCTTCCTAACCCTCGACCTGGCAAGGTGAGCCGGAGCTCAGGCCCCACCCAGCCCCACCTGCACCCCAGCTCCCAGGCACCCCCACTGATCTGAGCCTCTTTTCCTTCCCAGTGCCTCCCAGACCAGCATCCCATCCCTACCGAGACCTTCCAGGTGGCCGACAGCCACCCCGAGGTGGCTCAGAGGGTGGAGCCCATGGGACCCCTAAAGACGCCATTGTTCCACTCTAAGTACCATTACCAGAAAGTGGTCGTCCACCGCATGCAAGCCAGCCACGGGGAGACCTTCCGCGTGCTTTACCTAACCACAGGTGAGGCTGCCCTAGGGCCTTCTGGCTTCTTAGTGAAGATGCTTACGACCAGTAGAAATGGTGGATGAGCGGTGGAAAGGATCACGGGGGTAGCATTTGCTTGGGCTGTGTGTGTGGCTGTGGTTGATGAAGCAGGCCTGGAGGGCTTCCTGGAGGAGGTGGGGCAGAAGGAAATGGGAAAGACCTGTAGGATAGGAGGAGAGCCTGACGTGGGATTTGAGGCAGAAGTAGAGTGAGTGAGCCAAAGCCTGGTGCGGCTTTGGTCTCAATGTTGGACTTAGGGAAGAAGGTAGTGGAGACAGATCTGGAAAGCCAGGTGCAAGGGCCTGGCCTTCTGGCCTTCAGGCCTTCTGGAAGGATCTTTCAAGTAGAATGAGGACCCTGGAACTTCTGCCTGAATTTGGGATTGTGTTGGTGTTTGCGTGTGTGTGTGTGTGTACGTGTATACGTCCGCTGTCCCTGAGGTTTTTATTTTGCTCAAGGCTGGTGCTCTACCCCTTGAGACACACTTCTACTTCTAGCTTTTTGCTGATTACTTGGATAAAAAAGTCCTGTTGACTTTACCGCCTGGGCTGACTTCAAATCACGATCCTCAGATCTCAGCCTCCTGAGTAGCTAGGATGACAGGCGTGAGCATAGGCCTTATTGAAGATTGGAAGGGGCCTTACACCTCTGGAACCTGAGCACCCCAGGCCTCGGCCCTGAATTGTCCCTTCACCTCCAAGTTGCCTGGCCCAGGCCTGTGGTGGCCTGAGTGGAAGCCCAGGCCCTAAGACCATCGTGTGGCTCCCAGAATGCTCTAGGAAAGGGATTTCCCATAGGGCATTGGGAAGCAGGGGAGGACAGGATCCCACGGGGCTGGGCTCAGGGCAGCAGCCCCCCAGGAAAAGCCATGGGGCTCAGGGCCAGGGCTCCCATGCAGTCCCATCCTGCACGCTCAAGGATTAGGGAAAGTGTCTGTGTCCTCGTTGAGGCCCACGGAGAGGAATCATGTTGGAGCCTGCAGCATTTGGAAATAGTGAGGGAACGGAGGCTCTGGAGACTGGGAAGTTCTCTGAGGGGAGAAGATAATGTCCCCAGGCTGATTGGAAGGAGGTGCAGGCAATATGTGCATGCACACGTGCATGTGTGAACGTGCACACCTCTGCGTGCGCATGCACCCAGGCTGGGGGCTTTGTCAAGGTTCAGGAAGACTCTGCAGGTGGGCATTCTAGAACCTGCTCCAAAGTGGATCATCTGATTGCTTTTTTTAGGGGCCCCAGGTGATGCCCTGGGAAATGGGGAAGAAGAGAGGAAGGGAGGGAGAGAGGGAAGATGGTTCTAGAAACTGGGACAGCAGGTGATATGGGATTAGGAGAGCTGAGGGTCAGGATCCCCATTAGCCTCGGGCAGGTAGCTCCAGGGAGCACCGTTCTTGCAGGCAGTAGCCCAGTTCTACGACCTTGGGAGCACTTAAATGGAATCTGAAGTTCTTTTCAGCTGTGAGATTCTGTGGAAATTAAAATATCCCCCAAGACTTAAGTGCTGGGGATTGGATCTTAGAACAAAAGAAGGCCATCGTGGAAACACACACACATACACTCTCACACACACATACACCCCAAACCTATGCGATGCAGACAAAGCCTGCAGCGTAGCCAGTAAGCGAGGCCCGTGTCAACAGCTCTGCTGTGACAGATGCACTCCGCTTATATAAGGCAGAGCAATGAGGGGAAACAAGAAGGCTGTCTGTGATCCATCTTCACAACTTCCCCGGAAATGTCCACATTCTTCCAAAGTAAGCAGTTGATGTCATGGGCCTGTGTCCCCACAGGGGCCAGCAAGCAAGCAGGGGCCAGGTGGAGGAAGTTGAGGGCTGGGGTCCCCTCCCTCCCCGCCCCTCAATCTGTGTTTTGTTGGCATCTTTGCCTTTCACCAGCTGTGTGACCTTGAGAGAATGGCTTGGCTTTGCTGAGCCTCCCTTCCTTAGCTGCGATGTGGGGGAGATACCTGTCCCCCCAAGAAGGGCTGGGGACAGGTAAATGGGGTCACGGATGGTGTGCCCAGTCTTGGTTTGTCCCAAAGGCTGCAGCCCCAGGCATATTAGGGTTCTTCTCTAGACCGAAAGCTTCTAGATTGCCCTTGGGAAGCTTCTAGATTGCCCTTGGGTTCCGTGCCCTCCTCCCACTCTACGCCAGTCCTGTGACTTTCTTGCCCTTCCGGCCCCGCATCTACCCCTGCTGGCACAGTCTTGGAATAGACCAGGCCTGGTTCTGGTATTTTTGGTGTGTTTTGTTTTCTTTTGGTTGGCTGTGGGGCTTGAACTCGGGGCCTGGGCGCTGTCCCTGAGCCTCTCTGTGCTCAAGGCGAGCGCTCTACCACTTGAGCCACAGCGCCACTTCCGGTTTTTGAGTGGTGAATTGGAGATAAGAGTCTCCTGGGGACTTTCCTGCCCTCGCTGGCTTCGAACCATGAGCCTCAGATCTCGGCCTCCTGAGTAGCTAGGATGACAGGCACCTCCTGGTTTGGAGTGGGACTCCCCTTGTGGCCCACCCCCACCCACTGATCCTCTGCCCCCCCCCCCCCCACCCACCCACAGACAGAGGCACCATCCACAAGGTGGTAGAAGCAGGAGAGCAGGAACACAGACTTGTGTTCAACATCATGGAGATCCAGCCTTTCCGCCGGGCGGCCGCCATTCAAACCATGTCCCTGGATGCTGACAGGGTGAGCTCCCCTCCCCCCCACCTCCTCCCACAGGGCTCCCCCTCCAGCCCCGCCCCGCTGGTCCTGCCTTTTGAACTCAGGGCCTGGACGCTGTCCCTGAGCGTTTTCACTCAAAGCTTTGTTCTACCACTTGAGCCGCAGCTCCATTTCTGGCTTTTGGCTATTTTGTTAGAGATAAGAGTCTCACAGAAGCCTGGCTGCTGGCTCACACCTGTAATCCTAGCTATTCAGGAGGCTGAGATCGGAGGATTGCAGTTCAAAGCCAGCCCGGACAAGCAAGTCCGTGAGATTCTCTTATCTCCAATGAACCACCAGAAAACCAGAAGTGGCACTGTGGCTCAAAGTGGTAGAGCACTTGCCTTGAGCTGAAGAGCTCAGAGACAGCACCCAGGCCCAGAGTTCAAGCCCCACGACTAACCAAATTTAGAGTCTCACAGACTTCTCTTCCCTGGGTTGGCTTCCAACCATGATCCTCACATCTCTGCCTCCTGAGAACCTAACTGGGTGACAGGTGTGAGCCCCCGGTGCCCGGCTCTGAGCCCCAGGGCCTGCTGGGTAGCAAGGCCCTCTGTGGCCTGGGCACTGGGAACCCTGCAGGGCCTGATGCTGGGGACTCGCTCTTTCTCCTCGGCAGCGGAAGCTGTTCGTGGGCTCCCAGTGGGAGGTGAGCCAGGTGCCACTGGACCTGTGTGATGTGTACGGCGGTGGCTGCCATGGCTGCCTCATGTCCAGAGACCCGTACTGCGGCTGGGACCAGGACCGCTGTATATCCATCTACAGCTCCCACCGGTACCTTGCCCAGGCCCTTTGTGTCCCGGAAAGGGGGGGGGAGGGGAAGAAGGTGGGGGAGAGCTGCAAGGGGGCACATCTTCTTACCATCTGCTTCTACCCCAGTCCAGTGCTGCAGGCTATTAACCCAGCTGAGCCACACAAAGAATGTCCCAGTCCCAAACCAGGTATCTGCCCTACCTCTGGGCCTCAGCTTGTTGGGGGGGAGGGCGGGGGGGATGCTCTCCGATTGTGCTGGTTTGTGCTGGATTGTGCTGGCCCCAACCTGGGAACCCTGGGCAGATGAGGTGGGACCCAGTTCTGTTGAGGGAACCACAGGGTAAGTGTAGGGTGTGTGTGTGTGTGTGTGTGTGTGTGTGTGTGTGTGTGTGTGTACGTGTACGTGTACATGTTACGTGTACCACTGCCAGGGCCTGGGTGCTGTCCCTTACCTTTTTTTTTTTTGCTCAAGGTTAGTGCTTTACCCCCTGAGCTACAGTTCTACTTTTCCTTATTATTATTATTTTTTTTTTCTGGTTAATTGAACATAAGAGTCTCCTGGACTGTTCATGCTAAAGGGCTGGGTTTGAACCATGATCATCAGATCTCAGCTGGAATTACAGGCATGAGCTACTGTGCCCGGCCAGTCAGGAGGAGGGAGATGTGGGGAATGACGTTATAAAACAGGCCCTCCTCTTTATTTAGAAGCCTTGGAACTGGGCGCCGGTGGCTCATACCTCTAATCTTAGTTACTTAGGAGACTGAGATCTGAGGATCGTGGTTCAAAGCCAGCCTGGGCAGGAAAGTGCATGAGACTTCTTACCTCCAGAAAAAAAAGTCAGAAATGGTGCTGTGGCTCAAGTGGTAGAGTGCTAGCCTTGAGTAAAACAAGGAGCCCAGGGGGCTGGGAAGGTGGCTCCGTGGTAGAGCGCTTGCCTTGCATGCATGAGGCCCTGGGTTCCATTCCTCAGTACCACACATAGGCAGAAAAACGCCAGAAGTGGTGCTGTGGCTCAAGTGGTAGAGTGCTGGCCTTGAGCTGAAGAGCTGAGGGGCAGCGCCCAGGCCCAGAGTTCAGGCCCCACGACCAACAACAGAAAAAAAAAAGAAGCCTTGGTGCCTTGAGCTCCTTTTCAAGTTGCTTCCCCCCACCTCCACTTCCCCACCACCCCAGACGAAGCTCCACTGCAGAAGGTATCACTGGCCCAGAACTCCCGCTACTACCTGAGCTGCCCCATGGAGTCACGCCACGCCACCTACTCCTGGCGTCATGAGGAGAATGTGGAGCAGAGCTGTGAGCCGGGCCACCAGAGCCCCAGCTGCATCCTGTTCATCGAGAACCTCACGGCCCGGCAGTACGGCCACTACCGCTGCGAGGCCCAGGAGGGCTCCTACCTCCGCGAGGCCCAGCACTGGGAGCTGCTGCCCGAGGACCGCGCCCTGGCCGAGCAGCTGATGGGCCGCGCAGGGGTCCTGGCTACCTCTCTCTGGCTGGGGATCCTGCCTACGCTCACTCTGGGCCTGCTCTTCCACTAGGCCTGCAAGAGCTGGGCAGAGCCCAGACTCCCACAGCCCACGGAGTGTGGGGGGGGGTCCCCCAAACATCTGCTCATAGCCCGCTGGCCCCAGAAGCCACAGGCCCATCCATCAGCTCTTCCACGGAGACTGAATGGCCCAGTGGAGGCAAAAGGCCTGGAGCTGTCCAGCCGCGGGCGGCTGTTGGGCCAGGTGGGGTGAGGGCAGGGAGGGGGGGGTGGGGGGAGGGTGGGGGGTGTCCCAGGAGGTGCTGGGGACATCAGAGATCCAAGACTTTTTATTTTCTGGAGGCTATTTTCCCCTGAAGCCCTCCCCTTTAACTGAATGCAATGATTCTCCTGGCCCAACCCAGAGTCGGCTGGGGTTTGGGAAAGGCTAGCCGGAGGCCCCCCACTTCAGCATATCTAGACTTTGGGGGCTGAGGTTTGAGGCCGCCTTTCCTTTGCGCCGCCCCCCCCGTGGTTTTTTGGGTTCTGGGTGGCTAATAGCTCCCGCCTGGCCTTTGTGCCCAGCTTGGTGCCACCAGACAGCGCCTTGCATGTTTATTGAAGGATGTTTTTGCTTTCCGGATTGAAGGATGGGGGTGGGGTGGGGTGGGGGGGGAGAGAGAAAAAAAGCAAAAAAGAAAACCCACAAAAAAAAAAAAAAAAAGCTCTATTTTTACGTTAGGCCTATTTCACGAATAGCTATTTCTTCCGATTGCATCTGTATGAAATACCAAAACTACAGGGGGGGGGGGGGTAGGGGTGGGGGGAGGAGAGGAAGGGGCTGGGAAGGGGGGGCGGGGCCGGTCACAGGCTGGCGTAAAGGGCACGGGTTTGGAGGGTGCCAGGGTGAGCAGCCTCTGGCCTGGGAATCCAGTCTGAGGGTGCAAGCCCCCGCCCTTTCCCCCCCTTAGGGTAGGGGTGAATAGAGGAGGGGTGGGGGGTGGGGGGAAGGGAGACAGGGAAATTAAAGCCCTAAGTTGGGCCGTGGTCATTTCAAGGAAGGAGCCGGGTCCATAGGGGGAGGTCCCAGGACTCTGCCCCTGGCATTGGGGGTTGGGGGGGCAGGGAGGCCCCCCTCCCTTCCCTTCGGGCCCCCCTCCCCCAGGGGCTGTGCTTCCATGCTCCTCGCCTCCCCCCACCCCACCCCCCCCTTCAGCTCAGGACATGCCGTAACTTAGGCTAAACTGTGAAAACTTCTCGTGGGGTTGGCCTGGGCCCCGCTGTCCAGGGGGCGGCTGGAGGCCCCTCGGTCCCAGGCCTTTGTCCAGCTGTGTCGGGGGCCTCCGCCCCTGCATCTTCTCAATGCACTTTAATAATAATGTCACATATTACTAATAAACAAGCTATTTATTTACCAGTGCCTGCTCTCTGCCTTCCCTGCCAGCTGTCCCGGGGCCGGGGGGGGGACCGTGGTGAGACTGAGTGACCACTGGGTGGCTTCTGTTGCTGGGGGACCAGACCCCCCCCCCAGCCATGCATCCCCAGCCCCATAGCTCCTGTACCCCCCTCCTTCTCTGGTGTGCCAGGCAGAGCCCTAATCAAGGTGGGCACCCCAAACCACGGTGCCACAAGAGAAGAGTCCACGTGGTCCTGAGAGGCCTTGCTTCCCATCTTCTCTGTACTAGTAGCAGCCACTGCTGGAAGTGTGTGTGTGTGTGTGTGTGTGTGTGAGAGACACTTAGGACAGTCCCCCCTCTTATCCAACCACCAGCCCAGCCTCTGATCAGTTCTGGCAGAGCTGGAATGAGGCACGCTTACCCCTGCCACCAGCATTTCCTCCCCCCCCATTCCCCGCCCCCTTCCACAGTGACCAAGAGACCTGCAGGGGCTCCACAGCTTTTTTGGGGGGTGCTGTGGTGAGCATGGAGTGTGCACTCCTTTGTCCCACAGGAGCCCTGTGCATCCAGGCATGAGATGAGCCCATGTAAATCCCATGTAAATCTCATGTAAATGAGGCCTCACGGAGCTCCTCCACCTCCGCCCCCTCCCCCCTACACACACAAGGTTCCTGTCTGACTGGCTGGCGCGGGGCCTCTGCTGGAGGTGGGCAGGTGTCTGAAGGCCAGGCCTGGCTGCAGGGCAGCCGTGTGACATGCCCAGGGCCAGTGTGGGCCCGGAGCCGGGCCTGTCCCTCTGCTTCTCACCCCTGCTTGCTCTCCTTGGGACAGCAGAGGGCCAGAGATGTGAAGGCCCAAAGCCTGGCCCTCCTGCACACCGTGATCCCCGGGCGTGCTGGAGGGTGCTCCCACCTGAGATGTCAGGATGGCGTGGAATTCTTCAGTGGGATTCCTCCTTGTCCTCCTCTCCTCTTCTCCCTCTTCCTCTTCTTCCTCTCCTCCTCCTCCTCTTTTCCTCCTCAGGCTTCTCCTCTTCTTGATCTCCTTCTCCTTTGTCTCCTCTTTTCCCTCCTCCTCCCCCTCCTCCTCCTCCTTCTCTTTCTTCTTTTTGTGCCAGTCCTGGGGCTTGAATTTAGGCCCTGGGAGGAATTCAGATCTGTTTATTCTTTTATTTTTCTTTTTGTCAGTCATGGGGCTTGAACTCTGGGCCTGGGCGCTGTCCCTCAGCTCTTCAGCTCAAAGCGAGTGCTCTACCACTGGAGCCACAGCACCTCTTCTAGTTTTCTGAGTGGTTTATTGGAGAAAAGAGTCTCCCAGACTTTCATGCTTGGGCTGGCTTTGAACTGTGATCCTCAGGTCTCAGTCTGCTGAGTAGCTAGGATTACAGGTGTGAGCCACCGGCACCCGGCCAGATCTGTTTATTCTTGAACAATTAGTTCAATTTCTTACTGTTCTAGTGATTTTTCAGCCTTGGTTCCTCTTTCACAAATTCTGAACCAAGCATATTATTATTATTACTATTATTATTATTAGGCCTCCCATTTTTTTTCTCCCTTAGCTCAACCCACTTGAGCCACAGCTTTTAGCTGGTTAACTAGAGATAAGAGTCTCTCCAGTTTGTCTCCCTTTGAACTTTGATGCTTAATCCTCAGCCTCCAGAGTAGCTAGGATTCCAGGCATGAGCACCAATGCTTGACTTCTAGTTCCTTATTTGGCCTAATTTTAGCCTCTCATTGTCTGGACAAGAATGGGAAGGCCCTGGTCCAGACAGGAGGTTCTGTGGGCGCGGGCTGGCGCAGGGGGGCTGGCCGGGCTAAATCTGGCTCAGGAAGTACTTTCATGTTATTGTTTCGCTCTGGGACAAAGAGACCTTGGGACAAAACAAAGTTCACAGTCTCAGGGTCAGGATGACCCACACAGGCCAGTTTCCACAGGGAGGGAAGGGGAGGGGAGGGCGCAGGGCTACATCCCAGGGACAGCCACCGTGCTAGCTTGCTAGTGGCATGACCAAATGGGAAGGGAAAGCACTGAACACAGCCTGGCACAGGTGGTTACTCCAAGTGGGGTGATGTGAATAGGATCGGAAAGGGTGTGGGTCGGGGTGAACACCTGCTACAGGCAAACGCATAGCCACCCCATGCACCTGTCTAAACGCACAGCCTCCCCATGCACCTGTCTAAACGCACAGCCTCCCCATGCACCTGTCTGCCTGCTCAAGACAGCACAAATCAATTGCCGAACCTTCTCCTGTGTCCCTGGGAGCCATTTTCCTCTAGAGCTCCTTTCTCCAGGGTCCCAGGACAGGCCTCAGGACCTGAAAGGAAATGGGCCTAAGTAGTAAAGACATCTTAGATTGTGAAAAGCTACTACAGAGCTGAGTGCTGGTGGCTCACGCCTGTCATCCCAGCGATTCCAGAGGCTGAGATCTGAGGATCCTAGTTCAAAGCCAGCCCAGGCAGGAAAATTTGTGAGACCTATTATCTCCAATTAATCACTAAAAAAGTTCACAGTGGAGCTGTGGCTCAAGTGGTAGAAGGCTGGAATTGAGTGAAAAAGTTCAGGGACAGTATCCAGGCCCTGCGTTCAAGCCCCAGAATAGGTACACACACACACACACACACACACACACACACACACACACACACACACTACCTAACATGGAAAGAAGGATTTATCTCAGCTTACTATATGGTTCTACACATGGAAATAAGGAAAGTTTGAATATCTTGTGCTGAGTATACTATGAAATTTAATTCTACCTATTTATGCATTTCTGTGCCAGTCCTGGGGGTTGAACTCAGGGCCTGGGTTCTGTCCCTGAGATTTTTCATTCAAGGCTGGTGCTGTATCCACTTTGAGCCACAGCTCCACTTCCAGCTTGTGTGTGTGTGTGTGTGTGTGTTTGTGTGTGTGTTTCATTGGAAATAAAAATCTTGTGGACTGAGAGCTGTACGTTGGTGGCTCTCACCTGAAATTCTAGCTACTTGGGAGGCTGAGATCTGAGGATCACAGTTCAAAGCCAGCCTGGGTAGAGAAGTCTGTGAGACTCTTATCTCCAGTTAACCACTCAGAAAACCGGAGGTGGTGCTGTGGCTCCAGTGGTAGAGCACTCGCCTTGAGCTGAAGAGCTCAGGGACAGCGCCCAGGCCCAGAGTTCAAGCCCCATGACTGACCAAAAAGAAAAGGAAAGAAAGAAAGAAAGAAAAAAGAATCTCGTGGACTTTCCTGCCCTAGCTGGCTTTAAAACAGGATCTTCAGATCTCAGCCTCCCGAGTAGCTAGGACTACAGGTGTGCACCATTATACTTGGCCCACGTGCTTTCTGACTGGGGCCTCATCCCCTGATTGCCAGGAGGATAAACGCGCTGCTTCTAGAGTTTTCTGGAAGGTGCCCCCTTCTCTGGGGAAGCAGGGCTATGTGCAAATGATATGGAAATGACCTCTCCTCCATGTTTGCATATGGGGAGCTGAAGATGCCACTGCTCTGTTTCCTGGTTCCTGCCTGTGGTCCCTGGGGGACCCAGGGGACGCCCCAAACCAGGAACTGGGGTGTGCGTGTTGGCGGTGACATGGCGGTGGAAGAAGAGGACTCGTAGCCTGCAGCGTCCTTGTCTCTCAAATGCAACAGCAACCTAAAAATAGTGCCAGCCTCCCCCACGTGCTCCTGCCTGCAAGATCTGCCCCGGCCGCCAGCCCATCTCTTCAGCCCTGGGGACCCCGAGTCGGCACTCTGTGGGGGCCAGACATCTCCTCTGCCCTCCCAAACAGACCCACTGGCGTCTACATGCAGGCTCGGTTCACTAAGTTCCTTCCTTCCTTCCTTCCTTCCTTCCTCCTTCCCTCCCTCCCTCCCTCCCTCCCTCCCTCCCTCCTTCCCTCCCTTCCTTCCTCCCTTCCTTCCTTCCTTCCTTCCCTCCCTCCCTCCCTCCCTCACTTCCCTCCCTCCCTTCCCTCCCTCCCTTCCTTCCTCTCTTCCTTCCTTCCTTCTCCCTTTCTCTTCCTCCCTTCCTTCCTTCCTTTCTTCCCTTCTTTCTTTCTTTCTTTCCTTTCTTCCTTCCTTCCTTTCTTTCTTTCTTCCTTCCTTCCTTTCTTTCTTCCTTCCTTTCTTTCTTTCTTTCTTTCTTTCTCTCATCATTATTGGGGTTTGAACTCCCGGCCTGGGTGCCATCTCAAAACTTTTCCCCTGCAAGCTGGCGCTCTACCACTTGACCTAGCTCTCCACTTCCAGCCTTTTAGTCATTCGTTTGGAGCTAAAAAGTCTCACGGCCTTTCCTTGCCCGGACTGGTTTTTGAATCGCCATCCTCAGAGTGTCTGGGATTACAGGTGTTAGCACCGGTGCTGGTTTGTCCATTTAGCTTTTGCAGGGTAGCTAGGCAGACACAACTGTGAGCAAGGACTCACTCCCAGCAGTGGAGACGTGGAACGCAAAGGCACGCAGCAGGACTAGCCTTCAGCACGTGGTAGCAGAGTGTGATCCATTAGGGAAGGGCAGAGAGCGGGGCCAGGCTTGGCACAGGTTGGTTCTGCCCTTATGCATGGCTGCCCTAGAGTTGTATGCTGCATCTGCCCAGCTCTGTGGGGAGCTGGCTGCCCCTCTCAGCTCTGGGGGACACAGCCACCATCCGCACCTTAAGAGTCAAGGAAGGCCTGGGAAGGTGGCTCAGTGGTAGAGTGCTTGCCTTGCATTCATGAAGCCCTGGGTTCGATCCCTCAGTACCACATACACAGAAAAAGCCAGAAGTGGCGCTGTGGCTCAAGTGCCAGAGTGCTAGCCTTGAGCAAAAGAAGCTCAAGGACAGTGTCCAGGCCCTGAGTTCAAGCTGGCAAACAAGAAAGAGCCAAAGAAGAACTACCTATTTTAACTTTTAATGTGTGGGCTCATACCTGTAATCCTAGCTTCCTCAGGAGGCTGAGTTCTGAGGATCATGGTTCCAAGCCAGCCTGGGCAGGAAAGGCCGTGAGACTCTTATCCCCAATTAACCACTCAGAAAAAGGCAGAAATAGTGCTATGGCTCAAGTGGTAGAGCACTAGCCTTGAGCAAAGGAAACTCCGGGGCAGTGCCCAGGCCCTGAGTTCAAGCCCCAGGACTGGCACACAAAAAACATTATGTCAGTCCTGGGATTTGAACTCAGGGCCTGAATGCTCTTGCTTAGCATTTCTTGCTCAAGGCTGGCTACAAGTTGAGAGAGAAGGCTGGGGCTGGAGGAGGGGATGGGAAATGGGGGTGGCCTTGCCTTGGGGTCCTGCTGACACATTCTGCGACCCCCACCTGGCAGCTGGGGACAGATTCCCCTCCCTGCCTCCCCCAGCCCCCCCACACACACACAGTGAGACTCTGGGGAGGAAGTCTGACTAATAATGTACCCACAAGGGAAAGGGACGGTGGGGGACAGGAAGGCTCCTCCGGGAGGCCCCTGGGGAGGCGCGGTCACGGTCACCGTGACAAGTTCTTGTGCCTGTCTGCATGGGACCCCCGAAGTCCCTCGACCACCCCAGCTGCTCGGGTTTCCCAGGCCCCTCTGGCCTTTCCCAGGATGCACTGCTTTTCTGTAATCCCAGGCCTGAAGGATTCCTACGGAATCCTGAACAGAGCCTGGGGCAGGCGCTGTGGCTCACGCCTGTCATCCTAGCTTACTCAGGAGGCTGAGCTCTGAGGATCAGGGTTCAAAGCCAGCCCGGGCAGGAAAGTCCATGAGACTTTTCTTTTTTTATCAGTCACGGGGCCTGAACTCTGGGCCTGGGCGCTGTCCCTCAGCTCTTCAGCTCAAGGCTAGCGCTCTACCACTTGAGCCACAGCGCCACTTCCAGCTTTTTTCTTTTTGCTTATGTGGTGCTGAGGAATCGAACCCAGGGCCTCATGCATGCAAGGCAAGCGCTCTACCACTGAGCCACCTTCCCAGCCCAAGCTTGGCTTTCTTTAGCCGGCACCTGAACCCGCTCGGAGCACCATGTTATCATAATGTCTGTTTTAGAGTTAAAGGAACGAGCACAGAAAGAGGCAAGGAGTTGACAAATTTCAGAGATCGAAGGAGAATTTAGAGCTGGGTCCTGGTGCCTCAAGGTCTGCCATCCTCGCTACTCAGGAGGCTGAGGTCTGAGGATTGTAGTTTGAGGCCAGGCAGGAAAGTCTGTGAGACTCTCATTTCCAATAAACTACTCAGAAAAAGCTGGACGTGGTGCTGTGGCTCAAGTGGTGGAGTGCTAGCCTTGAGCACAAAGAGGCTCAGGGACAGTGCTCAGGCAAAGAGTTCAAGCCCCAGGACTGGCACACACACAAAAAAGAAAAGGAAAAACAGGGGTTCGGCCCCTTTCCCTGTCCTCCTGAATCCCAGAGCCTTGTCTCTGTCCTGGGTCTCGAATACATGCCTGGCTCATAGCTATCTATGTATACAGTTCAGATGTGACAAGATGGTTTTAGACTTGTTTTTCTTTGTTAAAGTTGAAAGTTGTTATTTTCTTCTGTTAAGCAATAGTAAATTGTCTACATTTCAGTTTAAGAAAAGAAAAAGAAAAATCAGGACACCCATGGCTCCCGCCTGTCATCCTAGCTACGCAAGAGGCTGAGAGCTGAGGATCAGAGTTTGAAGCCAGCCAGGGAAGCAAATTCAGAGGACTCTAATCTCCAATGAACCACCAAAAAGCCAGGCGTGAAGCTGTGACTCACGTGGTAGAGTGCCAGCCTTGAATGAAAAAGCTAAGAGACAGCACCCAGGCCCTGAGTTCAAGACCCAGTACTGGGGGTATGGCTCAAGTGGTAGAGTGCTTCATTCTTGATAGCAAGAATGAGGCCCTGAGTTCCACCCTCAATGCTGCAGAGAGACAGAGAGAGAGAGCACAGACAGAGAGAAGAAAGGAAACAGAAAGCAGCATTTCTTTTGGGGAGCAGCTGTTCTGGGGGGCAGCAGACACCCACATCCTGCCCATGACGGGGAGGTGAGCATCCTGGGGCGAAGACCCTCATGGGAACTTGAGGCTGAGTCAGACTGACTCAGTGGAGCCCTCGGCCCACTGCTGTCTCCAAGTGGCATACTGTGGTCAGACCAAAGGAAGAACTTCCCAACTGCTGGTCAGCACATGGCCAGGATGGAAGCCATAAATTGGCCTCTGCAGAGCTGTCCAGATCCATCGGTCCTCTCCTGCCTCCCTCCCACAGGGCTGAGAGTCCCGGGCAGGGGTGAGGGGTGGGGAAGCCGGGAACCTCCCTTGGTAAACAATGACAGTTCTCAGACAGACGCAAATAGAAAATAAAAGCAGGGGAGCCAGACCTGCTCGGTCTCCCTCCAAACTCTCCTCTCTTGGGTAATGGCGGCCGGCTTGTCCTTGTTCTTTATCTGAGAAAGAAAGAAAGAGAAAAAAAAGGAAGCAGAGAATTTACATAACAAAATTCACCGCGCTAAAAGGTTTAGTCCCCGCGGGTTTTCTCCGATTCACAATACCGTGGGCCACACTAACCACCTGCCCCCTCACCCTCTGATCTAATTCTAGAACATTCCTTCACCCAAGAGGAACCCCTCCCTTTCCCTTGTCCCCTCCACACACACCCCACCCTGTCATTTTTATTTATTTGTCTTTGTATGGTTTTGTTTGTTCTGGACACTTCAGATAAATGGAGTTGGGCAATAGATGACCTTTATTTATTTATTTTCCCCCATCTCCCTTTGGTGCCGGTCCTGGGGCTTAAACTCAGGGCCTGGGCGCTGTCTATGATCAGGCAACCTGCCATTCCAGCTACTCGGGAGGCTGAGATCTGAGGATCGCAGTGCGAAGCCAACCCCAGGCAGGAAAGTCCCTAAGACTTGACTCTCCAATCACCAGCAAAAAGCTAGACGGAGCCATGACTCAAGTGACAGAGAGCCAGCCTTGAGCATAGATGCTCAGAGGCAGTACCCAGGCCCTGAGTTCAAGCCCCAGGACTGGCCAAAAAAAAAAAAGGCTCAGAAAGTAGCTCCGATCCTGGCTTTCCAGACACCACGTGGCAGCCTAGGATCCTCTTAGTTCTGTTGATTGGAGGGGTGGAGCTTGGAGGCTGCCCCCCCTCCCCTCTTCTCCCCCCTCCTCCCCCCTCCTCCTCCTCCTCTTCCCGGGTGGGTGAAAGCCAAGCTTTGAAGACTTTCCCAGGCCTAGGTCAGGTGTGTGGGTTTAGGGGTGAGAGTCTAAGCACCCCCCCTCCCTTAGACCTGCCCAGACCGGTTTCTCCATGGCCTGGTTTCAGTAGTTTGTTATTTGTTCTTTGTCTCCTGGCCTCTCCCCAACCCTGGGGGGGGGGGGGAGGAGGAGGGGGTCTTCTGGGTAATGAGTGAACTTAGTAGGAAAGCAGCCAATGGGGAAACTGAGGCCCACGCAACCTGCAGATGGCAGCCAGAGAGGGCAGAGGCTCCAAAGGAGCCATGGGGGGGGGGGTGCATACTAGGTCATCTGGTCCCCACCACCGCCATTTTAATGCCTTTGTTAACCCAGAAGCCTCTACTCTCAAGGCCTAGCATGCTCTTTCCCAAGGCAACAGTAGGCCTCTTTTGGGGCAGCTATAACCCTATAATTAGCAGCAAGAATCCCCAGAAACTTCTCACTCCTCTCTTGTGAGAAGAGGTCTTGCTCCTCCCTGTACAAGGCAAGAAACTTTTTTCTGTGTTCTTTGTCCCTGGATGTCTGCGTGGTTTTCTGGCAAAGTCTAATATACGCTCACCACCTTCCTAGGAAATGGGGGCACTTGACTCGATTTCCACGAACTCTTGCTGAGGTGTAGGTCATTCCCAGGGCTGGGAACACGGATTGTGAATCTCCAGGAAATCCCTACCCCCTGATGGTTGTATTCCAGTAAATCTCTACCCCTAGTTAACGATTAAGGAACCCTTATTGCTCCTAGCTTCTTTTGCTTCTAAAAGCAACAGGCTTCGCAATTCCCCCCACCCAGCCCACGCGGTACCCGCCTTTATGATGACCTTCTTTATGCCTTTATAAGCTTTATGCTAACATCAGTGGCACCCGCCTGCTGACATCGATCAGCTCCCCGTTGCCTGCTTCCTAGAAGAGACTCCCAGTTCTACCTGTCCGAGTGTGGCCCTGTCTCCCTGATCTGGCCGAGTTCCCCTATAACAAAGCCAGGAGAGCGGCCCCAATGCTACCTAGGCCTCCTTCTAGGGAACAGAAAATCAGGCCCAGAGATCAGAAACCCCCCAGCCCCAGCTTTTTTCTTTTCTTTTTTTCTCTCAAGGCAAGCGCTCTGCCACTGGAGCCACTTCCGCTTTTCTGATGGTTCACTGGAGATAAAAGTCTCACCGACTTTCCTGCCTGGGGCTGGCTTTGAACTCTGATCGATCCTCAGATCTCAGCCTCCTGAGTAGCTGGGATGACAGGTGTGAGCCTCAGGCTCCCGGCCTGATTTTTATTTTTCCTCTAGCCAAGGAACAAGGAAAGGCCTGAGGTCTGGCCGTGGTGGTGGACGAGCTGAGGGTGGAAGGGAGCCTGTTGGGGTCCATGGGGGGGGCTGTGGGTCACAGCCCTGCTGGCCCACGAGGCCTGTGGCCTCTTCCTGTATCTCAAAAATCCCACGGCCCAGTGGATCCGTGCTGACCCCTAAGCCAAGTTTGAAAACCAGGCACCAGTGGTTCACGCCTGTCATCCCAGCTCCTCAGGAGGCTGAGAGCTGAGGATCGCAGTTCGAAGCCAGTCCAGGCAGGAAAGTCTAAGAGACCCTCATTTCCAGTTAACCACCAGAACACCGGAAGTGGCGCTGTGGCTCAAAGTGATAGAGCACTCGCCTTGAACAAGGGGCTCTGAGACAGCACCCAGGCCCTGAGTCCAAGCCCCAGGACTGACTTAATTAATTAATGGAATTAATGGAAAATTAATGGAAAAGCAAGGTGAGGGGGGAGGGGCTGTCAGCGGGAGCTCACAGTCTGTGTGAACAGGCTGAACTGTCTTCCTCTGGTTTTTACACTCTGGTCCCTCCTGACTTGTGGGGCCTCACACTGAGTCTTGGGGTAGCAGTTACCAGGGGCAGAGGTACCTCTGAAGGCTGGGGAAGGTAGTCAGGGTGCTGATGCAGGTGGAGGAGTTGGGGGGGGGGAGGGAAGTACCTTCCTCATTGGGTGCTGGGCAGGTAGACTGGAAACCTGGTTGGGTCTAGAGGATTCCAGTCCATTCCTCGATTTACCAAAGCCAATCCCAGGGGCCAGGATGGGCTTGTCAGCCGCCGCTGAGGGCCCGTGGGGAGGGGTCTGGGACTGCTTCTGTGTCTGAGTCTCTCGAGGATTGGCGGGGGGTGGGGGGGCAGTCTGGGTAGTGGAAGAGGAAGCTGGAGGGTGGGGACAGGAGTTCCCTTTCCTCTGCCCTCCCCTCCTTACCCCCTCCACCCGTGGCTGGGGGAGTCTCAAGCCACCCCGGCCCTCTTGCCCATTGAGGGTTCTGATTTTCCTCATCTCAAGAGCACAGCCCACTGGAGCTGATGCCGCCTGCAGTCTCTTCCCGGCCCACCCTCCCACCAAGCAGAGCCCTGAGTGCTGGGGAAAGCCCTGAGTGGACGGGCACCTTTGAAGCAAGCTGTCCACTCCCTGCCCCCCCCCAGGTTGAGAAGGCCATTTCCCCATCATGGAGTTGGGGAGGGGGCGGGGGGGCCCTCTGAGGCCTGGCTTTTCCCAGGGGCTGCCCTGGTGCTGACGGCCCACAGTGCAGGGGGGAGGGAGGGAGATTTCCGCACTCCCAGGGGATCGTCAGGGCTGAAACTCCCTCACCACCACCCCCCTCCCCGGACAGCTCAGCGACCGCAAACATCAGCTCCCCACTGCCCGGACATCAGGGCCCACCTGCTCTGGATTTTGGGGATTTGCTCCAGAGAAAGTTGGTGTGAGGGCGTACTCGGCGCTCTGACAGTCTGGAGGGGGAGGCCATTGAGGTGGAGCCGGGCACCAACGGCTCCTATCTATAATCTATGCTTCTTGGGAGGCTAAGAATGGAAGGATCACAGTTAGAGGCCAAGCCAGGCAGAACATTTCTCAAGAAGTATCAAGGAGGGAATCAAGACCCCAGCTCAAAAACTATCCACGGCAAAACAAGACCGGAGGCCGGGCGCCGGTGGCTCACACCTGTCATCCTAGCTACTCAGGAGCTGAGATCTGAGGATCGGGGTTCAAAGCCAGCCCAGGCAGGAATGTCCGTGAGCCCCGGATCTCAGCCTCCTGAGTAGCTGGGATGACAGGTGTGAGCCACTGGTGCCCAGAAGAGCAACCTCCAGTTCTGAAGGAGGCCATGAGCTCTGAGACCATGGGGTCCTGGCCTAAATGGTGGCCCTGTTGGGTAAGGAGAGCATCTCATCCCAACTTGCCAGTTTCTTTGGGGCCCACATCCCCACTTCTGGGAGTGGTCTCTGCAAGCTGCCTCGCATGGTGCAGGGGTGTGGTGCTGGATGGCAGCCCCGCTCTGCTGGTGGGAGATGGGTAACCCCCTCCTTACTGGGCCACGCAGGATTGGCAGGAACTAAGGGATGTCCCTGTGGGGGGTGTCCCTGTGAGGGAATACCACGCTGCTGTGAAGAAGGATGGGAGGATGGGGCGCTGTCTAGGTATGAATGTGCGAAACAGCACTGGGATTTTTGTGAAGAAAAAAAGCAAAGTGAGTGCGAGTCATCAGAATGCTTGGAAAGCAAGCAGTGGCCAGGCTGGGACGGACAAAATCAGATTCTCTTCTGCATGTGTGTGTGTGTGTGTGTGTGTGTGTGTGTGTGTGTGTGTGTGTGTGTGTGTGTTGGTACTGGGGCTTCAACTCAGGGCCTTGGTCTCTTACTTGGCTTTTTTTTTTTTGGCTCAAGGCTAGCGCTGTTACCACTTGAGCCACAGCGCCACTTCCGGTGGTTCCCTGGAGATAAGAGTCTCATGGACTTTCCTGCCCGGGTTGGCTTTGAACCATGATCCTCAGATCTCAGCCTCCTGCGTAGCTAGGATGACCGGGGTGAACCACCAGCGCCCAGCTTTTCACCTGCTTTTGTTGAGAGGTCTTAGTCAAAGTATAGCCATTCTGGATCTAGACTCCATTGCGAAGGCCTGTACCCAAAGTGTCCATTGTGAAGACTTTTACTGAAAGTAAGAACTCAGGTTCCTGGAAAAACTGCGAAATGTCCCAATAGCGTTCTGCCCGTAACTCCCCTAGCAATAGCCATCAGCGGAGGACAGGAAGGTACCTAAAGCTCCAGATGTTTCTCCAGATAGCATAGTTAACATAGTTTGCTGCTTACTGCCTAGCCTGTGCACACTGGCCAATAAGATTGTTACAAGATTCACTCACTACATGTCAACCAATCATGTAACTGCCAAGCTAGGAACCCCCTTACCTCAACCCTATACCCTATAAAAACCCTGTTCACTGCAGGGCCTGGACTCTCAACTCTGACCCGCTGCGGCGGTGACGGTTATAAGTCCAGGCTCTCATGGTGATCTTTGGGAATCCTTATCTCAGCACAAGATTGTCTGGGAGTGAGTTCTACGCCAGCTGCAAACAAGGAAGCAGATTTACAACATGGTGCCCCATTGTGACATTCTGGGGGAGGGGCGCACCCCACCTCACTATTGGGGTGGGTACCCCCATCTTGGAGTCCGTGATCAAAGGAACGAGACCGAAACAAAGCAAAAGTCAGACAAAGCTATACTTCGTGCCAAGTATCTAGAAACAGACTGACCGGTCACGGCCGCCTGGGCAGAGGCGAACCCCGCCCAGGCTCACTTTTTTAGGGAACAGGCCGTGCAGTGTAGGCTGGGCACACACCGGTGGCCAATAGCATTGCAACACCTGCACGAAATCGCACAGTTACGTCGGGCCACACGCAGGTGACCAATGAGGTGACACCTTTTCCTTACGCAGTTGTTTAAACTAGCCTACCACTTCGGTCAGTTTTGGGGCGCAGGTTTGGCGGTTAAGGAGGGGATGTGGGGTGGGGTTTTGCATTGGTCCTGACCTCTAGGCTCTGTTACCAGAGACTTGCAATCCACAGTTTTTTCCTAAACTTGTAAACACAAGATGGATGTTTAACCCGGGTGGAGTCCTGTAGGTTTACGGGGTCCTAACATTAAGATTGGGTCCCAACACTCATCAACTCGGGAGTGGAGGACAGAGAGGTTAAGATGGAGCATAAAAGCCACCCAGCAGGAAAACAGCAGAGCCACAGAAAGAATGTAGCCAGGCTGGCCCCAGTGCCATACCACATGACCTTTACCTCCTGTAGCTTGCCTTGCTGAGGGGTGGGTGGTGGAGGATGGGGATGGTGGAGGCTATTCTGAGATACCCAGGAGGCTGTTACGGAACCATCAGGGAGGGGCTGGAGGTGAGCTCACTGGTGGACTTCCCATCTGGCCTGCTCACATCTCCCAAGCTGTCATCATGTGGTTTTGTCCACTGTGAGGCTTGAACTCAGGGCCTGGGCGCTGTCCCTGCGCTCTTCAGCTCAAGGCGAGCGCTCTACCACTTGAGCCACAACACCACTTCCGGTTTTCTGGTGGTTCATTGGAGATAAGAGTCTCAAGGACTTTCCTGCCCAGGCTGGCTTTGAGCTGTGATCCTCAGATCTCAGCCTCCTGAGTAGCTGGGATGACAGGCGTGAGCCATGGTACCTGGACTCCCAGTGAAGTCCTGGTCTTGATTTTGTGGGGGGGAACTTAGAAGGTGTTAGGTACCTTGAGCTGGGATGAGCTGGGGAGGGGAGTGAGGAGGAGGAAGGAAGGGCCGGTTGCTTGGGAGAACTTGATAGAAGGGCCTGGAGGACTTCCTGGAGGCGGTCTCTGCTCTGCAGGTGGTGGACCAAGGCTTTGCAAATGCTGGATGGGAAAGGAGAGGATTTGTTTCTGTTGCAGGGAGAAGAAGACCAAGAGAAGCGAGATTGAGGGCTGAGGATCGCGGTTCACAGCCAGCCTGGGCAGGAAACTCTTATTTCCAAGTAACCATCAAAAAGCCAGAAGTGGGCTGGGAAGATGGCTCAGTGGTAGAGCGCTTGCCTTGCATGCCTGAGGCCCTGGGTTCAATTCCTCAGCACCAAATAAGCAAAAAGAAAAAAGCCGGAAGTGGTGCTGTGGCTCAAGGGGTAGAGCGCTAGCCTTGACCTGAAGAGCTGAGGGACAGCGCCCAGGCCCAGAGTTCAGGCCTTGTGTTCAAGGCCTGCTACTGACCATAAAAGAAAGGAGGAAGATTGGGAGGGGACGAGGGGGAGCGTGGAGCTGGGGGAGGTGGTCAGAGCACAGGGGAGGGAGGCAGATGTTGGCTGGAGGATGGGGAAGGAAGGCTGGCTGGGAGGGGAGGCTGGGACATTTGGGTGTGAGTAGTCTTGGCAGGACGTTCCCCGATCCCCTGCCCTGGCCAGCCAGAGCCCCCCACTGCGGTCCCGGCCCCCTTCAGGGCCTGTCTGTCTGTCCTGTCTGTCCTGTCTGTCTGCCTGGGTCTCCTCTCCTGGAGGTGCACAGCCAGGTGTGGAGCAGATTTCCTCTGTGCACACCCAAAACCCCTCTGGCGATTTCAGAGAACTGACCTGTCCTTGGTGTGTGTGTGTGTGTGTGTGTGTGTGTGTGTGTGTTTGCTCCCTGGGGCTGTGTGTGGAGGGGGGGCACAGGGTGAGGCGGGTATGTAGGCCTGGTATGGGGAAAGGCTGGGCCGTGGTGATGACCACTCTGGTCACCGGGGGCTGGCCAGGCGCCGCCCCCCCCCCCAGCTTCCTCATGCTCAGTCTGAGCCTCTTCTTCTTGGGGGGACAAAAACTGCCCGCAGGGCAGTGGCCACATCTCCAATTCTCTCCAGTCCCGATTCCTGAGGCTAAAAAATGGAAGTTATTCCAGGAAGTTACTTGGAACAGAGGAGGAAGGAGGAAGCAAATGATCTAGGAAATTGTCCTGGTCCAGGTGCTGCTGGTGGCTCCTGGCTACTCAAGAGGCTGAGGTCGGAGGATCGAGGTTTGAAGCCAGCCAGGGCAGAAGAGTCCATGAGACGCTGATCTCCAATGAACGAGCAAAAAGCTGGAAATAGAGCTGTGGCTCAAGTAGTACCGTACTCGCCTTGAGTGAAAGAGCTAAGGGAGAACTCGAAGCCCTGAGTTCAAGCCCCAGCTTGTTAGAGGCGAGGTAAGTACAGGGTCCGGGATGTTGGTACCAGGAATACAGCAGGACTTAGCTCTGTCCCCTCCAGCACCCACACACTCCTGAGTGCCAGCCACTGAGCCACAGACACCAAAGCCTGGAGCCAGGGGCGACATAGCCCTGGGCAGAAGAGAGGCCAGGAAACCAAGGATCTTGGTGACAAGCAAACCCTTGGAGGCCTAAGGAGACACAGGAGAGGGCTGTTTTGGAGGAAGAACCTTTTTTTGTCAGTCGTGGGGCTTGAACTCTGGGCCTGGGCGCTGTCCCTCAGCTCTTCAGCTCAAGGCGAGCGCTCTACCACTTGAGCCACAGCCCCACTTCCGGTTTTCTGGTGGTTTATGGGCAGTAAGAGTCTCATGGACTTTCCTGCCTGGGCTGACTTTGAACCTCAATCCTCAGATCGCAGCCTCCTGAGTAGCTAGGAGGTATGACCACGGGTGCCCAGCTTCAGGCCTCTGTTTTTTGGGGGTCCCCTGAACCCCCAGGGCTCTCTCCAGCATTGGCCCTGTCTTCCTGCTCAGCGTGACTCCTGCCCTCCTAGAGATGAGGGATTCTGGACAGGCCTGTGTGGATCCGCTTAGGGCCCGGCCCTCAACCCTGGCTTGGGTCTGTGGGCAGCAGGCACTGCCCCCCCACACCCCGCCCCGCTCCCTGGCCACATGCACCCGAAAGTGGGGCAGTACCTCAACCTGAGCCCATGTTTCCTGCTCACTCAGCTGCCAGGCGGTCGCTGCCTGGGGCTCTGGGCCTCCCCAGCCTGGCAGCGCTTCCTGATGGCTTGTGACAGGCGGGCACCAGCCTCCGCACCTGCCGCCCTGCGTCCCTGGGGGCTTCTCAGACCTCTCGCCCTCTGCCTTGGCGACCAGCCCCGTGCATACCTCCTGCTGCCCCCCCAGTGGGCACTGGGCGGGGGGCGGGGGAAGTGGGCAGAGAGTCGACCCCTGATGCCAGGCGTAGGGAGGCCCCTGGCACCGTGGGGTGGTGACGGGAGCAGATGTAGCCGGTTCTGCCCCCAGAATCTGGTCAGGAACACGCAGGGGACAGTCAGCGGTGCCAGCCGCTGCCTGGGCTCCATTTGCTTTTTTGGGGGGTAGGGAGGGCCTTGAACTCTGCGCCTGGGCGCTGTCCCTCAGCTCTTCAGCTCAAGGCAAGCGCTCTACCACTTGAGCCACAGCGCCACTTCCGGTTTTCTGGTAGTTCATTGGAGATAAGAATCTCATGGACTTTCCTGCCTGGGCTGGCTTTGAACCTCGATCCTCAGATCTCAGCCTCCTGAGTAGCTAGGATGACAGGTGTGAGCCACTAACGCCCAGCTCCCACTTGCTTTTTTAAATCTTTTGTGCCAGTCCCGGGTCTTGAACTCAGGGCCTGGAGGGGCGCTGTCCTTGAGCTCTTCTGCTCAAGGCTAGCTCTCTACCCTTTGAGCCACAGTTCCACTTCCAGCTTCTTTTTGGTAGTTTAGTAGAAAGTCTCACAGACTTTTCTGCCTGGGCTGGCCTCAAACGACGATCCTCAGATCTCAGCCTCCTGAGTGGCTGGGATGACAGGCGTGAGCCACTGGCACCAACTCCATGGTTCCTCTTGATTTTACCCCCGGGGCTGCGGTGCCAACCTCGGCCCAACCTCAGTCCCCACCGGAGATGTGGGCCTTGGTCACATCCTGTGTCCTGTCTGTCCCCCGGGGAGCGGCCGGAGGAAGCGTGCCCCTCCTCTGGGAAGAGGTCAGGAAGCAGTGGAAGATCTGACCTCGCACCTGCATCCGGCTGGCGCCAGCTGGGACCCCAGATGTCCAGGCAGTGCCCAAGGGGGATGGGGACCCAGCAGGGAAGGGGCTGACAGAGGAGGGGCTGATCCTGACCCAGCCGCTCACAGGATGAAGCTTTTCTGGATTTAGGGTGTGTGTGTGTGTGTGTGTGTGTGCGTGTGCCAGTCCTGGGGCTTGAACTCAGGGCCTGGGCATTGTCCCTTAGCATTTCCACTCAAGGCTGGTGCTTAAGCCATAGCTCCACTTCGGGCTTTTTGCTAGTTATTGGAGTTAGAGTCTCACAGACTTTCCTGCCCAGGATTGGCTTTGAACCAAGATCCTTAGATCTCAGCCTCCAGAGTAGCTGGGATGATGGGCAAGAGCCACTGACCGGGAGCCACAGATACTTTGTATTTTGATGGAGGAACCTCAGTTAGGACTGGGGCTCAGTCCTTAAAGCTGGTCTTCTTCCCTGACCTGAGAAGGGTTGGGGTGGCGGGAGCAATAGGGGGTCCCAGGCTTGGAGGCTGTGGGAGGTCTTGGGATTTAGGAAGCAGGAAGGGCGGGCTCTGTGTCTGAGGCTCCGCCCCTTCTGACTGAGACCCCCCCCCCACCTGCCCGGCAGCCCCGCCCACCGCCATGCTGCAGGAGCAAACGAGGTGATGTCGCCACACGGCTGAGAAGCAGAAAGGTGCGGTTATTATTAGCAGAAGTCATATTTGACTTGCTAATGGGCTCCCTAAAAATAGCCCCATTTATGAGAGCAAAACTGGGAGAACCCTAAGCAGGATCGTGGGACGCGGGATCGTGGGCACAGGCCGGTGGTGGCAAGCCGTGCTGTGTGACCTTGGGCTGGGCGCCAGGCCTCTCTGGGTGTCTGGTTTCTCTAGGAAGTTGACGGGGCTCCGAGTCACCAAGTCGGAGGGGCTGATGTCACTAAGCATCATCGTTTGATCTCGTCTTGATCTTGGGTGGTGGCCTGTCCCCCCACACACACACTGCCCCCACAAAGCCCAGCCCGCCATTAATTAGCAGGCTCTGAGGGCTGCAGGGGGCAGGGGTCTGAGGGCAGAGGGGGCGTAGGATGGGCTTAGACTGGGCAGGAGGAGAAGGCCCACTCTGGGGCACGGGCTCATCCCGTGATGTTTATTGAGCACCTACTGTGTGCCTGGCCCTCTGTGGCCTGGGACAAATGAGACAGGAATCCCCTTCGCTGCCTTCTCCTCTAGGCATCTGAGGTTTCATTGGTGGAGGCCCAGGACACAGGGGTTCACAATTTGCCACCACTGTAACCCCCTCAAGGGCTTTCAGAGCAGGCTTGAGAGGGGCGATGTGTCAATAAAGACCAACTGGCAAAGTAGGGGAGTGGCAGGGAAATCCCAGGTGGGAAGGGGATAGGAAGCATAGGTGCAAAGGCCCTGTGGTGAGTCAGGTGACCGCAGGGGCTGCCGGCAGAGCGGTTGGCATGCAGCATCCCAGAACTGACAAGATGGCGCCCGGTCCCGAAGGGGCGGGAGTTTCTGGTGGTCCAGGACCTACCTGTGGCAGTTCAACCTGGATGCTGGTGGGTGAGGGGCGGGGCGGGGAGATTCCGTGGTCAGGGTGAGCTGGCAGCAGGGGTGAGGCCCCATCCTGTGAATCACCTGACCGGCCCCCCCCCCCCCCCCCCCCGTGTGCGTCTGGTTTCTGCGGGTTCTGGGAAGGAAATGCCCCCTTCTTTGAGTCATGGGAGTGACCCGAGGTTCTGTCAGGACGCTGTCTCCCCCCTGCCACACGGGGCCAGCTCCATTTCCTTGTCCCTGTTGTCCCCAGGGATTCTGCTGTGATTTCCCGGCCCCTGGCTCTCCATCTGCTCCCTGCGCCATAGAACTGGAACTCAGGGCCTGGGCGCTATTGCTGAGCGTTATTGCTCAGAAGCTCGGCGTCTGGTTTTGTCTTGTTGGTTCCTTGGAGATAAGAGTTTCACGGACTTTCCTGCCCAGGGCTGGCTTGCAACCGCAATCCTCAGGCCTCAGCCTCCTGAGTGGCTGGGATGACAGGCGTGAGCCACAGGACTCTGGCTGAGATCACTGTGTTTGATGGTAAAGCCACAGGTGGCCAACCAGCCCTTCCTCCACGCGGGTATACACGCCAGTATACACATCACCGCCATACGCCACCGTCAGCCTCTGAGTTCCTTGAATCTTGGGGGGAAGGTGGGCTGTGGGGCGGGAGTCTTCAGGGCCTGGGGTTCTCAGTCTCCCCATCTGCTTTGATCCTGCATGGCTGCGGTCCAAGGGCTGGCTCTCCAGATCTGGTTTAGGTAAGGGGACCATCTTAAAACCCCTAGAGAAGCCTAGCACCGGTGGCTCACACCTGCCATCCCAGCTACTCAGGAGGCTGAGATCCTAGTTCGAAGCCAGCCGGGGAGCAGGAAAGTCTGTGGGATTCTTCTCTCCAATTAATCACCGAAAAAGCAGGAAGTGGCGCTGTGGCTCCAAGTGGTGGAGCGCTAGCTTGGAGCACAAAGAAGCTCAGGGACAGCGCCCAGGCCCTGAGTTCAAGCCCCAGGCCCTGAAATCAATCAATCAATCAATCAATCAAAATCATCTTGAGATCTCATTGAGTTCCTCCTTTAGGAGAGCCTGGGAACTGACGTCCATTTCTGGGCAGCAGCGCCCCCTGCTGGCCGCTCAAGAGAAGAGGGAGCGAAACCTTTTCATGGTTTCTGCTGGGGACAGAAAACCTGGCTCCTTGGTTTTCTCCAGGGCCTGACAGCTCCCCTG
The DNA here is from genome assembly GCF_019054845.1 of Dipodomys spectabilis. Classification (NCBI taxonomy): domain Eukaryota; kingdom Metazoa; phylum Chordata; class Mammalia; order Rodentia; family Heteromyidae; genus Dipodomys; species Dipodomys spectabilis. The sequence goes on along the minus strand of NW_024871155.1, from coordinate 201,540 downwards.
CCCGATCCTCCCACTGGCTGAGTGGCTTTGGGAATTTTTTGTTGTTCTTGTGCTTGTACTGGGACTTGAACTCAGGGCCTGGGCCCCTTTCCTGAGGATTTATCATTCGCCTTCCACCACTTGAGCCACAGTTCCACTTCTGGCTTTTTGGTGATTAACTGGACATCAGAGTCTCAAGGATTTTTCCTGCCCCGGCTGGCCTTGAACCCGCGATCCTCAGATCTCAAGCCTCCTGAGTGGCCAGGATGACAGGTGTGAGCCGCAGGTGGCCAGCTAGGCTCTTTGTTTGTTTATTTGTTTCTTCTTTGACCTCAATTTCTCCATCTGTCTGATGATCAGCAGGCTGACTCAAAGTTCCTCCCAGAGATGAAATATGGAGCCTGCCCGGCCTGCCTGGTGCCGGCCATTCCTGCCTCCACCCTCCTGGCTCACAGCCCCTCCCTGCACCTGCAATGGGACCAATCACACCAGCACCCAGGCCCTGAAGAGTAAGGGCCCTGGGACCCCCTCTTTTCAGTCTCCCCCACATACAAGTGCACTCACGGGGCCAGACCCGCCCTCCTGAGGCTGGAAGCCAGGGGAGGCTGCTCAGGTCTCCCTTGGCCCAGGTCTGGCTGCGAGGGGCGGAGGAGGCTTGGGGTGTCAGAAGACCTCGCTCCTGGCTCTGCCTGGTTGGCAGCAGTGTCGGTGGGAGTTAGGTGCCCCTGTGCACCCTGGGAGGGGTCAGCTCTCAGCCTCTGGGGGTCCCCTGCCACCATGGGGCCCAGAAACCTCAGACTTGATGCTCAAAGGTCTTCCCCCATATCAGGGGAAAGTTCTAGGTCTTAGAGGAGTGTGGGAGGTTGTTTTTTGTTTTGTTTTTTTTCAGTTGTGGGACTTGAACTCAGGGCCTGGATGCCACCTCTGAGCTCTTTTGCTCAAGGCTAAAGCTCTACCACTTTGCGCCCCAGCTCCACTTCTGGTGTTTTGAGTAGTTAATTGGAGATAAAAAGTCTCACAGGGACTTGTTTTTTTCTGCCCGGGCTGGCTTCAAACTGAGATCCTCAGATCTCAGCCTCCTGAATAACTAGGTAGGATTATAGGCATGAGCCACCAGAGCCTGGCTTTTGTGTGGAGGGAGTGTTGAGAGCTACTACTTAGTATTCTTTCTAAAGTTTTTCCAGGAAGACCCATTAAACAACTGCTGTATTATTATTAATTTATTTTTATTTTTATTATTAATTTATTATTATTATTATTATTAGTAGTAGTAGTAGTAGAGCCAGTCCTGGGGCTTGGTCTCAGGGCCTGGGCACTCTCCCTGAGCTTTTTGCTCAAAGTTAGCACTCTACCACTTGAGCCACAGCTCCACTTCCAGCCTTTGGGTGGTTCACTGGAGGTAAGAATCTCAAGGACTTTCCTGCCTGGGCTAGCTTCGAATTGGGATCCTCAGATCTCAGCCTCCTGAGGAGCTGGGATGACAGGCGTGAGCCACTGGCCCTGGCTTTCCAATAACTGTCACAACAGGACGCAGCTTAACTCAATGACATCTCCTAAGATGGCGGCTTACAGTGACAGTGCCCATGCTAAGCCAGCACCCTGCTGGGATGGTTCTGTCTCCTTCAGTGATTGGGGAGGGAGGGGCTTATTATCAAGATCTGTGCAGCCACTTTCCTTGGGGACCCCGCCCCGGGGCACCCCAGTGCTCTGAGACCACCGGCTGCATGCGTGGACCGGGCCCCCACTTGCTCCCCAGGCCTCAAACCCAATTCTAGGGTAGGGGCTTCACTGGCTTCCTCCTCAGCCCATGCCCATCCAAGGCAGATCTTGAACCCAGGACTTCCAAAGGGAACAGAAAGAAGATGGAGCCCCCCTTCCCCCCCCTCCCCCCGTTGGCCGGGGCGGGGGTGGGGGTGGGGCGGGGAGCTGGGGTTGGCAGGCTGGATCAGGAGCTGCTTCCCTTACTGGTGTAATTGGCATAACACTGGTAATTAGGAGGAGCAGCAACGTGTTATAGAAATGATGGTAATTACAGTCACACACCAGAGTTTTGGGGTTCACCTGGGAGAACAGGCTGGGGGGAGGGGAGGCTTTGTGGCAGAAGGTCTGTGGTGAGCCAAAAGCCCAGGAGAAACATGAACGCCATGAGGAGGCCTCTCTGACGTGTGTGTGTGTGTGTGTGTGTGTGTGTGTGTGTGTGTTGTGCACGTGTGCGCACGCGCCAGTTCTGGATCTTGAACTCAGGGCCTGGATGCTGTTTCTTGTTTGCTCAGGGCTGGTGCTCTACCTCTTGAATCACAGCTCTTCCAGCTTTTTGCTAACCCATGGAGAGAGGAGTCTTATGGATTTTCCGGCCCAGGATGGAGGTGGGGGACTGGCTTTCCATGGTGATCCTCAGATCTCAGCCTCCTGAGTTGCTGGGATGATGGGCGGGAGCCGCCAGTGCCTGGGCTTGGCTTTTCAGTGTTGCCAGCTGGTTGTTCAACGCAGCCATTGTTAATAAGCTAAATTGCATCCACTTGTAATTAAAAGCGTTTGTTTAAATACACACTGGGAACTCCTCTTCTGATTTGCATTTCTCTGGCAGGTTGTTTGTGCCTGGTGGTGGGGAGAAGCCGGAGGACGGTAAAACAGGAAGGTGTTGGGTGACCTGACATCAGAGCACCTATCACACATGGCAGAAATATCCAACCCCAGGCCCTCCCTCACGGAGAACCACAGGAACGTTCTTTTTTTAGCTTCTGTAGGTTTAACGTGGGTCTTTCGGCAGGGCAGGGCAGCTGCCATGGACTCAGAGAAGAGATGTGACCACCAGAACCCCACCTCTGCCTCCATGGCTGCCTCCGCCTCTTTTTCTTTTTGTCAGTCGTGGGGCTTGAACTCTGGGCTGGGCACTGTCCCTCAGCTCTTCAGCTCAAGGCTAGTGCTCTACCACTTGAGCCACAGCGCCACTTCCAGTTTTTTCTGCTTATGTGGTGCTGAGGAATCGAACCCAGGGCCGCATGCATGCAAGGCAAGCGCTCTACCACTGAGCCACCCTCCCGGCCCCTGTTTTATTTATTTATTTTTCTTTTTGTCGATCAAGGTGCTTGAACTCAGGGCCTGGGCGCTGTCCCTGAGCTTTTTCATTCAAGGTTGGCATCCTAGCACCTGAGCCACAGATGTACGTCTGTGGTTTTGGGGTGGTTCATTGGAGATTAGTCTTACAGACTTCTCTGGGACTGGCTTTGAACCAAGATCCTCAGATCTTAGCCTCCTGAGTAGCCAGGATGACAGGGGTGAGCCTCCAGCATCTGGCTCCCCCCCCCTCCTTTTTTTTGCCAGTCCTGGGGCTTGAACTCAGGGCCTGGGCACTGTCCCTGAGCATCTTTTGCTCAAGGCTAGCACTCTACCACTTGAGCCACAGTGCCATTTCTGTTTATGTGGTACTGAGGAATCGAACCCAGGGCTTCACGCGTGCTAGGCAAGCACTCTACCACTGAGCCACCTTCCCAGCCCCCCTCTCCCTCCGCCTCCCTCCCTCTCCCTCTCTTCCCCTCTCTCCTAACCTGTCCTCATCTGGGGTTCTTCCAATGACCCAGGTAAGGCCTAAAGCAGGAACCCACCCTGTGTGGTCTTTGGCCCCGGGCGCCCCCAGAGAGCCAGGCAGGTGTGGGCGGCCTTGGCTAGGCGGCTGGAGAAAAGTGGGGGCCCACTGGAACCCTACGTCTTCCTCTCCCAAATGGTCTGGGCAGTGTGCCACCTTCCTGGAGCCGTCCCTGCTCGGACACAGTAGGAGGGGTGTGTGGAAAGGCCGCAGGGCTGGGCCAGCTTCAGAGAGGGTCCCCGGAGGGTAAAGGTGGGGGACAGGCCCCCACAAGCATGGGGCACAAAACTCAGTCATGCCAAGATTGAGACGCAGGGCCCAGCGGGAGGCCGCCCTGGGCCCTCAGTGCATGCGCAGCCCACCCTGCAGGGAAGGACCCCAGCCTCTTACCCTTTTACCGTATTCCAGGACCCTCCTGGTTCAAGGCCCTCCAGAAGCAGGTCCCCTGCGCCTGAGCCTTGCAGCAAGCTCAGGAAAGGTTTATCAAATGAGATGGAATCATCATTCCAGGGGGCTGGGCACCAGTGGCTCACGCCTGTCGTGTCCCAGCTCCACAGGAGGCTAAGATCTGAGGATCGTAGTTCAAAGCCAGCCCGGGGGCAGGAAAATCCTCGAGACTCCTCTCTTCATGGGTTAGCAAAAGCTGGAAGTAGAGCTGTGATTCAAGAGGTAGAGCACCAGCCCTGAGCAAACAAGAAACAGCATCCGGGGCAGGAAAATCTTTAAGACTTTGGTTTTCAATGAATCAGCACAAAAGCTAAAAGTGGAGCTGTGGCTCAAGGGGCAGAGTACCAGCCTTGAGGGGGAAAAACACTAAGGGACATGGGCCAGGCTCTAAGTTCAAGCCCTTGTACAGGAACAAACGAAAACAAAAGCAGGAAGAGGGCTCAGGCCTGAACTCTCTCCAAGAGGTTTCTCTGAACAAATTCCACTACATCCTGCTACAGCTTGAACTCAAGGCCTGGGTGCTGTCCTTGAGGTTTTATTTTTTTTTTTATTTTATTTTTTGGGGGGTAGTCCTGGGACTTGAACTCAGAGCCTGGGCACTGTCCCTGAGCTGCTTTTTTGTTTTTATTTTATTTTGTCGGTTGTGGGGCTTGAACTCTGGGCCTGGGCGCTGTCCCTCGGCTCTTCAGCTTTTCCACTTGAGCCACAGCACCACTTTCAGTTTTCTGAGTGGTTTAATGGAGATAGGAGTCTCACAGACTTTCCTGCCTGGGCTGGCTTTGAATCTCAATCCTCAGATCTCAGCCTCCTGAGTAGCTAGGATTACAGGCGTGAGCCACCAGCGCCCGGCTCCCTGAGCTTCTTTTGCTCAAGTCTGGCACTCTACCACTTGAGCCACAGCACCACTTCTGGCTTTTTCTGTGTATGTGGTACTGAGGAATCGAACCCAGGGCTTCATGCAGGCAAGGCAAGCACTCTACCACTAAGGCACCTTCCCAGCCCTGTCCCCAAGATTTTCCACTCAAGGCTGGTGCTCTATCACTTGAGCCACAGCTCCACTTCCGGCTCTTATTTTTTTTGCTGGTTAATTGGAGATACAAGTGCCTTCAACTTTCCTGCCTACGCTGGCTTCAAACCATGATCCTCTGATCTCAACCCGCTAGGGAGCTAGGATGAGTTAATTTTCAAAAAAATAAAATCACTTAGAAGGATCTAGAGAAATCAGCACCCAAGAGCTATTCCTGCAAGTTCTGGCTCATGTTTCTACTGCCCTCTAGTGGACTCCAGGGGTCATGTCCTGAAAAGATAGGGTGAAGTCATTTGTTCCTCAGGTTTCAATGAAAGTTGGTATTTAAGGAAAGCTTGGGGTGGGTTCTAATATAGTCTCAGACAACTAGATTCTTCCCTTTCTGCCTAAACAGAACTCATCTGTGGATGTCTTCTTGTTCTTGTTGTTTTGAAGACAGGGTCTCACTGTGTAGCCCAGGCTGACCTCCAACTTGGGATCTTCCTGCCTCAGCCTCCCGAGAGCTGGGGTTACAAGGTATAAATCACCACACCTGGTTTTATTCCTTGGTTTGTTTGAAGCGCGTTCCACCATAGGGACAGGTAAGGTGGAGGCAAATTTTCTTCTTGACATTGTTTCCGTCTGTCTCTTTCCCCTCTTGTCCTATAATTTGATGTGAAAACTCGATGGTGATGATGATAATGATTATGACAATATCTTGTTTGTGTTGCTTCCTGCATGCTTTAGACGTCTCTTTGTTGCTGTAACAATGTATTTGTGTGTGTGTGTGTGTGTGCGCGCGCGCGCGCGCGCGCGCGCACTCCAGTCCTAGGGTTTGAACTGATCAGGACCTGGATACTGTCCCTGAGCTTCTTTTTCAAAGTTGGCACTCTACCACTTGAAACACAGCTCCACTTCTAGCTTTTTGGTGGTTCACTGGAGATAAGAGTCTCACGGAGCGGGGCGCCAGTGGCTCACGCCTGTCGTCCCAGCTACTCAGGAGGCTGAGATCTGAAGATCATAGTTCGAAGCCAGGCCTGGTAGGAAAGTCTGTGAGACTCTGATCTCCAATGAACCACCAGAAAACGGGAAGTGGCTCAGGAACAGCACCCAGGCCCGGAGTTCAAGCTCCACAACTGACCAAAAAACAAGACAAACAAACAACTCTCACAGCCTTTCCTCCCCAGGCTGGCTTTGAACCGTGATCCTCAGATCTCAGTCTCCTGAGTAGCTAGGATGACCAGGGTGAGCCACTGACGCCTGGTTAGATGTTCGCTTAAAGTGCCAGATAAACTCTGAAGCTCGACTCCGGCCTCAGGGTCCCCGGCCTCGGGGTGCCCGGTCTCAGGGTGCCCGGTCTCAGGGTCCCCGGCCTCGGGGTCCCAGGCCTCGGGGTGTCCGGTCTCAGGGTCTCCCGCCCGGATCTCCGCCACACCTGCCCGGAATCTCTGTCTTTTCATTCATTCTCTGCAACCTCTGGACTCTCAGCCCCGCCCCCAGGAGCCAGCCAATCAGAGAACCCTAGTAACCCTCACGCCCAATGAGGACGCCGCCGAGCCCGGGCCCCGCCCCCGCCCGCCCCGCCCCCTGCACCTGAGGCCTGGGCCGCCCGAGACCCCCGCGCCGCGGCCCTGCGGCCCTCGGGGACCAGCAGGTGCGGGTTTGATCCCCGGCCCTCTGCTTCTGTGCCCCACCAGCGGGAGATGCGGCTGCGGGCCGGGCCCACGCGGGAGTCCACCCAGGGGTCCCGAGCCCCCCACCTCCTCCCAGGGCCTCAGGCTGGGGCCCACCCAGGGGTCCCGAGCCCCCCACCTTCTCCAGGGCCTCGGGCTGGGGCCCACCCAGGGGTCCCGAGCCCCCCACCTCCTCCCAGGGCCTCAGGCAGGGGCCCACCCAGGGGTCCCGAGCCCCCCACCTTCTCCAGGGCCTCGGGCTGGGGCCCACCCAAGGGTCCCGAGCCCCCCACCTCCTCCCAGGGCCTCGGGCTGGGGTCCACCCAGGGGTCCCGAGCCCCCCACCTCCTCCCAGGGCCTCGGGCTGGGGTCCACCCAGGGGTCCCGAGCCCCCCACCTCCTCCCAGGACCTCGGGCTGGGGCCCACCCAGGGGTCCCGAGCCCCCCACCTTCTCCAGGGCCTCGGGCTGGGGCCCACCCAGGGGTCCCGAGCCCCCCACCTTCTCCAGGGCCTCGGGCTGGGGCCCACCCAGGGGTCCCGAGCCCCCCACCTTCTCCAGGGCCTTGGGCTGGGGCCCACCCAGGGGTCCCGAGCCCCCCACCTTCTCCAGGGCCTCGGGCTGGGGCCCACCCAGGGGTCCCGAGCCCCCCACCTGGCAAACAGGGCCTTGAGAACACAAGGATCGTGCTGCCATTCAGCCCTGACTGCGAGTTCAGCCCTGACCCGACAAATGAGTGTAACTTGGGCGGCGCTTCTGTCCTGTGCCCTCGCGTTGGGGCTCAGACTGCGCCCCGGGTTCGGAGCCCCCCCGCAAGCCGCAGCCGCCAGCCGAGCGGCGAGCGCGAAGCCGCGGGCTCTGGCGCCACCGCGTGGCCGGACGTCGAATTTCCGCGGCGCCCTGCACGGGAGGGGCGGCGGTGCGGGCCCGGGGAGGGCGGGGCGGGCCCGGGGAGGGCGGGGCGGGCCCGGGGAGGGCGGAGACCGGGGAGAGCGGGCCTGGAGGGGGCGGAGACCGGGGAGGGCGGGGCGGAGGCCCTGGCGGGAGGGGGGGGGCGGAGGCCCTGGCGGGAGGAGGCGGGGGGGGGGGGCGCGGAGGCCCTGGCGGGGGGGGGGGGCGGAGGCCCTGGCGGGAGGAGGGGGGGGCGGAGGCCCTGGCGAGAGGGGTGCAGCCTTGGGGGACCTGGAGAGAGGAGTGCAACCACGGGACACAAAGGTCCCCGCCCCGGACCCGGCGGAAGACGGCCGGAGTCTTCGCCGGACTGTCCTCCTGCCCGGTCCAGAGTAAAGCAGAGGGAGGCGCCGCGGTCCCCGCAGCTGCGCAGCTTCCCTGGGCCCCGCCCTCCCAGGGCTTCCGCCCACCATAGCTCCCCTTCCCCGAGGCCCCTCCCCGAGGCCCCGCCCTCCAAGGATTCCCGCCCACTCAGACCCCGCCCCTCCCGAGGCCCCGCCCTCCAAGGGTTCCCGCCCACTCCGACCCCGCCCCTCCCGAGGCCCCGCCCTCCAAGGGTTCCCGCCCACTCCGACCCCGCCCCTCCCGAGGCCCCGCCCGCCTAGGGTTTTCACCTACCATGGCCCCGCCCTCCCAGAGGCCCTTCCCACTATAGCCCCGCCCATCCAAGAGGCCTCGCCCAGTCAGGGTTCCCACCCACCACGGCCCCCTTCCCCCGAGGCCCCGCCCTCCAGGGTTCCCGCCCATTCTGACCCCGCCCCTCCAGAGGCCCCGCCTTCCTAGGGTTTTCGCCTACCATGGCCCCGCCCTCCCCGAGGCCCTTCCCACTATAGCCCGCCCCTCCAAGAGGCCCCGCCCACTCAGGGTTCCCGCCCGCTCCGACCCCGCCCCTCTATAGGCCCCGCCTTCCTAGGGTTTTTACCTACCATGGCCCCGCCCTCCCCGAGGCCCTTCCCACTCTAGCCCCTCCCCTCCCAGAGGCCCCGCCCCACATCGAGGCCCCGCCCACCCCAGGGTCCCGCCCACCACGGCCCCGCCCTCTCGCCAGCGAGAAGGCCAAGCAGGCCCATGCGGTCTCCTCTCTGGACACTCACTGCTCACATGGCCTGTTGTGGCTGGTCACTCCATAAGGAGGGACCTATGTGTGTGCACGTGCGTGTGTATGTGTGTGCACGTGTGCGTGATCCAGTGAGCGGCCCACTGCAGACACCCTGAGTGAAAAGGACGGCTGGAGAAAAAAATGGCCCGAAAATAAGAACAAGTACTGCACACAGGTGACTCGCACCTGTCATCCTAGCCGCTCAGGAGGCTGAGCCCCGAGGATTGCTATTCAAAACCAGCCCAGGCTGGGAAGTGTGAGGCCGGCCTGCCTGCCTGCCGTCTTTCCTTCCTTCTTCCTTCCTTTCTTCTTTCTCTCCCTCTTCTTCCTTCCTTCCTTTCCTCCTCCTCCTCCTCCTCCTTTTCCACCTCCTCCTTTCCCCCTCCTCTTTCTTCTTTTGCAAGTCCTGTTGCTTAAACTCTGGGCCTGGGTGCTGTCCTTGAGCTTCTTTTATTCAAGGCTACTGCTTTACTATTTGAGTCACAGCACCACTTCTGGCTTTTTTTTTTCTTCTTCTGAGTAGTTCATTGGAGATAAGAGTCTCACAGACTTTCCTGCCTGGATTGGCTTAGAACTGTGATCCTTGGATCTCAGCCTCCTGAGTAACTAGGATAACAGGTGTGAGTCATCTGCACTTGACTGGGAGACTATTATCTTCAATGAATCACTAAAATGTTAGAAGTGGAGCTGTGTGGTTCAGGTGTACTCAACCTTGAATACAAAGACTGAGTGCAGCCCCCAGGTCCTGAGAGTTCAAGCCCCAGGACTAGCACAAAAATAAATTAATTCAATAAAATAAGAACACTGTCAAGTGGAAATCAATAAATTCTTAATTCCAATGGTAGCACTAAATCAGCATCATTAATTGTTAAATTCATAAAACATTCACTACATTTGAAAGAACACACAAGTACATTTTCCTCAATTTTTTTTCTTTCAATTTGTTCTTGTACTAGAGCTTGAAATCAGGGTCTCAAGTTCTCCCTTGCCTTTTTCACTCAAGGCTGGTGCTCTACCACTTGAGCCACAGCTTCACTTTTTTTTTGGGCTGGTTAATTGGAGATTAGTGTCTCATGGACTTTGCTGCCTGGGTAGGTTTTGAACCTTGATCCTTAGATCTCAGCCTCCCAAGTAGCTAGGATTACAGATGTGAGCCACCAGCGCCCAACACCTCCTCTTCCCCCTCTACTCCTTTCTTTTTGCTACCTGCAACCTGGAATAGCATGATAGGATAAGGGGACTGAAGAAATGAGGACAGAGAGTAAAGCAATCTGGGACTGGGATGGGGGGGTGTGTGTGTGTCAAGGCTCACAGGCTCTTGAACTCCAAGCCCCGAAAGCAAGCCTATTTATTTAGTTCACTACAGAGGAGGGTAATATGGGTAGGTGCAGAAAACAAGATATCCATCTATCTTGTGGTTACAGTATTTGCCCTGAGATATAGTTTGTGTACACAGTCCCAGTGTCTCAGGTTTTATAGGGTCCACACAATTCTAACTCAAACATCATAAGGTCCAGTTAATAGTAACTTAGACATTTTTTTGGGTCTGGTCTGTTCCCACCTTTCCAGGGTCCAGTTCTCAGCCTTGAGGGCGAATTCCAACCTCTTAACCCTTTCCTCACAGCTCTGCTGTCTGTCTCCGTCTCCAGCTCTGTCTCTCTCTGTCTCTGTGCCTGTGTGTGTCTCTCATACCCGATTGCAAGTTTCAGGAGCTCTTCCCGGGTGAATGATTTCAGGAGAAAGCTGCTGACTATCTTTTCAGAAGTGTTAGAGCAACCTTTTTGTACATTTGGATGTTTGCATGGGTGGAGAGGAGACCTTCTAGGAGTCTAGGTGTCTGTGGAAGAAGGTGGCTGGGCAGGTGGGCTGCTGGGGTGGGGTGGGCCTGGGCGGCCAGGAGCAGTGATGAGGGGGAGGGGTGCTGTGCCCTCCCTGTGTGTGGGGAGGGAGAGGGAGGGTTTTGTGGGTCTCATTCACCTTTCAAGTTGGGCCACAGGTCTAGTGCTGGGTGGCTGTCTGGCTCAGGACAGCCTGGTCTATCTATGTAAGGGACAGGGCCCCAATACCAACACACACACACACACACACACACACACAATGGGAGGCTGAGATGGCGAGGATTGGGTTTTAAGGCCAACTTGGACAGAGACCATCGTTCTGCATAGAGAGCTGGATGAAGAGGTGCATGCCTGTCATCCCAGCTTGGACAGAAAGCTGCCAATAGGCAGCAGGTGAACCAGGCAACCTCTGGGTAGGGGGGAGAGACAGCATCACCATCTTGTAGGGCTCTGGAGGTCCCATCAACAACATGGTGACTAAGGCCCAGCCTATCAGGTGCATTGTCTGTGATTGGATGAAGGAATTAGACATGTGACCCAAACTGACCAATCGGAGTCCCTCTTTGAGACCTCCCCTCCCTTCTCCTCCTCCCCCCACAACTGGAGAAGGTGGAGCTCTGCCAGGACTGGGGGGGGGGGGGGGTGTTCCAGGCCCCTGGGCTTCCTTCCTGCTGTGGCCATGGATCCTGAGAGGGAGCTGGCCCTCAGGAAAATGGGAGCAGAGAGAGGCGGGGAGCACCCTTGAACTTTGCAAGTGGATGCCAATGCCTGCGTGTTTACTTATCTTCATCTCCATCCACTTCAGCTGGATTTCTGCTACTCGTGACCCAAAGAATGCTGACTAACACGATTCTGTCATTAAACGTGTCCTAGACACGCAAGCTCTTTCTTCTTGGAAAGGAGGAAGGTTGTTGGACTGGTGGTGGTGGTGTGTGTATGTGTTGTGTGTGTGTATCTTGGGACTTGAACTCAAGGCCCGGGCTTTTGTCACTCAAGGCTGGTGCTCTATTACTGGAGCCACAGCTCCACGTCCAGCTTTTTGGTGGTTCATTGGCCATAAGAGTCTCACGGACTTTCCTGCCTGGGCTGGCTTTGAACTGTGATCCTCAGATCTCAGCCTCCTGAGTAGCTGGGATGATAGGTGTGAGCCACGGGGTGTGTGTGGGGGTGTCTGGGTGGGTGGGGGCGGCCTGGGCCAGGAGGATGGGTCTGGTGGGGTTGGGTAAGAAGAGCTGGCACGCTGCGTGTTGTGTGAGCAGGTTTGCCAAGGCCTTGGAGCGAGGCCTGACCGCAGCCTCCACTCTGCTGGGAGGAATTTTGACCTTTCCTAGGACCAGAGCGGGGCAGGGAAAGTAGTGTCTCATCTGTCCAAGACTAAGGGGGAATGAATATAATCTTCCTCCTTCTCCTCCTCCTCTTCCCCCTCCTTTTCCTCCTCCTCTTTCTCCTCTTCCTTCTTCCTCCTCCTCCCTCCTCCTGCTCCTTCCTCCTCCTTTGTCTTCTTCCTCTCTCCTCCTCCTTCTTTTCCTTCATTTTCTCTTCCTTTCTCTCCTGACCTTGAGCCCCCTTTCTGGCACCAGAAGCCGATTTAGGAAGCCCTCAGGAATTTGGGGCTGGCCTTGCCCGGAGCAGGTCAGGGAAAAGGCCACCCCTGAGTCAGGCCCGCGTGGCTCTGGGAGGAAGGCGGGGCCTGGCCCCTATGGTCCCCTTGGGGGACTCAGGTAGGCCTGGGGCCTGCCCAGCCTCAGTCTTCTCGTGTGTGTAATGGGCCTGATGCAACAGATGCTGCGCTCTCTTAGCCTGTGTTCATCAGAGACTACGGGAAAGATGCGAAAGATGGGTGCTGTGCATTGGTGTCCCCCAACTTTGAATCTGTGCCCCCTTGATCCGGAGCCCTACTCTGCCAGAGTCCACTTATCGATCCACTTAGTGTTTGCCAGAAGAAAAACTTTCAGATAAGCATCTTGTATGTAAGGCAAACAGGCCCTCTAACAGGCAATGCCTGTTATTTTTGTTTTGTTTTGGGTGATGCACTGGGGCTTGAACTCAGGGCCTGGGTTCTGTCCCTAGTTTTCACTCCAGACTGCTGCTTTCCTACTGGAGCCACAGTGCCACTTCTAGCTTTTTGGTGGTTAGCTGGAGATAAGAGTCTCACAGACTTTGCTGCTTGGGCTGGCTTCGAACCGTGATCCTCAGATGTCAGCCTTCTGAGTGGCTTAGATTACAGGTGTGAGCCACTGGGGCCTGGCCAATTGTTTCCTCCCCCCCCTTCCCCTCCTCCCTCCCTCCATTTTCTTCTCCTTCTAGCAAACAGCTGAGAACACAAATCACCTCATTCTCATTCTTTTCCAGTAATAAGGTGAAACCTTCTAGAATTCTTCCTGGGACAAAGATGGAGCTCATGGTCCCCCAGGCCTCACCTGGGACCTGAGACTGTGTTAGCTGTGCGGATCTTTCTCAGCCCCGGCCCCCCATTTCTCATTATTTACCCCGAGGTCGATGCCTGCTCCCCACAGGATGCTAAAGATGGTTTCAAACTGACCGCTAGCCAGGCTGCTCTGTGCTCTTCGGTTCTTGCTCATGGCTGCCCATCCTCATTCCTGTCCCTGCCAGGGGCCTGACAGCTCAGTACCACCTGGCCAGGCACCCACGTTGTGGGTTCAAATCCCAACTATGCTGCTATTCCCAAGTGGCAACCTTGGGGGTAAGAAGTCATCCATTGGATCAGAGCCTCAACATCCTCAGGTGGAGATCAGGGAAAGTTCTAGAACCCAGCTGGTGATGGGGTGAGGAGGGGGCTGGGGGGAGACAGGGACTGCATGGAAAGCATCCTGCACAGGAGAACTATCTAGTACATTCCTTCGAGGAAGGCCAGGCCCTGCCTCCCCTCAGGGGAAGATTTCCTGAGTCCAGGCCCCCTGGGTGGGCTTTGCCTGCCGCTACCGCCATGTTGAACACAAGATAAAGTTCAGGGCTTCAGCTGTGCAGGTCAAGGGTCACACAGGAATGCAGGGAGCCTGGAGGGACAAACTTCCGCAGGAAGGGCCGGGCTCCATCCTGTGCCCCAGGGTCTCAGGGTTCACTTTGTAGAGGCCGAGGTTGGGCCTGGGGGTCAGGTGAGGGTGCGTCCTTCATCTTCCTCTTCCTCACCCCAGCGTGTGGCTGCCAGGCAGGCCTGGTAGCATCCCTGAGCTTTTCTGCTCAAGATTGGTGCTCTACTCCTTGAGCCCCAGCTCAGAGTCTCACAGATTTTTTTCCATTCTCCCTTCCCCACCCCCGGGGCTGGCTTTAAACCTAGATCCTCAGATCTCAGCCTCTGGAGTGGACAGGATGACAGGCGTGAGCCACAGAGCCCGGCTGACTGTCCTCTTGACATTATCTGCTCAAGCCTGAGCCCTGGCCCACACAGGGGTCAGCGGGTCATTCCCAGCCCAGGCAAACACCCAGGACAGGTATGCTGGTGGTTGTGATGTCTGAGAGATGGACTGTCTTGGTGTGGGAGGGGCCTGTGGAGGACGAGGCGGAGGAGCCGGCCTTGAGCTAGCCTTTATAAGCACAGCCCTGAGGCCCGAGGCCGCTGCAGCGCACGTCATGTTTCCCAAAGGCTTTCCTGGGCGCTTGGTCCTGGTGCAAAGCTGCCAGCCCGCCTGGGGCACGCGCCGCCAGAGCCCCGGGCATCCCGGCGTGCCAGGCCGAGGCACGGCCACCCTGTCCGGGCCGCGTCCCTTCCACGAGATCCCGTCCCCGGGGGACAACGGCTGGCTGAACCTATTCCACTTCTGGAGGGAGGAAGGCGCCCAGCGCATCCACTACCACCACGTGCGAAGCTTCCAGAAGTATGGGACCATCTACAGGTGAGCCCGGGCCCGCGGGGCTCAGCGCTGTGCTCCTCTCCTCACAAGGATCTGCCCTGGGGTCCCCCCACACTGCCTTCTCGTTTACAGAAGGAAAAGGCCTCTGGGTTTCAGGCACTGAAGACTCAGCCTCACCCTGCGCCCCCATGCTAGAGATGGGATGCCCTCCCTCCTTCCCTCCCTCCCTCCCTCCTTGCCTTCCTTCCTTCCTCCCTTCCTTCCTTCCTTCCTTCCTTCCTTCCTTCCTCCCTTCCTTCCTTCCTTCCTTCCTTCCTTCCTTCCTTCCTTCCTTCCTTCCTTCCTTCCTTCCTTCCTTCCTATACTGGGGCTTCAATTCAGGGTCTGGGCACTGTCCCTTAACTTTTTCACTCAAGGTTGGCCACTCTGCCCCTTGAGCCACACCTCCACTCTGGCTTTTTGTTGGTAAACTGAGAGATAAGAGTCTCGTGGACTTTCCTTCTCTGAGCTGGTTTTCTTTTTCTCCGCTGGTTCTGATCCTCAGATCTCAGCCTCCTGAATTTCTAGGATTCCAGGCGTGTGCCACCAGACCCAGCCAAGGACAATCTCTCTGCTTTTTTTTTTTTTTTGATGGGTCATAGGGCTTGAACTCTGAACCTGGGCGCTGTCCCTGAGCTCTTTTGCTCAAGGCGAGTGCTCTACCACTTTTAGCCACAGCACCACTTCCGGTTTTCTGGTGGTTCATTGGAGATAAGAGTCTCATGGATTTTCCTGTCCAGGCTGGCTTTGAACTGTGATCCTCAGATCTCAGCCTCCTGAGTTTCTAGGATTCCAGGCGTGAGCCACTAATCCTGGCTGAGGACACGCTCTCTTAATACTTCTTCTGCACTCTGGTCTTCAGAACGGCTGTAAATGAAGTTTGTGAAATCCCACAGTCAGGGAGAAGACCCTGGCTCTGTTCCCTCTTCCCCTCTGGGCCAGTTACACTCCTCGGCTGTGGGGTGGGGTGCTGGCTCCCCTTCCGTACACCAGCAGCTGCTTCTGCTCCTGTCTTTGCAGGGTCTGGAGCCTCTGCTGTGCAGCCTTAGGCGGTGAGGCCTCAGGGTCTATGGCTTGTTCTGGTGTAGCAGGGTCTAAGGTCGGCCATCTTCAAGCTGTGTGTGTGTGTGTGTGTGTGTGTGTGTGTGTGTGTGTGTGTGTGTGTGTGCCAGTCCTGGGGCTTGAACTCAGGGCCTGGGCACTGTCCCTGAGCTTCTTTTGCTCAAGGCTGGGCACTCTACCACTTGAGCCACAGCACCACATCTGGCCTCTTCTGTGTATGTGGCACTGAGGAATCGAACCCAGGGCTTCATGCATGCTAGGAGAGCACTCTACCACTGAGCCACCTTCCCAGCCCAGGGCGCCATGTTTGGAGGCTGTGCGTTCACAGAACAGGGTGGAGGTTCTGTTCGCAGGCCAGCATGCTGCCTCCTCTCCACCATGAGGCCCGCTGGTCACCAGAGCCTTGGGTTGTGGCCCAGGGACTGGGGAGCTAGTTCTAATCTACTTGGAAAAGCATGGAGAGAATTTTCTGGAAGGTTGTAGGCAAGCCGAAGACAAGACTGGGGGAGGCAGGTCCCGGGCTCTGGGTGACACAGCACAGTGAGCATGGAGAAAAAGCCGGGCGCCGGTGCTCACGCCTGTCATCCCAGCTCCTCAGCAGGCTGAGATCTGAGGATGGTGGTTCACATCCAGCGTGGGCAGGCACGCTCCCTGGAGATGAGACTCTCTCCTGTCCCTCCAGGGAGAAGCTTGGGAACATAGAGTCTGTGTATATCATGGACCCCGAGGACGTGGCGGTGCTGTTTAAGGGGGAAGGGCGTCACCCGGAGCGCTACCTCATCCCGCCCTGGGTGGCCTATCACCAGTGCTACCAGAAACCCACCGGCGTGCTGCTCAAGTGAGTGCGGGGGGGGGGGGGTGATCAGGGGGCTGAGAGGGGGGGCTGAGACTCACTCTGATGGAGGGGGGGACAGAGGGGGGCCTTGACTCCCTGGCTGAGCTGACCAGAGACTGTTCATGAATAATGTGTGCGTGGAAGACTCTACTTCCAAACCAACCAGGAAGAAGCTGGGCTGGAGGCGTGGCTCAAGTGGCAGAGCCTCAGCTGAGCAAGGAAGCTGAGAGCGCACGGGGCCCTGAGTTCGAACCTCAGTACCAGCCCACGGGCACACAGGCACACGCGTGCACGCGCACATGCACACACACTCCATTTCCCGCTTGCAGTGCGCACAGCAGAGTCGGGAGGCAGTGCACTTGGGTTCTTTATTATTATTGTTATTATTATTATTGTTATTATTATTTTATTCCCTCTCTTTTTGGCCAGTCCTGGGGCTTGAACTCAGGGCCTGGATGCTGAGCTCTTCAGCTCAAGCTGAGTGCTCTACCACTCGAGCCACAGCTCCACTTCCAGTTTTCTAGTGGTTGATTGGAGATATAGAATTGTCCCATGGCCGGGCGCAGGTGGCTCCCGCCTGTAATCCTAGCTACTCAGGAGGCTGATATCTGAGGATCGCAGTTCAAAGCCAGCCCGGGCAGGAGAGACCGTGAGACTTCTATCTCCAATAAACCACCAGAAAGCTGGAAGTGGCACTGTAGCTCAAGTGGTAGAGCACTAGCCTTGAGCTGAAGAGCTGAGGGACAGCACCCAGGCCCAGAGTTCAAGCCCCAGGGACAAAAAAAAAAAAAAAAAAAAAAAAGACTTGTCCCATGCACTCTCCTGCCCAGGCTGGCCTCGAACCGTGATCTTCAGATCTCAGCCTCCTGAGGAGCTGGGATGACAGGCGTGAGCCGCAGCGTTCGGCTGTCTCGTCCTCTTGCTCTCGGGGCCTGGCCCAGGCTGGGGGTGAGGGGTGGGGGTCAGGCCCAGAGTCTCTGATTCTGGGGCCCTGGGGGTGGGGCTGTCCTGCTTCTTCAGGAAGTCGGAGGCCTGGAAGACAGACCGCATGGTCCTGAACCAGGAGGTGATGTCTCCGGAGGCCATCAAGAACTTCGTGCCCATGATGGAGGCCGTGTCTCAGGACTTTGTCAGACTGCTGAACAGACGCGTGAAGCAGCAGCGCTCCGGAACCTTCTCAGGGGACCTCAGTCACGACTTGTTCCGCTTTGCCTTCGAGTGTAAGGGGCTGGGCTGGGGAGGGGTGGGGTCCCCTCTCCCCGGGACCTCGCTCATCTTACCCTGAGTCCCTGCTCAGACCCCGCAGGACCTGTATCTGCATGGCTTTCTACAGACTCTGTGGTCAGGGGCTGGGGGAGGGGGGTAAAGGCGGGGTGCTCTGAGCTTGGTATAATTCAAACTCTTTCCCAGTCAGACTGAGTCTTGGAAAATGGATTACCCAAGGATTTGGGCCCTTAGTCTCCCTTCCCACTTATGGAGAAAGTGTATAGCTAATCTAGTCAATCAATAAGGCACTCTCCTAGCTGGGTGCTGGTAGCTCATGCCTGAGATCTGAGGATCGCCATTCTAAGCCAGCCCAGGCAGGAAAAATCTGTGAGACTCTTTTTTTTCTGTCTGTCCTGGGGCTTGAACTCTGGGCCTGGGCGCTGTCCCTCAGCTCTTCAGATCAAGGTGAGTGCTCTACCACTTGAGCCACAGCGCCACATCTGGTTTTCTGAGTGGTTTATTGGAGGTAAGGATCTTAAGGACTTTTCCGGCCCAGGCTGGCTTTGAACCCCGATCTTCAGATCTCAGCCTCCTGAGCAGCTAGGATGACAGGCGTGAGCCACCGGCGCCCAGTGTCTGTGAGGCTCTTATCTCCAATAAACTACCAAAAAGCCGGATGTGGAGCTGTGGCTCAAGTGGTGGAGCCTGAGCCTTGAATGAAAAATCTCCAGGGACAGCGCCCAGGCCCTGAGTTCCAGCGCCAGGCACCGTGGGAGGGCTGCCGTGGAGGCTGGTGGATAGGAGGCCAGGGGCTCCCCTCACCTCGGCCTCCGCCGTCCCTTCCCCGCAGCGATCACCTCCGTCATATTCGGGGAGCGGCTGGGCATGCTGGAGGAGATAGTCGACCCGGACAACCAGAGGTTCATCGACGCCATTGAACACATGTTCCACAGCAGCGTGCCCATGCTGCACCTGCCGCCCGGCCTCTTCCGCCTCCTCCGCACCAAGATCTGGAAGGATCACAAGGAAGCCTGGGACACGATTTTCAACAAAGGTGGGGGCTCGCGCTGCTCCCCTCCCTGGGACACACAGGGAGGCTGGGGGGAGGGGCTGCTGGGGCCTGGAGGATTCTAAGGTCACGTGGGTCCCTCCTGCCCACGTGACCACGGGCAACCCTGTCCCCCCCCAAGATGCCATCAAGGCTGTAAAGATGGGGTGGTGGGGAGCCAGACGCCCTTGGCCTCACGCCTATCATCCTGGCTACTCAGGAGGCTGAGATCTGAGGATTGAGGTGCAAAGCCAGCCCAGGTAGGAGAGTCCATGAGACCCTCATCTTCAATGACCCATGAGAAAACCGGAAGTGGCGCTGTGGCTCAGAGTAGGAGAGCACTGGTCTGGAGCTGAAGAATTCAGGGACAGCGCCTAGGCCCTGAGTTCAAGCCCCACAATGGACAAAACATAAAGGAGGAGGGAACTCTCCTAGAAAGATCAAAGGACTGGCTCAGGTGGTAGAGCACCTGCAAGGGGGAATGAAGGAAGAGAATTAAACGATAGATAGGAAGACTCAATGCAAAGTAGCAGCTCAGTAAACCGGCCGCCCCTGCCCCGGCCCTCCCCTGTCATCCGCAGCCAGCAACTACACTCAGAACTTCTACCTGGACCTGAGACGGAGAAGGAAGGTGGACAGGTACCCAGGCGTGCTCCACAGCCTCCTGGAGCAGAACAAGCTCCCGCAGGAGAACATCGAGGCCAATGTCACGGAGATGCTGGCGGGGGGCGTGGACACGGTGAGTCAGGCCCGGCAGCCACCGGGGCCTCCTCAGCCAGGCGCCTCCCCTCCAGCCGTGGGCCCTGAATCTTCCACCAGATCCCCCCCAGCTGCCTCCCTCTCCTGGCTCCAATCTCCTTGAAGAGTGAGGCCCGAGGGTCTGAGGCTCATCAGCCTTCTTATTTCCTGTGTTGGGACCCAACGTGGACAGGGAGGTGCAGGCTCTGTGTGTGTGGGTGTGTCTCTGTACTGAGACTTGAACTCAGGATCTGGCGCTCTACCACTTGAGCCACATCTTCATTTCCAGCTTTTTGCTGGTTCCCTGGAGTGAAGAGTCTCATGGGCTTTCCTGCCCCGGCCGGCTCTGAACTGGGATCCTCAGATCTCAGCCTCTTGAGGCATGTATACTAGGTGTGAATGGGAGTTCAGAAGGAGGGCCTAGGGGCTCTCCAGAACATTCCAGCCTTTGGAAGTTTTTTGTTGATGTTGTTGTTGTTTTTTGTCGGTCCTGGGACTTGAACTCTGGACCTGGGCGCTGTCCCACAGCTCTTCAGCTCAAGGCGAGCGCTCTACCGTGCTCTACCACTTGAGCCACAACACCACTGCCGCTTTTCTAGCGGTTTATTGGAGATAAGAGTCTCATGGACTTTGCTGCCTGGGCTGGCTTTGTTCGGGGATCCTCAGATCTCAGCCTCCTGAGTAGCTAGGATGACAGGCGTGAGCCACCATGCCCGGCCTTGGTAGAATTTTTTTTCTTTTTGCACATTTGCTCTTGGGCTGTAGGCTTTGCCTTTGCAGATGGTGGGAAAAAGTGAAAACGTGAGCCAGGTGCCGTGGCTCACGCCTGCCATCCTAGCCACTCGGGAGGCTGAGATGGGAGGATCTGAATTTGAAGCCAGCCTGGGCAGGGAAAGCTGTGAGACTCTGATCTCCAGCAGAACCAGCAGAAAGCCCCGAGTTGAAGCCCCAGGATGGGCTTGTGTGTGCACACACACGCGCACACACGCACGCACACTCATCCCATGTCTCCTGGCAGACCTCCATGACGCTGCAGTGGCAGCTGTACGAGATGGGCCGCCACCCGAAGGTGCAGGAGCAGCTGCGGAGAGAGGTGCTGGCCGCGCGGCGCCAGGCCGGGGGCAGCATGGCCGCCATGCTCCACCTGGTCCCGCTCCTCAAAGCCAGCATCAAGGAGACGCTGAGGTGAGCCCCGCGGGCCCCTCAGGCCCTGATCCTGGGCCTGGAAGGGATTTCCAAGCCCCAAGTTCAACACCAGCGCCAGCACAGAGTCTGGAAGGGGGAGGGAGACACAGTCCTGCCTCTGTTTACCCCAGGGGTCCTCCCCGGGGGCGGAGGGGAGGAGCAGTCTGCGTCCAGGCTCTGTGTGAGTGTGGGGTGGGGGGTCTGTCAGTGTCTGGTGTCTTCTTCCTGCAGGCTGCACCCCATCTCTGTAACCGTGCAGAGATACCCGGAGAACGACTTAGTGCTCCAGAACTACAAGATCCCTGCCAAGGTCGGGGTGCTGGGAACTGGGGCGCTGTCTGTCGGGGTGGCGGGTGTGATTGGGGACAGATGGGGTAAGGGGGTGGTGGGTGACCCCGAGTGTCATGGAAATCCAAGGAAGGGCCGGACAGGGGGGCTGGGGAGGGAAGTCCTTCCTGTGATCTGCCCAGCTGCTTGGGCCTTCCCAAGGGCTGTGAAGGACAGGGCCTCTTGCAAGGTCACAGGGCCCCCTTTGAGGTCACGCCGTGGCCAGCGAGTCCTCCCCTGGGTCTCGGGGGTGCTGTCAGGCGAGGCCAGCCCCCCTGTGACCTGTGCCCTCTGATCGCCTGGGTCCCCAGACGCTGGTGCAGGTGGCCAACTACGCCATGGGCCGGGATCCCAGCGTCTTCCCCAACCCCAGCAACTTCCAGCCCGCGCGCTGGCTGGAGAAAGACAAGGCGGCCACGCACTTCCGGTTCCTCAGCTTCGGCTGGGGCGTGCGCCAGTGCCTGGGCCGCAGGATCGCAGAGCTGGAGATGGCGGTGCTGCTCATGCACGTGAGTGTGCGCCAGGCCTGCTCCTCCTCCTCCTCCTCCTCCTCCTCCTCCTGCTCCTCCTCCTCCTCCTGCTGCTGCTCCTCCTCCTCCTCCTGCTGCTCCTCCTGCTCCTCCTCCTGCTGCTCCTCCTCCTCCTGCTCCTCCTCCTCCTCCTGCTCCTCCTCCTCCTCCTCCTCCTCCTCCTCCTGCTGCTGCTCCTCCTCCTCCTGCTCCTCCTCCTCCTGCTCCTCCTCCTTGTCCTGTTTCTCCTCCTCCTCCGCCTGCTGCTCCTCATCCTCCTCCTGCTCCTCCTCCTCCTGCTCCTCCTCCTTGTCCTGCTTCTCCTCCTCCTCCGCCTGCTCCTCCTGGTGCTCCTCCTCCTCCTCCTGCTCCTCCTCCGCCTGCTGCTCCTCCTCCTCCTCCTGCTGCTGCTCCTCCTCCTCCTCCTGCTGCTCCTCCTGCTCCTCCTGCTCCTCCTCCTGCTCCTCCTGCTGCTCCTCCTCCTCCTGCTCCTCCTCCTCCTCCTGCTGCTCCTCCTCCTCCTGCTCCTCCTCCTCCTCCTGCTGCTGCTCCTCTCCTCCTGCTCCACCTCCCATCCTCCTGCTGCTCCTGCTCCTCCCCTCCTCCTCCTGCTCCACCTCCTCCTTTCCTCCTGTTCCTCCCCTCCTCCTGCTGCTCCTCCTCCAGCTCCTCCTCCCCTCCTCCTCCTCCTCTGCTCCTCCTCCTCCTCCCCCTGCAGCTCCTCTTCCTCTTACTGCTCTCCCTCCTCCTGCTCCTCCTCCACCTGCTCCTCCTCTTTCTCCATCTCCTCCTCCATCCTCCTCCATTTCCCCTCTTCTTCCATCTCCCCCTCCTTCTCTCTCTCCCCCTCCTCCTCCAGCTCCTCCTCCATCTCCCCTCCTCCTTCTCCATCTCCTCCTCCTCCTCCATCTCTCTTGCTCTCCCTCCTCCATCTCCCCCTCCTCCAGAGCTGCAGATGACTGTGCTCATTGATGTGTGGCTGGGCTGGGCCTGGCCCTGAGGAGTCATCCAGCCATCTCCCAGTTCATCATTCCTCTCTTCTATCTCTTCCCCCTCCCCTCCCCCTCCTGCTCTTCCTCCACCTCCTCCTCCTCCACCCCAGGAGTACAGGGCCAAGGACATCTGTTTATTTTTATTGTCTGGGTTGGTCATGGAGCTTGGACTGAGGGCCTGGGCAAAGTCCCTGAGCTCTTTCACTCAAGGCCAGCGCTCCACTACTTGAGCCAAGCTCCACGTGTTTTCTGGTGGTTCACTGCAGATAAGAGTCTCACAGAGTTTCCTGCCCCGGCTGGCTTTGAAGTGTATCCTCAGATCTTTGCCTCCTGAATAGCTTGGGATTCCAGGCATGAGCTACTGGTGCTGTCTGTGTGTCTGTGTGTGTGTGTGCATGTGTGTGTGTGTGCATGTGTGTGTGTGTTTGTGCACGTGAGTACGTGCATGTGTGTTTGTGAGGGGGCTGACCACCCCCCTCTGTGGGGACGGGCAGGGTTGAGGTGTGCGGGGGTCCAGGCTTAGGTTCAGCCAACCCAGCAGCCAGCAGCAATCATCTGGGACCCAGGGTGGGGGGCTGGTTTTGGGGTGGTGACCCACTCTTTGGAGCTGGCCCCTGCCTGTGGCTGAGTGGGTGACTGGCTCCCAGGAGAGACACCCCTTCCCTCCCCAGCCCACGCTGTTCCCCCCACCCCCGCCCCTCGCCCCCAGGTGCTGGAGAACTTCCGCATCGAACTGCAGCAGCTCAGCGAGGTGGGGACCAAATTCAGCCTCATCCTGGTGCCGGACAAGCCCATCCTCCTCACCCTCCTGCCCCTCGCCCCGGCCCCCGCCCCGCCGGCACTGCCGATGGCCCAGGGGGACCCCTGAATCTCCAATCCCCCCACCCCAAGCTCAGCTCTGCCTTCTGCCCTGCCCCCTCTGCCCTGACCCCAGGAAGCCAATAAACAGTAGACCTCCACTTGGGATGTTCATTTCCAGCACATTCTATCCTGGGGCCCACAGAGGCTCAGGAAGCTGCAGGGCTGACCCCCAGGCTCCCCCAGGGTTGGGGGTGAGGCTGGCCTCCATGTCACTGGCCAGGGCCAGCCCTGCCTTGTGGGTAGGACCCCCCCCACCCCGTGGAGTGAGGCCAGCTCTGGGCTCTGCTCCATCCTGGGGTGTAGCCAGGACTGTGGTCCCTGGGGGTGAGGGGCTGGTGTGGGGTGATCTGCTCAGAAGAGCTGCAGGCTTCTCCTCCCACCTGCCTGGCCTCCAGCGGGCCTGGCCTGGTCCCCCTCCCCCTGCCCCCCTCCTCAGACCTGCCCAGACTCCAGTGGGCCTCAACCCTGGCTGCCCTCAGGGGCAGGAGGCAGGGAGGTCATCAGCTCTCCACGTGGGTCCCCTCTAGTCCACACAGGAGCGGGTCTAGCCTGGGACAGCAGCCCAGCGGGCTTAGCCTGCTGCCCCTCCCCCCACCACGCCACCATCTGTCTGTCTCTGTCTCTCTGTCCTCTCTCTCTCTCTGACAATACTGGGGCTGGAACTCAGAGCTTTGCACTCTTCCTTGGCTTTTTCAATCAAGGCTGGTGCTCTACCACTTGAGCCAGACCTGCACTTCTAGCTTTTTGCTCGTTAATTGGAGAGAAGGGTTGGATTTTCCTCCCTAGGCTGGCTTTAACTGTGATCCTCAGATCTCAGGCTCCTGAGTAGCTAGGATGACAGGCCAGAGCTCTCAGTGCCTGGCAGATGCTCTTTGCTCTCTGTCTCCTCTGGACCTGTTAGCTTTGATTCAGAAATGCCAGTTCTGGCAGGGCGCTGCTAGCTCACGCCTGTAATCCCAGCTACCTGGAGGCTGAGGATCTGGAGGACTGCAGTTCAAAATCAGCCCAGTCAGGAAAGTCTGTGAGACTCTGATCTTCCATGAACCACCAAAAAGCCAGACCTGGAGTTGTGGCTCAAGTGGAAGAATGCTAGCCTTGAGTGAAAGAGCTCAGGGACAGTTCCCAGGCCCCAAGTTCACCACAGACACACAGACAGACAGACACACATACACAGACAGAGAGAAAGACAGACAGACAGACAGACACACACACACACACACAGAGGCACACATGTCAGTTCTGGAAAGAGCTCCTATCTAAGGTGTCCAGCTTTTCATGGAACAGATGAAAACCCTGACCTTGGGGAGAAGGCTTGACCTTGTCCCCAAGGTTGGCCAGCATTGGCCTTACAGGGCCCCGGCCTGACACCACGCCGGCATCTGCACACCTCCTTGTCCCTGATCAATGGAGCACTGAGTGACGGCCACTGGAGATGTCAAGCCTGTGCCTTCCAGAGACACAGACAAACTAGGTCTGACAGACACGATTCCAGTTAGGGCAGGTATTTAGCAGGTGGAAAATTCCAGACTGCCCCCTATCTGCCCCCCCTTTTGGAGGCTGTTGGTTTCTTGAGACAGGGTCTTGTTATAAAGCCAAACCTGGTGTGGAACGCAATGAGTCCTCTTGCGTCCATGCCCCACGCCTGTTTGGCTCACAGCTGGCGCTCTACCACTTGAGCCACAATTCCATTCCTGGCTTTTTTTTGGCGGTTGTGGCCCTTGAACTCTGGGCCTGGGCGCTGTCCCTTGGCTCTGCAGTTTTTAGCGCTCTACCACTTGAGCCACAGCCCCACTTCCAGCTTTTTCTGCTTATGTGTTGCTGAGGAATTGAACTCAGGGCCTCATGCATGCAAGGCAAGCGCTCTATCACTGAGCCACCTTCCCAGCCCCAATTTCCGGCTTTTTGCTGGTTCACCGGACCAATGTCTCATGGACTTTTCTGCTTGGGCTGGTTTTGAACCGTGATCCTCCAGATCTCAGCCTCCTGGTACCCCCCCCGTACCCCCATCCCCCCTTCCCCTCCCTCCCATTTGCCATGCCCTGGGCCCCTGCGGCCTCAGGCTTTTCAGAGCTGGCAGGACCGCACAGGAGGTGTTGGTGATGCGCGATGGTGTTTAATAGAGTCATCTTGCGCAGACTCAGGCATGAGGACGCTCAGGTGTGGGGCGAGTCGGCCGCTTCCTTCGGGGAGGCTGCTGGCTTGCCCGGCTGCTGGGGTTCCAGCTTTGGGGGCCGCTGGGGGTCCGTGGAGGAGATGAAGACATTCTGCGGAATGCAAGGTGACTCAGGCGAGGACGGTGCCCCATGTCCAGGGACCCAACGATCCACAGCCCGAGGCCTCCTGACTTCTGACAGATTCCCAGGCTTGTGATGCCACAGGGCTGAGCAGGGTCCCCGATGGGGCGTCTGGGGTTGGGAGGCTCCCAGGGTTAGGTGGGAGGAGCACGCACAGGAGAGTGTCAGACAGAGGAAGGGTTTGGGGTGGAAGTGGGGGACACACTGGGAGGGTGCTGAGCGCCGGCGCGCACGCCTGTCATCCCAGCCACTCGGAGGCTGAGAGCTGAGCATCGCGGTTCCAAGGCCGGCCGGGAAGGAAAGTCCATGAGACTCCTATGTCCAGTGAACCAGCCAAAAGCCAGACAAAGCAAAAGAGCTCAGGGACAGCAGCCAGGCCCTGTGTTCAAGACCCAGCACCGGCACAGAACATAATTAAAAAGAGTCCACAGTACTTTCTATCATGAGCGAAGGATGGAAGGCCCTGGAGCAGGAGAATCCAGGACCGAGGCTGAGCCTGGGGGGGAGTGTGTGCGGCTTCCTGACGTGGTAGCTCAGCCCTGCGCTGCCTGGACAACGTAGCCACGCTGTCACTGGGAACTGGGCTCGAACTCAGAGCCTTGCGTGTTCATATGGCTGGTGCTCGACCATTTGAACCACAGCTCCACTTCTAGCCTTTTGCTGGTTCATTGAAGAATCTCATGGATCTGTCTGCCTGGGCTGGCTTTGAACTTTGGTCCTCAGATCTCCGCCTGTGCGGAGCTGGGATTACAGGTGTGAGCACAGGACCTGGCCACAGTCACCTTGAAGCAATCCTTGGGGGAGTGAGGGGGGGTGGGAGAGAGCAGGGACAGAGCTCCCTCTCCAGGAGCTGCCCCCATGTTCCTCCAGGCCCCGGTCACCTGAACCTCTGGACTTCTCCTCTGGGCCTGACTCACAGCCGGGTCTGTGAGGACAAGGCTGGAGGCATGCCGAAAGCCGTGTTCCTGCTCCTGCAGCCGCGTGGCCAGGTCCTGCTTCTCCCGTCCCCAGCGCCGCGCCGAGTCCTCCAGCTGCACACACCAGACAGGCGCTGCAGAGGCCCTGGCAGTGCGGCCCATGGCACACAGGGCCGGGCCTGCGCCCACACCTGCGCCACCCCAGCACACCCACGGGAAGCCGGACAGAGGCCATTCAGCCAGTGCTCCAACACACTGACAGACCATCTCTACAGCCCACAGCATACTGAACCCTCAGCCCAACTCTGATCACAGACAGCCTGGAGAGGGCTCACACACTAAGCCCTGACCCTGGTCACACACTGAGCTCTAATCCTGGTCACACACTGAGCCTTGATCAAGGTCATTCACTGAGCCTGATCTTAGTCATTCACAGAGTCCTGATCCGGACTACATACTAAGCCTTGATCCTGGTCATACACAAAGCCTTGATAGTGCTCACACACTGAGCTTTGATCCGAGTCACAAACTGCACCTTGATCCTGGTCACCCAGTGAGCCCTGATCCTGGGACACACAGAGTCCTGATCCTGACCACATACTGAGCCTTGATCCTGGTCACAGACTGGGGCCTCAATCCTGGTCACATACTGAACCTTGACCCTGGTCACCGACGAGCCTGGATCCTAGTCACATACGAAGCCCTGGTCCTGGTCACCTACTCAGCCCTGACCCTACTTGTGTACTGAGCCTCCATCTTGGTGGCAGGCTGAGCAGTGAGCCAAGGCTCACCTCACCCACCAGGTTTTCCAGGGCCAAGATCCGATTCTGAGCGCGTTCCAGCTTGGCCAGCAGGTTAAACTTGTCTGAAGAGCTGCTGCCCAGGAGATCCTGTGGACAACGCAGAAAGTCAGCTGTGCGGCCGCGGCGGCCGGGGGCCAGGCCAGCTCCTGTGAGCTCTGGCGGTGCTGAGACAGCCGGCTCTGAGTTCTAAACTCAGCCTTCCTCCACACAAGCACAGGCTCTGGCCCGCACTGAGAATCTCTCACAGATCGGAACCTTCCCAAGTTGTTGGCTGTTTTTGATGTGGTGCCAGTACTCAGAGCCTGAGCATTCTCCCTTGGCTCTTGTCTGCTCCAGGCTGAGGCTCTACCCCTTGACCCACACTCCACTTCTGGCTTTTGGCTGCTTATTGGAGAGAAGAGTCTCTTAGACCTTCCCGACTGGGCTCAGCTGTCAGCCCCGTGAGTAGCCTGGATGGCAGGCGTGAGCCACGGGTGCCTGGCTGGCCTCTGAAGTTGCACACATGCATGTTTGCATGTAAACAACAGGTATGAGGGAGCTTTCTTTCATGCCCACAAGGGACTATGTGGAGAACGTTCTGGAAGATCCTGTGAAGAAGCCAAAACGCCCGTCCCTATGGGGCAGCTGGCTAGGCATCTGGAAGTGTTTTCCAGGCAGTGAGCCCAGAGTGTCCCAGCCCTGGCTGTCATCCCGGGCCCCGCCCGGAGCTTGCGTAGAGCTGAGGCCTGGCCCTGGGCCCACCTGTGTGGACAGGGTCTCTGGCCATCCATCTCCCGCAGCCTCTCTGCGGCGTCTCCACCTGCTCCCAACTCCCCAGGGTCCACCTGGCATGGGGGGGGGGGGGAAGGGCTCTCCAGGGCTGTACCAATCCCAGGGAAGCTTCTAGAAGGGAGTTCTGGGCGGCCTGGGTGGGGTCCAGGTAGAAGTTGGAGGAGGGTCAGGGGTCCTGTGGGGCTGGCTCGGAACCTGGAAGTTCAAGGCGAGTGAAGGAGGAAAGTTCCGATGCAGACGTGTACCCCCTGTACCCCGGGATCAAAAGCACGGTGTGCAAGTTCACATCCCAGGGGACACCTAGAACCCCACTGAACCCAGAGCCTAGCATGGATGTTTTTCCCTCTGGTCCTGGGGCTTGAACTCAGGGCCCAGGTGCTATTCCTGAGTTTCTTTAGCTGAAGGCTAGCGCTCTACCACTTGAGCCACAGCGCCCCTTCCTGCCACGCCCCCTCCTGTGGAGTCTGCCTTAGAGATGGCCTTAGACAAAGTGCTTCAAGGAATCATGCCTGCAGGAAGAGGGTGTTAGTTCAGACTTCCCACTCACTTGGCTGCACCTTTTTTTTTTTTTATTGTAAAGATACTATACAGAGGGTTACAGTTACATGAGTGAGGTAATGAGTACACTTCCTCTTGAACATTGTTACCCCCTCCATTGTTTTCCCCCTACCATCCCCTCCCTCCCTCCCTTCCCTGAGGTTCTTTTTTTTTTTTTTGTGATTGTGATTAAGTGATTACATAATTTCCGGAATTTCACAGTATTGTGGAATAATGATGCTCATTTAAAGTCACAAGCTCATTCTAACTTTCCTGGAGCAAATTGTCTATCACAGTCTGTAACATATAACAGTGTTCACATGTTATACACCATACATGCGATCAGCAGCATGGGGATATTTAGTAGTGGTTCAACCAGATGAGTGGGAGTTCTTTGTTTCTTAAATCCTGATAATTTTGTCGTATCACCTAACATTTTGGATTTAGCATCCACTTATCAGGGAGACCATGTACCGTTTGTCTCTTCGCTCTTGGCTTACCTCGCTCAACGTGATTCCTTCTAGCTCCATCCATTTCCCTGCAAATGCCATTATTTTGTCATTTCTAATGGCTGCATAATATTCCATTGTGTATAGATACCACAATTTTTGGATCCATTCATCTGTGGTGGGGCATCTGGGTTGTTTCCATATCCTAGCTATTGCGAACGGTGCTGCAATAAACATGGAGGTGCACGTGTCCTTGTATATTGGTTCCTGTTGTTCAGGGTAGATGCCTAGAAGTGGTATGACTGGGTCGTAAGGGAGGTCAATCTTTAGCTTTCTAAGGACCCTCCAGACTGCTTTCCAAAGTGGTTGTATAAGTGTACATTCCCACCAGCAGTGTAATAGGGTTCCTCTTCCTCCACATCCCCTCCAGCATTTGTCGTTGGCTGATTTGTGGATGTGGGTCATTCTGACTGGGATAAGGTGGTATCTCAGGGTTGTCTTTATTTGCATTTCCTTCACCACCAGGGATGATGAACATTTCCTCATGTGTTTCTTTGCCATTTTTATCTCTTCTTCTGAGAAGTCTCTCTTTAGTTCCCTTGCCCATTTAGTAATTGGTTTGTTAGGTTTGGGAGGGATTAGTTTCTTGAGTTCCCTGTATATATAGGATGTTAACCCCTTGTCTGATATATTGCTGGTAAATATTTTTTCCCAGTTAGTTGGTTGTCTTTCTAGCTTGGTTGCGATAGATTTAGCTGTGCAGAAGCTTTTTATTTTAAGGTAGTCCCATTTGTCGAGTCTCTCTCCAACTTGTTGTGACCCTGGGACTCTGTTCAGGAAGTTCCTGCCTGTGCCTATTAGTTCAAGTGTTTCTCCTACTCTGTCCTGCAGTAGTTTCAGAGATTCAGGTTTAATGTTAAGGTCTTTAATCCATTTTGAGTTGATGTTGGTGCATGGTGATAGGCTGGGGTCCACTTTTAGTCTTCTGCATGTGGCCGCCCAGTTTTCCCAGCACCAGTGGTTGAAGAGGCTGTGTTTCTTCCATTGTATGTCTTTGGCTCCTTTGTCGAATATCAGCTGGCTGTAGGCCTGTGGATTTATATCTGGATCTTCTATTCTGTTCCATTGGTCTTCGGGTCTGCTTTTGTGCCAGTACCATGCTGTCTTTGTTATTATAGCTCTGTAGTAGAGTTTGAAGTTCGGCATGGATAGCCCTCCCATATTGTCTTTATCCCCTAGAATTGTTTTGGCTCTTCTAGGTCTTTTGTTGTTCCATATGAATTTTTGGACTGTTTTCTGTATTTCAGTGATGTACGTCATTGGGGTTTTAATAGGAATTGCATTGAGTTAGTATATTAGTTTTGGAAGTATTACCATCTTTACTATATTAAGTCGGCCTATCCAAGAGCCTGGCAGGGATTTCCATTTCCTAGTGTCTTCTGCAATTTCTTTCTTTAACTTTTTATAGTTTTCATTAAATAGTCCTTTTACATCTTTGGTTAGGAAAATTCCAAAATATTTTATTTTGGGGGAGGTTATTGTGAATGGGGTTGCTCCCTTTATTTCCCTCTCTTCTTGTACATTGTCAGTGTACAGGAAGGCAACTGATTTTTGTGGGTTTATTTTGTATCCTGCTATTTTGCCGAAGTGATTTATGATTTCTAAGAGTTTGGGGATGGAGTTTTTGGGATTGTGAAGGTATAGTATCATGTCGTCTGCAAAACGGGATAGTTTAACTTCCTTTCCCTATTTGGCTGCACCTTTATAGCCTCTACCTTTATTCTTACTATCTTCTTGTTGGCTGTACACTCGTTGCCTTTATTCTCGTTTTGGCAATTTCTCTATTGATCCGCCAACAGAGCATGTTGCATCTTTCCAGTGCAATAGAGACAGGCTTCTCTAAGTGGTAAAGACTAAGGCCAAAGATTAAATGTGGCAATACTCCAATCAATCTATCATCTGAGGTGACCCTGCCTCCAGAAACTCCTACAACTTCACAAGCAGTTTTGCAGCTCACGCATAGTAAATATAGAGACTTAAAATTTCCAGATATGACCATTAGACAAAATCAATGAATTAAACTAAGTTAGAAAGAGTTATCCCAGTAGTTCAGAGAGTTCTAAAAAAAAAAAAAAAAGGGACCTCTGATTATAAAAGAAAAAGAAAGATTCTCCCAACAGTTATGATTAAGTTTAGTCCAACTTACGTTATAGGGAAGAGATGGTGGTTTCCCACAAAATATCAAGTTAGTAATGTCATATTTCCTGAACCAACCGAAGAACCATTTCCTTATACAGGAGCTTATAAAGATCAAAATAGTTGGATAAAAATAAAAATAAAAACAGTACAATATAAGTACAGCCCTGTCTTAGGTGTGTTAATTATTAAACATAAAAAGGCCGAATAGATGATGCATTCTATTAAACAATGAGCTAGACTCGGTTCACACCACTTCCCTTAAACCGTTGGTGGGAGAGTCATCAATTTTCATGTAATTCATCAATGCTCTGCCTTTTTAAAAATTGGTTACGTTCTTAAATAAACAAAGGATCTATGTCACAATCACACACTGTATAAAAATGTTAATTCTCCTCAATGAAGATACACTCAGACGCAACTCTTTGGAGTCTGTGTCTGTCTGTCACTTGGCCGACTCCTTTGCCCACCTATCCCGAGATCCCTGTCCCGTCGGTCCCAGTGCTCCGGCTGAGCTGGTCCGTTGCAACTTCCAGCTCTTTCTACTTTCCGTGGAGCTGAGGAATCCAACTCAGGGCCTCATGCATGTGAGGCAAGCACTTTACCACTGAGCCATCTTCCCAGCCCTTATTATTATTTTTAACCCCAGGACTGAAGATAGAACTCAGGGCCTAGATGCTGTTCCTTGGCTTTTCCACTCAGGCCTGGAGCTCTACCACTTGAGCCACAAGTGCCACGTGTGGCTTTTTGGTGGCTCTTTGGAGATAAGAAGTCTCCCCGCAACTCTGGACTGGCCTCCAACCATGATCCCCAGGTCTCAGCCTCCTGAGTGGCTGGGAGGAAAGGCACAAGCCGAGGATGCTCAGCTTGGACCTTAAGCTTGGCTGGTGCTCCTGGCCGTGGCTGGTACCTACGTAGGCAGGTCCAGGCCAGCCTTGCAGGAGGCTCTTACCGGCAGGGCCTGTTGCTGCAGGATCCTGGGGGCCGACTGGTGGTGGTTCTTCTCCAGCTCTGCCCGCAGCCTGGTGTTTTCAGCCAGCAGCACGGAGGAGAGGTCTGCCGGCAGGTTCTCGCCTGTGGGCAGCAGGTGACCACAGACGCGGGATATGGAGGAGGCTGCCAACGTGGCCAGGGGTGTGTGGGCCTGGGCCTTCCTGCCCCCATGTGTCTGCCCTGCTCTGCCTTGAATGCGCTTCCATTGCACTCCTCCTCGGCTCCACACCCTAGGCAAACACCCAGGACAGGTGTGTTGGTGGTTGTGATGTCTTGGTGTGGGAGGGGCCTGCGGAGGACGAGGCAGAGGAGCCGGCCTTGAGCTAGCCTTTATAAGCACAGCCCTGAGGCCCGAGGCCGCTGCAGCGCACCTCATGTTTCCCAAAGGCTTTCCTGGGCGCTCGGTCCTGGTGCAAAGCTGCCAGCCCGCCTGGGGCACGCGCCGCCAGAGCCCCGGGCATCCCGGCGTGCCAGGCCGAGGCACGGCCACCCTGTCCACGCCCGGGCCGCGTCCCTTCCACGAGATCCCGTCCCCGGGGGACAACGGCTGGCTGAACCTATTCCGCTTCTGGAGGGAGGAAGGCGCCCAGGGCATCCACCACCACCACGTGCGAAGCTTCCAGAAGTATGGGACCATCTACAGGTGAGCCTGGGCCCGCGGGGCTCAGCGCTGTGCTCCTCTCCACACAAGGATCTGCCCTGGGTCCCCCCACACTGCCTTCTCGTTTACAGAAGGAAAAGACCTCTGGGTTTCAGGCACTGAAGACTCAGCCTCACCCTGCGTCCCCATGCTAGAGATGGGGTGCCCTCCCTTCTTTCCTCCCTCCCTCCCTCCTTACCTTCCTTCCTTCCTCCCATCCTTCCTTCCTTCCTTCCTTCCTTTCTTTGTTCCTTCCTTCCTTCCTTCCTTCCTTCCTTCCTTCCTTCCTTCCTTCCTTCCTTCCTTCCTTCCTTCCTTCCTCCCTTCCTTCCTTCCATCCATCCTATACTGGGGCTTCAATTCAGGGTCTGGGCACTGTCCCTTAACTTTTTCACTCAAGGTTGGCCACTCTGCCCCTTGAGCCATACCTCCACTCTGGCTTTTTGTTGGTAAACTGAGAGATAAGAGTCTCGTGGACTTTCCTTCCCTGAGCTGGTTTTTTTTCTCAGCTGGTTCTGAACCTCAGATCTCAGCCTCCTGAGTTTCTAGGATTCCAGGCGTGTGCCACCAGACCCAGCCAAGGACAATCTCTCTGCTTTTTTTTTTTTTTTGATGGGTCATAGGGCTTGAACTCTGAACCTGGGCGCTGTCCCTGAGCTCTTTTGCTCAAGGCGAGCGCTCTACCACTTTTAGCCACAGCACCACTTCCGGTTTTCTGGTGGTTCATTGGAGATAAGAGTCTCACGGATTTTCCTGCCCAGGCTGGCTTTGAACTGTGATCCTCAGATCTCAGCCTCCTGAGTTTCTAGGATTCCAGGCGTGAGCCACTAATCCTGGCTGAGGACAAGCTCTCTTAATACTTCTTCTGCACTCTGGTCTTCAGAACGGCTGTAAATGAAGTTTGTGAAATCCTATAGTCAGGGAGGAGACCCTGGCTCTGTTCCCTCTTCCCCTCTGGGCCAGTTCCACTCCTCGGCTGTGGGGTGGGGTGCTGGCTCCCCTTCCGTACACCAGCAGCTGCTTCTGCTCCTGTCTTTGCAGGGTCTGGAGCCTCTGCTGTGCAGCCTTAGGCGGTGAGGCCTCAGGGTCTATGGCTTGTTCTGGTGTAGCAGGGTCTAAGGTCGGCCATCTTCAAGCTGTGTGTGTGTGTGTGTGTGTGTGTGTGTGTGTGTGTGCCAGTCCTGGGGCTTGAACTCAGGGCCTGGGCACTGTCCCTGAGCTTCTTTTGCTCAAGGCTGGGCACTCTACCACTTGAGCCAGAGCACCACATCTGGCCTCTTCTGTGTATGTGGCACTGAGGAATCGAACCCAGGGCTTCATGCATGCTAGGAGAGCACTCTACCCCTGAGCCACCTTCCCAGCCCAGGGCGCCATGTTTGGAGGCTGTGCGATCACAGAACAGGGTGGAGGTTCTGTTCGCAGGCCAGCATGCTGCCTCCTCTCCACCATGAGGCCCGCTGGTCACCAGAGCCTTGGGTTGTGGCCCAGGGACTGGGGAGCTAGTTCTAATCTACTTGGAAAAGCATGGAGAGAATTTTCTGGAAGGTAGTAGGCAAGCCGAAGACAAGACTGGGGGAGGCAGGTCCCGGGCTCTGGGTGACACAGCACAGTGAGCATGGAGAAAAAGCCGGGCGCCGGTGCTCACGCCTGTCATCCCAGCTCCTCAGCAGGCTGAGATCTGAGGATGGTGGTTCACATCCAGCGTGGGCAGGCACGCTCCCTGGAGATGAGACTCTCTCCTGTCCCTCCAGGGAGAAGCTTGGGAACATAGAGTCTGTGTATATCATGGACCCCGAGGACGTGGCGGTGCTGTTTAAGGGGGAAGGGCGTCACCCGGAGCGCTACCTCATCCCGCCCTGGGTGGCCTATCACCAGTGCTACCAGAAACCCACCGGCGTGCTGCTCAAGTGAGTGCGGGGGGGGGGGGTGATCAGGGGGCCAAGAGGGGGGGCTGAGACTCACTCTGATGGAGGGGGGGACAGAGGGGGGCCTTGACTCCCTG
Source organism: Dipodomys spectabilis (assembly GCF_019054845.1). Classification (NCBI taxonomy): domain Eukaryota; kingdom Metazoa; phylum Chordata; class Mammalia; order Rodentia; family Heteromyidae; genus Dipodomys; species Dipodomys spectabilis. The sequence goes on along the minus strand of NW_024871155.1, from coordinate 166,746 downwards.
GCTGAGCTGACCAGAGACTGTTCATGAATAATGTGTGCGTGGAAGACTCTATTTCCAAACCAACCAGGAAGAAGCTGGGCTGGAGGCGTGGCTCAAGTGGCAGAGCCTCAGCTGAGCAAGGAAGCTGAGAGCGCACGGGGCCCTGAGTTCGAACCTCAGTACCAGCCCACGGGCACACAGGCACACGCGTGCACGCGCACATGCACACACACTCCATTTCCCGCTTGCAGTGCGCACAGCAGAGTCGGGAGGCAGTGCACTTGGGTTATTATAATCATAATTATTATTATTATTTTATTCTCTCTCTTATTGGCCAGTCCTGGGGCTTGAACTCAGGGCCTGGATGCTGAGCTCTTCAGCTCAAGGTGAGCCCTCTACCACTCGAGCCACAGCTCCACTTCCAGTTTTCTAGTGGTTGATTGGAGATACAGACTTGTCCCATGGCCGGGCGCTGGTGGCTCCCGCCTGTAATCCTAGCTACTCAGGAGGCTGATATCTGAGGATCGCAGTTCAAAGCCAGCCCGGGCAGGAGAGACCATGAGACTCCTATCTCCAATAAACCACCAGAAAGCTGGAAGTGGCGCTGTAGGTCAAGTGGTAGAGTGCTAGCCTAGAGCTGAAGAGCTGAGGGACAGCGCCCAGGCCCAGAGTTCAAGCCCCAGGGACAAAAAAAAAAAAAAAAAAAAAGACTTGTCCCATGGACTTTCCTGCCCAGGCTGGCCTCGAACCGTGATCTTCAGATCTCAGCCTCCTGAAGAGCTGGGATGACAGGCGTGAGCCGCAGCGTTCGGCTGTCTCCTCCTCTTGCTCTCGGGGCCTGGCCCAGTCTGGGGGTGCGGGGTTGGGGTCAGGCCCAGAGTCTCTGATTCTGGGGCCCTGGGGGTGGGCTGTCCTGCTTCTTCAGGAAGTCGGAGGCCTGGAAGACAGACCGCATGGTCCTGAACCAGGAGGTGATGTCTCCGGAGGCCATCAAGAACTTCGTGCCCATGATGGAGGCCGTGTCTCAGGACTTTGTCAGACTGCTGAACAGACGCGTGAAGCAGCAGTGCTCCGGAACCTTCTCAGGGGACCTCAGTCACGACTTGTTCCGCTTTGCCTTCGAGTGTAAAGGGCTGGGCTGGGGAGGGGTGGGGTCCCCTCTCCCCGGGACCTCGCTCATCTTACCCTGAGTCCCTGCTCAGACCCCGCAGGACCTGTATCTGCATGGCTTTCTAGAGATTGTGTGGTCAGGGGCTGGGGGAGGGGGGTAAAGGCGGGGTGCTCTGAGCTTGGTATAATTCACACTCTTTCCCAGTCAGACTGAGTCTTGGAAAATGGATTACCCAAGGATTTGGGCCCTTAGTCTCCCTTCCCACTTATGGAGAAAGTGTATAGCTAATCTAGTCAATCAATAAGGCACTCTCCTAGCTGGGTGCTGGTAGCTCATGCCTGAGATCTGAGGATCGCCATTCTAAGCCAGCCCAGGCAGGAAAAATCTGTGAGACTCTTTTTTTTCTGTCTGTCCTGGGGCTTGAACTCTGGGCCTGGGCGCTGTCCCTCAGCTCTTCAGATCAAGGTGAGTGCTCTACCACTTGAGCCACAGCGCCACATCTGGTTTTCTGAGTGGTTTATTGGAGGTAAGGATCTTAAGGACTTTTCCGGCCCAGGCTGGCTTTGAACCCCGATCTTCAGATCTCAGCCTCCTGAGCAGCTAGGATGACAGGCGTGAGCCACCGGCGCCCAGTGTCTGTGAGGCTCTTATCTCCAATAAACTACCAAAAAGCCGGATGTAGATCTGTGGCTCAAGTGGTGGAGCCTGAGCCTTGAATGAAAAATCTCCAGGGACAGCGCCCAGGCCCCGAGTTCCAGGCCAGGCGCCGTGGGAGGGCTGCGGTGGAGGCTGGTGGATAGGAGGCCAGGGGCTCCCCTCACCTCGGCCTCCGCCGTCCCTTCCCCGCAGCGATCACCTCCGTCATATTCGGGGAGCGGCTGGGCATGCTGGAGGAGATAGTCGACCCGGACAACCAGAGGTTCATCGACGCCATTGAACACATGTTCCACAGCAGCGTGCCCATGCTGCACCTGCCGCCCGGCCTCTTCCGCCTCCTCCGCACCAAGATCTGGAAGGATCACAAGGAAGCCTGGGACACGATTTTCAACAAAGGTGGGGGCTCGCGCTGCTCCCCTCCCTGGGACACACAGGGAGGCTGGGGGGAGGGGCTGCTGGGGCCTGGAGGAATCTAAGGTCCCTTGGGTCCCTTCTGCCCACGTGACCACGGGCAACCCTGTCCTCCCCCCAAGATGCCATCAAGGCTGTAAAGATGGGGTGGTGGGGAGGCAGACGCCCTTGGCCTCACGCCTATCATCCTGGCTACTCAGGAGGCTGAGATCTGAGGATTGAGGTGCAAAGCCAGCCCAGGTAGGAGAGTCCATGAGACTCTTTATCTTCAATGACCCATGAGAAAACCGGAAGTGGCGCTGTGGCTCAGAGTAGGTGAGCACTGGTCTGGAGCTGAAGAGCTCAGGGACAGCGCCTAGGCCCTGAGTTCAAGCCCCACAATGGACAAAACATAAGGGAGGAGGGAACTCTCCTAGAAAGATCAAAGGACTGGCTCAGGTGGTAGAGCACCTGCAAGGGGGAACGCAAGGAAGAGAATTAAACGATAGCTACGAAGGCTCAGCACAAAGTAGCAGCTCAGTGACACGGCCGCCCCTGCCCCGGCCCTCCCCTGTCATCCGCAGCCAGCAACTACACTCAGAACTTCTACCTGGACCTGAGACGGAGAAGGAAGGTGGACAGGTACCCAGGCGTGCTCCACAGCCTCCTGGAGCAGAACAAGCTCCCGCAGGAGAACATCGAGGCCAATGTCACGGAGATGCTGGCGGGGGGCGTGGACACGGTGAGTCAGGCCCGGCAGCCACCGGGGCCTCCTCAGCCAGGCGCCTCCCCTCCAGCCGTGGGCCCTGAATCTTCCACCAGATCCCCCCCAGCTGCCTCCCTCTCCTGGCTCCAATCTCCTTGAAGAGTGAGGCCCGAGGGTCTGAGGCTCATCAGCCTTCTTATTTCCTGTGTTGGGACCCAACGTGGACAGGGAGGTGCAGGCTCTCTGTGTGTGGGTGTGTCTCTGTACTGAGACTTGAACTCAGGATCTGGCGCTCTACCACTTGAGCCACATCTTCATTTCCAGCTTTTTGCTGGTTCCCTGGAGTGAAGAGTCTCATGGGCTTTCCTGCCCCGGCTGGCTCTGAACTGGGATCCTCAGATCTCAGCCTCTTGAGGCATGTATACTAGGTGTGAATGGGAGTTCAGAAGGAGGGCCTAGGGGCTCTCCAGAACATTCCAGCCTTTGGAAGTTTTTTGTTGATGTTGTTGTTGTTTTTTGTCGGTCCTGGGACTTGAACTCTGGACCTGGGCGCTGTCCCACAGCTCTTCAGCTCAAGGCGAGTGCTCTACCGTGCTCTACCACTTGAGCCACAACACCACTGCCGCTTTTCTAGCGGTTTATTGGAGATAAGAGTCTCAGGGACTTTGCTGCCTGGGCTGGCTTTGTTCGGGGATCCTCAGATCTCAGCCTCCTGAGTAGCTAGGATGACAGGCTTGAGCCACCATGCCCGGCCTTGGTAGAATTTTTTTTCTTTTTGTACATTTGCTCTTGGGCTGTAGGCTTTGCCTTTGCAGATGGTGGGAAAAAGTGAAAATGTGAGCCAGGTGCCGTGGCTCACGCCTGCCATCCCATCTACTCGGGAGGCTGAGATGGGAGGATCTGAATTTGAAGCCAGCCTGGGCAGGGAAAGCTGTGAGACTCTGATCTCCAGCAGAACCAGCAGAAAGCCCCGAGTTGAAGCCCCAGGATGGGCTTGTGTGTGCACACACGCGCGCACACACGCACGCACACTCATCCCATGTCTCCTGGCAGACCTCCATGACGCTGCAGTGGCAGCTGTACGAGATGGGCCGCCACCCGAAGGTGCAGGAGCAGCTGCGGAGAGAGGTGCTGGCCGCGCGGCGCCAGGCCGGGGGCAGCATGGCCGCCATGCTCCACCTGGTCCCGCTCCTCAAAGCCAGCATCAAGGAGACGCTGAGGTGAGCCCCGCGGGCCCCTCAGGCCCTGATCCTGGGCCTGGAAGGGATTTCCAAGCCCCAAGTTCAACACCAGCGCCAGCACAGAGTCTGGAAGGGGGAGGGAGACACAGTCCTGCCTCTGTTTACCCCAGGGGTCCTCCCCGGGGGCGGAGGGGAGGAGCAGTCTGCGTCCAGGCTCTGTGTGAGTGTGGGGTGGGGGGGGGGTCTGTCAGTGTCTGGTGTCTTCTTCCTGCAGGCTGCACCCCATCTCTGTAACCGTGCAGAGATACCCGGAGAACGACTTAGTGCTCCAGAACTACAAGATCCCTGCCAAGGTCGGGGTGCTGGGAACTGGGGCGCTGTCTGTCGGGGTGGCGGGTGTGATTGGGGACAGATGGGGTGAGGGGGTGGTGGGTGACCCTGAGTGTCATGGAAATCCAAGGAAGGGCCGGACAGGGGGGCTGGGGAGGGAAGTCCTTCCTGTGATCTGCCCAGCTGCTTGGGCCTTCCCAAGGGCTGTGAAGGACAGGGCCTCGTGCAAGGTCACAGGGCCCCCTTTGAGGTCACGCCTTGGCCAGCGAGTCCTCCCCTGGGTCTCGGGGGTGCTGTCAGGCGAGGCCAGCCCCCATGTGACCTGTGCCCTCTGATCGCCTGGGTCCCCAGACGCTGGTGCAGGTGGCCAACTACGCCATGGGCCGGGATCCCAGCGTCTTCCCCAACCCCAGCAACTTCCAGCCCGCGCGCTGGCTGGAGAAAGACAAGGCGGCCACGCACTTCCGGTTCCTCAGCTTCGGCTGGGGCGTGCGCCAGTGCCTGGGCCGCAGGATCGCAGAGCTGGAGATGGCGGTGCTGCTCATGCACGTGAGTGTGCGCCAGGCCTGCGCTCCTCCTCCTCCTGCTCCTCCTCCTCCTCCTGCTCCTCCTCCTGCTCCTCCTGCTCCTCCTCCTCCTCCTCCTCCTCCTGCTCCTCCGGCTGCTCCTCCTCCTTCTCCTCCTGCTGCTCCTTGTCCTCTTCTTCCTCCTGCTGCTGCTGCTCCTCCTCCTCCTCCTTGTCCTGCTCCTCCTCCTCCTCCTCCTCCTCCTGCTCCTCCTCCTCCTGCTCCTCCTCCTTGCTGCTCCTCCTCCTCCTGCTCCTCCTCCTCCTGCTCCTCCTCCTTGCTGCTCCTCCTCCTCCTCCTGCTCCTCCTCCTCCTCCTGCTGCTCCTCCTCCTCTTCCTCCTGCTCCTCCTCCTCCTCCTCCTGCTCTCCTCCTCCTGCTGCTCCTCCTCCTCCTCCTGCTCCTCCTCCTCCACCTGCTGCTGCTGCTCCTCCTCCTCCTCCTCCTCCTGCTCTTCATCCTCCTGCTGCTGCTCCTCCTCCTCTTCCTCCTGCTGCTCCTCCTCCTCCTCTTGCTCATCCTCCTCCTCCTCCTCCTCCTCCTCCTGCTCCTCCTCCTCCTGCTCCTCCTCCTCCTCCTGCTGCTCCTCCAGCTCCTCTTCCTCCTCCTGCTCTCCCTCCTCCTGCTCCTCCTCCACCTGCTCCTCCTCTTTCTCCATCTCCTCCTCCATCCTCCTCCATCTCCCCCTCTTCTTCCATCTCCCCCTCCTTCTCTCTCTCCCTCTCCTCCTCCATCTTCCCCTCCTCCATCTCCCCCTCCTCCTTCTCCATCTCCTCCTCCTCTTCCATCTCTCTTGCTCTCCCTCCTCCATCTCCCCCTCCTCCAGAGCTGCAGATGACTGTGCTCATTGATGTGTGGCTGGGCTGGGCCTGGCCCTGAGGAGTCATCCAGCCATCTCCCAGTTCATCATTCCTCTCTTCTATCTCTTCCCCCTCCCCTCCCCCTCCTGCTCTTCCTCCACCTCCTCCTCCTCCGCCCCAGGAGTACAGGGCCAAGGACATCTGTTTATTTTTATTGTCTGGGTTGGTCATGGAGCTTGGACTGAGGGCCTGGGCAAAGTCCCTGAGCTCTTTCACTCAAGGCCAGCGCTCCACTACTTGAGCCACAGCTCCACGTGTTTTCTGGTGGTTCACTGCAGATAAGAGTCTCACAGAGTTTCCTGCCCCGGCTGGCTTTGAAGTGCTATCCTCAGATCTTTGCCTCCTGAATAGCTTGGGATTCCAGGCATGAGCTACTGGTGCTGTCTGTCTGTGTGTGTGTGTGTGTGTGCATGTGTGTGTGTGTGTGTGTGTGCACGAGCATGTGTGCATCTGTGTGTGTGTGGGGGCTGTCCACCCCCCTCTGTGGGGACGGGCAGGGTTGAGGGATGTGGGGGTCCAGGCTTAGGTTCAGCCAACCCAGCAGCCAGCAGCAATCATCTGGGACCCAGGGTGGGGGGTGGGTTTTGGGGTGGTGACCCACTCTTTGGAGCTGGCCCTTGCCTGTGGCTGAGTGAGTGACTGGCTCCCAGGAGAGACACCCCTTCCCTCCCCAGCCCACGCTGTTCCCCCCCACCCCCACCCCTCGCCCCCAGGTGCTGGAGAACTTCCGCATCGAACTGCAGCAGCTCAGCGAGGTGGGGACCAAATTCAGCCTCATCCTGGTGCCGGACAAGCCCATCCTCCTCACCCTCCTGCCCCTCGCCCCGGCACCCGCCCCGCCGATGGCCCAGGGGGACCCCTGAATCTCCAATCCCCCCCACCCCAAGCTCAGCTCCGTCTTCTGCCCTGCCCCCTCTGCCCTGACCCCAGGAAGCCAATAAACAGTAGACCTCCACTTGGGATGTTCATTTCCAGCACATTCTATCCTGGGGCCCACAGAGGCTCAGGAAGCTGCAGGGCTGGCCCCCAGGCTCCCCCAGGGCTGGGGGTGAGGCTGGCCTCCATGTCACTGGCCAGGGCCAGCCCTGCCTTGTGGGTAGGACCCCCCCCCACCCCGTGGAGTGAGGCCAGCTCTGGGCTCTGCTCCATCCTGGGGTGTAGCCAGGACTGCGGTCCCTGGGGGTGAGGGGCTGGTGTGGGGTGATCTGCTCAGAAGAGCTGCAGGCTTCTCCTCCCACCTGCCTGGCCTCCAGCGGGCCTGGCCTGGTCCCCCTCCCCCTGCCCCCTCCTCAGACCTGCCCAGACTCCAGTGGGCCTCAACCCTGGCTGCCCTCAGGGGCAGGAGGCAGGGAGGTCATCGGCTCTCCACGTGGGTCCCCTCTAGTCCACACAGGAGCGGGTCTAGCCTGGGACAGCAGCCCAGCGGGCTTAGCCTGCTGCCCCTCCCCCCACCACGCCACCATCTGTCTGTCTCTGTCTCTCTGTCCTCTCTCTCTCTCTGACAATACTGGGGCTGGAACTCAGAGCTTTGCACTCTTCCTTGGCTTTTTCAATCAAGGCTGGTGCTCTACCACTTGAGCCAGACCTGCACTTCTAGCTTTTTGCTCGTTAATTGGAGAGAAGGGTTGGATTTTCCTCCCTAGGCTGGCTTTAACTGTGATCCTCAGATCTCAGGCTCCTGAGTAGCTAGGATGACAGGCCAGAGCTCTCAGTGCCTGGCAGATGCTCTTTGCTCTCTGTCTCCTCTGGATCTGTTAGCTTTGATTCAGAAATGCCAGTTCTGGCAGGGCGCTGCTAGCTCACGCCTGTAATCCCAGCTACCTGGAGGCTGAGGATCTGGAGGATTGCAGTTCAAAATCAGCCCAGTCAGGAAAGTCTGTGAGACTCTTGTCTTCCATGAACCACCAAAAAGCCAGACCTGGAGTTGTGGCTCAAGTGGAAGAATGCTAGCCTTGAGTGAAAGAGCTCAGGGACAGTTCCCAGGCCCCAAGTTCACCACAGACACACAGACAGACAGACACACATACACAGACAGAGAGAAAGACAGACAGACAGACAGACACACACACACACAGAGGCACACATGTCAGTTCTGGAAAGAGCTCCTATCTAAGGTGTCCAGCTTTTCATGGAACAGATGAAAACCCTGACCTTGGGGAGAAGGCTTGACCTTGTCCCCAAGGTTGGCCAGCATTGGCCTTACAGGGCCCCGGCCTGACACCACGCCGGCATCTGCACACCTCCTTGTCCCTGATCAATGGAGCACTGAGTGACGGCCACTGGAGATGTCAAGCCTGTGCCTTCCAGAGACACAGACAAACCAGGTCTGACAGACACGATTCCACTTAGGGCAGGTATTTAGCAGGTGGAAAATTCCAGACTCCCCCCATCCCCTCCCTTTTGGTGGTTGTTGGTTTCTTGAGACAGGGTCTTGTTATAAAGCCAAGCCTGGTGTGGAACGCAATGAGTCCTCTTGCGTCCATGCCCCACGCCTGTTTGGCTCACAGCTGGCGCTCTACCACTTGAGCCACAATTCCATTCCTGGCTTTTTTTTGGTAGTTGTGGGCCTTGAACTCTGGGCCTGGGCTTTCCCTCAGCTCTTCAGCTCAAAGCTAGCATTCTACCACTTGAGCCACAGCCCCACTTCCAGCTTTTTCTGCTTATGTGGTGCTGAGGAATTGAACCCAGGGCCTCACACATGCAGGGCAAGCGCTCTACTACTGAGCCACCTTCCCAGCTCCAATTTCCGGCTTTTTGCTGGTTCACCGGGAAACAATGTCTCACAGACTTTCCTGCCTGGGCTGGTTTTGAACTGTGATCCTCCATATCTCAGCCTCCTGAGTAGCTAGCAGACTTTCCTTCCTGGGCTGGTTTTGAACTGTGATCCTCCATATCTCAGCCTCCTGAGTAGCTAGGATGTGAGCCCCCCTCCCCCCCTAGCCCCCTTCCCCTCCCTCCCATTTGCCATGCCCTGGGCCCCTGCGGCCTCAGGCTTTTCAGAGCTGGCAGGACCGCACAGGAGGTGTTGGTGATGCGCGATGGTGTTTAATAGAGTCATCTTGCGCAGACTCAGGCACGAGGCCGCTCAGGTGTGGGGGAGTCGGCCGCTTCCTTCGGGGAGGCAGCCGGCTTGCCCGGCTGCTGGGGTTCCAGTTTTGGGGGCCGCTGGGGGTCCGTGGAGGAGATGAAGACATTCTGCGGAACGCAAGGTGACTCAGGCGAGGACAGTGCCCCATGTCCAGGGACCCAGCGATCCACAGCCCGAGGCCTCCTGACTTCTGACAGATTCCCAGGCTTGTGATGCCACAGGGCTGAGCAGGTCCCCGATGGGGCGTCTGGGGTTGGGAGGCGCCCAGGGTTGGGGTGGGAGGAGCTCACACAGGAGAGTGTCAGACAGAGGAAGGGTTTGGGGTGGAAGTGGGGGACACACTGGGAGGGTGCTGAGCGCCGGCGCGCACGCCTGTCATCCCAGCCACTCGGAGGCTGAGAGCTGAGCATCGCGGTTCCAAGGCCGGCCGGGAAGGAAAGTCCATGAGACTCCTATGTCCAGTGAACCAGCCAAAAGCCAGACAAAGCAAAAGAGCTCAGGGACAGCAGCCAGGCCCTGTGTTCAAGACCCAGCACCGGCACAGAACATAATTAAAAAGAGTCCACAGTACTTTCTATCATGAGCGAAGGATGGAAGGCCCTGGAGCAGGAGAATCCAGGACCGAGGCTGAGCCTGGGGGGGAGTGTGTGCGGCTTCCTGACGTGGTAGCTCAGCCCTGCGCTGCCTGGACAACGTAGCCACGCTGTCACTGGGAACTGGGCTCGAACTCAGAGCCTTGCGTGTTCATATGGCTGGTGCTCGACCATTTGAACCACAGCTCCACTTCTAGCCTTTTGCTGGTTCATTGAAGAATCTCATGGATCTGTCTGCCTGGGCTGGCTTTGAACTTTGGTCTTCAGATCTCCGCCTGTGCGGAGCTGGGATTACAGGTGTGAGCACAGGACCTGGCCACAGTCACCTTGAAGCAATCCTTGGGGGGTGAGGGGGGGTGGGAGAGAGCAGGGACAGAGACCCCCTCCAGGAGCTGCCCCCATGTTCCTCCAGGCCCCGGTCACTGAACCTCTGGACTTCTCCTCTGGGCCTGACTCACAGCCGGGTCTGTGAGGACGAGGCTGGAGGCATGCCGGAAGCCATGCTCCTGCTCCTGCAGCCGCGTGGCCAGGTCCTGCTTCTCCCGACCCCAGCGCCGCGCCGAGTCCTCCAGCTGCACACCCCAGACAGGCGCTGCAGAGGCCCCAGCAGTGCGGCCCATGGCACACAGGGCCGGGCCTGCGCCCACACCTGCGCCACCCCAGCACACCCACGGGAAGCCGGACAGAGGCCATTCAGCCAGTGCTCCAACACACAGACAGACCGTCTCTACAGCCCACAGCATACTGAGCCCTCAGCCCAACTCTGATCACAGACTGAGCCTGGAGAGGGCTCACACACTAAGCCCTGACCCTGGTCACACACTGAGCTCTGACCCTGGTCACACACTGAGGCTTGATCCCGGTCACACACTGAGCCTTGATCCCGGTCACACACTGAGCTCTGATTGTGGTCACACACTGTGCCTTGATCAAGGTCATTCACTGAGCCTGATCTTGGTCATTCACAGAGTCCTGATCCTGACTACATACTAAGCCTTGACCCTGGTCATACACGAAGCCTTGAGAGTGCTCACACACTGAGCTTTGATCCGTGTCACACACTGCACCTTGATCCTGGTCACAGACTGGGCCTCAATCCTGGTCACACACTGAGCCTTGACCCTGGTCACTGACGAGCCTGGATCCTAGTCACATACGAAGCCCTGGTCCTGGTCACCTACTTAGCCCTGAAACTATTTGTGTGCTGAGCCTCCATCTTGGTGGCAGGCTGAGCAGTGAGCCAAGGCTCACCTCACCCACCAGGTTTTCCAGGGCCAAGATCCGATTCTGAGCGCGTTCCAGCTTGGCCAGCAGGTTAAACTTGTCTGAAGAGCTGCTGCCCAGGAGATCCTGTGGACAACGCAGAAAGTCAGCTGTGCGGCCGCGGCGGCCGGGGGCCAGGCCAGCTCCTGTGAGCTCTGGCGGTGCTGAGACAGCCGGCTCTGAGTTCTAAACTCAGCCTTCCTCCACACAAGCACAGGCTCTGGCCTGTACCGAGATTCTCTCACAGATCAGAACCTTCCCAAGTTGTTGGCTGTTTTTTATGTGGTGCCAGTACTCAGGGCCTGAGCATTCTCCCTTGGCTCTTGTCTGCTCCAGGCTGAGGCTCTACCCCTTGACCCACACTCCACCTCTGGCTTTTGGCTGCGTATTGGAGAGAAGAGTCTCTTAGACCTTCCCGACTGGGCTCAGCTGTCAGCCCCGTGAGTAGCCTGGATGGCAGGCGTGAGCCACGGGTGCCTGGCTGGCCTCTGAAGTTGCACACATGCATGTTTGCATGTAAACAACAGGTATGAGGGAGCTTTCTTTCATGCCCACAAGGGACTATGTGGAGAACGTTCTGGAAGATCCTGTGAAGAAGCCAAAACGCCCGTCCCTATGGGGCAGCTGGCTAGGCATCTGGAAGTGTTTTCCAGGCAGTGAGCCCAGAGTGTCCCAGCCCTGGCTGTCATCCCGGGCCCCGCCCTGAGCTTGCGCGGAGCTGAGGCCTGGCCCTGGGCCCACCTGTGTGGACAGGGTCTCTGGCCATCCATCTCCCGCAGCCTCTCTGCGGCGTCTCCACCTGCTCCCAACTCCCCAGGGTCCACCTGGCATGGGGCGGGGGGGGGAAGGGCTCTCCAGGGCTGTACCAATCCCAGGGAAGGTTCTAGAAGGGAGTTCTGGGCGGCCTGGGTGGGGTCCAGGTAGAAGTTGGAGGAGGGTCAGGGGTCCTGTGGGGCTGGCTCGGAACCTGGAAGTTCAAGGCGAGTGAAGGAGGAAAGTTCCGATGCAGACGTGTACCCCCTGTACCCCGGGATCAAAAGCACGGTGTGCAAGTTCACATCCCAGGGGACACCTAGAACCCCACTGAACCCAGAGCCTAGCATGGATGTTTTTCCCTCTGGTCCTGGGGCTTGAACTCAGGGCCCAGGTGCTATTCCTGAGTTTCTTTAGCTGAAGGCTAGCGCTCTACCACTTGAGCCACAGCGCCCCTTCCTGCCCCGCCCCCTCCTGGGGAGTCTGCCTGAGAGATGGCCTTAGACAAAGTGCTTCAAGGAATCATGCCTGCAGGAAGAGGGTGTTAGTTCAGACTTCCCACTCACTTGGCTGCACCTTTTTTTTTTTTTATTGTAAAGATACTATACAGAGGGTTACAGTTACATGAGTGAGGTAATGAGTACACTTCCTCTTGAACATTGTTACCCCCTCCATTGTTTTCCCCCTACCATCCCCTCCCTCCCTCCCTTCCCCGAGGTTCTTTTTTTTTTTTTTTGTGATTGTGATTAAGTGATTACATAATTTCCGGAATTTCACAGTATTGTGGAATAATGATGCTCATTTAAAGTCACAAGCTCATTCTAACTTTCCTGGAGCAAATTGTCTATCACAGTCTGTAACATATAACGGTGTTCACATGTTATACACCATACATGCGATCAGCAGCATGGGGATATTTAGTAGTGGTTGGACCAGATGAGTGGGAGTTCTTTGTTTCTTAAATCCTGATAATTTTGTCGTATCACCTAACATTTTGGATTTAGCATCCACTTATCAGGGAGACCATGTACCGTTAGTCTCTTCGCTCTTGGCTTACCTCGCTCAACATGATTCCTTCTAGCTCCATCCATTTCCCTGCAAATGCCATTATTTTGTCATTTCTAATGGCTGCATAATATTCCATTGTGTATAGATACCACAATTTTTGGATCCATTCATCTGTGGTGGGGCATCTGGGTTGTTTCCATATCCTAGCTATTGCGAACGGTGCTGCAATAAACATGGAGGTGCACGTGTCCTTGTATATTGGTTCCTGTTGTTCAGGGTAGATGCCTAGAAGTGGTATGACTGGGTTGTAAGGGAGGTCAATCTTTAGCTTTCTAAGGACCCTCCAGACTGCTTTCCAAAGTGGTTGTATGAGTGTACATTCCCACCAGCAGTGTAATAGGGTTCCTCCTTCTCCACATCCCCTCCAGCATTTGTCGTTGGCTGATTTGTGGATGTGGGCCATTCTGACTGGGATAAGGTGGTATCTCAGGGTTGTCTTTATTTGCATTTCCTTCACCACCAGGGATGATGAACATTTTCTCATGTGTTTCTTTGCCATTTTTATCTCTTCTTCTGAGAAGTCTCTCTTTAGTTCCCTTGCCCATTTAGTAATTGGTTTGTTAGGTTTGGGAGGGATTAGTTTCTTGAGTTCCCTGTATATACAGGATGTTAACCCCTTGTCTGATATATTGCTGGTAAATATTTTTTCCCAGTTAGTCGGTTGTCTTTCTAGCTTGGTTGCGATAGATTTAGCTGTGCAGAAGCTTTTTATTTTAAGGTAGTCCCATTTGTCGAGTCTCTCTCCAACTTGTTGTGACCCTGGGACTCTGTTCAGGAAGTTCCTGCCTGTGCCTATTAGTTCAAGTGTTTCTCCTACTCTGTCCTGCAGTAGTTTCAGAGATTCAGGTTTAATGTTAAGGTCTTTAATCCATTTTGAGTTGATGTTGGTGCATGGTGATAGGCTGGGGTCCACTTTTAGTCTTCTGCATGTGGCCGCCCAGTTTTCCCAGCACCAGTGGTTGAAGAGGCTGTGTTTCTTCCATTGTATGTCTTTGGCTCCTTTGTCGAATATCAGCTGGCTGTAGGCCTGTGGATTTATTTCTGGATCTTCTATTCTGTTCCGTTGGTCTTCGGGTCTGCTTTTGTGCCAGTACCATGCTGTCTTTGTTATTATAGCTCTGTAGTAGAGTTTGAAGTTCGGCATGGATAGCCCTCCCATATTGTCTTTATCCCCTAGAATTGTTTTGGCTTTTCTAGGTCTTTTGTTGTTCCATATGAATTTTTGGACTGTTTTCTGTATTTCAGTGATGTACGTCATTGGGGTTTTAATAGGAATTGCATTGAGTTAGTATATTAGTTTTGGAAGTATCACCATCTTTACTATATTAAGTCGGCCTATCCAAGAGCCTGGCAGGGCTTTCCATTTCCTAGTGTCTTCTGCAATTTCTTTCTTTAACTTTTTATAGTTTTCATTAAATAGTCCTTTTACATCTTTGGTTAGGAAAATTCCAAAATATTTTATTTTGGGGGAGGTTATTGTGAATGGGGTTGCTCCCTTTATTTCCCTCTCTTCTTGTACATTGTCAGTGTACAGGAAGGCAACTGATTTTTGTGGGTTTATTTTGTATCCTGCTATTTTGCCGAAGTGATTTATGATTTCTAAGAGTTTGGGGATGGAGTTTTTGGGATTGTGAAGGTATAGTATCATGTCGTCTGCAAAACGGGATAGTTTAACTTCCTTTCCCTATTTGGCTGCACCTTTATAGCCTCTACCTTTATTCTTACTATCTTCTTGTTGGCTGTACATTTGTTGCCTTTATTCTCGTTTTGGCAATTTCTCTATTGATCCGCCAACAGAGCATGTTGCATCTTTCCAGTGCAATAGAGACAGGCTTCTCTAAGTGGTAAAGACTAAGGCCAAAGATTAAATGTGGCAATACTCCAATCAATCTATCATCTGAGGTGACCCTGCCTCCAGAAACTCCTACAACTTCACAAGCAGTTTTGCAGCTCATGCATAGTAAATATAGAGACTTAAAATTTCCAGATATGACCATTAGACAAAATCAATGAATTAAACTAAGTTAGAAAGAGTTATCCCAGTAGATCAGAGAGTTTTTAACAAAAAAAAAAAGGGACCTCTGATTATAAAAGAAAAAGAAAGATTCTCCCAACAGTTATGATTAAGTTTAGTCCAACTTACGTTATAGGGAAGAGATGGTGGTTTCCCACAAAATATCAAGTTAGTAATGTCATATTTCCTGAACCAACCGAAGAACCATTTCCTTATACAGGAGCTTATAAAGATCAAAATAGTTGGATAAAAATAAAAATAAAAACAGTACAATATAAGTACAGCCCTGTCTTAGGTGTGTTAATTATTAAACATAAAAAGGCCGAATAGATGATGCATTCTATTAAACAATGAGCTAGACTCGGTTCACACCACTTCGCTTAAACCGTTGGTGGGAGAGTCATCAATTTTCATGTAATTCATCAATGCTCTGCCTTTTTAAAAATTGAGTACATGCTTAAATAAACAAAGGATCTATGTCACAATCACACACTGTATAAAAATATTAATTCTCCTCAATGAAGATACACTCAGACGCAACTCTTTGGAGTCTGTGTCTGTCTGTCACTTGGCCGACTCCTTGCCCACCTATCCCGAGATCCCTGTCCCGTCGGTCCCAGTGCTCCGGCTGAGCTGGTCCGTTGCAACTTCCAGCTCTTTCTACTTTCCGTGGAGCTGAGGAATCCAACCCAGGGCCTCATGCATGTGAGGCAAGCACTTTACCACTGAGCCATCTTCCCAGCCCTTATTATTATTTTTAACCCCAGGACTGAAGATAGAACTCAGGGCCTAGATGCTGTTCCTTGGCTTTTCCACTCAGGCCTGGAGCTCTACCACTTGAGCCACAAGTGCCACGTGTGGCTTTTTGGTGGCTCTTTGGAGATAAGAAGTCTCCCCGCAACTCTGGACTGGCCTCCAACCATGATCCCCAGGTCTCAGCCTCCTGAGTGGCTGGGAGGAAAGGCACAGGCCGAGGATGCTCAGCTTGGACCTTAAGCTTGGCTGGTGCTCCTGGCCGTGGCTGGTACCTACGTAGGCAGGTCCAGGCCAGCCTTGCAGGAGGCTCTTACCGGCAGGGCCTGTTGCTGCAGGATCCTGGGGGCCGACTGGTGGTGGTTCTTCTCCAGCTCTGCCCGCAGCCTGGTGTTTTCAGCCAGCAGCACGGAGGAGAGGACGGCCGGCAGGTTCTCGCCTGTGGGCAGCAGGTGACCACAGACGCGGGATATGGAGGAGGCTGCCAACGTGGCCAGGGGTGTGTGGGCCTGGGCCTTCCTGCCCCCATGTGTCTGCCCTGCTCTGCCTTGAATGCGCTTCCATTGCACTCCTCCTCGGCTCCACACCCTAGGCAAACACCCAGGACAGGTGTGTTGGTGGTTGTGATGTCTTGGTGTGGGAGGGGCCTGCGGAGGACGAGGCGGAGGAGCCGGCCTTGAGCTAGCCTTTATAAGCACAGCCCTGAGGCCCGAGGCCGCTGCAGCGCACCTCATGTTTCCCAAAGGCTTTCCTGGGCGCTTGGTCCTGGTGCAAAGCTGCCAGCCCGCCTGGGGCACGCGCCGCCAGAGCCCCGGGCATCCCGGCGTGCCAGGCCGAGGCACGGCCACCCTGTCCACGCCCGGGCCGCGTCCCTTCCACGAGATCCCGTCCCCCGGGGACAACGGCTGGCTGAACCTATTCCGCTTCTGGAGGGAGGAAGGCGCCCAGGGCATCCACCACCACCACGTGCGAAGCTTCCAGAAGTATGGGACCATCTACAGGTGAGCCCGGGCCCGCAGGGCTCAGCGCTGTGCTCCTCTCCACACAAGGATCTGCCCTGGGGTCCCCCACACTGCCTTCTCGTTTACAGAAGGAAAAGGCCTCTGGGTTTCAGGCACTGAAGACTCAGCCTCACCCTGCGCCCCCATGCTAGAGATGGGGTGCCCTCCCTCCTTCCCTCCCTCCCTCCCTCCCTCCCTCCTTGCCTTCCTTTGTTCCTTCCTTCCTTCCTTCCTTCCTTCCTTTCTTTCTTCCTTCCTTCCTTCCTTCCTCCCTCCCTCCCTTCCTTCCTTCCTTCCTTCCTTCCTTCCTTCCTTCCTTCCTTCCTTCCTTCCTTCCTTCCTTCCATCCGTCCTATACTGGGGCTTCAATTCAGGGTCTGGGCACTGTCCCTTATCTTTTTCACTCAAGGTTGGCCACTCTGCCCTTGAGCCACACCTCCACTCTGGCTTTTGGTTGGTAAACTGAGAGATAAGAGTCTCGTGGACTTTCCTTCTCTGAGCTGGTTTTTTTTCTCAGCTGGTTCTGATCCTCAGATCTCAGCCTCCCGAGTTTCTAGGATTCCAGGCGTGTGCCACCAGAC
Source organism: Dipodomys spectabilis (assembly GCF_019054845.1). NCBI lineage: Eukaryota > Metazoa > Chordata > Mammalia > Rodentia > Heteromyidae > Dipodomys > Dipodomys spectabilis. The sequence goes on along the minus strand of NW_024871155.1, from coordinate 149,853 downwards.
CCAGCCAAGGACAATCTCTCCGCTTTTTTTTTTTTTTTTGATGGGTCATAGGGCTTGAACTCTGAACCTGGGCGCTGTCCCTGAGCTCTTTTGCTCAAGGCGAGCGCTCTACCACTTTTAGCCACAGCACCACTTCCGGGTTTCTGGTGGTTCATTGGAGATAAGAGTCTCATGGATTTTCCTGTCCAGGCTGGCTTTGAACTGTGATCCTCAGATCTCAGCCTCCTGAGTTTCTAGGATTCCAGGCGAGAGCCACTAATCCTGGCTGAGGACAAGCTCTCTTAATACTTCTTCTGCACTCTGGTCTTCAGAACGGCTGTAAATGAAGTTTGTGAAATCCCACAGTCAGGGAGAAGACCCTGGCTCTGTTCCCTCTTCCCCTCTGGGCCAGTTCCACTCCTCGGCTGTGGGGTGGGGTGCTGGCTCCCCTTCCGTACACCAGCAGCTGCTTCTGCTCCTGTCTTTGCAGGGTCTGGAGCCTCTGCTGTGCAGCCTTAGGCGGTGAGGCCTCAGGGTCTATGGCTTGTTCTGGTGTAGCAGGGTCTAAGGTCGGCCATCTTCAAGCTGTGTGTGTGTGTGTGTGTGTGTGTGTGTGTGTGCCAGTCCTGGGGCTTGAACTCAGGGCCTGGGCACTGTCCCTGAGCTTCTTTTGCTCAAGGCTGGGCACTCTACCACTTGAGCCAGAGCACCACATCTGGCCTCTTCTGTGTATGTGGCACTGAGGAATCGAACCCAGGGCTTCATAAATGCTAGGAGAGCACTCTACCCCTGAGCCACCTTCCCAGCCCAGGGCGCCATGTTTGGAGGCTGTGCGTTCACAGAACAGGGTGGAGGTTCTGTTCGCAGGCCAGCATGCTGCCTCCTCTCCACCATGAGGCCCGCTGGTCACCAGAGCCTTGGGTTGTGGCCCAGGGACTGGGGAGCTAGTTCTAATCTACTTGGAAAAGCATGGAGAGAATTTTCTGGAAGGTTGTAGGCAAGCCGAAGACAAGACTGGGGGAGGCAGGTCCCGGGCTCTGGGTGACACAGCACAGTGAGCATGGAGAAAAAGCCGGGCGCCGGTGCTCACGCCTGTCATCCCAGCTCCTCAGCAGGCTGAGATCTGAGGATGGTGGTTCACATCCAGCGTGGGCAGGCACGCTCCCTGGAGATGAGACTCTCTCCTGTCCCTCCAGGGAGAAGCTTGGGAACATAGAGTCTGTGTATATCATGGACCCCGAGGACGTGGCGGTGCTGTTTAAGGGGGAAGGGCGTCACCCGGAGCGCTACCTCATCCCGCCCTGGGTGGCCTATCACCAGTGCTACCAGAAACCCACCGGCGTGCTGCTCAAGTGAGTGCGGCGGGGGGGGGGGGGGGGGGGGATGATCAGGGGGCCGAGAGGGGGGGCTGAGACTCACTCTGATGGAGGGGGTACAGAGGGGGGCCTTGACTCCCTGGCTGAGCTGACCAGACTGTTCATGAATAATGTGTGCGTGGACGACTCTATTTCCAAACCAACCAGGAAGAAGCTGGGCTGGAGGCGTGGCTCAAGTGGCAGAGCCTCAGCTGAGCAAGGAAGCTGAGAGCGCACCAGGCCCTGAGTTCGAACCTCAGTACCAGCCCACGGGCACACAGGCACACGCGTGCACGCGCACATGCACACACACTCCATTTCCCGCTTGCAGTGCGCACAGCAGAGTCGGGAGGCAGTGCACTTGGGTTATTATAATCATAATTATTATTATTATTTTATTCTCTCTCTTATTGGCCAGTCTTGGGGCTTGAACTCAGGGCCTGGATGCTGAGCTCTTCAGCTCAAGGTGAGCCCTCTACCACTCGAGCCACAGCTCCACTTCCAGTTTTCTAGTGGTTGATTGGAGATACAGACTTGTCCCATGGCCGGGCGCTGGTGGCTCCCGCCTGTAATCCTAGCTACTCAGGAGGCTGATATCTGAGGATCGCAGTTCAAAGCCAGCCCGGGCAGGAGAGACCATGAGACTCCTATCTCCAATAAACCACCAGAAAGCTGGAAGTGGCGCTGTAGGTCAAGTGGTAGAGTGCTAGCCTAGAGCTGAAGAGCTGAGGGACAGCGCCCAGGCCCAGAGTTCAAGCCCCAGGGACAAAAAAAAAAAAAAAAAAAAGACTTGTCCCATGGACTTTCCTGCCCAGGCTGGCCTCGAACCGTGATCTTCAGATCTCAGCCTCCTGAGGAGCTGGGATGACAGGCGTGAGCCGCAGCGTTCGGCTGTCTCCTCCTCTTGCTCTCGGGGCCTGGCCCAGGCTGGGGGTGAGGGGTGGGGGTCAGGCCCAGAGTCTCTGATTCTGGGGCCCTGGGGGTGGGCTGTCCTGCTTCTTCAGGAAGTCCGAGGCCTGGAAGACAGACCGCATGGTCCTGAACCAGGAGGTGATGTCTCCGGAGGCCATCAAGAACTTCGTGCCCATGATGGAGGCCGTGTCTCAGGACTTTGTCAGACTCCTGAACAGACGCGTGAAGCAGCAGTGCTCTGGAACCTTCTCAGGGGACCTCAGTCACGACTTGTTCCGCTTTGCCTTCGAGTGTAAGGGGCTGGGCTGGGGAGGGGTGGGGTCCCCTCTCCCCGGGACCTCGCTCATCTTACCCTGAGTCCCTGCTCAGACCCCGCAGGACCTGTATCTGCATGGCTTTCTACAGATTGTGTGGTCAGGGGCTGGGGGAGGGGGGTAAAGGCGGGGTGCTCTGAGCTTGGTATAATTCAACCTCTTTTCCAGTCAGACTGAGTCTTGGAAAATGGATTACCCAAGGATTTGGGCCCTTAGTCTCCCTTCCCACTTATGGAGAAAGTGTATAGCTAATCTAGTCAATCAATAAGGCACTCTCCTAGCTGGGTGCTGGTAGCTCATGCCTGAGATCTGAGGATCGCCATTCTAAGCCAGCCCAGGCAGGAAAAATCTGTGAGACTCTTTTTTTTTTTTGTCTGTCCTGGGGCTTGATCTCTGGGCCTGGGCGCTGTCCCTCAGCTCTTCAGATCAAGGTGAGTGCTCTACCACTTGAGCCACAGCGCCACATCTGGTTTTCTGAGTGGTTTATTGGAGGTAAGGATCTTAAGGACTTTTCCGGCCCAGGCTGGCTTTGAACCCCGATCTTCAGATCTCAGCCTCCTGAGCAGCTAGGATGACAGGCGTGAGCCACCGGCGCCCAGTGTCTGTGAGGCTCTTATCTCCAATAAACTACCAAAAAGCCGGATGTGGAGCTGTGGCTCAAGTGGTAGAGCCTGAGCCTTGAATGAAAAATCTCCAGGGACAGCGCCCAGGCCCTGAGTTCCAGGCCAGGCGCCGTGGGAGGGCTGCTGTGGAGGCTGGTGGATAGGAGGCCAGGGGCTCCCCTCACCTCGGCCTCCGCTGTCCCTTCCCCGCAGCGATCACCTCCGTCATATTCGGGGAGCGGCTGGGCATGCTGGAGGAGATAGTCGACCCGGACAACCAGAGGTTCATCGACGCCATTGAACACATGTTCCACAGCAGCGTGCCCATGCTGCACCTGCCGCCCGGCCTCTTCCGCCTCCTCCGCACCAAGATCTGGAAGGATCACAAGGAAGCCTGGGACACGATTTTCAACAAAGGTGGGGGCTCGCGCTGCTCCCCTCCCTGGGACACACAGGGAGGCTGGGGGGAGGGGCTGCTGGGGCCTGGAGGATTCTACGGTCCCGTGGGTCCCTCCTGCCCACGTGACCACGGGCAACCCTATCCTCCCCCCAAGATGCCATCAAGGCTGTAAAGATGGGGTGGTGGGGAGGCAGACGCCCTTGGCCTCACGCCTATCATCCTGGCTACTCAGGAGGCTGAGATCTGAGGATTGAGGTGCAAAGCCAGCCCAGGCAGGAGAGTCCATGAGACTCTTTATCTTCAATGACCCATGAGAAAACGGGAAGTGGCGCTGTGGCTCAGAGTAGGAAAGCACTGGTCTGGAGCTGAAGAATTCAGGGACAGCGCCTAGGCCCTGAGTTCAAGCCCCACAATGGACAAAACATAAAGGAGGAGGGAACTCTCCTAGAAAGATCAAAGGACTGGCTCAGGTGGTAGAGCACCTGCAAGGGGGAACGCAAGGAAGAGAATTAAACGATAGCTACGAAGGCTCAGCACAAAGTAGCAGCTCAGTGACACGGCCGCCCCTGCCCCGGCCCTCCCCTGTCATCCGCAGCCAGCAACTACACTCAGAACTTCTACCTGGACCTGAGACGGAGAAGGAAGGTGGACAGGTACCCAGGCGTGCTCCACAGCCTCCTGGAGCAGAACAAGCTCCCGCAGGAGAACATCGAGGCCAACGTCACGGAGATGCTGGCGGGGGGCGTGGACACGGTGAGTCAGGCCCGGCAGCCACCGGGGCCTCCTCAGCCAGGCGCCTCCCCTCCAGCCGTGGGCCCTGAATCTTCCACCAGATCCCCCCCAGCTGCCTCCCTCTCCTGGCTCCAATCTCCTTGAAGAGTGAGGCCCGAGGGTCTGAGGCTCATCAGCCTTCTTATTTCCTGTGTTGGGACCCAACGTGGACAGGGAGGTGCAGGCTCTCTGTGTGTGGGTGTGTCTCTGTACTGAGACTTGAACTCAGGATCTGGCGCTCTACCACTTGAGCCACATCTTCATTTCCAGCTTTTTGCTGGTTCCCTGGAGTGAAGAGTCTCATGGGCTTTCCTGCCCCGGCTGGCTCTGAACTGGGATCCTCAGATCTCAGCCTCTTGAGGCATGTATACTAGGTGTGAATGGGAGTTCAGAAGGAGGGCCTAGGGGCTCTCCAGAACATTCCAGCCTTTGGAAGTTTTTTGTTGTTGTTGTTGTTTTTTGTCGGTCCTGGGACTTGAACTCTGGACCTGGGCGCTGTCCCACAGCTCTTCAGCTCAAGGCGAGCGCTCTACCGTGCTCTACCACTTGAGCCACAACACCACTGCCGCTTTTCTAGCGGTTTATTGGAGATAAGAGTCTCAGGGACTTTGCTGCCTGGGCTGGCTTTGTTTGGGGATCCTCAGATCTCAGCCTCCTGAGTAGCTAGGATGACAGGCGTGAGCCACCATGCCCGGCCTTGGAAGAATATTTTTTCTTTTTGCACATTTGCTCTTGGGCTGTAGGCTTTGCCTTTGCAGATGGTGGGAAAAAGTGAAAACGTGAGCCAGGTGCCGTGGCTCACGCCTGCCATCCCATCTACTCGGGAGGCTGAGTTGGGAGGATCTGAATTTGAAGCCAGCCTGGGCAGGGAAAGCTGTGAGACTCTGATCTCCAGCAGAACCAGCAGAAAGCCCCGAGTTCAAGCCCCAGGATGGGCTTGTGTGTGCACACACGCGCGCACACACGCATGCACACTCATCCCATGTCTCCTGGCAGACCTCCATGACGCTGCAGTGGCAGCTGTACGAGATGGGCCGCCACCCGAAGGTGCAGGAGCAGCTGCGGAGAGAGGTGCTGGCCGCGCGGCGCCAGGCCGGGGGCAGCATGGCCGCCATGCTCCACCTGGTCCCGCTCCTCAAAGCCAGCATCAAGGAGACGCTGAGGTGAGCCCAGCGGGCCCCTCAGGCCCTGATCCTGGGCCTGGAAGGGATTTCCAAGCCCCAAGTTCAACACCAGCGCCAGCACAGAGTCTGGAAGGGGGAGGGAGACACAGTCCTGCCTCTGTTTACCCCAGGGGTCCTCCCCGGGGGCGGAGGGGAGGAGCAGTCTGCGTCCAGGCTCTGTGTGAGTGTGGGGTGGGGGGGTCTGTCAGTGTCTGGTGTCTTCTTCCTGCAGGCTGCACCCCATCTCTGTAACCGTGCAGAGATACCCGGAGAACGACTTAGTGCTCCAGAACTACAAGATCCCTGCCAAGGTCGGGGTGCTGGGAACTGGGGCGCTGTCTGTCGGGGTGGCGGGTGTGATTGGGGACAGATGGGGTAAGGGGGTGGTGGGTGACCCCGAGTGTCATGGAAATCCAAGGAAGGGCCGGACAGGGGGGCTGGGGAGGGAAGTCCTTCCTGTGATCTGCCCAGCTGCTTGGGCCTTCCCAAGGGCTGTGAAGGACAGGGCCTCGTGCAAGGTCACAGGGCCCCCTTTGAGGACACGCAGTGGCCAGCGAGTCCTCCCCTGGGTCTCGGGGGGTGCTGTCAGGCGAGGCCAGCCCCCCTGTGACCTGTGCCCTCTGATCGCCTGGGTCCCCAGACGCTGGTGCAGGTGGCCAACTACGCCATGGGCCGGGATCCCAGCGTCTTCCCCAACCCCAGCAACTTCCAGCCCGCGCGCTGGCTGGAGAAAGACAAGGCGGCCACGCACTTCCGGTTCCTCAGCTTCGGCTGGGGCGTGCGCCAGTGCCTGGGCCGCAGGATCGCAGAGCTGGAGATGGCGGTGCTGCTCATGCACGTGAGTGTGCGCCAGGCCTGCTCCTCCTCCTCCTCCTCCTCCTCCTCCTCCTGCTCCTCCTCCTCCTCCTCTTCCTCCTCCTCCTCTTCCTCCTGCTCCTCCTCCTCCTGCTCCTCCTCCTTGTCCTGCTCCTCCTCCTCCTCCTCCGCCTGCTGCTCCTCCTCCTCCTCCTGCTCCTCCTCCTTGTCCTGCTCCTCCTCCTCCTCCGCCTGCTGCTCCTCCTCCTCCTCCTGCTCCTCCTCCGCCTGCTGCTCCTCCTCCTCCTCCTCCTCCTGCTCCTCCTCCTGCTGCTGCTCCTCCTCCTCCTCCTGCTCCTCCTCCTCCTCCTGCTGCTGCTGCTCCTCCTCCTCCTGCTCCTCTTCCTCCTCCTGCTGCTCCTCCTGCTCCTCCTCCTCCTCTTCCTGCTGCTCCTCCTCCTCCTGCTCCTCCTCCGCCTGCTGCTCCTCCTCCTCCTCCTGCTCCTCCTCCTCCTCCTGCTGCTGCTCCTCCTCCTCCTCCTGCTCCTCCTCCTCCTCCTGCTCCTCCTCCTCCTCCTGCTGCTGCTCCACCTCCTCCTCCTGCTCCTCCTCCTCCTCCTGCTGCTGCTCCTCTCCTCCTGCTCCACCTCCCATCCTCCTGCTGCTCCTGCTCCTCCCCTCCTCCTCCTGCTCCACCTCCTCCTTTCCTCCTGTTCCTCCCCTCCTCCTGCTGCTCCTCCTCCTCTGCTCCTCCTCCTCCTCCCCCTGCAGCTCCTCTTCCTCCTCCTGCTCTCCCTCCTCCTGCTCCTCCTCCACCTGCTCCTCCTCTTTCTCCATCTCCTCCTCCATCCTCCTCCATTTCCCCTCTTCTTCCATCTCCCCCTCCTTCTCTCTCTCCCCCTCCTCCTCCAGCTCCTCCTCCATCTCCCCTCCTCCTTCTCCATCTCCTCCTCCTCCTCCATCTCTCTTGCTCTCCCTCCTCCATCTCCCCCTCCTCCAGAGCTGCAGATGACTGTGCTCATTGATGTGTGGCTGGGCTGGGCCTGGTCCTGAGGAGTCATCCAGCCATCTCCCAGTTCATCATTCCTCTCTTCTATCTCTTCCCCCTCCCCTCCCCCTCCTGCTCTTCCTCCACCTCCTCCTCCTCCACCCCAGGAGTACAGGGCCAAGGACATCTGTTTATTTTTATTGTCTGGGTTGGTCATGGAGCTTGGACTGAGGGCCTGGGCAAAGTCCCTGAGCTCTTTCACTCAAGGCCAGCGCTCCACTACTTGAGCCAAGCTCCACGTGTTTTCTGGTGGTTCACTGCAGATAAGAGTCTCACAGAGTTTCCTGCCCCGGCTGGCTTTGAAGTGTATCCTCAGATCTTTGCCTCCTGAATAGCTTGGGATTCCAGGCATGAGCTACTGGTGCTGTCTGTGTGTCTGTGTGTGTGTGTGCATGTGTGTGTGTGCATGTGTGTGTGTGTTTGTGCACGTGAGTACGTGCATGTGTGTTTGTGAGGGGGCTGTCCACCCCCCTCTGTGGGGACGGGCAGGGTTGAGGTGTGCGGGGGTCCAGGCTTAGGTTCAGCCAACCCAGCAGCCAGCAACAATCATCTGGGACCCAGGGTGGGGGGCTGGTTTTGGGGTGGTGACCCACTCTTTGGAGCTGGCCCCTGCCTGTGGCTGAGTGGGTGACTGGCTCCCAGGAGAGACACCCCTTCCCTCCCCAGCCCACGCTGTTCCCCCCACCCCCGCCCCTCGCCCCCAGGTGCTGGAGAACTTCCGCATCGAACTGCAGCAGCTCAGCGAGGTGGGGACCAAATTCAGCCTCATCCTGGTGCCGGACAAGCCCATCCTCCTCACCCTCCTGCCCCTCGCCCCGGCCCCCGCCCCGCCGGCACTGCCGATGGCCCAGGGGGACCCCTGAATCTCCAATCCCCCCACCCCAAGCTCAGTTCTGCCTTCTGCCCTGCCCCCTCTGCCCTGACCCCAGGAAGCCAATAAACAGTAGACCTCCACTTGGGATGTTCATTTCCAGCACATTCTATCCTGGGGCCCACAGAGGCTCAGGAAGCTGCAGGGCTGACCCCCAGGCTCCCCCAGGGCTGGGGGTGAGGCTGGCCTCCATGTCACTGGCCAGGGCCAGCCCTGCCTCGTGGGTAGGACCCCCCCCACCCCGTGGAGTGAGGCCAGCTCTGGGCTCTGCTCCATCCTGGGGTGTAGCCAGGACTGTGGTCCCTGGGGGTGAGGGGCTGGTGTGGGGTGATCTGCTCAGAAGAGCTGCAGGCTTCTCCTCCCACCTGCCTGGCCTCCAGCGGGCCTGGCCTGGTCCCCCTCCCCCTGACCCCCTCCTCAGACCTGCCCAGACTCCAGTGGGCCTCAACCCTGGCTGCCCTCAGGGGCAGGAGGCAGGGAGGTCATCGGCTCTCCACGTGGGTCCCCTCTAGTCCACACAGGAGCGGGTCTAGCCTGGGACAGCAGCCCAGCGGGCTTAGCCTGCTGCCCCTCCCCCCACCACGCCACCATCTGTCTGTCTCTGTCTCTCTGTCCTCTCTCTCTCTCTGACAATACTGGGGCTGGAACTCAGAGCTTTGCACTCTTCCTTGGCTTTTTCAATCAAGGCTGGTGCTCTACCACTTGAGCCAGACCTGCACTTCTAGCTTTTTGCTCGTTAATTGGAGAGAAGGGTTGGATTTTCCTCCCTAGGCTGGCTTTAACTGTGATCCTCAGATCTCAGGCTCCTGAGTAGCTAGGATGACAGGCCAGAGCTCTCAGTGCCTGGCAGATGCTCTTTGCTCTCTGTCTCCTCTGGACCTGTTAGCTTTGATTCAGAAATGCCAGTTCTGGCAGGGCGCTGCTAGCTCACGCCTGTAATCCCAGCTACCTGGAGGCTGAGGATCTGGAGGATCAGCCCAATCAGGAAAGTCTGTGAGACTCTTGTCTTCCATGAACCACCAAAAAGCCAGACCTGGAGTTGTGGCTCAAGTGGAAGAATGCTAGCCTTGAGTGAAAGAGCTCAGGGACAGTTCCCAGGCCCCAAGTTCACCACAGACACACAGACAGACAGACACACATACACAGACAGAGAGAAAGACAGACAGACAGACAGACAGACACACACACAGAGGCACACATGTCAGTTCTGGAAAGAGCTCCTATCTAAGGTGTCCAGCTTTTCATGGAACAGATGAAAACCCTGACCTTGGGGAGAAGGCTTGACCTTGTCCCCAAGGTTGGCCAGCATTGGCCTTACAGGGCCCCGGCCTGACACCACGCCGGCATCTGCACACCTCCTTGTCCCTGATCAATGGAGCACTGAGTGACGGCCACTGGAGATGTCAAGCCTGTCCCTTCCAGAGACACAGACAAACCAGGTCTGACAGACACGATTCCACTTAGGGCAGGTATTTAGCAGGTGGAAAATTCCAGACTCCCCCCATCCCCTCCCTTTTGGAGGCTGTTGGTTTCTTGAGACAGGGTCTTGTTATAAAGTCAAGCCTGGTGTGGAACGCAATGAGTCCTCTTGCGTCCATGCCCCACGCCTGTTTGGCTCACAGCTGGCGCTCTACCACTTGAGCCACAATTCCATTCCTGGCTTTTTTTTGGTAGTTGTGGGCCTTGAACTCTGGGCCTGGGCTTTCCCTCAGCTCTTCAGCTCAAAGCTAGCATTCTACCACTTGAGCCACAGCCCCACTTCCAGCTTTTTCTGCTTATGTGGTGCTGAGGAATTGAACCCAGGGCCTCACACATGCAGGGCAAGCGCTCTATCACTGAGCCACCTTCCCAGCTCCAATTTCCGGCTTTTTGATGGTTCACCGGGAAACAATGTCTCACAGACTTTCCTGCCTGGGCTGGTTTTGAACTGTGATCCTCCATATCTCAGCCTCCTGAGTAGCTAGCAGACTTTCCTGCCTGGGCTGGTTTTGAACTGTGATCCTCCATATCTCAGCCTCCTGAGTAGCTAGGATGTGAGCCCCGCTCCCCCCCTAGCCCCCTTCCCCTCCCTCCCATTTGCCATGCCCTGGGCCCCTGCGGCCTCAGGCTTTTCAGAGCTGGCAGGACCACACAGGAGGTGTTGGTGATGCGCGATGGTGTTTAATAGAGTCATCTTGCGCAGACTCAGGCATGAGGCCGCTCAGGTGTGGGGCGAGTCGGCCGCTTCCTTCGGGGAGGCCGCCGGCTTGCCCGGCTGCTGGGGTTCCAGCTTTGGGGGCCGCTGGGGGTCCGTGGAGGAGATGAAGACATTCTGCGGAATGCAAGGTGACTCAGGCGAGGACAGTGCCCCATGTCCAGGGACCCAGCGATCCACAGCCCGAGGCCTCCTGACTTCTGACAGATTCCCAGGCTTGTGATGCCACAGGGCTGAGCAGGTCCCCGATGGGGCGTCTGGGGTTGGGAGGCGCCCAGGGTTGGGGTGGGAGGAGCTCACACAGGAGAGTGTCAGACAGAGGAAGGGTTTGGGGTGGAAGTGGGGGACACACTGGGAGGGTGCTGAGCGCCGGCGCGCACGCCTGTCATCCCAGCCACTCGGAGGCTGAGAGCTGAGCATCGCGGTTCCAAGGCCGGCCGGGAAGGAAAGTCCATGAGACTCCTATGTCCAGTGAACCAGCCAAAAGCCAGACAAAGCAAAAGAGCTCAGGGACAGCAGCCAGGCCCTGTGTTCAAGACCCAGCACCGGCACAGAACATAATTAAAAAGAGTCCACAGTACTTTCTATCATGAGCGAAGGATGGAAGGCCCTGGAGCAGGAGAATCCAGGACCGAGGCTGAGCCTGGGGGGGAGTGTGTGCGGCTTCCTGACGTGGTAGCTCAGCCCTGCGCTGCCTGGACAACGTAGCCACGCTGTCACTGGGAACTGGGCTCGAACTCAGAGCCTTGCGTGTTCATATGGCTGGTGCTCGACCATTTGAACCACAGCTCCACTTCTAGCCTTTTGCTGGTTCATTGAAGAATCTCATGGATCTGTCTGCCTGGGCTGGCTTTGAACTTTGGTCTTCAGATCTCCGCCTGTGCGGAGCTGGGATTACAGGTGTGAGCACAGGACCTGGCCACAGTCACCTTGAAGCAATCCTTGGGGGGTGAGGGGGGGTGGGAGAGAGCAGGGACAGAGACCCCCTCCAGGAGCTGCCCCCATGTTCCTCCAGGCCCCGGTCACTGAACCTCTGGACTTCTCCTCTGGGCCTGACTCACAGCCGGGTCTGTGAGGACGAGGCTGGAGGCATGCCGGAAGCCATGCTCCTGCTCCTGCAGCCGCGTGGCCAGGTCCTGCTTCTCCCGACCCCAGCGCCGCGCCGAGTCCTCCAGCTGCACACCCCAGACAGGCGCTGCAGAGGCCCCAGCAGTGCGGCCCATGGCACACAGGGCCGGGCCTGCGCCCACACCTGCGCCACCCCAGCACACCCACGGGAAGCCGGACAGAGGCCATTCAGCCAGTGCTCCAACACACAGACAGACCGTCTCTACAGCCCACAGCATACTGAGCCCTCAGCCCAACTCTGATCACAGACTGAGCCTGGAGAGGGCTCACACACTAAGCCCTGACCCTGGTCACACACTGAGCTCTGACCCTGGTCACACACTGAGGCTTGATCCCGGTCACACACTGAGCCTTGATCCCGGTCACACACTGAGCTCTGATTGTGGTCACACACTGTGCCTTGATCAAGGTCATTCACTGAGCCTGATCTTGGTCATTCACAGAGTCCTGATCCTGACTACATACTAAGCCTTGACCCTGGTCATACACGAAGCCTTGAGAGTGCTCACACACTGAGCTTTGATCCGTGTCACACACTGCACCTTGATCCTGGTCACAGACTGGGCCTCAATCCTGGTCACACACTGAGCCTTGACCCTGGTCACTGACGAGCCTGGATCCTAGTCACATACGAAGCCCTGGTCCTGGTCACCTACTTAGCCCTGAAACTATTTGTGTGCTGAGCCTCCATCTTGGTGGCAGGCTGAGCAGTGAGCCAAGGCTCACCTCACCCACCAGGTTTTCCAGGGCCAAGATCCGATTCTGAGCGCGTTCCAGCTTGGCCAGCAGGTTAAACTTGTCTGAAGAGCTGCTGCCCAGGAGATCCTGTGGACAACGCAGAAAGTCAGCTGTGCGGCCGCGGCGGCCGGGGGCCAGGCCAGCTCCTGTGAGCTCTGGCGGTGCTGAGACAGCCGGCTCTGAGTTCTAAACTCAGCCTTCCTCCACACAAGCACAGGCTCTGGCCTGTACCGAGATTCTCTCACAGATCAGAACCTTCCCAAGTTGTTGGCTGTTTTTTATGTGGTGCCAGTACTCAGGGCCTGAGCATTCTCCCTTGGCTCTTGTCTGCTCCAGGCTGAGGCTCTACCCCTTGACCCACACTCCACCTCTGGCTTTTGGCTGCGTATTGGAGAGAAGAGTCTCTTAGACCTTCCCGACTGGGCTCAGCTGTCAGCCCCGTGAGTAGCCTGGATGGCAGGCGTGAGCCACGGGTGCCTGGCTGGCCTCTGAAGTTGCACACATGCATGTTTGCATGTAAACAACAGGTATGAGGGAGCTTTCTTTCATGCCCACAAGGGACTATGTGGAGAACGTTCTGGAAGATCCTGTGAAGAAGCCAAAACGCCCGTCCCTATGGGGCAGCTGGCTAGGCATCTGGAAGTGTTTTCCAGGCAGTGAGCCCAGAGTGTCCCAGCCCTGGCTGTCATCCCGGGCCCCGCCCTGAGCTTGCGCGGAGCTGAGGCCTGGCCCTGGGCCCACCTGTGTGGACAGGGTCTCTGGCCATCCATCTCCCGCAGCCTCTCTGCGGCGTCTCCACCTGCTCCCAACTCCCCAGGGTCCACCTGGCATGGGGCGGGGGGGGGAAGGGCTCTCCAGGGCTGTACCAATCCCAGGGAAGGTTCTAGAAGGGAGTTCTGGGCGGCCTGGGTGGGGTCCAGGTAGAAGTTGGAGGAGGGTCAGGGGTCCTGTGGGGCTGGCTCGGAACCTGGAAGTTCAAGGCGAGTGAAGGAGGAAAGTTCCGATGCACACGTGTACCCCCTGTACCCCGGGATCAAAAGCACGGTGTGCAAGTTCACATCCCAGGGGACACCTAGAACCCCACTGAACCCAGAGCCTAGCATGGATGTTTTTCCCTCTGGTCCTGGGGCTTGAACTCAGGGCCCAGGTGCTATTCCTGAGTTTCTTTAGCTGAAGGCTAGCGCTCTACCACTTGAGCCACAGCGCCCCTTCCTGCCCCGCCCCCTCCTGGGGAGTCTGCCTGAGAGATGGCATTAGACAAAGTGCTTCAAGGAATCATGCCTGCAGGAAGAGGGTGTTAGTTCAGACTTCCCACTCACTTGGCTGCACCTTTTTTTTTTTTTATTGTAAAGATACTATACAGAGGGTTACAGTTACATGAGTGAGGTAATGAGTACACTTCCTCTTGAACATTGTTACCCCCTCCATTGTTTTCCCCCTACCATCCCCTCCCTCCCTCCCTTCCCCGAGGTTCTTTTTTTTTTTTTTTGTGATTGTGATTAAGTGATTACATAATTTCCGGAATTTCACAGTATTGTGGAATAATGATGCTCATTTAAAGTCACAAGCTCATTCTAACTTTCCTGGAGCAAATTGTCTATCACAGTCTGTAACATATAACGGTGTTCACATGTTATACACCATACATGCGATCAGCAGCATGGGGATATTTAGTAGTGGTTCAACCAGATGAGTGGGAGTTCTTTGTTTCTTAAATCCTGATAATTTTGTCGTATCACCTAACATTTTGGATTTAGCATCCACTTATCAGGGAGACCATGTACCGTTAGTCTCTTCGCTCTTGGCTTACCTCGCTCAACATGATTCCTTCTAGCTCCATCCATTTCCCTGCAAATGCCATTATTTTGTCATTTCTAATGGCTGCATAATATTCCATTGTGTATAGATACCACAATTTTTGGATCCATTCATCTGTGGTGGGGCATCTGGGTTGTTTCCATATCCTAGCTATTGCGAACGGTGCTGCAATAAACATGGAGGTGCACGTGTCCTTGTATATTGGTTCCTGTTGTTCAGGGTAGATGCCTAGAAGTGGTATGACTGGGTTGTAAGGGAGGTCAATCTTTAGCTTTCTAAGGACCCTCCAGACTGCTTTCCAAAGTGGTTGTATGAGTGTACATTCCCACCAGCAGTGTAATAGGGTTCCTCCTTCTCCACATCCCCTCCAGCATTTGTCGTTGGCTGATTTGTGGATGTGGGCCATTCTGACTGGGATAAGGTGGTATCTCAGGGTTGTCTTTATTTGCATTTCCTTCACCACCAGGGATGATGAACATTTTCTCATGTGTTTCTTTGCCATTTTTATCTCTTCTTCTGAGAAGTCTCTCTTTAGTTCCCTTGCCCATTTAGTAATTGGTTTGTTAGGTTTGGGAGGGATTAGTTTCTTGAGTTCCCTGTATATACAGGATGTTAACCCCTTGTCTGATATATTGCTGGTAAATATTTTTTCCCAGTTAGTCGGTTGTCTTTCTAGCTTGGTTGCGATAGATTTAGCTGTGCAGAAGCTTTTTATTTTAAGGTAGTCCCATTTGTCGAGTCTCTCTCCAACTTGTTGTGACCCTGGGACTCTGTTCAGGAAGTTCCTGCCTGTGCCTATTAGTTCAAGTGTTTCTCCTACTCTGTCCTGCAGTAGTTTCAGAGATTCAGGTTTAATGTTAAGGTCTTTAATCCATTTTGAGTTGATGTTGGTGCATGGTGATAGGCTGGGGTCCACTTTTAGTCTTCTGCATGTGGCCGCCCAGTTTTCCCAGCACCAGTGGTTGAAGAGGCTGTGTTTCTTCCATTGTATGTCTTTGGCTCCTTTGTCGAATATCAGCTGGCTGTAGGCCTGTGGATTTATTTCTGGATCTTCTATTCTGTTCCGTTGGTCTTCGGGTCTGCTTTTGTGCCAGTACCATGCTGTCTTTGTTATTATAGCTCTGTAGTAGAGTTTGAAGTTCGGCATGGATAGCCCTCCCATATTGTCTTTATCCCCTAGAATTGTTTTGGCTTTTCTAGGTCTTTTGTTGTTCCATATGAATTTTTGGACTGTTTTCTGTATTTCAGTGATGTACGTCATTGGGGTTTTAATAGGAATTGCATTGAGTTAGTATATTAGTTTTGGAAGTATCACCATCTTTACTATATTAAGTCGGCCTATCCAAGAGCCTGGCAGGGCTTTCCATTTCCTAGTGTCTTCTGCAATTTCTTTCTTTAACTTTTTATAGTTTTCATTAAATAGTCCTTTTACATCTTTGGTTAGGAAAATTCCAAAATATTTTATTTTGGGGGAGGTTATTGTGAATGGGGTTGCTCCCTTTATTTCCCTCTCTTCTTGTACATTGTCAGTGTACAGGAAGGCAACTGATTTTTGTGGGTTTATTTTGTATCCTGCTATTTTGCCGAAGTGATTTATGATTTCTAAGAGTTTGGGGATGGAGTTTTTGGGATTGTGAAGGTATAGTATCATGTCGTCTGCAAAACGGGATAGTTTAACTTCCTTTCCCTATTTGGCTGCACCTTTATAGCCTCTACCTTTATTCTTACTATCTTCTTGTTGGCTGTACACTCGTTGCCTTTATTCTCGTTTTGGCAATTTCTCTATTGATCCGCCAACAGAGCATGTTGCATCTTTCCAGTGCAATAGAGACAGGCTTCTCTAAGTGGTAAAGACTAAGGCCAAAGATTAAATGTGGCAATACTCCAATCAATCTATCATCTGAGGTGACCCTGCCTCCAGAAACTCCTACAACTTCACAAGCAGTTTTGCAGCTCACGCATAGTAAATATAGAGACTTAAAATTTCCAGATATGACCATTAGACAAAATCAATGAATTAAACTAAGTTAGAAAGAGTTATCCCAGTAGTTCAGAGAGTTCTAAAAAAAAAAAAAAAAGGGACCTCTGATTATAAAAGAAAAAGAAAGATTCTCCCAACAGTTATGATTAAGTTTAGTCCAACTTACGTTATAGGGAAGAGATGGTGGTTTCCCACAAAATATCAAGTTAGTAATGTCATATTTCCTGAACCAACCGAAGAACCATTTCCTTATACAGGAGCTTATAAAGATCAAAATAGTTGGATAAAAATAAAAATAAAAACAGTACAATATAAGTACAGCCCTGTCTTAGGTGTGTTAATTATTAAACATAAAAAGGCCGAATAGATGATGCATTCTATTAAACAATGAGCTAGACTCGGTTCACACCACTTCGCTTAAACCGTTGGTGGGAGAGTCATCAATTTTCATGTAATTCATCAATGCTCTGCCTTTTTAAAAATTGAGTACATGCTTAAATAAACAAAGGATCTATGTCACAATCACACACTGTATAAAAATATTAATTCTCCTCAATGAAGATACACTCAGACGCAACTCTTTGGAGTCTGTGTCTGTCTGTCACTTGGCCGACTCCTTGCCCACCTATCCCGAGATCCCTGTCCCGTCGGTCCCAGTGCTCCGGCTGAGCTGGTCCGTTGCAACTTCCAGCTCTTTCTACTTTCCGTGGAGCTGAGGAATCCAACCCAGGGCCTCATGCATGTGAGGCAAGCACTTTACCACTGAGCCATCTTCCCAGCCCTTATTATTATTTTTAACCCCAGGACTGAAGATAGAACTCAGGGCCTAGATGCTGTTCCTTGGCTTTTCCACTCAGGCCTGGAGCTCTACCACTTGAGCCACAAGTGCCACGTGTGGCTTTTTGGTGGCTCTTTGGAGATAAGAAGTCTCCCCGCAACTCTGGACTGGCCTCCAACCATGATCCCCAGGTCTCAGCCTCCTGAGTGGCTGGGAGGAAAGGCACAGGCCGAGGATGCTCAGCTTGGACCTTAAGCTTGGCTGGTGCTCCTGGCCGTGGCTGGTACCTACGTAGGCAGGTCCAGGCCAGCCTTGCAGGAGGCTCTTACCGGCAGGGCCTGTTGCTGCAGGATCCTGGGGGCCGACTGGTGGTGGTTCTTCTCCAGCTCTGCCCGCAGCCTGGTGTTTTCAGCCAGCAGCACGGAGGAGAGGTCGGCTGGCAGGTTCTCGCCTGTGGGCAGCAGGTGACCACAGACGCGGGATATGGAGGAGGCTGCCAACGTGGCCAGGGGTGTGTGGGCCTGGGCCTTCTTGCCCCCATGTGTCTGCCCTGCTCTGCCTTGAATGCGCTTCCATTGCACTCCTCCTCGGCTCCACACCCTAGGCAAACACCCAGGACAGGTGTGTTGGTGGTTGTGATGTCTTGGTGTGGGAGGGGCCTGCGGAGGACGAGGCGGAGGAGCCGGCCTTGAGCTAGCCTTTATAAGCACAGCCCTGAGGCCCGAGGCCGCTGCAGCGCACCTCATGTTTCCCAAAGGCTTTCCTGGGCGCTCGGTCCTGGTGCAAAGCTGCCAGCCCGCCTGGGGCACGCGCCGCCAGAGCCCCGGGCATCCCGGCGTGCCAGGCCGAGGCACCGCCACCCTGTCCACGCCCGGGCCGCGTCCCTTCCACGAGATCCCGTCCCCGGGGGACAACGGCTGGCTGAACCTATTCCGCTTCTGGAGGGAGGAAGGCGCCCAGGGCATCCACCACCACCACGTGCGAAGCTTCCAGAAGTATGGGACCATCTACAGGTGAGCCCGGGCCCGCGGGGCTCAGCGCTGTGCTCCTCTCCACACAAGGATCTGCCCTGGGTCCCCCCCCACACTGCCTTCTCGTTTACAGAAGGAAAAGGCCTCTGGGTTTCAGGCACTGAAGACTCAGCCTCACCCTGCGCACCCATGCTAGAGATGGGGTGCCCTCCCTCCTTCCCTCCCTCCCTCCCTCCCTCCTTGCCTTCCTTCCTCCCTTCCTTCCTTCCTTCCTTCCTTCCTTCCTTCCTTCCTTCCTTCCTTCCTTCCTTCCTTCCTTCCTTCCTTCCATCCGTCCTATACTGGGGCTTCAATTCAGGGTCTGGGCACTGTCCCTTAACTTTTTCACTCAAGGTTGGCCACTCTGCCCCTTGAGCCACACCTCCACTCTGGCTTTTTGTTGGTAAACTGAGAGATAAGAGTCTCGTGGACTTTCCTTCCCTGAGCTGGTTTTTTTTCTCAGCTGGTTCTGATCCTCAGATCTCAGCCTCCTGAGTTTCTAGGATTCCAGGCGTGTGCCACCAGACCCGGCCAAGGACAATCTCTCCGCTTTTTTTTTTTTTTTGATGGGTCATAGGGCTTGAACTCTGAACCTGGGCGCTGTCCCTGAGCTCTTTTGCTCAAGGCGAGCGCTCTACCACTTTTAGCCACAGCACCACTTCCGGTTTTCTGGTGGTTCATTGGAGATAAGAGTCTCATGGATTTTCCTGTCCAGGCTGGCTTTGAACTGTGATCCTCAGATCTCAGCCTCCTGAGTTTCTAAGATTCCAGGCGTGAGCCACTAATCCTGGCTGAGGACAAGCTCTCTTAATACTTCTTCTGCACTCTGGTCTTCAGAACGGCTGTAAATGAAGTTTGTGAAATCCCACAGTCAGGGAGAAGACCCTGGCTCTGTTCCCTCTTCCCCTCTGGGCCAGTTACACTCCTCGGCTGTGGGGTGGGGTGCTGGCTCCCCTTCCGTACACCAGCAGCTGCTTCTGCTCCTGTCTTTGCAGGGTCTGGAGCCTCTGCTGTGCAGCCTTAGGCGGTGAGGCCTCAGGGTCTATGGCTTGTTCTGGTGTAGCAGGGTCTAAGGTCGGCCATCTTCAAGCTGTGTGTGTGTGTGTGTGTGTGTGTGTGTGTGTGTGTGTGTGTGTGCCAGTCCTGGGGCTTGAACTCAGGGCCTGGGCACTGTCCCTGAGCTTCTTTTGCTCAAGGCTGGGCACTCTACCACTTGAGCCAGAGCACCACATCTGGCATTTTCTGTGTATGTGGCACTGAGGAATCGAACCCAGGGCTTCATAAATGCTAGGCAAGCATTCTACCACTGAGCCACCTTCCCAGCCCAGGGAGCCATGTTTGGAGGCTGTGCGTTCACAGAACAGAGTGGAGGTTCTGTTCGTAGGCCAGCAGGCTGCCTCCTCTCCACCATGAGGCCAGATGGGATGGTGGCTCAGTGGTAGCTCACATGCATGAGGCCCTGGGTTCGATTCCTCAGCCTCACATAAGCAGAAAAAGCCAGAAGTGGCACTGTGGCTCAAGTGGTAGAGCACTAGCCTTGAGCTGAAGAGCTGAGGGACAGCGCCCAGGCCCAGAGTTCAGGCCCCACGACTGGATCCCCACAAAAAAATTTAACCTATAGGCCTCACACAACACATATTATACATATAACCCATATGACACACATGACACACAGAACCTATAGGCCTCATACAGCACATATATACATATAGCAGATGTAACCTATATAACACACAAAACACACATAACACACCTAATTCATACACAATACACAGACTACACATAACCCATATAACCTATATAGCACATAAGTGATCTACCTCATACAACATATATACAGACAATGAAACACATGATATACATAATACATTTAATACACATAGCCTATAAAACAGACAACACAAGGACCCATATAAAAGGACCCGTATAACACCCATAATACAACACCCATACCATACACCACGAATAATGCACGTCACACACGTAACACACACGATGCACAATAAACACAACCCATATAACACACAACACATCACGTACAATACACACAACACACCCGACATACAAGAAACACAAGCTAGAAAACATGTGTCACACAGATAACCACACACCGCATGCACAGCTACCACCTATGTAACACGCACCATAGATCTAGTATGGATCACACATGTCATACGCACAGTCCCCATCGCACACATCCCCCACACGCCCCCCACAGAACACATGCAGCGGGGGAACCCCACAGGGCACACGGCACGCAGCCCGCCCCATGTCCTGCGCAGATTCGGCCTGAGGTGCGTGTACACGGCTGTCATGGAGTTCGTCGAGGTAGAGGCTGGACTCCGTGTCCGTGGCGGAGGGCCTGGCTGGTTTAGAACCCAGGTCCTGGCCTGCTGTGACTCTAGGCATCGACCCTCAGCCCGGGGGGGGGGGTGGGGGGCAGGAGAAGGGGATGCTGGGGGACACAGTGACCCTGGAGAAAGAGCCTCCTCATCCTGGCTCCTCAGCAGGCTGAGATCTGAGGATGGTGGTTCACATCCAGCGTGGGCAGGCACGCTCCCTGGAGATGAGACTCTCTCCTGTCCCTCCAGGGAGAAGCTTGGGAACATAGAGTCTGTGTATATCATGGACCCCGAGGACGTGGCGGTGCTGTTTAAGGGGGAAGGGCGTCACCCGGAGCGCTACCTCATCCCGCCCTGGGTGGCCTATCACCAGTGCTACCAGAAACCCACCGGCGTGCTGCTCAAGTGAGTGCGGCGGGGGGGGGGGGGGGGGGTGATCAGGGGGCCGAGAGGGGGGGCTGAGACTCACTCTGATGGAGGGGGGACAGAGGGGGGCCTTGACTCCCTGGCTGAGCTGACCAGAGACTGTTCATGAATAATGTGTGTGTGGACGACTCTATTTCCAAACCAACCAGGAAGAAGTTGGGCTGGAGGCGTGGCTCAAGTGGCAGAGCCTCAGCTGAGCAAGGAAGCTGAGAGCGCACGGGGCCCTGAGTTCGAACCTCAGTACCAGCCCACGGGCACACAGGCACACGCGTGCACGCGCACATGCACACACACTCCATTTCCCGCTTGCAGTGCGCACAGCAGAGTCGGGAGGCAGTGCACTTGGGTTCTTTATTATTATTGTTATTATTATTATTGTTATTATTATTTTATTCCCTCTCTTTTTGGCCAGTCCTGGGGCTTGAACTCAGGGCCTAGATGCTGAGCTCTTCAGCTCAAGGTGAGCGCTCTACCACTCGAGCCACAGCTCCACTTCCAGTTTTCTAGTGGTTGATTGGAGATAAAGACTTGTCCCATGCACTCTCCTGCCCAGGCTGGCCTCGAACCGTGATCCTCAGATCTCAGCCTCCTGAGGAGCTGGGATGACAGGCGTGAGCCGCAGCGTTCGGCTGTCTCCTCCTCTTGCTCTCGGGGCCTGGCCCAGGCTGGGGGTGAGGGGTGGGGGTCAGGCCCAGAGTCTCTGATTCTGGGGCCCTGGGGGTGGGGCTGTCCTGCTTCTTCAGGAAGTCGGAGGCCTGGAAGACAGACCGCATGGTCCTGAACCAGGAGGTGATGTCTCCGGAGGCCATCAAGAACTTCGTGCCCATGATGGAGGCCGTGTCTCAGGACTTTGTCAGACTGCTGAACAGACGCGTGAAGCAGCAGTGCTCCGGAACCTTCTCAGGGGACCTCAGTCACGACTTGTTCCGCTTTGCCTTCGAGTGTAAGGGGCTGGGCTGGGGCGGGGTGGGGTCCCCTCTCCCCGGGACCTCGCTCATCTTACCCTGAGTCCCTGCTCAGACCCCGCAGGACCTGTATCTGCATGGCTTTCTACAGATTGTGTGGTCAGGGGCTGGGGGAGGGGGGTAAAGGCGGGGTGCTCTGAGCTTGGTATAATTCAAACTCTTTCCCAGTCAGACTGAGTCTTGGAAAATGGATTACCCAAGGATTTGGGCCCTTAGTCTCCCTTCCCACTTATGGAGAAAGTGTATAGCTAGTCAATCAATAAGGCACTCTCCTAGCTGGGTGCTGGTAGCTCATGCCTGAGATCTGAGGATCGCCATTCTAAGCCAGCCCAGGCAGGAAAAATCTGTGAGACTCTTTTTTTTTTTTGTCTGTCCTGGGGCTTGAACTCTGGGCCTGGGCGCTGTCCCTCAGCTCTTCAGATCAAGGTGAGTGCTCTACCACTTGAGCCACAGCGCCACATCTGGTTATCTGAGTGGTTTATTGGAGGTAAAGATCTTAAGGACTTTTCCGGCCCAGGCTGGCTTTGAACCCCGATCTTCAGATCTCAGCCTCCTGAGCAGCTAGGATGACAGGCGTGAGCCACCGGCGCCCAGTGTCTGTGAGGCTCTTATCTCCAATAAACTACCAAAAAGCCGGATGTGGAGCTGTGGCTCAAATGGTAGAGCCTGAGCCTTGAATGAAAAATCTCCAGGGACAGCGCCCAGGCCCTGAGTTCCAGCGCCAGGCACCGTGGGAGGGCTGCCGTGGAGGCTGGTGGATAGGAGGCCAGGGGCTCCCCTCACCTCGGCCTCCGCCGTCCCTTCCCCGCAGCGATCACCTCCGTCATATTCGGGGAGCGGCTGGGCATGCTGGAGGAGATAGTCGACCCGGACAACCAGAGGTTCATCGACGCCATTGAACACATGTTCCACAGCAGCGTGCCCATGCTGCACCTGCCGCCCGGCCTCTTCCGCCTCCTCCGCACCAAGATCTGGAAGGATCACAAGGAAGCCTGGGACACGATTTTCAACAAAGGTGGGGGCTCGCGCTGCTCCCCTCCCTGGGACACACAGGGAGGCTGGGGGGAGGGGCTGCTGGGGCCTGGAGGAATCTAAGGTCCCTTGGGTCCCTTCTGCCCACGTGACCACGGGCAACCCTGTCCTCCCCCCAAGATGCCATCAAGGCTGTAAAGATGGGGTGGTGGGGAGGCAGACGCCCTTGGCCTCACGCCTATCATCCTGGCTACTCAGGAGGCTGAGATCTGAGGATTGAGGTGCAAAGCCAGCCCAGGTAGGAGAGTCCATGAGACTCTTTATCTTCAATGACCCATGAGAAAACCGGAAGTGGCACTGTGGCTCAGAGTAGGTGAGCACTGGTCTGGAGCTGAAGAGCTCAGGGACAGCGCCTAGGCCCTGAGTTCAAGCCCCACAATGGACAAAACATAAGGGAGAAGGGAACTCTCCTAGAAAGATCAAAGGACTGGCTCAGGTGGTAGAGCACCTGCAAGGGGGAACGCAAGGAAGAGAATTAAACGATAGCTACGAAGGCTCAGCACAAAGTAGCAGCTCAGTGACACGGCCGCCCCTGCCCCGGCCCTCCCCTGTCATCCGCAGCCAGCAACTACACTCAGAACTTCTACCTGGACCTGAGACGGAGAAGGAAGGTGGACAGGTACCCAGGCGTGCTCCACAGCCTCCTGGAGCAGAACAAGCTCCCGCAGGAGAACATCGAGGCCAACGTCACGGAGATGCTGGCGGGGGGCGTGGACACGGTGAGTCAGGCCCGGCAGCCACCGGGGCCTCCTCAGCCAGGCGCCTCCCCTCCAGCCGTGGGCCCTGAATCTTCCACCAGATCCCCCCCAGCTGCCTCCCTCTCCTGGCTCCAATCTTCTTGAAGAGTGAGGCCCGAGGGTCTGAGGCTCATCAGCCTTCTTATTTCCTGTGTTGGGACCCAACGTGGACAGGGAGGTGCAGGCTCTCTGTGTGTGGGTGTGTCTCTGTACTGAGACTTGAACTCAGGATCTGGCGCTCTACCACTTGAGCCACATCTTCATTTCCAGCTTTTTGCTGGTTCCCTGGAGTGAAGAGTCTCATGGGCTTTCCTGCCCCGGCCGACTCTGAACTGGGATCCTCAGATCTCAGCCTCTTGAGGCATGTATACTAGGTGTGAATGGGAGTTCAGAAGGAGGGCCTAGGGGCTCTCCAGAACATTCCAGCCTTTGGAAGTTTTTTGTTGTTGTTGTTGTTTTTTGTCGGTCCTGGGACTTGAACTCTGGACCTGGGCGCTGTCCCACAGCTCTTCAGCTCAAGGCGAGCGCTCTACCGTGCTCTACCACTTGAGCCACAACACCACTGCCGCTTTTCTAGCGGTTTATTGGAGATAAGAGTCTCAGGGACTTTGCTGCCTGGGCTGGCTTTGTTTGGGGATCCTCAGATCTCAGCCTCCTGAGTAGCTAGGATGACAGGCGTGAGCCACCATGCCCGGCCTTGGAAGAATATTTTTTCTTTTTGCACATTTGCTCTTGGGCTGTAGGCTTTGCCTTTGCAGATGGTGGGAAAAAGTGAAAACGTGAGCCAGGTGCCGTGGCTCACGCCTGCCATCCCATCTACTCGGGAGGCTGAGTTGGGAGGATCTGAATTTGAAGCCAGCCTGGGCAGGGAAAGCTGTGAGACTCTGATCTCCAGCAGAACCAGCAGAAAGCCCCGAGTTCAAGCCCCAGGATGGGCTTGTGTGTGCACACACGCGCGCACACACGCATGCACACTCATCCCATGTCTCCTGGCAGACCTCCATGACGCTGCAGTGGCAGCTGTACGAGATGGGCCGCCACCCGAAGGTGCAGGAGCAGCTGCGGAGAGAGGTGCTGGCCGCGCGGCGCCAGGCCGGGGGCAGCATGGCCGCCATGCTCCACCTGGTCCCGCTCCTCAAAGCCAGCATCAAGGAGACGCTGAGGTGAGCCCAGCGGGCCCCTCAGGCCCTGATCCTGGGCCTGGAAGGGATTTCCAAGCCCCAAGTTCAACACCAGCGCCAGCACAGAGTCTGGAAGGGGGAGGGAGACACAGTCCTGCCTCTGTTTACCCCAGGGGTCCTCCCCGGGGGCGGAGGGGAGGAGCAGTCTGCGTCCAGGCTCTGTGTGAGTGTGGGGTGGGGGGGTCTGTCAGTGTCTGGTGTCTTCTTCCTGCAGGCTGCACCCCATCTCTGTAACCGTGCAGAGATACCCGGAGAACGACTTAGTGCTCCAGAACTACAAGATCCCTGCCAAGGTCGGGGTGCTGGGAACTGGGGCGCTGTCTGTCGGGGTGGCGGGTGTGATTGGGGACAGATGGGGTAAGGGGGTGGTGGGTGACCCCGAGTGTCATGGAAATCCAAGGAAGGGCCGGACAGGGGGGCTGGGGAGGGAAGTCCTTCCTGTGATCTGCCCAGCTGCTTGGGCCTTCCCAAGGGCTGTGAAGGACAGGGCCTCGTGCAAGGTCACAGGGCCCCCTTTGAGGACACGCAGTGGCCAGCGAGTCCTCCCCTGGGTCTCGGGGGGTGCTGTCAGGCGAGGCCAGCCCCCCTGTGACCTGTGCCCTCTGATCGCCTGGGTCCCCAGACGCTGGTGCAGGTGGCCAACTACGCCATGGGCCGGGATCCCAGCGTCTTCCCCAACCCCAGCAACTTCCAGCCCGCGCGCTGGCTGGAGAAAGACAAGGCGGCCACGCACTTCCGGTTCCTCAGCTTCGGCTGGGGCGTGCGCCAGTGCCTGGGCCGCAGGATCGCAGAGCTGGAGATGGCGGTGCTGCTCATGCACGTGAGTGTGCGCCAGGCCTGCTCCTCCTCCTCCTCCTCCTCCTCCTCCTCCTGCTCCTCCTCCTCCTCCTCTTCCTCCTCCTCCTCTTCCTCCTGCTCCTCCTCCTCCTGCTCCTCCTCCTTGTCCTGCTCCTCCTCCTCCTCCGCCTGCTGCTCCTCATCCTCCTCCTGCTCCTCCTCCTTGTCCTGCTCCTCCTCCTCCTCCGCCTGCTGCTCCTCCTCCTCCTCCTGCTCCTCCTCCGCCTGCTGCTCCTCCTCCTCCTCCTCCTCCTGCTCCTCCTCCTGCTGCTGCTCCTCCTCCTCCTCCTGCTGCTGCTGCTCCTCCTCCTCCTGCTCCTCTTCCTCCTCCTGCTGCTCCTCCTGCTCCTCCTCCTCCTCTTCCTGCTGCTCCTCCTCCTCCTGCTCCTCCTCCGCCTGCTGCTCCTCCTCCTCCTCCTGCTCCTCCTCCTCCTCCTGCTGCTGCTCCTCCTCCTCCTCCTGCTCCTCCTCCTCCTCCTGCTCCTCCTCCTCCTCCTGCTGCTGCTCCACCTCCTCCTCCTGCTCCTCCTCCTCCTCCTGCTGCTGCTCCTCTCCTCCTGCTCCACCTCCCATCCTCCTGCTGCTCCTGCTCCTCCCCTCCTCCTCCTGCTCCACCTCCTCCTTTCCTCCTGTTCCTCCCCTCCTCCTGCTGCTCCTCCTCCTCTGCTCCTCCTCCTCCTCCCCCTGCAGCTCCTCTTCCTCCTCCTGCTCTCCCTCCTCCTGCTCCTCCTCCACCTGCTCCTCCTCTTTCTCCATCTCCTCCTCCATCCTCCTCCATTTCCCCTCTTCTTCCATCTCCCCCTCCTTCTCTCTCTCCCCCTCCTCCTCCAGCTCCTCCTCCATCTCCCCTCCTCCTTCTCCATCTCCTCCTCCTCCTCCATTTCTCTTGCTCTCCCTCCTCCATCTCCCCCTCCTCCAGAGCTGCAGATGACTGTGCTCATTGATGTGTGGCTGGGCTGGGCCTGGCCCTGAGGAGTCATCCAGCCATCTCCCAGTTCATCATTCCTCTCTTCTATCTCTTCCCCCTCCCCTCCCCCTCCTGCTCTTCCTCCACCTCCTCCTCCTCCACCCCAGGAGTACAGGGCCAAGGACATCTGTTTATTTTTATTGTCTGGGTTGGTCATGGAGCTTGGACTGAGGGCCTGGGCAAAGTCCCTGAGCTCTTTCACTCAAGGCCAGCGCTCCACTACTTGAGCCAAGCTCCACGTGTTTTCTGGTGGTTCACTGCAGATAAGAGTCTCACAGAGTTTCCTGCCCCGGCTGGCTTTGAAGTGTATCCTCAGATCTTTGCCTCCTGAATAGCTTGGGATTCCAGGCATGAGCTACTGGTGCTGTCTGTGTGTCTGTGTGTGTGTGTGCATGTGTGTGTGTGCATGTGTGTGTGTGTTTGTGCACGTGAGTACGTGCATGTGTGTTTGTGAGGGGGCTGTCCACCCCCCTCTGTGGGGACGGGCAGGGTTGAGGTGTGCGGGGGTCCAGGCTTAGGTTCAGCCAACCCAGCAGCCAGCAACAATCATCTGGGACCCAGGGTGGGGGGCTGGTTTTGGGGTGGTGACCCACTCTTTGGAGCTGGCCCCTGTCTGTGGCTGAGTGGGTGACTGGCTCCCAGGAGAGACACCCCTTCCCTCCCCAGCCCACGCTGTTCCCCCCACCCCCGCCCCTCGCCCCAGGTGCTGGAGAACTTCCGCATCGAACTGCAGCAGCTCAGCGAGGTGGGGACCAAATTCAGCCTCATCCTGGTGCCGGACAAGCCCATCCTCCTCACCCTCCTGCCCCTCGCCCCGGCCCCCGCCCCACCGGCACTGCCGATGGCCCAGGGGGACCCCTGAATCTCCAATCCCCCCACCCCAAGCTCAGTTCTGCCTTCTGCCCTGCCCCCTCTGCCCTGACCCCAGGAAGCCAATAAACAGTAGACCTCCACTTGGGATGTTCATTTCCAGCACATTCTATCCTGGGGCCCACAGAGGCTCAGGAAGCTGCAGGGCTGACCCCCAGGCTCCCCCAGGGCTGGGGGTGAGGCTGGCCTCCATGTCACTGGCCAGGGCCAGCCCTGCCTCGTGGGTAGGACCCCCCCCCACCCCGTGGAGTGAGGCCAGCTCTGGGCTCTGCTCCATCCTGGGGTGTAGCCAGGACTGTGGTCCCTGGGGGTGAGGGGCTGGTGTGGGGTGATCTGCTCAGAAGAGCTGCAGGCTTCTCCTCCCACCTGCCTGGCCTCCAGCGGGCCTGGCCTGGTCCCCCTCCCCCTGACCCCCTCCTCAGACCTGCCCAGACTCCAGTGGGCCTCAACCCTGGCTGCCCTCAGGGGCAGGAGGCAGGGAGGTCATCGGCTCTCCACGTGGGTCCCCTCTAGTCCACACAGGAGCGGGTCTAGCCTGGGACAGCAGCCCAGCGGGCTTAGCCTGCTGCCCCTCCCCCCACCACGCCACCATCTGTCTGTCTCTGTCTCTCTGTCCTCTCTCTCTCTCTGACAATACTGGGGCTGGAACTCAGAGCTTTGCACTCTTCCTTGGCTTTTTCAATCAAGGCTGGTGCTCTACCACTTGAGCCAGACCTGCACTTCTAGCTTTTTGCTTGTTAATTGGAGAGAAGGGTTGGATTTTCCTCCCTAGGCTGGCTTTAACTGTGATCCTCAGATCTCAGGCTCCTGAGTAGCTAGGATGCCAGGCCAGAGCTCTCAGTGCCTGGCAGATGCTCTTTGCTCTCTGTCTCCTCTGGACCTGTTAGCTTTGATTCAGAAATGCCAGTTCTGGCAGGGCGCTGCTAGCTCACGCCTGTAATCCCAGCTACCTGGAGGCTGAGGATCTGGAGGATCAGCCCAGTCAGGAAAGTCTGTGAGACTCTTGTCTTCCATGAACCACCAAAAAGCCAGACCTGGAGTTGTGGCTCAAGTGGAAGAATGCTAGCCTTGAGTGAAAGAGCTCAGGGACAGTTCCCAGGCCCCAAGTTCACCACAGACACACAGACAGACAGACACACATACACAGACAGAGAGAAAGACAGACAGACAGACAGACACACACACACACAGAGGCACACATGTCAGTTCTGGAAAGAGCTCCTATCTAAGGTGTCCAGCTTTTCATGGAACAGATGAAAACCCTGACCTTGGGGAGAAGGCTTGACCTTGTCCCCAAGGTTGGCCAGCATTGGCCTTACAGGGCCCCGGCCTGACACCACGCCGGCATCTGCACACCTCCTTGTCCCTGATCAATGGAGCACTGAGTGACGGCCACTGGAGATGTCAAGCCTGTCCCTTCCAGAGACACAGACAAACCAGGTCTGACAGACACGATTCCACTTAGGGCAGGTATTTAGCAGGTGGAAAATTCCAGACTCCCCCCATCCCCTCCCTTTTGGAGGCTGTTGGTTTCTTGAGACAGGGTCTTGTTATAAAGTCAAGCCTGGTGTGGAACGCAATGAGTCCTCTTGCGTCCATGCCCCACGCCTGTTTGGCTCACAGCTGGCGCTCTACCACTTGAGCCACAATTCCATTCCTGGCTTTTTTTTGGTAGTTGTGGGCCTTGAACTCTGGGCCTGGGCGCTTTCCCTCAGCTCTTCAGCTCAAAGCTAGCATTCTACCACTTGAGCCACAGCCCCACTTCCAGCTTTTTCTGCTTATGTGGTGCTGAGGAATTGAACCCAGGGCCTCACACATGCAGGGCAAGCGCTCTATCACTGAGCCACCTTCCCAGCTCCAATTTCCGGCTTTTTGCTGGTTCACCGGGAAACAATGTCTCACAGACTTTCCTGCCTGGGCTGGTTTTGAACTGTGATCCTCCATATCTCAGCCTCCTGAGTAGCTAGCAGACTTTACTGCCTGGGCTGGTTTTGAACCGTGATCCTCCATATCTCAGCCTCCTGAGTAGCTAGGATGTGAGCCCCGCTCCCCCCCTAGCCCCCTTCCCCTCCCTCCCATTTGCCATGCCCTGGGCCCCTGCGGCCTCAGGCTTTTCAGAGCTGGCAGGACTGCGCAGGAGGCGTTGGTGATGCGCGATGGTGTTTAATAGAGTCATCTTGCGCAGACTCAGGCATGAGGCCGCTCAGGTGTGGGGCGAGTCGGCCGCTTCCTTCGGGGAGGCCGCCGGCTTGCCCGGCTGCTGGGGTTCCAGCTTTGGGGGCCGCTGGGGGTCCGTGGAGGAGATGAAGACATTCTGCGGAATGCAAGGTGACTCAGACGAGGACGGTGCCCCATGTCCAGGGACCCAAGGATCCACAGCCGAGGCCTCCTGACTTCTGACAGATTCCCAGGCTTGTGATGCCACAGGGCTGAGCAGGTCCCCGATGGGGCGTCTGGGGTTGGGAGGCGCCCAGGGTTAGGTGGGAGGAGCACGCACAGGAGAGTGTCAGACAGAGGAAGGGTTTGGGGTGGAAGTGGGGGACACACTGGGAGGGTGCTGAGCGCCGGCGCGCACGCCTGTCATCCCAGCCACTCGGAGGCTGAGAGCTGAGCATCGCGGTTCCAAGGCCGGCCGGGAAGGAAAGTCCATGAGACTCCTATGTCCAGTGAACCAGCCAAAAGCCAGACAAAGCAAAAGAGCTCAGGGACAGCAGCCAGGCCCTGTGTTCAAGACCCAGCACCGGCACAGAACATAATTAAAAAGAGTCCACAGTACTTTCTATCATGAGCGAAGGATGGAAGGCCCTGGAGCAGGAGAATCCAGGACCGAGGCTGAGCCTGGGGGGGAGTGTGTGCGGCTTCCTGACGTGGGAGCTCAGCCCTGCGCTGCCTGGACAACGTAGCCACGCTGTCACTGGGAACTGGGCTCGAACTCAGAGCCTTGCGTGTTCATATGGCTGGTGCTCGACCATTTGAACCACAGCTCCACTTCTAGCCTTTTGCTGGTTCATTGAAGAATCTCATGGATCTGTCTGCCTGGGCTGGCTTTGAACTTTGGTCCTCAGATCTCCGCCTGTGCGGAGCTGGGATTACAGGTGTGAGCACAGGACCTGGCCACAGTCACCTTGAAGCAATCCTTGGGGGAGTGAGGGGGGGTGGGAGAGAGCAGGGACAGAGCTCCCTCTCCAGGAGCTGCCCCCATGTTCCTCCAGGCCCCGGTCACCTGAACCTCTGGACTTCTCCTCTGGGCCTGACTCACAGCCGGGTCTGTGAGGACAAGGCTGGAGGCATGCCGAAAGCCGTGTTCCTGCTCCTGCAGCCGCGTGGCCAGGTCCTGCTTCTCCCGTCCCCAGCGCCGCGCCGAGTCCTCCAGCTGCACACACCAGACAGGCGCTGCAGAGGCCCTGGCAGTGCGGCCCATGGCACACAGGGCCGGGCCTGCGCCCACACCTGCGCCACCCCAGCACACCCATGGGAAGCCGGACAGAGGCCATTCAGCCAGGGCTCCAACACACAGACAGACCGTCTCTACAGCCCACAGCATACTGAACCCTCAGCCCAACTCTGATCACAGACAGCCTGGAGAGGGCTCACACACTAAGCCCTGACCCTGGTCACACACTGAGCTCTGATTGTGGTCACACACTGTGCCTTGATCAAGGTCATTCACTGAGCCTGATCTTGGTCATTCACAGAGTCCTGATCCTGACTACATACTAAGCCTTGACCCTGGTCATACACGAAGCCTTGAGAGTGCTCACACACTGAGCTTTGATCCGTGTCACACACTGCACCTTGATCCTGGTCACAGACTGCGCCTCAATCCTGGTCACATACTGAACCTTGACCCTGGTCACCGACGAGCCTGGATCCTAGTCACATACGAAGCCCTGGTCCTGGTCACCTACTCAGCCCTGACCCTACTTGTGTACTGAGCCTCCATCTTGGTGGCAGGCTGAGCAGTGAGCCAAGGCTCACCTCACCCACCAGGTTTTCCAGGGCCAAGATCCGATTCTGAGCGCGTTCCAGCTTGGCCAGCAGGTTAAACTTGTCTGAAGAGCTGCTGCCCAGGAGATCCTGTGGACAACGCAGAAAGTCAGCTGTGCAGCCGCGGCGGCCGGGGGCCAGGCCAGCTCCTGTGAGCTCTGGCGGTGCTGAGACAGCCGGCTCTGAGTTCTAAACTCAGCCTTCTCCACACAAGCACAGGCTCTGGCCTGTACCGAGATTCTCTCACAGATCGGCACCTTCCCAAGTTGTTGGCTGTTTTTGATGTGGTGCCAGTACTCAGAGCCTGAGCATTCTCCCTTGGCTCTTGTCTGCTCCAGGCTGAGGCTCTACCCCTTGACCCACACTCCACCTCTGGCTTTTGGCTGCTTATTGGAGAGAAGAGTCTCTTAGACCTTCCCGACTGGGCTCAGCTGTCAGCCCCGTGAGTAGCCTGGATGGCAGGCGTGAGCCACGGGTGCCTGGCTGGCCTCTGAAGTTGCACACATGCATGTTTGCATGTAAACAACAGGTATGAGGGAGCTTTCTTTCATGCCCACAAGGGACTATGTGGAGAACGTTCTGGAAGATCCTGTGAAGAAGCCAAAACGCCCGTCCCTATGGGGCAGCTGGGTAGGCATCTGGAAGTGTTTTCCAGGCAGTGAGCCCAGAGTGTCCCAGCCCTGGCTGTCATCCCGGGCCCCGCCCTGAGCTTGCGCAGAGCTGAGGCCTGGCCCTGGGCCCACCTGTGTGGACAGGGTCTCTGGCCATCCATCTCCCGCAGCCTCTCTGCGGCGTCTCCACCTGCTCCCAACTCCCCAGGGTCCACCTGGCATGGGGGGGGGGGGGGGAAGGGCTCTCCAAGGCTGTACCAATCCCAGGGAAGGTTCTAGAAGGGAGTTCTGGGCGGCCTGGGTGGGGTCCAGGTAGAAGTTGGAGGAGGGTCAGGGGTCCTGTGGGGCTGGCTCGGAACCTGGAAGTTCAAGGCGAGTGAAGGAGGAAAGTTCCGATGCACACGTGTACCCCCTGTACCCCGGGATCAAAAGCACGGTGTGCAAGTTCACATCCCAGGGGACACCTAGAACCCCACTGAACCCAGAGCCTAGCATGGATGTTTTTCCCTCTGGTCCTGGGGCTTGAACTCAGGGCCCAGGTGCTATTCCTGAGTTTCTTTAGCTGAAGGCTAGCGCTCTACCACTTGAGCCACAGCGCCCCTTCCTGCCCCGCCCCCTCCTGGGGAGTCTGCCTGAGAGATGGCCTTAGACAAAGTGCTTCAAGGAATCATGCCTGCAGGAAGAGGGTGTTAGTTCAGACTTCCCACTCACTTGGCTGCACCTTTTTTTTTTTTTTATTGTAAAGATACTATACAGAGGGTTACAGTTACATGAGTGAGGTAATGAGTACACTTCCTCTTGAACATTGTTACCCCCTCCATTGTTTTCCCCCTACCATCCCCTCCCTCCCTCCCTTCCCCGAGGTTCTTTTTTTTTTTTTTTGTGATTGTGATTAAGTGATTACATAATTTCCGGAATTTCACAGTATTGTGGAATAATGATGCTCATTTAAAGTCACAAGCTCATTCTAACTTTCCTGGAGCAAATTGTCTATCACAGTCTGTAACATATAACGGTGTTCACATGTTATACACCATACATGCGATCAGCAGCATGGGGATATTTAGTAGTGGTTGGACCAGATGAGTGGGAGTTCTTTGTTTCTTAAATCCTGATAATTTTGTCGTATCACCTAACATTTTGGATTTAGCATCCACTTATCAGGGAGACCATGTACCGTTAGTCTCTTCGCTCTTGGCTTACCTCGCTCAACATGATTCCTTCTAGCTCCATCCATTTCCCTGCAAATGCCATTATTTTGTCATTTCTAATGGCTGCATAATATTCCATTGTGTATAGATACCACAATTTTTGGATCCATTCATCTGTGGTGGGGCATCTGGGTTGTTTCCATATCCTAGCTATTGCGAACGGTGCTGCAATAAACATGGAGGTGCACGTGTCCTTGTATATTGGTTCCTGTTGTTCAGGGTAGATGCCTAGAAGTGGTATGACTGGGTTGTAAGGGAGGTCAATCTTTAGCTTTCTAAGGACCCTCCAGACTGCTTTCCAAAGTGGTTGTATGAGTGTACATTCCCACCAGCAGTGTAATAGGGTTCCTCCTTCTCCACATCCCCTCCAGCATTTGTCGTTGGCTGATTTGTGGATGTGGGCCATTCTGACTGGGATAAGGTGGTATCTCAGGGTTGTCTTTATTTGCATTTCCTTCACCACCAGGGATGATGAACATTTTCTCATGTGTTTCTTTGCCATTTTTATCTCTTCTTCTGAGAAGTCCCTCTTTAGTTCCCTTGCCATTTTGGAATTGGTTTGTTAGGTTTGGGAGGGATTAGTTTCTTGAGTTCCCTGTATATATAGGATGTTAACCCCTTGTCTGATATATTGCTGGTAAATATTTTTTCCCAGTTAGTCGGTTGTCTTTCTAGCTTGGTTGCGATAGATTTAGCTGTGCAGAAGCTTTTTATTTTAAGGTAGTCCCATTTGTCGAGTCTCTCTCCAACTTGTTGTGACCCTGGGACTCTGTTCAGGAAGTTCCTGCCTGTGCCTATTAGTTCAAGTGTTTCTCCTACTCTGTCCTGCAGTAGTTTCAGAGATTCAGGTTTAATGTTAAGGTCTTTAATCCATTTTGAGTTGATGTTGGTGCATGGTGATAGGCTGGGGTCCACTTTTAGTCTTCTGCATGTGGCCGCCCAGTTTTCCCAGCACCAGTGGTTGAAGAGGCTGTGTTTCTTCCATTGTATGTCTTTGGCTCCTTTGTCGAATATCAGCTGGCTGTAGGCCTGTGGATTTATTTCTGGATCTTCTATTCTGTTCCATTGGTCTTCGGGTCTGCTTTTGTGCCAGTACCATGCTGTCTTTGTTATTATAGCTCTGTAGTAGAGTTTGAAGTTCGGCATGGATAGCCCTCCCATATTGTCTTTATCCCCTAGAATTGTTTTGGCTCTTCTAGGTCTTTTGTTGTTCCATATGAATTTTTGGACTGTTTTCTGTATTTCAGTGATGTACGTCATTGGGGTTTTAATAGGAATTGCATTGAGTTTGTATATTAGTTTTGGAAGTATTACCATCTTTACTATATTAAGTCGGCCTATCCAAGAGCATGGCAGGGATTTCCATTTCCTAGTGTCTTCTGCAATTTCTTTCTTTAACTTTTTATAGTTTTCATTAAATAGTCCTTTTACATCTTTGGTTAGGAAAATTCCAAAATATTTTATTTTGGGGGAGGTTATTGTGAATGGGGTTGCTCCCTTTATTTCCCTCTCTTCTTGTACATTGTCAGTGTACAGGAAGGCAACTGATTTTTGTGGGTTTATTTTGTATCCTGCTATTTTGCCGAAGTGATTTATGATTTCTAAGAGTTTGGGGATGGAGTTTTTGGGATTGTGAAGGTATAGTATCATGTCGTCTGCAAAACGGGATAGTTTAACTTCCGTTCCCTATTTGGCTGCACCTTTATAGCCTCTACCTTTATTCTTACTATCTTCTTGTTGGCTGTACATTCGTTGCCTTTATTCTCGTTTTGGCAATTTCTCTATTGATCCGCCAACAGAGCATGTTGCATCTTTCCAGTGCAATAGAGACAGGCTTCTCTAAGTGGTAAAGACTAAGGCCAAAGATTAAATGTGGCAATACTCCAATCAATCTATCATCTGAGGTGACCCTGCCTCCAGAAACTCCTACAACTTCACAAGCAGTTTTGCAGCTCACGCATAGTAAATATAGAGACTTAAAATTTCCAGATATGTCCATTAGACAAAATCAATGAATTAAACTAAGTTAGAAAGAGTTATCCCAGTAGTTCAGAGAGTTCTAAAAAAAAAAGGGACCTCTGATTATAAAAGAAAAAGAAAGATTCTCCCAACAGTTATGATTAAGTTTAGTCCAACTTACGTTATAGGGAAGAGATGGTGGTTTCCCACAAAATATCAAGTTAGTAATGTCATATTTCCTGAACCAACCGAAGAACCATTTCCTTATACAGGAGCTTATAAAGATCAAAATAGTTGGATAAAAATAAAAATAAAAACAGTACAATATAAGTACAGCCCTGTCTTAGGTGTATTAATTATTAAACATAAAAAGGCCGAATAGATGATGCATTCTATTAAACAATGAGCTAGACTCGGTTCACACCACTTCGCTTAAACCGTTGGTGGGAGAGTCATCAATTTTCATGTAATTCATCAATGCTCTGCCTTTTTAAAAATTGATTACATGCTTAAATAAACAAAGGATCTATGTCACAATCACACACTGTATAAAAATATTAATTCTCCTCAATGAAGATACACTCAGACGCAACTCTTTGGAGTCTGTGTCTGTCTGTCACTTGGCCGACTCCTTGCCCACCTATCCCGAGATCCCTGTCCCGTCGGTCCCAGTGCTCCGGCTGAGCTGGTCCGTTGCAACTTCCAGCTCTTTCTACTTTCCGTGGAGCTGAGGAATCCAACCCAGGGCCTCATGCATGTGAGGCAAGCACTTTACCACTGAGCCATCTTCCCAGCCCTTATTATTATTTTTAACCCCAGGACTGAAGATAGAACTCAGGGCCTAGATGCTGTTCCTTGGCTTTTCCACTCAGGCCTGGAGCTCTACCACTTGAGCCACAAGTGCCACGTGTGGCTTTTTGGTGGCTCTTTGGAGATAAGAAGTCTCCCCGCAACTCTGGACTGGCCTCCAACCATGATCCCCAGGTCTCAGCCTCCTGAGTGGCTGGGAGGAAAGGCACAGGCCGAGGATGCTCAGCTTGGACCTTAAGCTTGGCTGGTGCTCCTGGCCGTGGCTGGTACCTACGTAGGCAGGTCCAGGCCAGCCTTGCAGGAGGCTCTTACCGGCAGGGCCTGTTGCTGCAGGATCCTGGGGGCCGACTGGTGGTGGTTCTTCTCCAGCTCTGCCCGCAGCCTGGTGTTTTCAGCCAGCAGCACGGAGGAGAGGTCCGCCGGCAGGTTCTCGCCTGTGGGCAGCAGGTGACCACAGATGCGGGATATGGAGGAGGCTGCCAACGTGGCCAGGGGTGTGTGGGCCTGGGCCTTCCTGCCCCCATGTGTCTGCCCTGCTCTGCCTTGAATGAGCTTCCATTGCACTCCTCCTCGGCTCCACACCCTAGGCAAACACCCAGGACAGGTGTGTTGGTGGTTGTGATGTCTTGGTGTGGGAGGGGCCTGCAGAGGACGAGGCGGAGGAGCCGGCCTTGAGCTAGCCTTTATAAGCACAGCCCTGAGGCCCGAGGCCGCTGCAGCGCACCTCATGTTTCCCAAAGGCTTTCCTGGGCGCTTGGTCCTGGTGCAAAGCTGCCAGCCCGCCTGGGGCACGCGCCGCCAGAGCCCCGGGCATCCCGGCGTGCCAGGCCGAGGCACGGCCACCCTGTCCACGCCCTGGCCGCGTCCCTTCCACGAGATCCCGTCCCCCGGGGACAATGGCTGGCTGAACCTATTCCGCTTCTGGAGGGAGGAAGGCGCCCAGGGCATCCACCACCACCACGTGCGAAGCTTCCAGAAGTATGGGACCATCTACAGGTGAGCCCGGCCCGCGGGGCTCAGCGCTGTGCTCCTCTCCTCACAAGGATCTGCCCTGGGTCCCCCCACACTGCCTTCTCGTTTACAGAAGGAAAAGGCCTCTGGGTTTCAGGCACTGAAGACTCAGCCTCACCCTGCGCACCCATGCTAGAGATGGGGTGCCCTCCCTTCTTTCCTCCCTCCCTCCCTCCTTACCTTCCTTCCTTCCTCCCATCCTTCCTTCCTTCCTTCCTTCCTTTCTTTGTTCCTTCCTTCCTTCCTTCCTTCCTTCCTTCCTTCCTTCCTTCCTTCCTTCCTTCCTTCCTTCCTTCCTTCCTCCCTTCCTTCCTTCCATCCATCCTATACTGGGGCTTCAATTCAGGGTCTGGGCACTGTCCCTTAACTTTTTCACTCAAGGTTGGCCACTCTGCCCCTTGAGCCACACCTCCACTCTGGCTTTTTGTTGGTAAACTGAGAGATAAGAGTCTCGTGGAGTTTCCTTCCCTGAGCTGGTTTTTTTTCTCAGCTGGTTCTGATCCTCAGATCTCAGCCTCCTGAGTTTCTAGGATTCCAGGCGTGTGCCACCAGACCCGGCCAAGGACAATCTCTCCGCTTTTTTTTTTTTTTTTGATGGGTCATAGGGCTTGAACTCTGAACCTGGGCGCTGTCCCTGAGCTCTTTTGCTCAAGGCGAGCGCTCTACCACTTTTAGCCACAGCACCACTTCCGGTTTTCTGGTGGTTCATTGGAGATAAGAGTCTCACGGATTTTCCTGCCCAGGCTGGCTTTGAACTGTGATCCTCAGATCTCAGCCTCCTGAGTTTCTAGGATTCCAGGCGTGAGCCACTAATCCTGGCTGAGGACACGCTCTCTTAATACTTCTTCTGCACTCTGGTCTTCAGAACGGCTGTAAATGAAGTTTGTGAAATCCCACAGTCAGGGAGAAGACCCTGGCTCTGTTCCCTCTTCCCCTCTGGGCCAGTTACACTCCTCGGCTGTGGGGTGGGGTGCTGGCTCCCCTTCCGTACACCAGCAGCTGCTTCTGCTCCTGTCTTTGCAGGGTCTGGAGCCTCTGCTGTGCAGCCTTAGGCGGTGAGGCCTCAGGGTCTATGGCTTGTTCTGGTGTAGCAGGGTCTAAGGTCGGCCATCTTCAAGCTCTGTGTGTGTGTGTGTGTGTGTGTGTGTGTGTGTGTGTGTGTGTGTGTGTGTGTGTGCCAGTCCTGGGGCTTGAACTCAGGGCCTGGGTACTGTCCCTGAGCTTCTTTTGCTCAAGGCTGGGCACTCTACCACTTGAGCCAGAGCACCACATCTGGCCTCTTCTGTGTATGTGGCACTGAGGAATCGAACCCAGGGCTTCATGCATGCTAGGAGAGCACTCTACCACTGAGCCACCTTCCCAGCCCAGGGCGCCATGTTTGGAGGCTGTGCGTTCACAGAACAGGGTGGAGGTTCTGTTCGCAGGCCAGCATGCTGCCTCCTCTCCACCATGAGGCCCGCTGGTCACCAGAGCCTTGGGTTGTGGCCCAGGGACTGGGGAGCTAGTTCTAATCTACTTGGAAAAGCATGGAGAGAATTTTCTGGAAGGTTGTAGGCAAGCCGAAGACAAGACTGGTGGAGGCAGGTCCCAGGCTCTGGGTGACACAGCACAGTGAGCATGGAGAAAAAGCCGGGCGCCGGTGCTCACGCCTGTCATCCCAGCTCCTCAGCAGGCTGAGATCTGAGGATGGTGGTTCACATCCAGCGTGGGCAGGCACGCTCCCTGGAGATGAGACTCTCTCCTGTCCCTCCAGGGAGAAGCTTGGGAACATAGAGTCTGTGTATATCATGGACCCCGAGGACGTGGCGGTGTTGTTTAAGGGGGAAGGGCGTCACCCGGAGCGCTACCTCATCCCGCCCTGGGTGGCCTATCACCAGTGCTACCAGAAACCCACCGGCGTGCTGCTCAAGTGAGTGCGGGGGGGAGGGTGATCAGGGGGCTGAGAGGGGGGGCTGAGACTCACTCTGATTGAGGGGGGGACAGAGGGGGGCCTTGACTCCCTGGCTGAGCTGACCAGAGACTGTTCATGGATAATGTGTGCGTGGAAGACTCTACTTCCAAACCAACCAGGAAGAAGCTGGGCTGGAGGCGTGGCTCAAGTGGCAGAGCCTCAGCTGAGCAAGGAAGCTGAGAGCGCACGGGGCCCTGAGTTCGAACTTCAGTACCAGCCCACGGGCACACAGGCACACGCGTGCACGCGCACATGCACACACACTCCATTTCCCGCTTGCAGTGCGCACAGCAGAGTTGGGAGGCAGTGCACTTGGGTTATTATAATCATAATTATTATTATTATTTTATTCTCTCTCTTATTGGCCAGTCTTGGGGCTTGAACTCAGGGCCTGGATGCTGAGCTCTTCAGCTCAAGGTGAGCGCTCTACCACTCGAGCCACAGCTCCACTTCCAGTTTTCTAGTGGTTGATTGGAGATACAGACTTGTCCCATGGCCGGGCGCTGGTGGCTCCCGCCTGTAATCCTAGCTACTCAGGAGGCTGATATCTGAGGATCGCAGTTCAAAGCCAGCCCGGGCAGGAGAGACCATGAGACTCCTATCTCCAATAAACCACCAGAAAGCTGGAAGTGGCGCTGTAGCTCAAGTGGTAGAGTGCTAGCCTAGAGCTGAAGAGCTGAGGGACAGCGCCCAGTCCCAGAGTTCAAGCCCCAGAGACAAAAAAAAAAAAAAAAAAAGACTTGTCCCATGGACTTTCCTGCCCAGGCTGGCCTCGAACCGTGATCTTCAGATCTCAGCCTCCTGAGGAGCTGGGATGACAGGCGTGAGCCGCAGCGTTCGGCTGTCTCCTCCTCTTGCTCTCGGGGCCTGGCCCAGTCTGGGGGTGAGGGGTGGGGGTCAGGCCCAGAGTCTCTGATTCTGGGGCCCTGGGGGTGGGCTGTCCTGCTTCTTCAGGAAGTCGGAGGCCTGGAAGACAGACCGCATGGTCCTGAACCAGGAGGTGATGTCTCCGGAGGCCATCAAGAACTTCGTGCCCATGATGGAGGCCGTGTCTCAGGACTTTGTCAGACTGCTGAACAGACGCGTGAAGCAGCAGTGCTCCGGAACCTTCTCAGGGGACCTCAGTCACGACTTGTTCCGCTTTGCCTTCGAGTGTAAGGGGCTGGGCTGGGGAGGGGTGGGGTCCCCTCTCCCCGGGACCTCGCTCATCTTACCCTGAGTCCCTGCTCAGACCCCGCAGGACCTGTATCTGCATGGCTTTCTAGAGATTGTGTGGTCAGGGGCTGGGGGAGGGGGGTAAAGGCGGGGTGCTCTGAGCTTGGTATAATTCACACTCTTTCCCAGTCAGACTGAGTCTTGGAAAATGGATTACCCAAGGATTTGGGCCCTTAGTCTCCCTTCCCACTTATGGAGAAAGTGTATAGCTAATCTAGTCAATCAATAAGGCACTCTCCTAGCTGGGTGCTGGTAGCTCATGCCTGAGATCTGAGGATCGCCATTCTAAGCCAGCCCAGGCAGGAAAAATCTGTGAGACTCTTTTTTTTCTGTCTGTCCTGGGGCTTGAACTCTGGGCCTGGGCGCTGTCCCTCAGCTCTTCAGATCAAGGTGAGTGCTCTACCACTTGAGCCACAGCGCCACATCTGGTTTTCTGAGTGGTTTATTGGAGGTAAGGATCTTAAGGACTTTTCCGGCCCAGGCTGGCTTTGAACCCCGATCTTCAGATCTCAGCCTCCTGAGCAGCTAGGATGACAGGCGTGAGCCACCGGCGCCCAGTGTCTGTGAGGCTCTTATCTCCAATAAACTACCAAAAAGCCGGATGTAGATCTGTGGCTCAAGTGGTGGAGCCTGAGCCTTGAATGAAAAATCTCCAGGGACAGCGCCCAGGCCCCGAGTTCCAGGCCAGGCGCCGTGGGAGGGCTGCGGTGGAGGCTGGTGGATAGGAGGCCAGGGGCTCCCCTCACCTCGGCCTCCGCCGTCCCTTCCCCGCAGCGATCACCTCCGTCATATTCGGGGAGCGGCTGGGCATGCTGGAGGAGATAGTCGACCCGGACAACCAGAGGTTCATCGACGCCATTGAACACATGTTCCACAGCAGCGTGCCCATGCTGCACCTGCCGCCCGGCCTCTTCCGCCTCCTCCGCACCAAGATCTGGAAGGATCACAAGGAAGCCTGGGACACGATTTTCAACAAAGGTGGGGGCTCGCGCTGCTCCCCTCCCTGGGACACACAGGGAGGCTGGGGGGAGGGGCTGCTGGGGCCTGGAGGAATCTAAGGTCCCTTGGGTCCCTTCTGCCCACGTGACCACGGGCAACCCTGTCCTCCCCCCAAGATGCCATCAAGGCTGTAAAGATGGGGTGGTGGGGAGGCAGACGCCCTTGGCCTCACGCCTATCATCCTGGCTACTCAGGAGGCTGAGATCTGAGGATTGAGGTGCAAAGCCAGCCCAGGTAGGAGAGTCCATGAGACTCTTTATCTTCAATGACCCATGAGAAAACCGGAAGTGGCGCTGTGGCTCAGAGTAGGTGAGCACTGGTCTGGAGCTGAAGAGCTCAGGGACAGCGCCTAGGCCCTGAGTTCAAGCCCCACAATGGACAAAACATAAGGGAGGAGGGAACTCTCCTAGAAAGATCAAAGGACTGGCTCAGGTGGTAGAGCACCTGCAAGGGGGAACGCAAGGAAGAGAATTAAACGATAGCTACGAAGGCTCAGCACAAAGTAGCAGCTCAGTGACACGGCCGCCCCTGCCCCGGCCCTCCCCTGTCATCCGCAGCCAGCAACTACACTCAGAACTTCTACCTGGACCTGAGACGGAGAAGGAAGGTGGACAGGTACCCAGGCGTGCTCCACAGCCTCCTGGAGCAGAACAAGCTCCCGCAGGAGAACATCGAGGCCAATGTCACGGAGATGCTGGCGGGGGGCGTGGACACGGTGAGTCAGGCCCGGCAGCCACCGGGGCCTCCTCAGCCAGGCGCCTCCCCTCCAGCCGTGGGCCCTGAATCTTCCACCAGATCCCCCCCAGCTGCCTCCCTCTCCTGGCTCCAATCTCCTTGAAGAGTGAGGCCCAAGGGTCTGAGGCTCATCAGCCTTCTTATTTCCTGTGTTGGGACCCAACGTGGACAGGGAGGTGCAGGCTCTCTGTGTGTGGGTGTGTCTCTGTACTGAGACTTGAACTCAGGATCTGGCGCTCTACCACTTGAGCCACATCTTCATTTCCAGCTTTTTGCTGGTTCCCTGGAGTGAAGAGTCTCATGGGCTTTCCTGCCCCGGCTGGCTCTGAACTGGGATCCTCAGATCTCAGCCTCTTGAGGCATGTATACTAGGTGTGAATGGGAGTTCAGAAGGAGGGCCTAGGGGCTCTCCAGAACATTCCAGCCTTTGGAAGTTTTTTGTTGTTGTTGTTGTTTTTTGTCGGTCCTGGGACTTGAACTCTGGACCTGGGCGCTGTCCCACAGCTCTTCAGCTCAAGGCGAGTGCTCTACCGTGCTCTACCACTTGAGCCACAACACCACTGCCGCTTTTCTAGCGGTTTATTGGAGATAAGAGTCTCAGGGACTTTGCTGCCTGGGCTGGCTTTGTTCGGGGATCCTCAGATCTCAGCCTCCTGAGTAGCTAGGATGACAGGCTTGAGCCACCATGCCCGGCCTTGGTAGAATTTTTTTTCTTTTTGTACATTTGCTCTTGGGCTGTAGGCTTTGCCTTTGCAGATGGTGGGAAAAAGTGAAAATGTGAGCCAGGTGCCGTGGCTCACGCCTGCCATCCCATCTACTCGGGAGGCTGAGATGGGAGGATCTGAATTTGAAGCCAGCCTGGGCAGGGAAAGCTGTGAGACTCTGATCTCCAGCAGAACCAGCAGAAAGCCCCGAGTTGAAGCCCCAGGATGGGCTTGTGTGTGCACACACGCGCGCACACACGCACGCACACTCATCCCATGTCTCCTGGCAGACCTCCATGACGCTGCAGTGGCAGCTGTACGAGATGGGCCGCCACCCGAAGGTGCAGGAGCAGCTGCGGAGAGAGGTGCTGGCCGCGCGGCGCCAGGCCGGGGGCAGCATGGCCGCCATGCTCCACCTGGTCCCGCTCCTCAAAGCCAGCATCAAGGAGACGCTGAGGTGAGCCCCGCGGGCCCCTCAGGCCCTGATCCTGGGCCTGGAAGGGATTTCCAAGCCCCAAGTTCAACACCAGCGCCAGCACAGAGTCTGGAAGGGGGAGGGAGACACAGTCCTGCCTCTGTTTACCCCAGGGGTCCTCCCCGGGGGCGGAGGGGAGGAGCAGTCTGCGTCCAGGCTCTGTGTGAGTGTGGGGTGGGGGGGGTCTGTCAGTGTCTGGTGTCTTCTTCCTGCAGGCTGCACCCCATCTCTGTAACCGTGCAGAGATACCCGGAGAACGACTTAGTGCTCCAGAACTACAAGATCCCTGCCAAGGTCGGGGTGCTGGGAACTGGGGCGCTGCCTGTTGTGGGTGGCGGGTGTGATTGGGGACAGATGGGGTGAGGGGGTGGTGGGTGACCCCGAGTGTCATGGAAATCCAAGGAAGGGCCGGACAGGGGGGCTGGGGAGGGAAGTCCTTCCTGTGATCTGCCCAGCTGCTTGGGCCTTCCCAAGGGCTGTGAAGGACAGGGCCTCGTGCAAGGTCACAGGGCCCCCTTCAAGGTCACGCCGTGGCCAGCGAGTCCTCCCCTGGGTCTCGGGGGTGCTGTCAGGCGAGGCCAGCCCCCCTGTGACCTGTGCCCTCTGACCGCCTGGGTCCCCAGACGCTGGTGCAGGTGGCCAACTACGCCATGGGCCGGGATCCCAGCGTCTTCCCCAACCCCAGCAACTTCCAGCCCGCGCGCTGGCTGGAGAAAGACAAGGCGGCCACGCACTTCCGGTTCCTCAGCTTCGGCTGGGGCGTGCGCCAGTGCCTGGGCCGCAGGATCGCAGAGCTGGAGATGGCGGTGCTGCTCATGCACGTGAGTGTGCGCCAGGCCTGCTCCTCCTCCTCCTCCTCCTCCTCCTCCTCCTGCTCCTCCTCCTCCTGCTCCTCCTCCTCCTCCTGC
Organism: Dipodomys spectabilis; assembly: GCF_019054845.1. Lineage (NCBI taxonomy): Eukaryota > Metazoa > Chordata > Mammalia > Rodentia > Heteromyidae > Dipodomys > Dipodomys spectabilis. Next base: position 106,063 of record NW_024871155.1, on the reverse strand, counting down.
TCCTGCTCCTCCTCCTCCTGCTCCTCCTCCTCCTCCTGCTCCTGCTCCTCCTCCTCCTGCTCCTCCTCCTCCTCCTGCTCCTCCTCCTCCTCCTGCTCCTCCTCCTTGCTCCTCCTCCTCCTGCTCCTCCTCCTCCTCCTGCTCCTCCTCCTCCTCCTTCTCCTCCTCCTGCTCCTCCTCCTGCTCCTCCTCCTCCTCCTGCTCCTCCTCCTCCTGCTGCTCCTCCTCTTGCTCCTCCTCCTCCTGCTCCTCCTCCTCCTGCTCCTCCTCCTCCTCTTTCCCTCCTCCCCCTCCAGCTCCTCCCCTCCCCTCCAGCTCCTCCTCTTCCATCTCCTCCTCTTCCATCTCCTCCTCCTCCTCCTGCTCCTCCTCCTGCTCCTCTTCCTCCTGCTCCTCCTGCTCCTCCTCCTGCTCCTCATCCTCCTCCTGCTCCTCCTCCTCCTGCTGCTCCTCCTCCTCCTCCTCCTGCTCCTCCCCTCCTCCTCCTGCTCCTCCAGCTCCTCCTCCTCCTGCTGCTCCTCCTCCTCCTCCTCCTGCTCCTCCCCTCCTTCTGCTCCTGCTCCTCCTCTCCTCCTGCTCCTGCTCCTCCCCTCCTCCTCATGCTCCTCCAGCTCCTCCCCTCCTGCTGCTACTCCTCCTCCTCCCCATCTCCTCCCCTCCTCCTCCTGCTTCTCCTCCTCCAGCTCCTCCCTCCTCCTGCTCCTCCTGCTGCTGCTGCTGCTCCTCCCCTCCTCTTGCTGCTGCTCCTACTCCTGCTGCTCCTCTCCTCCTGCTCCACCTCCCATCTTCCTGCTGCTCCTGCTCCTCCTTCTGCTCCTCCCCTCCTCTTTCTTCTCGCCTCCTCCTCCTCCTGCTCCACCTCCTCCTTTCCTCCAGTTCCTCCCCTCCTCTTCCTCCTCCTGCTCCTCCTCCAGCTCCTCCCCTCCTCCTCCTCCAGCTCCTCCCCTCCTCCTCCTGCTGCTGCTCCTCCTCTTCCTCCTCCTGCTCCTCCTCCAGCTCCTCCCCTTCTCCTCCTCCTCTGTTCCTCCTCCTCCTCCTCCTGCAGCTCCTCCAGCTCCTCTTCCTCCTCCTGCTCTCCCTCCTCCTGCTCCTCCTCCACCTGCTCCTCCTCTTTCTCCATCTCCTCCTCCATCCTCCTCCATCTCCCCCTCTTCTTCTTCCATCTCCCCCTCCTTCTCTCTCTCCCTCTCCTCCTCTATCTTCCCCTCCTCCAGCTCCCCCTCCTCCTTCTCCATCTCCTCCTCCTCTTCCATCTCTCTTGCTCTCCCTCCTCCATCTCCCCCTCCTCCAGAGCTGCAGATGACTGTGCTCATTGATGTGTGGCTGGGCTGGGCCTGGCCCTGAGGAGTCATCCAGCCATCTCCCAGTTCATCATTCCTCTCTTCTATCTCTTCCCCCTCCCCTCCCCCTCCTGCTCTTCCTCCACCTCCTCCTCCTCTGCCCCAGGAGTACAGGGCCAAGGACATCTGTTTATTTTTATTGTCTGGGTTGGTCATGGAGCTTGGACTGAGGGCCTGGGCAAAGTCCCTGAGCTCTTTCACTCAAGGCCAGCGCTCCACTACTTGAGCCAAGCTCCACGTGTTTTCTGGTGGTTCACTGCAGATAAGAGTCTCACAGAGTTTCCTGCCCCGGCTGGCTTTGAAGTGTATCCTCAGATCTTTGCCTCCTGAATAGCTTGGGATTCCAGGCATGAGCTACTGGTGCTGTCTGTGTGTGTGTGTGTGTGTGTGTGTGTGTGTGCATGTGTGTGTGTGTGTGCACGAGCATGTGTGCATCTGTGTGTGTGAGGGGGCTGTTCACCCCCCTCTGTGGGGACGGGCAGGGTTAAGGTGTGTGGGGGTCCAGGCTTAGGTTCAGCCAACCCAGCAGCCAGCAGCAATCATCTGGGACCCAGGGTGGGGGGCTGGTTTTGGGGTGGTGACCCACTCTTTGGAGCTGGCCCCTGCCTGTGGCTGAGTGGGTGACTGGCTCCCAGGAGAGACACCCCTTCCCTCCCCAGCCCACGCTGTTCCCCCCTCACCCCGTCCCTCGCCCCCAGGTGCTGGAGAACTTCCGCATCGAACTGCAGCAGCTCAGCGAGGTGGGGACCAAATTCAGCCTCATCCTGGTGCCGGACAAGCCCATCCTCCTCACCCTCCTGCCCCTCGCCCCGGCCCCCGCCCCGCCGATGGCCCAGGGGGACCCCTGAATCTCCAATCCCCCCACCCCAAGCTCAGCTCCGCCTTCTGCCCTGCCCCCTCTGCCCTGACCCCAGGAAGCCAATAAACAGTAGACCTCCACTTGGGATGTTCATTTCCAGCACATTCTATCCTGGGGCCCACAGAGGCTCAGGAAGCTGCAGGGCTGACCCCCAGGCTCCCCCAGGGCTGGGGGTGAGGCTGGCCTCCATGTCACTGGCCAGGGCCAGCCCTGCCTCGTGGGTAGGACCACCCCCCCGTGGAGTGAGGCCAGCTCTGGGCTCTGCTCCATCCTGGGGTGTAGCCAGGACTGTGGTCCCTGGGGGTGAGGGGCTGGTGTGGGGTGATCTGCTCAGAAGAGCTGCAGGCTTCTCCTCCCACCTGCCTGGCCTCCAGCGGGCCTGGCCTGGTCCCCCTCCCCCTGACCCCCTCCTCAGACCTGCCCAGACTCCAGTGGGCCTCAACCCTGGCTGCCCTCAGGGGCAGGAGGCAGGGAGGTCATCGGCTCTCCACGTGGGTCCCCTCTAGTCCACACAGGAGCGGGTCTAGCCTGGGACAGCAGCCCAGCGGGCTTAGCCTGCTGCCCCTCCCCCCACCACGCCACCATCTGTCTGTCTCTGTCTCTCTGTCCTCTCTCTCTCTCTGACAATACTGGGGCTGGAACTCAGAGCTTTGCACTCTTCCTTGGCTTTTTCAATCAAGGCTGGTGCTCTACCACTTGAGCCAGACCTGCACTTCTAGCTTTTTGCTCGTTAATTGGAGAGAAGGGTTGGATTTTCCTCCCTAGGCTGGCTTTAACTGTGATCCTCAGATCTCAGGCTCCTGAGTAGCTAGGATGCCAGGCCAGAGCTCTCAGTGCCTGGCGGATGCTCTTTGCTCTCTCTCTCCTCTGGACCTGTTAGCTTTGATTCAGAAATGCCAGTTCTGGCAGGGCGCTGCTAGCTCACGCCTGTAATCCCAGCTACCTGGAGGCTGAGGATCTGGAGGATCAGCCCAGTCAGGAAAGTCTGTGAGACTCTTGTCTTCCATGAACCACCAAAAAGCCAGACCTGGAGTTGTGGCTCAAGTGGAAGAATGCTAGCCTTGAGTGAAAGAGCTCAGGGACAGTTCCCAGGCCCCAAGTTCACCACAGACACACAGACAGACAGACACACATACACAGACAGAGAGAAAGACAGACAGACAGACAGACACACACACACACACACAGAGGCACACATGTCAGTTCTGGAAAGAGCTCCTATCTAAGGTGTCCAGCTTTTCATGGAACAGATGAAAACCCTGACCTTGGGGAGAAGGCTTGACCTTGTCCCCAAGGTTGGCCAGCATTGGCCTTACAGGGCCCCGGCCTGACACCACGCCGGCATCTGCACACCTCCTTGTCCCTGATCAATGGAGCACTGAGTGACGGCCACTGGAGATGTCAAGCCTGTGCCTTCCAGAGACACAGACAAACTAGGTCTGACAGACACGATTCCAGTTAGGGCAGGTATTTAGCAGGTGGAAAATTCCAGACTGCCCCCTATCTTCCCCCCCTTTTGGTGGCTGTTGGTTTCTTGAGACAGGGTCTTGTTATAAAGCCAAGCCTGGTGTGGAACGCAATGAGTCCTCTTGCGTCCATGCCCCACGCCTGTTTGGCTCACAGCTGGCGCTCTACCACTTGAGCCACAATTCCATTCCTGGCCTTTTTTGGCGGTTGTGGGCCTTGAACTCTGGGCCTGGGCGCTGTCCCTTGGCTCTGCAGTTTTTAGCGCTCTACCACTTGAGCCACAGTCCCACTTCCAGCTTTTTCTGCTTATGTGTTGCTGAGGAATTGAACCCAGGGCCTCATGCATGCAAGGCAAGCACTCTATCACTGAGCCACCTTCCCAGCCCCAATTTCCGGCTTTTTGCTGGTTACCTGGACCAATGTCTCATGGACTTTTCTGCTTGGGCTGGTTTTGAACCGTGATCCTCCAGATCTCAGCCTCCTGGCACCCCCCCCCCCCGTACCCCCATCCCCCCTTCCCCTCCCTCCCATTTGCCATGCCCTGGGCCCCTGCGGCCTCAGGCTTTTCAGAGCTGGCAGGACCGCGCAGGAGGCGTTGGTGATGCGCGATGGTGTTTAATAGAGTCATCTTGCGCAGACTCAGGCATGAGGCCGTTCAGGTGTGGGGGAGTCGGCCGCTTCCTTCGGGGAGGCCGCCGGCTTGCCCGGCTGCTGGGGTTCCAGCTTTGGGGGCCGCTGGGGGTCCGTGGAGGAGATGAAGACATTCTGCGGAATGCAAGGTGACTCAGGTGAGGACAGTGCCCCATGTCCAGGGACCCAGCGATCCACAGCCCGAGGCCTCCTGACTTCTGACAGATTCCCAGGCTTGTGATGCCACAGGGCTGAGCAGGTCCCCGATGGGGCGTCTGGGGTTGGGAGGCGCCCAGGGTTAGGTGGGAGGAGCACGCACAGGAGAGTGTCAGACAGAGGAAGGGTTTGGGGTGGAAGTGGGGGACACACTGGGAGGGTGCTGAGCGCCGGCGCGCACGCCTGTCATCCCAGCCACTCGGAGGCTGAGAGCTGAGCATCGCGGTTCCAAGGCCGGCCGGGAAGGAAAGTCCATGAGACTCCTATGTCCAGTGAACCAGCCAAAAGCCAGACAAAGCAAAAGAGCTCAGGGACAGCAGCCAGGCCCTGTGTTCAAGACCCAGCACCGGCACAGAACATAATTAAAAAGAGTCCACAGTACTTTCTATCATGAGCGAAGGATGGAAGGCCCTGGAGCAGGAGAATCCAGGACCGAGGCTGAGCCTGGGGGGGAGTGTGTGCGGCTTCCTGACGTGGTAGCTCAGCCCTGCGCTGCCTGGACAACGTAGCCACGCTGTCACTGGGAACTGGGCTCGAACTCAGAGCCTTGCGTGTTCATATGGCTGGTGCTCGACCATTTGAACCACAGCTCCACTTCTAGCCTTTTGCTGGTTCATTGAAGAATCTCATGGATCTGTCTGCCTGGGCTGGCTTTGAACTTTGGTCCTCAGATCTCCGCCTGTGCGGAGCTGGGATTACAGGTGTGAGCACAGGACCTGGCCACAGTCACCTTGAAGCAATCCTTGGGGGAGTGAGGGGGGGTGGGAGAGAGCAGGGACAGAGCTCCCTCTCCAGGAGCTGCCCCCATGTTCCTCCAGGCCCCGGTCACCTGAACCTCTGGACTTCTCCTCTGGGCCTGACTCACAGCCGGGTCTGTGAGGACAAGGCTGGAGGCATGCCGAAAGCCGTGTTCCTGCTCCTGCAGCCGCGTGGCCAGGTCCTGCTTCTCCCGTCCCCAGCGCCGCGCCGAGTCCTCCAGCTGCACACACCAGACAGGCGCTGCAGAGGCCCTGGCAGTGCGGCCCATGGCACACAGGGCCGGTCCTGCGCCCACACCTGCGCCACCCCAGCACACCCATGGGAAGCCGGACAGAGGCCATTCAGCCAGGGCTCCAACACACAGACAGACCGTCTCTACAGCCCACAGCATACTGAGCCCTCAGCCCAACTCTGATCACAGACTGAGCCTGCAGAGGGCTCACACACTAAGCCCTGACCCTGGTCACACACTGAGCTCTGATCATGGACACACACTGAGCCTTGATCCCGGTCACACACAGCTCTGATTGTGGTCACACACTGAGCCTTGATCAAGGTCATTCACTGAGCCTGATCTTGGTCATTCACAGAGTCCTGATCCTGACTACATACTAAGCCTTGACCCTGGTCATACACAAAGCCTTGAGAGTGCTCACACACTGAGCTTTGATCCGTGTCACACACTGCACCTTGATCCTGGTCACAGACTGGGCCTCAATCCTGGTCACACACTGAGCCTTGACTCTGGTCACTGACGAGCCTGGATCCTAGTCACATACTAAGCCCTGGTCCTGGTCACCTACTTAGCCCTGAAACTATTTGTGTACTGAGCCTCCATCTTGGTGGCAGGCTGAGCAGTGAGCCAAGGCTCACCTCACCCACCAGGTTTTCCAGGGCCAAGATCCGATTCTGAGCGCGTTCCAGCTTGGCTAGCAGGTTAAACTTGTCTGAAGAGCTGCTGCCCAGGAGATCCTGTGGACAACGCAGAAAGTCAGCTGTGCAGCCGCGGCGGCCGGGGGCCAGGCCAGCTCCTGTGAGCTCCGGCGGTGCTGAGACAGCCGGCTCTGAGTTCTAAACTCAGCCTTCCTCCACACAAGCACAGGCTCTGGCCTGCACTGAGATTCTCTCACAGATCGGAACCTTCCCAAGTTGTGGGCTGTTTTTGATGTGGTGCCAGTACTCAGGGCCTGAGCATTCTCCCTTGGCTCTTGTCTGCTCCAGGCTGAGGCTCTACCCCTTGACCCACACTCCACCTCTGGCTTTTGGCTGCTTATTGGAGAGAAGAGTCTCTTAGACCTTCCCGACTGGGCTCAGCTCTCAGCCCCGTGAGTAGCCTGGATGGCAGGCGTGAGCCACGGGTGCCTGGCTGGCCTCTGAAGTTGCACGCATGCATGTTTGCATGTAAACAACAGGTGTGAGGGAGCTTTCTTTCATGCCCACAAGGGACTATATGGAGAACGTTCTGGAAGATCCTGTGAAGAAGCCAAAACGCCCGTCCCTATGGGGCAGCTGGCTAGGCATCTGGAAGTGTTTTCCAGGCAGTGAGCCCAGAGTGTCCCAGCCCTGGCTGTCATCCGGGCCCCGCCCTGAGCTTGCACGGAGCTGAGGCCTGGCCCTGGGCCCACCTGTGTGGACAGGGTCTCTGGCCATCCATCTCCCGCAGCCTCTCTGCGGCGTCTCCACCTGCTCCCAACTCCCCAGGGTCCACCTGGCATGGGGGGTGGGGGAGGGCCTCTCCAAGGCTGTACCAATCCCAGGGAAGGTTCTAGAAGGGAGTTCTGGGCAGCCTGGGTGGGGTCCAGGTAGAAGTTGGAGGAGGGTCACGGTAATGTGGGGCTGGCTCGGAACCTGGAAGTTCAAGGCGAGTGGAGGAGGAGAGTTTGGATGCACACGTGTACCCCCTGTACCCCGGGATCAAAAGCACGGTGTGCAAGTTCACATCCCAGGGGACACCTAGAACCCCACTGAACCCAGGTGCCTAGCATGGATGTTTTTCCCTCTGGTCCTGGGGCTTGAACTCAGGGCCCAGGTGCTATTCCTGAGTTTCTTTAGCTGAAGGCTAGTGCTCTACCACTTGAGCCACAGTGCCACTGGCAGCTTTTCTGAGTAATTCATGGGAGATAAAACTCTCACTGGGCTGGGAAGTTGGCTCAGTGCTAGAGCGCTTGCCTTGCATGCATGAGGCCCTGGGTTCGATTCCTCAGCACCACATAAGCAAAAAGAAAAAAGCCGTAAGTGAAGCTGTGGCTCAAGTGGTAGAGCGCTAGCCTTGAGCTGAAGAGCTGAGGGACAGCTCAAGCCCAGAGTTCAGGCCCCATGACTGGACCCCCCCCCCCCAAAAAAAAAATACTCTCACTGACTTTCCTGCCCATGCTGGCCTCAAACCATGATCCTCAGATCTCAGCCTCCTGAGTAGCTAGGATGACAGGCATGAGCTACCAGCTCCTGGCTGCATTTTTCTTTTTTGTCAGTAATGGGACTTGAACTCTAGGCCTGGGCACAGTGGTTCCTCAGCTCTTCAGCTCAAGGCGAGTGCTCTACCACTTGGGCCACAGCACTACTTCTGGTTTTCTGGTGGTTTACTGGAGATAGGAGTTTCACGGACTTTTCTGCCCAGGCTGGCTTTGAACTGTGATCCTCAGATCTCATCCTCCTGAGTATTAGGATGACAGGTGTGAACCACCAGCACCCAGCTTTCATTATTATTATTTTTTATTGTTATTTTTGTTGGTCGTGGGGTCTGGGCGCTGTCCCTCAGCTCTTCAGCTCAAGGCTAGTGCTCTACCACTTGAACCACAGGACCACTTCCAGCTATTTCTACTTTCCATGGTGCTGAGGAATCCAACCCAGGGCCTCATGCATGTGAGGCAAGCACTTTACCACTGAGCCATCTTCCCAGCTCTTATTATTATTTTTAACCCCAGTACTGAAGATAGAACTCAGGGCCTAGATGCTGTTCCTTGGCTTTTCCACTCAGGCCTGGAGCTCTACCACTTGAACCACAAGTGCCACTTGTGACTTTTTGGTGGCTCTTTGGAGATAAGAAGTCTCCCTGAAACTCTGGACTGGCCTCAAACCATGATCCTCAGGTCTCAGCCTCCTGAGTGGCGGGGATAAAAGGCACAAACAGAGGATGCTCAGCTCTAGCTTGGACCTTAAGCTTGGCTGGTGCTCCTGGCCGTGGCTGGTACCTACGTAGGCAGGTCCAGGCCAGCCTTGCAGGAGGCTCTTACCGGCAGGGCCTGTTGCTGCAGGATAATGGGGGCCGACTGGTGGTGGTTCTTCTCCAGCTCTGCCCGCAGCCTGGTGTTTTCAGCCAGCAGCACGGAGTAGAGGTTGGCCGGCAGGTTCTCAACTGTGGGCAGGCGGGGGATATGGAGAAGGCTGCCAACGTGGCCAGGGGTGTGTGGGCCTGGGCCTTCCTGCCTCCATGTCTCTGCCCTGCTCTGCCTTGAATGCGCTTCCATTGCACTCCTCCTCGGCTCCACAGCCACCAATGGCTCTGTGTGTGTGTGTGTGCGTGCGTGTGTGTGTGTGTGTGTGTGTGTGTGTGCGTGCGTGTGTGTGTGTGTGTGTGTGTGTATGTGTGTGTGTGTGTCCTGAGTCTTGAACTCAGGACTGGAGCACTCTCCCTGAGCTTTGTCACTTAAGGCTGGTGCTCTACCAATTGAACCACACCTCTATTTCTGGATTTTTTTTTGCTGTTTCATTGGACAGAAAAGTCTCATAGCCTTTCCTACCCTGGCTGGCTTCAAAAGACAATCCTCAGCCCTCAGCCTCCTGAGTGTCTGGGATTTCAGGTGTGAGCCCCTGGCCCCCGGCCGTGGCTTTCCATTGCTGGTGGCAATCTGTCTGTCCTGCTGGGCTGTTTAGAATCTGACTCTGTTGTTTCTCCTTGTACTGTCCATCCCATCTTTCCTGTGTGCCACAGACAGCTCAGCTCCTCTTCCTGGGTTCCTGTATAACTGGGGCGTTGGGGCATCCAGAAGGCAGGGCAAAAGCTGGGAAGGGGCTGGACACCCGTCATCCTAGCTACTCGGGAGGCTGAGATCTGAGGATCACAGTTCAAACCCAGCTGGGGGAAGGAAAGTCCATGAGACTCTTATCTCCAAGGAACCACCAGAAAACCGTAAGTGGCGCTGTGGCTCAAGTGCTAGAGTGCTCACCTTGAGCTGAAGCGCTCAGGGTCAGCGCCCAGGCCCAGAGTTCAAGCTGGGGCGGGGACAGGGGGGTCCATTCATTCCTCTCTGCTTCAGGGGGTGGACCCACCTGCAGTGGGCTTTCCTGGTGGCCAGCTTGAAGGAGGCGGCTCGCTCCTCTCGTGGAGCCTGTCCTCCAGCACCCGCTCCATCTTCTCGATCACCTGGCAGCACCAAGGCGGGGGCTGGCCTGGGACCCCTACCCCCTCTCTCCCGCCCCCCCACGTCCCCGGGGATCGCCTCCTCCCCCCAGCACCTGCCTTCTCCTGGTGCCGCACGGTGTCCTCCAGGCCCTTCATCTTCTGCATCTTGTCCTGGTAGTGCCTCAGCAGGGCGGCCTGCGGCAGCTGGGCCTGGCATAAGCGCAGCAGCTCCTTCTCCCGGTCGTTCTTCTGTGGGGGGGTGGGGGGGTCACCTTGGGCCTCCAGGGGCTCTGCTGCTGCCTGCAGGGCGGCTCCCCCTCCCCGCTCCACGTTCTGCCCCAGCACCCCCCTGCCCCCCTGGGCCTTGCTCACCCGGATCAGCTCATTCTGTAAGTGCTGCACCTTATCCCTCAGTTTCCTCAGGTCCAGCTCGCTCAGGAGCAATTTCTGCTTCATGGAGGCTGCTGGGGTGGGGGAGGAGGCTGAGGGGGGGGCAGCTCCTGGGGCTGCAGGCGGGAGCCCCCCTGGCCCTGCGTCTCCGGGGTGGGGCTCGGCTCTGGAGCATGCCTGCTGGGCAGGGACTGCGCATGCGTGCCTGTGTACACACACGCACGCGCATGCGTGCGTGCCTGTGTAGGCACGTGCTCGCATGCGTGCGTGCCTGTGCCCGCACGTGCGCGCATGCGTGTGTGCCTGTGCCCGCACGTGCGCGCATGCGTGTGTGCCTGTGTAGGCCCGTATGACGCGCGCGCATGCGTGCGTGCCTGTGTCCGCGCGTGCGCGCATGTGTGCGTGCCTGTGTCCGCGCGTGCGCGCATGCGTGCGTGTCTGTGCCCGCGCGTGCGCGCATGCGTGCGTGCCTGTGCCCTTGCGCACGCGCGAGCTCCCGCCAGGCCCCGCCCCCCGCCCCCGCCTCACCCAGGGCCTCCTCGGCCTCCTCCGGGCTGGACTCCTCTTCGGCCTCCGGCGGGGCCACCTGACCCCTGAGCACGCGGTTCTCGCTCTGCAGGATGCCGACCTGCCTCCGCAGGGACAGGATGTCCTCCGCCATCTTCTGCATGGCCCGCCGGTAGTTGTTCATCTCCTGAGGGTCCAGAGCCCAGGGTTTGCCCCCTCACCCCTGGGCAGCTCACCCCCCAGATCAGCGGGTCACCCCCCCACTCACCCCCCAGATCAGCGGGTCACCCCCCCCAGCTCACCCCCCAGCTCAGCGGGTCACCCCCCAGATCAGCGGGTCACCCCCCAGCTCAGCGGGTCACCCCCCAGATCAGCGGGTCATCCCCCCCACTCATCCCCCAGATCAGCGGGTCACCCCCCAGCTCACCCCCCAGCTCAGCGGGCACCCCCCCACTAACCCCCCAGATCAGCGGGTCACCCCCCCACTCACCCCCCAGATCAGCGGGTCACCCCCCCAGCTCACCCCCCAGATCAGCGGGTCACCCCCCCAGCTCACCCCCCAGCTCAGCGGGTCACCCCCCCAGCTCACCCCCCAGATCAGCGGGTCACCCCCCCCAGCTCACCCCCCAGATCAGCGGGTCACCCCCCCCAGCTCACCCCCCAGATCAGCAGGTCACCCCCCCAGCTCACCCCCCAGATCAGCGGGTCACCCCCCCCTCAGCTCACCCCCCAGATCAGCGGGTCACCCCCCCAGCTCACCCCCCAGATCAGCGGGTCACCCCCCCAGCTCACCCCCCAGATCAGCGGGTCACCCCCCACTCACCCCCCAGATCAGCGGGTCACCCCCCCAGCTCACCCCCCAGATCAGCGGGTCACCCCCAGGGCCCAGGTGCCCCAGGAGCCCCAGCTGTGGCCCCTAAAATCCAGACCGGCACCGGTGGCTCAGGCCTGTCATCCTAGCTGCTCAGGAGGCTGAGATCTGAGGATCTCGGTTCGAGGCCAGCCTGGGCAGGAAAGTCCGTGAGACTCTCATCTCCAATAAACCACTCAGAAAACCCGAAGTGGCACTGTGACTCAAGTGGTAGGGCGCTCACCTTGAGCTCAAGAGCTGAGGGACAGCGCACAGGCCCAGAGTTCAAGCCCCACAACCGACCAAAACTAAGTAAAAAATAAATTTAAAAAAGCCAGCAAAAGCATGAGACCCCGAGTTTAAGCTCCAGTACCGGCCATGTGCACACGGGCACACACACACACACACACAGCCCAGACCCCATCTGTCCAGGCTGCGTTTGGCTTATCTAGACATATTCCCGACATTCCTGTGAGCACCAGGGCCAGCCTTGCACTACGATCCTCCCAATCCCTGCCTCCTGTGTGGCTGGGGTTACAGGTGTATGCACCATGTCAGGCCTGAGACTTTTCTTAAGCCGTGTGATCCAGCCATGACTCCCCTCCTTCCCCCCCATACAAAATGCAAACAGGACACAAAGAATGATTAATACCCATGTGACCCAAGTTTGGCAAACATAATAGGTCTGCTTGTAAATGCACAGGGCGATGAATAAACTGTGCTCACAGGCTTTCTTTGGTGTGTGTGTACAGATACTGGGGAGTCCTTGATCTCAGATGGGGTCCCAAGAAGAAGAGCTCAGTCCTCAGCATCCACCTGGGCCCCTCCCGCTGGGTGGTTCAGCCTCTATGAGGCATTGACCTCTACAAGGGGGCACTGGCTTCTGAGGGAGGGGGTCCCACACACCAGGCTTGAATTCCCCAGCACCCACCCCGGCTTCACCAGACCTCAGATTTCAGCCTCCTGAGTAGCTGGGATTACAGGCATGTGCACCAGCACCCAGCTTCTCTGGGGGCCTTGACCTCAGCACCGACCCTGATGCCCATCTAGTATCCTCAGATCGCTAGTCCTGGGGCTTGAAGTCAGGGTCTGGGTGCTGTCCCTGGGCTTTTTGCTCCAAGCTAGTGCTCTGCCACTTGAGACACAGCTCCACTTCCAACCTTGTGGTTCACTGGAGAAGAGACTCTCATACCCCTCATCCCTAGGGCTGGTAAAGAAAGCGAAGGCCCCACTGGAGAGTCTCTTTGGAGAGAGGGGACGGACAGTCTTTATCCCAGCCCCAATGTGGTTACCCTCTCTGAGGCGTTATAGGGGAGGGGTGAGTGGGTCCTTGGCCTCCATTTACCCCCTCCCCCACCCCCCTCCTGACCATCACCACCACAGAGCTGTGGCCTTGGCTGCACAGCTGGGCTGAGAGGGCTCAGACTACAGGCGGCAGCGGCTTCATGTTCAGGGTCGCAGTCTGCGTCACAGCTGAGCCTTGAGGGCCAGGGGTGTGTGTGTGTGTGTGTGTGTGTACATGTGGTACAGCACACCACATTCTCCTGGGGTCCCGCCCCCCTCTACTGCCTGCTCCAGGGCCAGGAGGGGCTGGCTGCTCTCAGAGATTTTTTTCCCCCTCCATTCTGTGTTTCCTCTGCTCCATAGCTAGCAATGGCTACCCCCCCCCCCTTTTTTTTTCATTTTAAATTTAAACCAGTATGGTGGCTCCAACTCAGGGCCTGGACGCTGTCCCTGAGCTTATTTATTTATTTATTGCTCCAGGCTGGTGCTCTACCACTTGAGCCACTGCTCCTACTTCTGGGTTTTTGCTGGCTCATTGGCGATCAGGGTGGCTTGGAACCGTGATCCTCCAATCTCAGCCTCCTGAGTGGCTGGGATGACAGGTGTGAGCCACCAGGCACAGCCTTTCTGGAGACATTGGTCTCAGTGCGCGGGGCAGGGCCTGGGCACCCTCCTCGCCCCATCGATACCCCTTCCCCCAGCACTGTGGGGAGGGAGGGATCTGAGGTGGGCCAGGCCTCAGGCACTGGCAAGAACTGCTCCCTTCTCTGCATGCCTGGCAGTGGCCTAGTGGGCAGTGGGCATGGGGGGGGGGTGGAATCCTCTATGGTTCTCCAGTGTTAAAGGGGTAGACGCCCATTTTCATAAAGAAGTTGGGGGGTGGTCTCCCAAGAGCCTGGGATGAGTGTCCCACAGTGGAGTCCGGGCCATCATCTAAGTGGGGGCTTCTTGGTCCACTTGTGGCTACCCCCACTACACTGATCGGGGAGGGGGGGGGTCTTGGGCCTTCCCACACCCAGGGGGAGGCTGAGGCTGTACCTGGAGCGGCCCAGCCCCACGGGAGCTGTCAACACCCCTGCCTTTGTGTGCTGTGCCACTGGGGCGGGCACACTGCCACTCTGGGCCATAGGCATGGTTGAGCCCCCCCCCCCCACACACACCATGGTCTCCTCTTGCCACTGGGGAGACAGGAGGAACAAACTGGGACAGGAGGGGTGTGGCAGGAGGCAAAGGGCCCTGGAGATGGTGATTGCCGGATACGGTGGCTCACACCTGTCATCCTAGCTACTCAGGAGGCTGAGATCTGAGGATTGTGGTTCAAAGCCAGCCTGGGCAGGAAAGTCCGTGAGACATTTTTTTTTTTTTTGGTCGGTCGTAAGGCTTGAACTCTGGGCCTGGGCGCTGTCCCTCAGCTCTTTAGCTCAAGGTGAGTGCTCTATCACTTGAGCCACAGCGCCACTTCTAGTTTTCTGGTGGTTTATTGGAGATCAGAGTCTCCTGGACTTTCCTGCCCGGGCTGGCTTTGAACCATGATCCTCAGATCTCAGCCTCCTGAGTAGCTAGGATGAGGAGGCGTGCCCAGCTTAATTCTGAGACTCTTCTCTTCAATTAACCAGCAGATTAAAACAAAACAAAACAGAAGTGGTGCTGTGGCTCAAGTGGTAGAGTGCTTTCCTTGAACTGAAGAGTTCAAGGACAGCGTTCAGGCCCAGAGTTCAAGCCCCACGCCAGACCAAAAAAACAAAAAAAGCTTTGGGACAACACTCAGGCCCTGAGTCCAAATCCCAGTACACAGACACACACAGACACACACAGACACACACACACACACAGACACACACACACACACACACACAGTGCCAATTGCCAGAAAGTGGGGAGGGAGGGAAGGGTGGTGGGGGAGGGTGGGGGGGAGGGATCAGAGCCTCTGTCCTCTCCTGCTCTACCCCCTCTGCCCCGTTGCTGCTAAACCTCCAGTTCCGGCCCCCAAGGTTCCTGGCTCCCAGGCCCAGGCCACTTGCATGTGATTTGTCATTACAGTCACCAGGGGGCAGCCTCGTCCCACAGACGCTTGGCTCCAGCCTGAGTCAGTGGGGACAGGAGGGAGGTGTGTAAGGGGGATGGGGTGAGGTAGTGTGTGCGTGTGCGTGTGCGTGCCTGTGTGTCCAGCCCTCAGCGCACACGTGTGCCGGTCCTACAGGCCTTCCTGGAACTTCCGTCTCAAAGGTTCTGATGGGCCCCCTGTGCCCGGAAGGTGTCACAGGGCAAGTCCTCAGTTGGCTCCCCGCTTCCTGGGCCTGTCCAGGGGAGGATGCAAGGCTGGGGGGGTGGGACTTGAGGGGACCCCAACCCTTTCCACTTGTGCAGCTGTAGACACCTGAGGCTGAACCTCATGTAGACAGACAGTTGCAAGACAGACAGACAGACAGACAGACAGACACACACACACACACACACACACGTGCACACTTCTCCATTGCAGAAGGGAGAGGAAGAAGAGGAGGAGGAGGCAGTGGCGGTGACTGCATCAAATCAATGGTGGCTTTTCTAGTCTTAGATGACGTGGCCAGGCCTCTTCCTGGTTGCCATAGCTCACAGGACAGGACCAAGAGGCCATTTTACTCCCTCTGAGTGAAGGGGGTAGACCCACCCTGGAAGGGGGCATCTCAGGGAGACCCCCAAGAGAGGCAGCTCTCTACCCACAATTCCTGACTATCTAGTTCCATGGATCCGTGCGGCCTCCTCCTTCAGGCAGTCTTCCTAGCTTGCCATCTATCTCCCTTCTGGGCAGCCTTCCTCTTGGGAGCCAAGGTGAGTAGGAACCATAGAGAGGGTTCTAGAACCAGGGTCCGGCTCACCGCAGATTCTGTTTCCTGAAAAATTCCAGCTCTAGGCCAGGTGCCAGTACCTTATACCTGTCATCCTAGCTACTCAGGAGGCTGAGATCTGAGGATCGCAGTTCAAAGCCAGCCCAGGCAGGAAAGTCCAGGAGACTCTGATCTCCAATGAACCACCAAAAAAAAAAACCCCCAAAAGTGGCAGTGTGATTCCAAGTGGCAGAGCGCTAGCCTTGAGGGAAAGAGCTCAGGGACAGCGCCCAGGCCCTGAGTTCAAGCCCCACGGCCGACAAAAGAAAGAAAGAAAAAGAAATTCCAGCTGCCGCTTTTCCTTTCGTCATCTCCTTGGAGAATGATCGGCCGGGCTTCGCAATCAGCACAAATCAGCACAAACCACCGCTCTAACCAGGGTCCCCGCTTTATGGAGGCGGGCTTCATTGTTCAGCCCAAGGTTGCCAATGAAGAAACAAAAGGCGTGCATTTCCCCTTTCTCCCGCTCTTTCTTTCCCTCCCACCAGCAGCAGTGGAGAGAAACCTGGGTCTGGGAGCTTTTGTATTTGACTTTCCCCACCTCAGAGGGGCAGCGGCAGGGCCTTGGCCAGCTCCTGACCTCTCTCCTGTCTAATTGGCCCCTGCAGGAAGCAGGGCTGGCTAATTGGGCCTGGTGCGCACAATGAACAGGGGGCAGGGCCCCGGGCAGGCTTGGGGGCGGGGCTTCCAGGAGGATGTTGGCTTTTCTTCCTCATCCTCGGCTCCAAGGCCTCCCTGGGCCTTGTCCCCCACCTGGTCCCTTCTTCCTTCCTCCAGGAAGACCCCTGGGGTCACCCCCAAACCTTAGATTTCCAATCACATGGCTCAGGGTCCTGCCCCTGCTGATAGCAACTTGGGGCTGGCACTTAAGAGGGCTGGGGAGGGGACAGAGCTAGGGGCCAGTGGCTCACTCCTGTAATCCCAGCTACGCAGGAGGCTGAGGTTGGAGGTCATGGTTTCAAGGCATTCTGTGAAGACTCTTGGCTTCAATTAAACACACACTCGAGCGCACGCGTATACACACACACACACACACACACACACACATTGTCTTCCCCGTGAGCTGTCCCCACCCCAGGCCCAGATTGAGGGGAGAGGGTGATGCTGGGGGTCTACAGCCAAGCTGCCTGGGCCACAGCTGTCCCCGGGGGATGGGGTCCCTGCCCCTTCTGGAACCCCTCAACCATCCCGGTGTGCAGGACCCAAACCTTCCCAGGCTAGCCCAGGCTGGAGTCTGGGGCTGCGTTTCTAGGGGGAGGTATTTTCGCAGAGGCCCCGGCCAGCTCCCTCGTGGGTTGGGGTGGGGTGGGCCTGGGCTCGGCCGGTGGCCCTCCCCCACTCACCTCCCACTCAGTACCAACGCTGCAAGTGAGGCTGCCATTGCCTAGCAACACAGCCCTAACACACCTGCTGCCAGCAGGTGAGCGCCACAGACCCATCCTCCAGAGCCAGCGGGCTGGGTCAGGGGACTTACAGAGGGGGACTTACAGTTCGACCCAGGGCAGCCTGGGGGGGCGGAGAGGGCGGGGCCCCAGGCTCCCCCATCCATGCGTGTGGCCAGAGGTCCCTGTCCCCAAGCTGGGTCCCTGGAGACAGTTGCTACCACAAGTACCTGCCAGGCAACAGGCCTGGCCCCGTGTGGGGAGCAGGCAGGGGCTGCGGGCTGAGGCTTTTATGTTCCAGGGTGGGATGGTAAATCAGGGCCGGGGGAGGGGGTCCTGGATTTCTGGCAGACCCTCCCCCTTCCCTCTGTCAGACACCCCATCCCTCCGTCCCTCACCAGACAGCCCACTCCCACTTATTTTGTGTATGTATACCAGAACTGGGGTTTGAACTCAGGGCCTGGGGGCTGTCCCTGGGCTTTTTCACTCAAGGTTGATGCTCTACCCCCTTGAGTCACAACTCCACTTCTGGCCTTTTGCTGGTTCATTGGAGATAGGAGTCTCATCGACTTGCCTGCCCAGGCTGGCTTGGAACCGCAACCCTCAGGTCTCAGCCTCCTGAGTCGCTGGGATGACAGGCGTGAGCCACCGGCACTCAGCACCCCTCCTAATTTGTCCTCCACTTCCACCCCTCACCCCTTCCTAGATCTGAGACTCTCCCCATGTGTATTCCTCCAACCCCACTCTCTGGACTCCCCTGAGCCCCAGCTGCCCGATCTGGGACCCTGTAGCTTCACAGGGTGGGGTGTGCTCAGTGCACCCCGCCTGGCCCCCTGGGACCCAGCCCTGCTTTCCTAACATCTGGAATCATGCTTTCCTAATATCTGGAAAGATCTGGAAACAGCGGAGGTACGCGAGGAGGTTTTCTAAAAACAAATCCAAACACACAACCCACAGCTTAGAGACGTCCTGGTGGGGGAAGGGCAGAGCCCGTGGCCCCTCTGCGTGGATTGGATGAGGGTCCCAGAGGTGAGGGAGGGGCTTGCCTGGCCCAGAGTCTTCCAGAAAGTCTACCATCAGGACCAGCATGATGTCTGCCCAGAGGCGGGGTGTCATACATATTTGGTCACTTGTCCCTGCTCCCCCCACCATTTTAAATTTATTTTTTGCCAATCTTAGGGCTTGAACTCAGGCCTGGGCTCTGGTCCCTGAGCTTCTTTTGCTCAAGGCTAGCACTCTACCACTTTGAGCCACAGCGCCACTTCCAGTGTTCTGGTGGCTAATTGGAGATAAAAGTCTCACAGACTTTCCTGTCCGGGCTGGCTTTGAACTGCGATCCTCAGATCTCAGCCTCCTGAGTAGCTAGGATGACAGGCGTGAGCCACCGGTGCCTTTTCTTTGGGCATTCTCCCCACAAGGAAGAGGTGTTGGGGGGGGGCTGGGCTGGGCCCCCCTCACCCAGCTCTGGAGCTCACATTCAAGCTGGCCTGGTGCAGTCAACCCGGTGGGCTTTGCTGCTCAGGAACCTGTGCACCTTGGACCACTTGCTTCCAGTCTCTGAGCCCGGGCCTCCCACTCTGTAACCTGGGGCACATCCTTGTGCTCATTTTGTGGAGATGGCATGGGGGAGTATGAATGTGAATCCGTTCCCCACCCCCCAACCCCAGAGACGGGCCCTCAGCTACCCCATCCTTCAGATTCTCCACCAGGGATGGGAGCTGCTGCCCCCTGCTGTAGGATCCTCCCCTCCCCCAGACCCTGAGCCCCAGAATGAGGGCACGTGCCACAGAAGGAGGCTCCCCCACCTGCCCAGCCTTCAGCCAGCCCTCTCTGCAAGCCATCCAGACCTCCCTCGCCTACTCGGCCTCCAATCGATTGAATACGCTCCCGTCCTCGGGCAGGCCATGAATTTTTCATCAAAGGTCTGTAGACTTTGGGAAACGTACAATTAGAGGCAGCATCAATAATGCACCACGTGTTAGCATCTGAGGCGCACAGCAGGGGGGAGGCAGGCTGGGCACGCCACCAGCCTGTGTGCCCAGAGGCAGGGAGCACCCCAGTGCCCTGCCCCAGTGCCCCCCGAGAGGCTCATCCCTGGACATCGGGTGAGTATGGAAGGCCAAGCGGGGTACGGGGCACCCTCCAGCTGCCTGAGCCTGTCTGTGGGCCCAGCCAGGTCTTGGGCAGTTCATCTGTGAAATGGGTGCTAAAGAGCCCTCTCCTAGCCTGGTGTTGGTGGCTCACCCCAGCTACTCGGGAGGCCGAGGTCTGAGGATCACGGTTTGAAGCCAGCGTGCACAGGAAAGTCCGTAAGACTCTTACCTCTAATTAACTAAGCAAAATGCTAGAAGTGGAGCTGTGGCTCAAGTGGTTGAGTGCCAGCCTGGAGGGATAAAGCTCAGGAACAGCGCCCAGGCCCTGAGTTCAAGTCCCAAGACAGGCACCAAAAAAAAAAAAAAATCCCCAAAACCAAAGCACGGTGGATTTACAACACCAGAAAGCCGGGGTTCTGAGAAGAGGGCCGGGCGCCAGGCTGGGATGAGGGAGAGGAAAGGCACAGGGAGCCCAGGGACCGTCCATGCTGCTCAGGGTCTTCAACTGGCCTGGCTGGAGACTTCCCACCCGCGCAAGCCACGCCCCCACGCAGCCTCGCAGGGAGCCACGCCCCCAGTGTCCCCAGGAAGCCACGCCCCTGCCTAATTAGAAAGCCACGCCCCCACTCCACCTCACTGGGAAGCCCCACCCCTACCTTATCAGTAAGCCCCACCCCTGCCTCATAGGGAAGTCCCGCCCTGACTCAGCCACCTCCAGTTCCTGGGAACTTTGGTGCCCTCCCAGGCCCTGCCTCTCCACCCAACACTCTCTTCCTTGCCATCTCTTCTGTAGTCTGAGCCAGCAGGTGACGCTGCCTCACGGTGGTCTGGGCATCATTCCCAATGGCTTTTGTCTGATTTATTATTATTATTATTATCATCATCATCATCAGAGCTTGAACTCCAGGCCTTGTACTCTCAATTTAGCCTTTCCTGCTCATGGCTGCCACTCTACCACTTAAACCACTCCTCCAGGCCAGCATTTTTGGGTGTTTTTTCTTTTTGCTGATGAATTGGAGATGAGTCTCTGAGAATCGGGGCACTGTGGGTCACACCTGCCATCCTAGCTACTCAGGGGGCTGAGATCTCAGGATCACTGTCCAAAGCCAGTCCTAATCCATGAGCTGCCTCTGCAATAAGCCACCAGAAAACTGGAAGTGGTACTGTGGCTCAAAGTGGCAGAGCACCAGCCTTGAACAACAGAGCTCAGGGACAGTACCCAGGCCCTGAATTCAAGCCCCACGACCACCACCACCAACAAAAGTCTCTGAGGTTTGTCTGCCCTGCCTGGCTTGGCACCAGGATCCTCTGATCTTAGCCTCCTGAGTAGCTGGGCGGAGGGGGGTAGGGCGGGGGTTATGAGAGCCTCAGCCCATGCGTGGCTCACCAGGGTGAGGGGCTGCAGTGGGAAAGGAGATGAGCAAGACTCTGTCTTCAGAAGTCCTGGATGGAGGGAGGAGGCAGTGTCTGGCCTCCAGGAGGCCCAATCTGGGGTGAGGGGCAGTATGACCTTGTGGAAGGAGTAATATGACCTTGCCCTGGCATCTTTAATGGATACCCTGAGAGAGAGAGGACCCGTTCACTCCTGTGAGGACACATGAAAAGAACAGATGGTAACAAGTGGGAATTAATTGAGCACGGCCTGTGTACACAGGCTGTGTGAGCAGGCGGGCTGACAGGCTGGTGGGGGGAGCGGGGGGGGGGGGGGGAAGGAGCGGGGGGGGGGGGCGGAACCGGAGGGGCGAAGCCATAACGAGCACTTATTGATGTCTCCTCGTCTGCAACCCCAAGCAGTTATCGACAGCGCCTGTCTATAAATCTCCTGCATTAGAAGGCCTCATTACCCTCTGCACCTCTAGTTGTGGGGGCCACCTGCCTGAGCCCCAGCTTAGGGACACAGGGACATAATTTGGAGCAGGCAAAAGACTCAACCTCCAGACTCAGCTTCTAGGCCAAGAGATCTCTGGGTTTATGGTTTAGTTGTGCCAGTTACTCTGTGAGTGTGTGTGTGTGTGTGTGTGTGTGTGTAAAAGGAGGCTTGATCTCAGGGTGTTTAGGTTCATGCCTCTGTTATAAGGGCCTGGGTCTGGGGAGCTGCAGAGGAAATTCTGGGGTCTTTCTTGAGGGAGGCTGGCATGCTGGCTTGTTTAGGGGTACTGTGCCCTTTTTAGATTGTCTCTTAGGAGTCATGGCTCTCTACCCTTGCTGTCACCAGCCCCGATCACAGCTGCCCCACCCCCACCACCCCCAGTGTTGCTGGAAACTTCCATATCTGCCAAGTTCCACCTCACCCCATAGCTTCACAGAATGCTTTTAGCTTTTGGCATCAAGAACTAAGCCAGCCCAGAAAAAAAAGTTTGTCTGAGATTCTTCTCTCTAATGAACCAGCCAAAACAAAACCCCCCCAAAACAAAAAAAAAAACCAACAACCCCCCCCCACCACCACCAAAAGTGGAGGTTTGGCTCAAATGATAGAGCACCAACGCTGAGTAAAAAAGGCAAAGGAAGAACTCACAGGCTCTGAGTTCAAGCCCCAATACCGGCACACAAAAGAAAGAACAATAAGAAGATGGATGTGGTGAACTGCGATCTTTGAGCCGTGAGCCGCTCTGGTGGGCTGGGTGTGAGTGGAAGGTTCTGGATTCTAGTGAGGGCTCTGGGTGAAGGATTCACAGGTCCCCAGAGGTTCAGCCACAGGTGGAAGAGCCAAGGAAAGATACAGAGCAGGGCTGTCCATCTGTCCGTGTCAGTCTGGGCTCTGGCAATCCTGCACTCCTCCACCCAGTCCCCATGTCCTGGCAGGAAGCCAGTGCTGGTGGCTTACATCTGTCATCCTGGCCACTCAGGAGGTTGAGATCTAAAGATCGCAGTTTGAAGCCAGCCCGGGCAGAAAGGTCTGCCTCTTCTCTCCAATAAACTAGGCACGAAAAGCCAGAAGTGGCGCTGTGGCTCAAGTGGTAGAGTGCTAGCCTTGAGCACAAAGAGGATCAGGGACAGAGCCCAGGCCTTGAGTACTGGTATACACACACACACACACACACACACACACACACACACACACACACACACACACACACACACACACACACGAGGCGGGAGGGGGGGGTTCCTCACCCTCATTACCAGCAGAGCGGGGCTCAGAGCTGGGAAGGGGCTCTCTACTCAGCCTGCGGAGGAAGTGTGAGACGGCTCCAGTCACCAGCCCCCCCCTCCGGCCCCCCCCAAATGGGCCCTACGCCAAGTGTGGCCCACAGAACCCCTTCAGCCACGATTCAGCCATCCTGTGCATTTGCATATCTGAAAAAAAGATTGTGCTCCAAGGCTGAGCATCCAGGCTGGGGACCCCTTTTGTCTGTTTGAGCAGGAGCTGGCTGAGGGCGAAGGATAATTAGTCCCCTGTGGACAGTGCGGAGCCCCCCTCCCCTCCTGGAAGATTTAAAGGCACAGCTCCCACACCCAAGATGGCCCAGACACCGGAGCCGGCAGCCGCCGCTCTGCGCAAAGGAGCCGCTCATCTGATTAAACGGGGAGCGAGCCGGCAATTCTCTATTATCAGTGGCTTGATTGGATGTTTAGCACGTGTGTGTGTGTGTGTGTGTGTGTGTGTGTGTGTGTGTGTCTGCAGCCTGGGATCTTCTAATGTATGTCAGGAGGAAATTGGGTTGTCTTAAAAAGCATTTAATCTGAGTTGGGGGGTGGGGAGCACCCTCATAGACTCAGCAGAGCTGGGGGGGAGGCTGGGCCGCGGGGCAATATGGTCTGTGACTCCCCCCCTCCTCCCTCCTCCCCCCCCCCCCCTCCCCGCACTCCAGAACCCCTGCTCAGGGCTTCTTTTGTTAGTAGGTCTTCTTGTGCTGGTCTCCCAGGGATTTAGTCCTCTTCACTCATGGGGTGAAGAGAGGGGAGACCATGAGAAGGGGCTGGGGGTGGGGGACAGAGGCTCCCCAGAGCCTGTGCCCCTTCCAGAGAGATCCAGAGTGCCCCCTCTTTGCTGCTCTCATGGGCTTGGACGTGCCCGTGCGAACCAACACCAGCCGCTCATGCTTGTCATCCTAAGCTGCTCAGAGGCTGAGATCGGAGGGTTCAAAGCCAGCCCGGGCAGGAAATTCCATGAACCAGCAAAAAAATAGTCATAAATGGAGCTGTGGCTCAAATGGTAGAGCCTTGGGTAGAAGAAGCTCAAGGACAGCACCCAAGCCTTAAGTTCAAGCCTCAGGACTAGCACAACAAACCAAGTCTCAGGGTGGACTGAACCGAAGCTCAGGGGACTAGGAGAAGGGCAGGGGGAGGAGAGGAAGGGGGAGGAGAGGAAGGGGGAGGAGGGAGGGAAGGAGTGACGGGAGGAGGGGTGGGGAAGAGGGATGCAGGACGGGGGGGGGGGGGGAGGGGGGGGGGAGGAGGTCTGGGGAAGGAGGGGCAGGGTACAGAGCTACTTTCACATAACCAGGCTTAAATGCCCAACTGGAACCCCAGATCTGGGGTGGTCGAATTTGGGGATTGGCTCCAAGGCCAGTGGGGCCCGTGGGTTCCCTCCCTAAGCTGGACAGTCCTGTTTTCCTTCCTAGGTTGATTGAAAAGTAAATGAGGCTGGCACAGTTGCTCACACCTGTAATCCTAGCTTCTCTGGAGGCTGAGATCTGAGGATCACAGTTCAAAGCCAGCAGGGCCATAAGAATCCACGAGGCTCCTCCTTCTCTCGCGAACCAGCAAAAAGCTGGAAGTGGAGCTAAGGCTCAAGTGGTAGAGCGCTAGCCATGGACAGCACCCAGGCCCCGAATTTAAGCCCCAGGACTGGTGCACCCACCCCTACACATCCACCTGTACATATACATGTGCATGCACCCACACACGCACGCACACGCGCGCGCGCCACACACACACACACACACACACACACGATAAAACAAGAGGATAAGTTCCTTCAGGCCAGGCTTCCTGGGGAGGGGAGCCAGCCCCCCCTTCCCCCCCAGCTCCAGGGCTGTGGATGTGTGGGGTGGGGGAAGAGCTGGCTCAGCCCTGCGCCCCCTGCAGAGAAACAATAAATCGACAAACACTTAATCTCTCTGCAAATTGAAACCGAAGCCATAAATATCCAGCGCACCCCGCCGCTGAGTTATGAGTCTGGTTTATTAATCTCTTTAGTCTCAGGTGATGGATGGAGGAGGAGAATGGCCGCCTGGGAGGTGGGGGGGGGCGGGTGAGGGGGAAGGGAGAGGAGGGGTCAGGGGTCAGAGGGAGGGGTCTCCTCCAAGGGCAGCAGCGAAGTGGATGGCATTGGCCACCCATCTCCCCAGGGGTCTTCCCTGTCACGAGGACAGTATTCAGAGATGTGGAATGATTTCTCCCGGGTCACACAGCTCCATGGGGTGTGTGTGTGTTAGAGAGAGAGAGAGAGAGAGAGAGAGAAGTTGGGGGAGGGGGGCTTGAATTCAGGGCCTAGGCATTGTCCTTGAGCTTTTTCATTCAGGGCTAGCAAGCGCTCAACCACTTGAGGCACACCTCCACTCCTGTCTTTTTGCTGGTTCATTGGAGATCAGAGTCTGAGTTTTGTTTTCTCCCCCTGGGCTGGCTTTGAACCACCATCCTCAGCTCTCAGCCTCCTGAGGAGCTAGGATTACAGATGTGAGCACCGGTGGGTGGCCGGCCTCTCCCTGTCTCTTAATCTTGAGGGCATTAGCAACCATTCATTCTCTGGGGTTACTGATGGGAAAATGAAGGGACAGGGACATGGGTGAGTGCAGGGAGGCACTTGGGCTGGGAGGCTGGCCTTCTGAGGCTCATCTTCCACCTCCAAGGCTGTGTCTCCCAGAAGCCACAGCTCCTGGGTCTTTGTGCACACTCACAGGACTTAATGGGGTCAACACAGCACCCCCCTCCCCCGCCAAGTTCCACAGAAGATCCTTAGAAGATCCACAGGGTCATGAAAGGAAAAGAAACAAAAGCGGCTCTAGGTGGGGAGGGGAGGGGAGGGGAAGTGTGTATGTGGGGGGGGGGGGGGGAGCTTTCAAAGAAAGAAGGAAAGAAATGAGTTATTTCAGCCACGCGGGCAAGGCAGGAAAACTCTGCTGAATCTTTAAACAACCCTTGTCAATTATTCATCTTCTGGTATGAGGGCCTGCTGGTCTGCCACACATCTCTGAACAAGGCAGTGGGAGAGAGGGAAAAGGAGAGAGGGAGGAAGGAAGGGAGAGAGGGGGAGAGAGGAGAGGAGAGGGGAGGAGAGAAGAGTCTCACAAACTTCCCTGCCCTGGGCTGGCTCTGAATTAGGATCTTTCCAATTTCAGCCTCCTTGAGCAGCTAGGATTGCAGAAGTGAGCCATCGGCGCCCGATATACATTGGTATTATTATTATTATTATTAGGGACTGGGGATTGAACCCCAATGTGACACTTGCCAGGCAATTACCCCCGAGCTACATCCCGGCCCAACATTGTTTCCGTTCTGAAGACAAAGTCAAGGCGAACTGACCCACACCCCACAGATCAGAACCTTATTTGAGAAACGTCTTAAAGAACTTTCCACCAGAGCTGCCCCGTAAATAAAGCCCTTCACCCCCTCCCAGCCCCATTTCACCATGACAGGATGATCACACAGAATTCTCTCTATGGTCCAGACCCTTAGACCCTGGGTCCTTTGCCCAGCTAAGACACGTGACTGCCGTGCCCAGCTCCTGCAGCGAACACAGGGTCTGGGCCCAGGAGGGCAGATGTGCAGCCCATCTGCTCCCAGAGCTCGGGTGGGGTGCAAAGGGGTCCTCAGACTTCAGGCTGAGGTCTGAGGCCTGGTCAGTGGTCCCATCCTGGTTGGACTGAAGTCAAGGCTGCCCTAAGCTGGGGGCGGGTGATGGTGGAAATGTCCTCATTTTCCCTCCAGTCTTCCCTTAGTCCTTTGGCTTTATTCCTTGCCTTCCCTGCCCCCCCCCTTTTTTTTCTTTTGTCAGTCATGGTGCTTGAATTCAGGGCCTAGGCGCTGTCCCTGAGCTCTTGTTGCTCATAGTGCTCTACCACTTCAAGCCACAGCACCACTTCTGGTTTTCTGGTGGTTCACTGGAATAAGAGTCTCATGAAATGGGATCCTTAGATCTCAGCCTCCTGAGTAGCTAGGATGACAGTTGTGAGCCCCCGGCGCCCGGCTTCCTTGGCATTTTGAATAACCTCCTCCCTTTTCTCCTACACTATCCTGCTTCTAGGCACAAGAAGAGTTCTCAGGCCAGGCTGCAGAGGGCTGAGCAATCAATAGATCACTGCTATCAATTCCCAAAAGTTCTCAGGACATGTGTGTGTGTGTGTGTGTGTGTGTGTGTTGGTACTGAGACTCAAACTCAGAACCCGGGTGCTGGTATTCATGTCTGTACTCATAGCTAGTCAGGAAGCTGAGATCTGAAAAATCATGGTTCAAAACCAGCCTGGGCAGGAAAATTCTTACAACCCTTACCTCCAATTAACCCTAAAGTGGAGGTGTAGCTCGAGTGGCAGAGCGCCAGCCGTGAGCGGAAGTTAAGGGACAGCACCCAAGCTCTGAGTTCAAGCCTTAGTACCAGCACTCTATATACACACACACCACACACACACACACACACACACACACTCTCTCACACACACACACTCACACACACACACACACTCACATGCAAGTTGCCAAAGGGGTATGTTTCAAAAAGAAATCATGCAGGGCTCCATTCCAAAGAGAAGAAGCAGAGAAGAAAGAATCCAGACCAGCCATTGGTGGGTGGCCTTGGTGTCCCACCCCCTCAGGCAACCACTCACCGTGTCCTGGGGCAGCTCCAGCACCTGGGGCTCCTCTTCCAACTCCTGGATCGCGGATGGACTGGCTACGTTGACTGACAGCTTGGACCAGGACTCACGGATGGAGCCCAGTTTCTCGTCGAGGATCTTCAAGTCCAGGATGGGTAGATTCTTGACGATGCCAGGTGTCAAGAAGTGTTCTGGCCTCTAGGAGAAGACACAGAGAGTCTCAAGACAAGGACTTTCTCTACCAGCCTCCGGTCCTCCTGGCTGTGGACCTTGGCCTTCCCGCCTGGGTCCTGGGTCTTAGCCATGCTCTTCTGCTGCTCCGATCATCCCAGCTCCTCCCTTGCTTCAAGGCCTTGACATCTTTCTCTGCGCTTCTGATGATGCCTTTCTCCTTCTGTCTCCTCCTCCTGCTCCTCCTCTTCTTCTTTCTCTTCCTCCGCCTCTTCAGTCCCTCGCTTCCATTCTCATCTCTGTGTGTCTAAATCCTCACCCCACTCCAGCCCCTCCCCCAGGAAACCCAGCCACCTAAGTCCACACTTGCTGACAATTTTTGTCACCAAACCAATTTCTTTGTTTCCCCCCAGCCCAGCAGTTTGGCTGTCTGTCTGTGCTTTCTGATAAAACCTTAAGTTCCTTAGGCCTAGACATATGTCTGGGCTCCTGCTGAGGAGGAGTCACTATAAAACTTTTTCTTTTAGCTGAGTGCTGGTGGCTCATGCTTGTAATCCTAGCTACTCGGGAGGCTGAGATCTGAGGATCCAGCCAGCCTGGACAGGAAAGTCCGTGAGACTCTTATCTCTAATAAACCACCAGAAAATTGGAAGTGGTGCTGTGGCTCAAGTGGTAGAGCGCTCACCTTGAGTTGAAATGCTCAGGGACAGTGCCTAGGCCCAGAGTTCAAGCCCCTTGATGGTCAAAAAAAAAAAAAAACAACCAAACAACAAAACCTTTTTCTTTTATCCTGTGGTATTGGGTACTAGGGTCTTGAACTCAGGGCTCAGGAACCACAAACATCTGACTAAACTCTCTGTCTCTGGTTAGCTGCAGAAGGACTGATACTAAGTGCTATACTGGATGAATGGATGGATGGATGGATAGAAAGATGTATGGACCAATGGACAGACAACTGCACAGATGGATGAATGGATGGATGGACCAGTGGACAGATGGATGAATAGAGGAAAGATGGATGGAGGAGTAGATGGATAGGTGGAAGATGGATGGACAGGCAGACCAACCAATGGATGGACGGATGGGTGGACCAATGGCTGGATAAATGGACAAATGGATTGAAGGATGGACAGATGGAAGACTGGAAGGACAGACAGATCAACAAACAGCTTGGATAGATGGGTAAATGGACAAACAGATGGAAGGATGGATGAATGGACAGAGAGCCAACAGACAGATGGACAGGTGGACAGAGGAAAGCATGAAGGCAAAGGCCACCTTCCCCATGTCCAGGTGTCTCCCGGGGCTTGGATGAGATGGTAATTCAAAGCACGTAATGACATTTCTCCTCATTTCCAGGCGGAAGGCCAGTCTTGATGCTCTGGATTTCATAGACTGCCGTCTAATCCAGTTAGGGGAGGAAGCAGAGGTAATGCAATCAGGGGAAGTGGCTGCCGCCAAGACAGCACGGCAAACTGTTACTGAGAACAACCCTGAGAGCAGGCCTCTGGTGGGCAGAGGTCTGCGTGGAGGAGGAGGGGAGGGGGAGGAAGAAGAAGGGGAGGGAGCAGGTGGCTGGGGTGGGGTGGGGTACAGACCCACCCCACGGGCCTGTTTGCTTTTCTAGTTGACTGCCAAATGGCCTTGTCCGTGGCTACAGCCCACCCTGCTTCATTAAGACCATCACTGGAGATGGATTTTGAACGCTCAAAGCTATGCACAGCCATGAACATGTTTAGACCGGGCAGGGCCTTTGTGCGGTGGCTGCTGTCCACGTGGATGCCCTCCCTTCCCCTCCCCTCCCTTCCCCTTCCCACCTTTTCCCTCTTTCTCCCCTGCTGACCCTCTGAGCTCCCAGCCCAGAGCTGGGGTCTCTTTGGAGACTGATCAGGGCCAATAGCGTTCCAAGCTTGTGGCTTTTCAGATCATCTGTTTCTTCCCTACCCACCCCCCACCTCTCCACATGCTCCCCCCCCCCCATCCTGCTGTAGCCTCTCATCATGTAAAATGCAACACCTCCCTCCAAAGCAAGCCTGCCCGGGCAATTACAGGCTAGCCAGGCCACTGCCGCCGCTGTCCTTGGTGCTGAAAAAGAAGTCCTGCCCGCCCCTCGCATCCCTCCCCAGCCTTCCAGCCGGGGTTCTTAATTCAATTAGCCGGCCCAGAGCCCTCCCCAGGGAGCCGGGAGCGGAAGCTGACAAATTCTGTTTAACAAAGACATTTGTCCCCCCACACACCCATCGGCTTTGGGCTCTGTTCCGTATCTCTCACTCATTAGGTATCTAACAAAGTGAGTCCCTGGATCTGCTTCCAATCGCTAGTAATTCAGGAGGCCTGACACAATTTTCTCCCTGATAAAGGGAGGTAATGAGGCCCTGGACAGCGGGTTCCTCGATTAGTCTCGGCTTTGTCATTTCCTGGGGCCTCCACCACCGCCCTTGTGGGTTCTTATCGCTTTCTGCGGTAGGCGAGGCTCAGACAAACCTCCTCCCCTGCCCGCCCACCGCCCCAAGCCGCCTGGCTGGTGCTCTGCAGGCTGCTTTTATGGCAGAAGCTAGGGAGCATTGGAGCCCTGTCTCCCAGCCCAAGGTCCCAGGGTCATTACTTGGTGAGGCCATACTTTCATTTCCTGGAATAGGGTGTCAAAAGCTTAATCCAAAAGCAACCTGTGGGGTCAGGGGAGGGGGAAAGGTGAAGTTTTGTTTTGTCAGCCATGGGGCTGGAACTCAGGACCTGGGTGCTGTTCCTCAGTTCTTTTTACTCAAGGCTAGCGCTCTACCACTTTGAGCCAATACAGCTCCATTTCTAGTTTTCTGGTGGTTCACTGGAGATCAGAGTCTCTCAGAATGTCCTGCTCAGGCTGGCTTTGAACCGTGATCCTCAGATCTCAGCCCTCTGAGTAGCTAGGATGACAGGCGTGAGCCACTGGCATCTTTATTTTTGTATTTCCTCCCTGACCCGGCCAGCTCTGGTCAAGACACAGTGGGCCTTTTCAACAGATCTGGCATCCAGAGAGATTAATCACCTGTCTCTTTATTTCTCCATTGTCTGAAAAATCGCTGAGAAATCAAATGGGCTGCGGGTGACTTGGTTTCTCCGTGGCGCATGATGAGGTCTGGGGGCCTGTCTGGGGCGGATATGAAGCGGCAGAGCAGCTGTCGGGAGCGGAGAGCTCTGAGTGATGGATTGGGGGCTCCACAGGAGCCCCAGAGCCTGTGCAAGGCCCTGGGGGGCACAGCATGCTTTGTCAGCAGCTAAGGTGAACCATATGAAGAACCTCCTGACTGACGGACAGCCAGTCCCTGCCACCTTCCTGGCTGGTGGGGATGTGAACCCCTTTTGTGGATGAAGAAATTGAGGGGAGGTCCAGGATGCAAACCCAAGTCTGGGGTCTCCTCAGAGGGGCCTCAGGGGCTGCTCGGCCCCTCCCTCCAGGAGGGTGGCATGGACTGAAAGTGGTCACTACTCCACCCTTAATCTCAGCCCCTCAATTTCACCTCCCTGGAGCAAACCCCAGGATGGTGCTTGGTTTCTGGTTTTCCTGGGGGACTGGGGGTGTCAACCAGATCCAGGTGGACCAGACTTTGGAGAAGCTGGAGATGAAGCCGCTCTTGGGTGTTTATTCAATAGCTAACAAGTCAGCAGAGCTCATGGATGCACTGTTCATCTTATCCAAGTCATGGCATCAGCCAGAGGCCTCTCGATGGACCAGTGGATCAAGAAAATGTGGAAGAAGCTGGGGCCAATGGCTCATGCCTGTCATCCTAGCTACTCAGGAGGCTGAGATATGAGGATCATGGTTCAAAGCCAGCCTGGGCAGGAAAGCCTGTGAGACTCATCTCCAGTGAACCACCAGAAAGCCAGATGTGGAGCTATGGCTCAAGTAGTAGAGCATCAACCTTGAGTAAAGAAAAGCTCAGAGACAGCACCCAGACCCTAAGTTTAGGCTCCAGACCTGCTTCAAATAAGAAAGAAAGAAAGAGAGAGAGAGAGAGAGAAGGAAGGAAGGAAGGAAGGAAGGAAGGAAGGAAGGAAGGAAGGAAGGAAGGAAATGTGGAGTAGATACACAATGGAATTTTACTCCTCCATCAGGAAGAATAATCTTATGTCACTTTCAGGGAAATGGATGGACTGGGAAGAAATTCTATTAGGTGAAGTGAGTCAGGCTCTGAGAACAAAAGCACCTGTGTCCTTTCCTAGGTGGAAATTAGATCTAATTTATACATGCATATGTAAGCATGCAGAAAGTGACATGCACGCAGACTCTAACCTATTGACTCCAGTATGTGTTCCACGGCAGAGGAGTTCAAAGGTGTAAGTCCTTTGAATGACTAACTTAGAGTAGAACAAAAATGAACCCCAGGAAGCGGGAAACTGAGGGGTGTGTGTGTGTGTGTGTGTGTGTGTGTGTGTGTGTGTTGGGGGGGAGTTAGATGAATGGAGAGAGGAAGGGTTGGTGAGCGCAGTTGTAATTTTCAGTGCACATCTGTGTAAGTGGAACCAGGAAAATTGCAGGGAGGGGCGGGGCTGGGGAGACCCAGGAGTCTGCTGGGAGGGGTGGCATTGATCAGGATGCGCTGCCCTGGTAAACTGACATGTTGAATTGAAACCCCTTTGTACAACTAAAGATAATAAAATAAAGAATTAAAAATAAATATATACGATACACAGCAGAAGCTGGAGGGCACCCAGACCGCCAGATCATTAAGAGAGGCTGCTGAGCCAGGAGCAACAGAGCCTCCCAGAGGACCAGACTCCTCCCTTCAAAGAGAAGAGGCTGAGATCAGAGGCACAAAGGAGATCGGAGGCCGGCCAGGCTTGCGCTCGGGTGGGCTAGACATGGCCTCAGGCTCCTGGATTCTCAATGTGTAAAGATCTGTGAAGGCCAAACCTCCACTGGCTGCCAGGGAGAGAGATCTTTCTGTACCTGTGTAATTCTAGCTATTCATGAGGCTGAGATCTGAGGATCCTGGTTCAAAACCAACCCCGTGCAAGAAAGTCAGTGAGACTCTTTATCTCCAAATAAACCAGCAAAGGCATGAAAGAAAAAGAAAGCCAGCTGGGAGCCAATGGTTCATACCTATAATCCTAACTATTCAGGAGGCTGAGATCTGAGGACTGCGATTCGAAGCCAGCCTGGGCAGGAAAGTCCATGAGACTTATCTCCCATGAACCACCAGAAAACTGCAAGTGGCGTTGTGGCTCAAGTGGTAGAGCGCTCGCCTTGAACTAAAGAGCTCAGCAACAGTGCCCAGGCCCAGAATTCAAGCCCCATGACTGACCAAAATAAAAAAAGCCAGAAGTAGAGCTGTGACTCAAGTGGTAGAGCGCCAGCTTCGAGAGACATAGAAGATGAGGGACAATGCCCAGGCCCTGAGTTCCCTAGCAGGAGCCGCATAAAACAAGACAAACAAACCCAAAAAATCAGAATTATCAACATAAGCCAATTCTCAGGCAGAATTCCCATGCAACAGCTGAGCCACAAAGAGATCTGCATGTGCCAAGCGAAGTGTGAAGCCGCCTGTCACTTTACACACGTGTGAGCACGCATGCTTGGATGCATGTACAGATGTGTGTGTGTGTGCACGCGCATGCGTGGATGATCAGCTAGTCCTTGTGCGGAATCTGCATGTACAATGAATTCTTGGCTGTTGGTTTTGAATTTCCCCTAGTGCCATTTTCCTGGCGCCCCCCCCCCATGCCCTGCCCCCCAATCTTCAGCTCTCGTTCTCTTTCTTGGAAATCCATGTTCTAAAAGGTGTTCCCCAACCCCCCCGCCCTTCCCTGCCACGAGGGGAGGAGGCTGAGGAGAAGGTGGAGGCTCCAATCACCAGCCCCAGATCAAACCCCTCACTGGGGGAAATGAATTCAGGGGAGCGCTCCCGCATGACTCCCACAGATAATTTATTGCAGCCGCCAGCTGCAAAGGGAAAGAATTAATCCTGCACTTAGCACAGATCCGTGAATAATTCATCACGAGGCCCAGCGCCAAGCCCTGGGTGTGGGGAAGGGCTCTGCCTGCCCGCCTGTTGCCGGCCAGGCTCTCAGTCGGACCATCATTCGAGCCTTATGGAGGTCCAGGGAGGTAAGGAAGGGCCCGGAGAGGCCAGGGAGGTTGAGCTCTGATCTGGGAGATGTGGGGGGAGATTCTTCTCGAAGGACCCACTTTTTTGGGAGCCTGTCTGCTTCTCTGGTGACCTTTTCCCAGGCAGGAAGTTCCTGTGTGGCTCCTGTTTTTGGCCTGTGGTAAAGAACCAACCAAGGCCCGGCACTCGGAGCTACTCAGGAGATCTGAGGATCATGGTTCAAAGCCAGCCGGGGCAGGAAAACCTATGACTCTTATCTCCAATGAACCACCAAAAAGCTGGAAGTGTCACGTGGTTATACCTCCTCCAGCCTTTTTTTAGGGGGTTATATTTTCAGTGTCTTGGGCTTTTTGTTTTTGTTTTGCCATGTTCGTCTTCCTGAGTGGCTGAGATTACAGGCTTGCACCACCACACCTGGCTTGTTTGTTGAGATGGGGTAGCCCCGCCTCACCTGAACAGAACCCAGGACAGTGGCCCAGGATGGAAGGCCCTAGTCTAGAAGATTCTCTGCCCTCAGCTCTCTCTCTCTCTCTCTCTCTCCCTAATCTCTGCTGCCTGGAGCCTTCAATCACCTTCAGACATTTCCACCCAACGCAGCAGACTCCCCCCACCCCCCACCCCACTTTCTGGAGTCCTCTTGCCCCGACTCTGAAAGTGAAGGGCTGCGGTTGGCCTTGACCAAGCCCCGCTTGAAGCCTTACCTCGGAGGAGATCAGCTGCAGGGAGAAATCCACTGTGGGGGCTTCGCCTGTGATGGTCTTCAAGCCGGTGTCCTGGGGGGAGGAGGGGCTGTCAAGGCTCCACCCCTGCTCTGGCCCCTCCCACCCCAAGGTGGAGAGGGAGGGAGGGAGGAGGCAGGAGCTCAACTTCCTCCCCGACTCCGCCCTTCCCAACCCCACTCTACACCCGACCTCCAGGCTCATCTGCTGATGGCGCGGGAACTCTCCCGCTTCCCCCACCCCTCCATCCCTGTGTGAGTCCTGGGGTTTGAACTCAGGGCCTGCTCATCCCCAGACCATGACTCTAATGACACATCCTAGCCATGTTCTTCCCTTCTCTTCTCCTTCAGCCTCTTGACAGCCGGGACTACAGGTGTTTGTTGCCACACCCGGCCCGTCTTAAAAATGACTGAGCTCAGAGAGATGGTGCAACGGGACCCCCTGGAATTGTTTTTCCCTGTGCTTTGTAGTCATTATCTCCAGGACCCATCGGAGCAGGGGGTCTCTGGGTCTTTAACCCCAGGGGGCCAGACTGGTGTTTGGTATTGTGGCATTCCCTGACATATACAAGGGTTGGGACCCAGCCAGGGTCAGGACCATCTCCGATGGCCTCCAGGGGACAAGCACACGGGCAGCCCCCCCAGGGGACAAATCACTCCATCTCTGTGACCTGAGTCCTGACTTTGAAGACAGAAGTGCAGTGTCAGGGCCGGGCATGGTTGGATCCACCTGTAGTCCTGGCCTTCAAGGATGAAGCAGTTAACCATGCTGTGTTCTCTGGGGTGTGCTGAGGTGGAGTGGGGGGGCAGGGCTGGGCTGGGGGGGGTGACCCGTTGGGAGGGAGGTGGGGGGGGACTCACACTGATGGGAAGCCGTTCCACGTGCAGCCCACTCAGGCCTCGGCCTGTCAACATCTTGCGGTACAGACGGTTGTTCAGCGGCAGCACAGAGATGCCCAGAGGGGGGCCGAGGGCCCAGGGCTCCCCGCTTTTCGCTGAGGGAGAAGAGCCAGCTTCGGGGGGGGTCCCCACTTGATACGCCACCCACCCTGCTTCTCAACGCCAACCTCGGACTCCCTACCCTCCACCCCGGACCTACATCTTTGCATCTGGTTCTGGTCCCCACTAACTTACATCAAGCCCTGCTCCCCCCCCACACCCCCTCCCTGTCTTCAGGGCTTTGGGAACTCAAAGCCAACTCTGATTCTGGCCGAGTGTGGTAGCGCACGCCTTTCATCCCAGCGACTCAGCAGGTTGAGATCTGAGGATTGAGGTTCAAAGTCAGCCTGGGCAAGAAAATCTGCGAGAGACTCTCTCTCCAATAAGCCACTGGAAAAGGCAGAAGGGGCGCTGTGGCTCAAGTGGTCGAGTGCCAGCCTTGAGCAGAAAAGCTCAGGGACAGCGCCCAGGCCTTGAGACCAAGCCCCAGGACTGGACACAACAAGCAGATTCTGTATCTGTGGGTGTTCCTGGACGGCCCTGTCTGTGTGGATTGGCTGAATTGTCGCCTGCTATCACTGCAGTTCACTCTGGGAGCTGTGAGGTCCCGCCCCCACCGCACTGTACCCTGGGAGGCCCTGACCCCACTGCAGTGCATCCTGGGAGCTGGGTGAATGAAGACCCCTGTGTTGGGCATGGGCCCACGGGTCTTGCAGCTCCATGGACAAGGAAGCCAGCCGGTTCTTCTCAACTCCTCTGCCTTCTGCCTGGCACCTGGGAGCCAATGAACCTAGCCCTGCAGGCAGGAGGCAGGGCGGGGCCCGTAGCCCCAGACACGTACTGGAGATGGCGCTGTAGAACTCCAGGACCAATGCCCTGTCCTCCGAGAAGCTGGTGGCTCCATCACGGCCTTGGAAGAGGAAGGACTGGTTCCATTCGGGCTGCTCCAGAGAACTCCCAGGCCTGGACAGCTGCAAGGAGAGGGTGGAGGCCCAGCTATGGAGGCGCGGCTATGGAGGCCTGAATCAAGCCAGAAACAATCTCTATAGCCGGGCGCTGGTGGCTGAGCCCTGTCTTCCTAGCTCCACAGCAGGCTGAAATCTGAGGACTGTGGCTCAAAGCCAGCCTGGACCGGAAAGTCCGTGAGACTCTTATCTCCAATGAACCAGCAAAAAGCTGGGAATGGAGGCATGGCTCCAAGTGGTAGAGCGCCAGCCTTAAATGCAATAAGCTAAGGTCCTGAGTTTTGGTATTGGTGGACTTCCATGAACGGAGCAGGAAAGGACTCAGCAGGATGGAGGGGAGAAGGGGAGATGGGAGGGGGCGCAGAGGTTAAAACATGGGCAGGGCCTGCAGTGACCAGTACCGATGCCACGTTGCTGGGCTGAGCACCAGGGCATCAGAATAGCGGCTCCCACCTCCCCGGGCCCTGGAGCATCCGTCCTCTCTGAGAGCGCTCGCTGCTGCTGTAGGAGCCATGGTTGGGAGATCAAGGATTATCATCAATGGGGGGGGGGGGGTAGGGGGCCAGGGAATGGGGTGGGGGGTAGCCACTGAAGCCTGTCCTACTAATGTGTCCACCCTGGTCCTCCCGGGCCTGCCCTAGGCTCGGCGTGGTGTCAGCCTCTGTCCCCAGGGAGCTTGGCCATGCTAAGTGCCGGGCATGGGGGCGTGGGGCGGGGAGGGGGTGTGTGACACTGCTAGAAATTCAGGGATGGCCCCTGCCTAGGTTCTGTGGAGCTTGAGGGGGGAGCCCCCCAAGCCACATCCCTTCTCAGAGCCACTTCCTTCCCCTGGGTGCCAGAGGCCAGCTGTCTAGGCACCAGGGTGCTGGGGGG
The DNA here is from genome assembly GCF_019054845.1 of Dipodomys spectabilis. Classification (NCBI taxonomy): domain Eukaryota; kingdom Metazoa; phylum Chordata; class Mammalia; order Rodentia; family Heteromyidae; genus Dipodomys; species Dipodomys spectabilis. Next base: position 69,571 of record NW_024871155.1, on the reverse strand, counting down.
AGGCATGTGCCGGTCCTTCAGCAGGTCTAGCCTCCATCCTGGAAGATGGAGCCGGTGTAATGCGTGTTCCCCGCGTGTGCTCTGCAGGTGAGGGGCTGGGCCTGGGGAGGACAGGGGGGGTTCCCTGAGGGGCTTCTCAGAGCAGGTGTCCCCTCCCCCAGGAGAGAGCCCCTCACCCCGAGAATGGAGGAATGGGCGGGGTCCCTGCCCTGGTGTGTGTGAGCTCACGCTTGGAGGACCGAAGGCTAAACAGCCTGCAGCCTGCCTCCAGACGCCTGGTGGGAGGTTCTAGAAGCTGAAGTGGAGGCCAGGGGTGGGGTTGGGGTGCAGATGCTAAGGTTAGGAACTGTGGCGGGCTGCGGGATTAAGGAATCCGATTAACCTTTAACTGTGATCTTCAGAAAAGCCATTACCCTTGAGGGTCACTGAGGCACAGCGGCCTTCCCTGGGGACGGCCCCTCTCCTCCCCCCCTCTCCTCTGGGCTCCACACCCACCCCTACCATGCTGGGAGGAGTCAGGCCCCATCTTGGGCCGGTCTCAATCTTGTCATGTGACCTTCATTGAGGGCCCCCCCGGCCCGCCCCCCCGCTTCTCATGGCTCAGTGGGGAAACCTGTCTTGTGCTCCACACCCCGAAAGCCCTCCCTGTCATGAGGCTGAAGGAAGGAGAATGGGCATGTTGCCATGTAAAGGGGGAGGCATCACGGCTGGGCACTGGTGCTCACACCTATAATCCCAGCTAGACTCCTATCAGCCCTGAACCACCAGAAACTCCAGAAGTGGTGCTATATGGTTCAACGTGGTAGAGCGCTCGCCTTGAACTCAGGGACGACCAACCAAAACAAAAGAAAACAACAACAAAAACACAAGTAAAAGCATGGAGGCCCCAAGTTCAAGTCCTAGTTACCAGCAGCACCGAAAAGAGAAGCAAAGCCCCAGGCCCACCTCTACCTCTGTAGAGATGGAACTGACACACAGGGGGACAGGGCGTGTGTGTGTGTGTGTGTGTGTGTGTGTGTGTGTGTGTCTATGTGTGTGTGAGCTCTGAGCCCAGTGCTTGGGGCGGGGGGGGGGAGGGAAGGAGGGGAAGATTCCACCCCTCACACCCCACTCCTCCACTTCAGCCTCTACTTTTCCTGCTGGTTCTGGGCGCCAGCCAGCTCCCCTCCTCCCCACCCCTGCCCAGATGCCACAGTGTCCAGTGACGCTGCCACACCTCCGGCCTGGAGTGTCCCACATGGGGGAGGGGTGGGGGGCTGGGGTAGGGAGGGGCTGACAGGCAGGGAGCAGCCAAGAAGGGGAGGAAGAGGAGGGCGGGGGAAGGGCTCCCTCATTAACACAGGCCATGTCCCCCCCCCCCCCCCAGGGACGGCCACTGATTGGTTTATAATTTCCTGGGCAAATGCAGAGCGGTGTGTGAGATGGCTCTGGGGAAATCAAGGCTGGGATTGGTTTGGGTTGGAAGCTTCTGTCCCAGGACGCCCTCACTCCTGTCTGTGTCTGAGCTTTCTTCAAGTGTCTTTGCCCTGAAATGAGAGGCTGGGGCTCCATAGGGGTGTCTTGTCCTAGTTTTCCTTGTCAGACATGTACCTTGGTGGACACACAACAAGAGGAACTTCCAAGATCAGCCTTGCGCAGGACAAGCTCACACCGAAGTGGGGGCCCTCCCCGGAGTGGGGGTGGGGACCAACCTCACCATACCTCTGAACCCTGGTCAGGATCTGTATACCCCTCCCCAACCCTTCTCCCCTCCAGGCTCCCCAGCCCACCCTCCCAACTGGCTCTTCCCCAACTCACCCAGCCACAACCCCTCTGACTTAAAACGGTACCAGTGGCTCACACCTGTAATCCTAGCTACTTGGGAGGCTGAGTTGTGAGGGCGTGGACGCTGTCCCTGAGTTTTGTTTTGTTTTGTTTTCCCACTCATGGCTGGTGTTCTACCACTTAAAACACAGTGCCACTTCCAGATTTTTTTTGGGGGGGTGAGGAGGGGGGCAGGTTGGTTCATTGGAGATGAGTCTCATGGACTTTCCTGCCCAGGCTGGCTTTGAACCTGGATCCTCAGATCTCAGCCTCCTGAGTAGCTGGGATGTGGGGCGTGAGCAGCAGCACTCGGCTGTGACTCAGTGATGTATGATCTGGGTTGGTGCTTGGTATTTCCATACATGGGGACCCCATCTTTACTGGGAGCTCCCCACAAGCAGGTCAGCTGGGCCTCTGTGGCAGAGGGAGCTGCTGAGGGGTTGATGGGAGGGGGAAAGGGGGAGATGGGGGGCAGTCGTACCTGGGGGCACCCATTCGGGCTGGCCCGAGGGACGTCAAGGTTCATCATGGAGGAGATGGGGAAGGAGAGGGAGGTGATGGGGAGACCCATGAAGCTGTGATCCTGGCTGGCCCGGCTGTTCCTGGAGGGGTGAAGAGACAGGGGTCGGCACAGGGGTCCCATGACCCACTTGGAGCAGAGGGGAGAGGCTCGGGGCCGCCTGGGCCAGGCCTGGGCTGGGGCACGGCCGCTGTCCATGGTCCTGGCTGCCGCAGAGACACGGCCCCCACACCTGGGGTCCTGGAGACCGCCTGGGCGCATGCATGTACACACATGCACACATGTCAGTGCATGCACACACACGCGTGCGTGCACACACGCACATTTGATGCACGTGCAGGCTTGTGCAGTGCCATGCATGCACGTGCACACCTGTGTGTATGTATGTGTCCATGTATGGGGGCATGTGTGTGGGGCAAGCCCATGTGCACACGCACGTGTGCACACACATTCATCAGATGGAGGACATGGGGGTGCAGGGTGCGGGAGGATGTGGGGGTTGGAGTCCCTGCTGCATCTTTTGGGGGCCCGCAGCCACTGGGGTCCCACACAGAGCGGGGGAGGGGAGGGTTGAGGCGGCCCCGGGAGGGAAGGTTCCAGATCACCTGAAACCACACCCCACTCACTTAAACTCATTGTAGTCAGGCACCACGCGTGCGACCACCATGATCGGGCTGGTGTTGTTGGCCAGGGGCTCGTTGATGCCCCGGAGAAAGACCTGAAAAAGAAACGATCTCATTGGTCACCTCCTGAGTCCTCCCTGATCCCCCCCTGCACCCCACCACGGCCGCCCCTCCTCCGCTGGGCTCTGGGTGGCTTTGCTCCCATTCTCCATAGCCGCTCAGAAGGCAAGGCGCAGCGAGACACCCCCCCCCCCCCACACACACACTTCCCCAAAGAACCCAGGCAAAAAAAAGGGACTCCAATTCCACCGCTACACACGGACTCGGCTGAGATCCACATTCACCATCTCCCTCGTTTGGCTCCAGTCTCTTTTCTCCCCTCAGTCTCTCATGCCTCAGGGCCTTTGCACATGCTGATCCCTCGATTTGGATTCTCCATCTCCCACAACCCGTCATGGTATCATGGCTGGTGCTTTGCCTCTGAGCCACCTTCTGTCTTTGTCACTATCTCAGCCCACCACTGTCTCTTCTCAGCACTTCTGCGTCTTCTACTTTCCTTCTTTTTCTTTTTGGTAGGTAATAGGTCTTGAACTCGGGGCCTGGGTGCTGTCCCTGAGTTTTGTGTTTGCTCAAGGCTAGTGCTCTACCACTTTGAGCCACTTCCTTCACTTATTTCTTGTTTCTTTTTAGTTTGGCTAGAAACCAAGCTCTGCTTTTTGTTCTGGTACTGGGGCCAGAACTCAGGGCTTGTGCACTATCCCTTAGCTTTCCAAGGTTGAAGCTTTACCATTTGAACCACACACAGCTCCATCTTGCAGCATTTACTTATTTATTTATTTTATTCATTCATTCATTCATTCATTCATTTATTGCTGGTTAACTGGAGACGAGAGTCTTACAAATTTTCCTGGGCTGGATTTGAACCTCCATCCTCAGATCTCAGCCTTCCTGAGTAGCTGGGATTACAGGCGTGAGCCACAGCACCCACCTGATTTTTCCACTCTTGATCCTTTTCCCCCACACCCCACTGGCTCATGCACACGGGTCAGCCAGAGGTGTGTGGGGGGAGGAATCTGGGGTTTGTTCAAAGTTAGGCCCCTTCCCAGTCCACCTGCCCACCCCAGAGGTCCCCGGGGGTGGGCAGCTACCTCCAGGGCGGTGTGGTCACAGCCAATGTAGCGAGGAAGAAAGCTGCTTTTCCGAATGATGGTGGCGTAGAGTCGCGTCTTGTCAGCATCTTCATTGGGTTTTCCGGGCTGAGTGGGCTGCAGGCCAGGCGGGCGAAGAAGATACACAAGAAAGACAAGAGTCTCAGGGCCAAGCTTGGCCATAAATCCACTGATCATTGGGCATTGCTCCACCGGGGCTCACAGCTGATAATTAAGGCTCATGGTCCCCTCGAGCCCTTCCAAGATCAATAGAATAAATCTTTGCTTTTCCATTTGAATGTTTCATTGCCCTTAGAAGGACCCTGGCCGGGCGGAAGGAAACAGGGCCTTGGCTGATGCTGCCCATCTCCAGTGCCATGGGGCAGGGCCCGAGTCAGGAATCCAGACAACCTCATCTCCTTGGTGTGTGTGTGTGTGTGTGTGTGTGTGTGTGTGTGTGTGTGCGCCAGTCCTGGACACTGTCCCTGGGCTTTTGTGCTCAAGTCTGGAGCGCTACCACTTGAGCCACAGCTCCACTTTTGGGCTTTTCTGCTGGTTCATTGGAGATAAGAGTAAGTATGTCATGGACTTTCCTGCCCAGAGTTGGCTTCAAACCTCTCAGCCTCCTGAGTGGCTAAGTGTGAGCCACCAGGGCCCGGCTGGCCTCATTGTCCCTTCTCCCAACCACTCTAGGGGAGAGGGAAGAGCAGACAATGGTGCTCATATGTGGCCCGATGCCTAACACTTAGCAGGTGCTTAATTAAAAACCTGAACAATGCCAGACGGGCCTAATGTCCAGCCATTAGCACCAGCAGGGGACAGGGAGCTAACCTGGTTGTTCAGGCCAGTGGCAGAGAGGCCCCAAAGCGTTTGTACATCAGGCCAGTGGTCAGCTGCATTCTGGGAAGGGTGTGTTCCCACAATGCCTTGCAGATGCATCCCCACAATGCTTCGAAGCTGCATTCACACAATGTCTTGCAGGTGCATACCCACAATGCCTTGCAGGTGCATCTCCACAATGTTCCCAAAATGTCTTGTCTGCCACACCCCAACTCCCCTGGGCCTCCCTCCACCCATAAGCCATGCAGAGACAGCACAGAAAGACCCAGCCTGCAGACAGGCGTCACTGGATGCTCCCTCAGTTCTGCCATCGGAGGATATTCGCGCTTCCCATCAGATCTGCACACCTCACCGAGGTTGGGGGCTGGGGCCTGCGGTCTGACTCACCTTCACCAGCTCAAAGTGGTAGGGGTGGAAGATGCATAAGTACTTGATGGGGATCTCGTAGGACACCAGCTCCTTCTTCTTCTTCGTGTCTATCACCTTGATGACCAGATCTAGAGGCAGCAAAGGAAGAGTACAAGGCCTGGCACCGGTGCTCATGCCTGTGATCCCAGCGACTCAAGAGGCTGAGGTCTGAGGGTCGCAGTCTGAGGACAGTCCTGGGCAGAGAAGTCCTTGATACTCTTATCTCCAATTAGCCAGCAAAAGAAAGCCAGAAGTGGAGGTGTGGCTCAAATGGTAGAGCACCAGCTTTGAGTAGAAAAAGCTCAGGGACAGTAGCTCAGGCCCCAAGATCAAGCCCCAAGACCTGTGCATACACACACACACACACACACACACACACACACACACCTTAACAAGCCTTCAGCTTCCTTCTTCACCCCCCCTCCTCCCCCCTCCCATCCAACTGACCCATCTGTATTCAAGTCACCAGGGAACTGGTTGGGGGGGGGGGGGGGGGCGCTGTCCACGGTGCTGAAATATTCTTCCTCCCATTCAGCCCCATTATCTGTCATTCATTTCTCCTTGCCTCCATCTCCCTCAGCCCTTGTCCGCCCCTCCCTCACTTCCTCTCCTCCCTCCCTCTCCTCCAATCACAGACTTCCAAGAACAAGGGGGGAGGGGAGGTGGCCTCTCCTGACTGCTTCCCGGCTGTGCCGCGTTGACCTACTTAGGACTCCGCGCCCCCCCCCCCCCCCCCCCCGCTCCCAGGTCCACCTTGTTCTAACCCCAGAACAAGGATTTGTTGCCATCAGAGACGAGTGGTTCCCATCTCTAGGCCTGGCAAGGAGCCGGTGGTCACTAAGTACATGCAGCGCCATTGCTTCCAGGATTATTCCCCCCTGCATGTGCATGCATGCCAGTAGTGGGGAATCTTGAACTCAGGGCCTGGGTTTTGTTTAGTCAAGACTGGTACTCTACCCCTTGCACCACAGCCCCACTTCTGGCTTTTTTTTTTTTTTTGCTGATTCATTGGAGACTCCACATAGAGCTTCCCTATGACCCAGCAATCCCACATTGGGCATTTACCTGAATGATCACAAACAAGACCATAATAAAGCTACCAGCACAAGTATGTTTATTGCAACATTATTTACCATAGCTAAGATATGGAACCAACCAAGATGCCCCTCAGTAGATGAATGGGTCAAGAAAATGTGATATGTATACACACACACACACACACACACACACACACACACACACACACACACACAATGGAATTCTATGCCTCCATCAGAGATCTTCATTATAGCAATTCTAACTGGGGTGAGGTGGATTCTCAATGCTGTTCTCATTTGCAGTTTCACAGACGTTCCCGACCTGAAGAGATCTGAAGTCAGTGCATTTGGGGTTCCAGCAAAGACATGAACTCTGCTCTGTGTCCTTCGCGAGTCACTTAGCCTCTCTGAGCCTCACCTACCTGCTCTGCAGAAGTGTTAATGCTTTAAACAAACACATACCAGGTGCAGATAAAAAGCCCTGCCTTACCCCTAGGATTGATCGGGCAAGAAGCTTGGGCTTCCAGCTAGAAAATTCTGTGCCAGGGGACTCGGCTGGACCTATGTTTCCCCTTGCTGACCACGAGACCACTCCGCTGGAGGAGCCCAGCCCTCTCAGCTTAGACTCCGGTCACTATGGAGGCTGCAGCTGCTCCCGCCCTCTCCCCATAGACCCAGAGTGCTCACATCCTAGGCGGATCTGAGGCCCCTGTATCTCCTCCAGTTCCCTGCCTGGGGCAGGCAGCAGGGAGCTGTAATGAGGGGCCCCAGCAGTTGTGGGGGGGGGGGGGGTCCCTCCCTGCTGCTGTCGGCAGACCGCAAGCACGCTTCATCAGCTCCCAGGCTGGGCATTGTGCCCTTCCGGCCTCCCAGGGCTCCCTTTGTGTGTGGCCAACAAGCCATTTCTGCCGCCTGCCCTGCTCTGGCCCTGACCCAAGGCTGAAACACCCCTTTGCTTTTCATTAACACGTCCCCTTCCCGCCTCCTGTCCCAGCCTTGCCCCCCCGCCCCCGTGCCCCTCCCACACTGCACATCACCACAGCAACCGGTTCCAACTGGGTTCAACACCAGCCCTTCAATCCGGGCTTGCTCAGGCTGTCTCCTCAGCTGCATGTCCCTCCTACGGTCAAGACCTACTTCCTGCCTGGCCTGCTGCCCGCCTGACCTGCTGCCCGCCTCCTGCACGGGGCCACCGACCCCGGAGCATCCTCTCTCTCGATCTAGGTGTGCCCAGCCCGCACGAGCCAGTGTGTAGGCACGCACAAGCACATAAACACACATACACACACATGCCTGCGTCCATTTTCCCTTTTCTTCGGCATCTTCTCAAGCCATTTTCATAATTTCATCTGTTTAACCTCGATCTGGCCTCCGCCCTCTCCGCCCCGTGTCCTCTCTCCCAACAAGGCTAATGCTCCTCATGGAAGTTCCAGAAGAGAAATAAGAGCTGGGCACCAGTGGCTCAGGCCTGTCATCCTAGCTACTCAGGAGGCTGAAATCTGAGGATCTCAGTTCAAAGCCAGCCAAGGCAGGAAAGTCTGCGAGACTCTCCAACGAAACACAAAAAGCCCGAAGTGAGGGAGTGGCTCAAATGGTAGAGCACTAGCTTCGAGAAAAAAAAAAAAAAAGCTAAAGGACAGAACCCAGGCCTCGGGTTCAGTATGGGCACACACCCCCCAACAAACAAACAACAGCAACAAAAACCCAGTGCTGGAGGCATGGTTCAGGGATAGAGCTCCTACCAAGCCAAGTTTGAGAGGTACTGAGTTCAAACTCTACTATTACAAATCAATCAAATCCCCAATACTCAAATGGAAGCAGCTAGAACCCTAGATTTCCAGGGAGAAGACGAATGGCGGAGTCCTGGGCTATCTGATAGGTGATCAGAGCTTGGACCGAGCCTCAGTACCAGAGCTTGGACCGAGCCTCAGTACTGGAGCTTGGACTGAGCCTCAGTATTGGAGCTTGGACTGAGCCTCAGTACCGAAGCTAGGACTGAGCCTCAGTACTGGAGCTAGGACTGAGCCTCAGTACCGGAGCTAGGACTGAGCCTCAGTACTGGAGCTAGGACTGAGCCTCAGTACTGGAGCTTGGACTGAGCCTCAGTACCAGGGTTTGGACTGAGCCTCAGTACCACAACTTGACTGAGCTTCAGTCTTCTCTCCCAAGCAGTGGGCAAGGCCTGGTTCCTCCCAGAAGGAAATTGTCTCAGCCATCAAATCAAATCAAGCTTCGCTATTTCGGTGAGAGACAGCGGTAATAACCCCCGTGAAAATAGCAAGCACGGTCGTAAAAAAACATAAGCTAGCATTATGTGGAAGGCTCATTTATGTGGAACGATTCATTTTTCCAGCAGGCTGGGACATGAGGCGTGAAGGTATTATGGTTTTTTTTTGTTAAGTGCTTTTAGCGGAGTCTGGGGAGGCGATCAGGTGGCCTCCAGCTGTGCTGAAAGGGGGGGTCGCCCCAGCCCTCACCCCATCTGCCTTGCCTGGCTGTCAGGGTCTGTGCCCACGGCTGCTCCCCCTCCCCCAGTCGCCTCAGCCCCCTCCCCCCTCCTCCCTCCCCCCTCCTCCCTCCCGCCGCCCCCCCCCAGCCTCACCCTTCTGCCCTGCATCCTCTTCTGGGATTTCCACCTCCACGGTCTCCTCCCACATGGGGGTTCTGGTGGGTTCCGAGGCCACAGAGCTCATGGCTTGGGGGCTCTGGCTGTCTGCTTCCTCTGGGGTGGTTTTTCTGGGAAGGGAGAGAGGGTGTGGGGTGAGTGGCAAGGAAAGTGTGCTGCCTACTGGCAGCGGTGGGGGGGAGGGACCCCATAAATCCCACCCCAGACTCCTCTGGGGAGGAAAGATGGACACAGCACCCCTGTTGTACCAGCCCTGATCCCCCCCCTCCCCCGCCGCTCCTGTCTGGTGACCACTAGTCAGAAACAAAAAAATAAATACAAAGAAGCCGGGGGTCAGTGGCTAGTGGGTCACACTTGTCATTCTGGCTACTCAGGAGGCTGAGAGCTGAGGATCAGGGGTTGAGACCACAGCCTGGGCGGGAAAGTCCGAAAGTCTGTGAGACTCTGATCTCCCATGAACCATCAGAAAACCAGAAGCGGAGCTGCGGGGCTCAAAGTGGTAGAGCGCTAGCCTTGAGCAGAAGAACTCAGGGACAGTGCCTAGGCCCTGAGTTCAAGCCCCAGGACTGACAATAATAATAATAATAACAATAACAATATAGAGGGCAGGCTGACAGGACAAGGCCGAAGATTGACTAGCTCCAGGCTCAGAAAGAGTTAATCTCTGATCTCTGCAAGTCCTCCACCCCCACCCAGAGGTCGGGGCCAGGTGTGTGAAATGAGGGGGGGAGGGGAGGCCCTGGGGGAGGTGGAGGCTTTTAGCAGGTGGAGGCCGCCAGAGGGCGGTGGGGGCGGGTAATGGCTTTTCCTGGCACCGCTTGCCCCTCTGGGCCTTGATGTGATGTGGATCTAGAAACTGGAGAGGGAGGTTCAGATTCCGCACAGAACACCAGCCGGAGCTGGGGGTGGCAGCCAGGTCTCACTTCCTGTCCCTCCCCGCCCACCCCCCCCAGCCACAGGGAAGACAGTGCTGGGGTTGTGTTCACAGGTGGAAGTGAGCCACAGAAAAGCACCCATGCATGCTCACACACACACACACACAGGTGTACACATGCACACGCACAGACAGCCTCAGGGTCTTCTTCTAGTCACAGCCGGGCTCACATCCCCTATGCCCCCTGCTAGTTCTCCGGCCTCTCCTCCCTCCAGCAGCCAAGGGGCCCGGCCAGGACGCCAATCCCAGGACAGCCACGGGCAGAGACAAGAGAAGAACCCCAAGTTCTGGTCTGTTCTGACTGCTGTGGTCCCAGCAGGCTCCCCTCAAGGCTGAGGAGGACCCGAGGGAGTTTCCCAGAAGCCCCTGGGAGGATGGAGACAGGGGGGTCTGAGGAGGACAGATAAAGGTGGACCTTCAGGTGGATGGGTTGAGGACTGTGACCTTTTGTCCTGGTCCCTCAGGGCCATCTGCTGGCCCTGGAAGCTGAGCAGAGAACAAGGTCACATGGCCGGGGGGTCTGAATCAGTCTTCGTGGGTCTGTCCTGAAAAACCAGACCGTTTTCCTTGGTTTCTATCCACTATGCCAGCGTCCGAGCCTGAGGGAGAGCCAGACCCTCAGGCCATGGGCCCCCCTCTTTTCTGGAAGGTACTGTGTCCAGTCTCATGTCCTGTCCCCGGTCCCCCCAACAACAGGCAGCAGGAATGGGGGGGCTGGTCTTTGTAGAGAGAGTTATTTGAATAGTGTGGACATGGACTTCATTGTTCTTTTGCTTCTGAGCCTTGCTGGTTCTGGAAGGTTCTGGAAGAAGTTGGGCTCACAGAGAAAAAGAAGGCCACTGTTCTTCCTGGGGAACTGGGAGAGGTGGTTGGGGAAAGGATGGGCTGGTAGATACAAGGTCAGCTAGTTGGGGTTCCTTGAATGAGTTCCCCTCTGTGCTCTGTTTTGTTTTCCAGTTCTATCTGAAGCCAGATTTGGGGGGGCAGTTGGGGAGGGGGTTCCACATCCCTGGCTTTGGCCAAGCCCCTCACCCACATTGGGAATGTGGGCAAGAACTTGTACCCAGCGCCCTTCAGAGTGGAGGAGAACTCTTCTCGTCCCTCTCCTACTTTACCAGCTGCAGCCCTTGGGCTGTGGCCCATGCTGCCTCCTCCAGCTTAGAAAGCAGACAGACAGCCATTTCTGGGTTCCAAACTCTCCTCCTACCACCCAGACCATGGCTTGAGCCGACCGTTAGTCCTCACAAAGACATCGGCCCTCATCCTGGCTTTTATTTATTAATTGGAGTCTAATGTACCATGGCTAATTGCTGATGGTTTACACACTCCAGGCGGTCTTCCAGCCACACCATGGCTGCTGTCTGGAAAAGATGGTGTGTGTGTGTGTGTGTGTGTGTGTGTGTGCATGTGTGATCATGCAGGCCAATCCTGGGGCTGTATCTCAGGACCTTGAGCTTTTGTGCTGAAGGCTAATGCTCTACCACATCAACCATGGCTCCACTTCTGGTTTTCTAGTGGTTCACTGAAGTGGTAAGAGTTTCATGGACTTTCCTGCCCAGGCTGGCCTTGAACCTCAATCCTCAGATCTCAGCCTCCTGAGTAGCAAGGATGACAGACCTGAGCCAGTGGTACCCAGCATCAGGTGCTTTTCTTTTTTCTCTCTTTCTTTTTTTTTTTCTTTGTTTCTTTCTCTTTCTCTCTTTCTTTCTTCTTTCTTCCTTTCTTTCTGCCAGTCCTGGGGCTTGAACTCAGGGTCTGGCCACTGTTCCTAAGCTGCTTTTGCTCAAGGCTAGCACTCTACCACTGGAGCCACAGCGCCACTTCTGACTTTTTCTGCGTATGTGGTGCTGAGGAATCGAACCCAGGGCTTCATGCATGCTATTGCCTAGCACTCTACCACTAGGCCACATTCCCAGCCTCCCTCTTTGCCAGGACCTTCAACTCTCCACATTCAATACCTTCTCCAACCAGCCAGCAGGCTCGGTGCGCGGTCTGTGGCCAGAGTCAGGCATAGAACCAAAACCTGAAGGGCTCTTGAGTCTGACTCTGATGGGTGCCTGGCCTGGGCCTCACTCTACCCATGAACCTGCAGGGCAGGGCCGGTGCCCTCCTCATCCCCACCCCATTGGCTCTCCTGCCTTGCTTATTAGCTTGGGGCAGCAGGCAGCCAAAGAAGCAACTGCCAACACTGGCAGCCCTTCACCAGCCTTTGGCCAGGGATCAGAAGCACTGGGCCATCTCCTGGAGTGCCCCGCCCCGCGCATCCCGCCCACCGGGCCGGCCTCCACCTGTCCTGACCACTGCCTTCCTGGGGCCCTGCTGGGTACTGACTGACAGATCTCTCCATGCCAGGCTGGGGGACAGGTGCTGGGTACTGGTCAAGCCCTAGGGCTTTAAGCCATGCCCAGAGCAATCAGGGGGAAAATGGAGAGCCGGGCACTGCCAGGGGACCTGGATATAGACTCCATTTCAGGCAGCAAGAGCGGACAATGTTTGCCAGGCCTCAGCCAATCAGCCAGGCCTGCACCAGCATGGAGGCAAGAGCACCGTCAGAGAAAAACGGGCTCAGAGAGGGACAGGGATTGGGCTGTGGTCACACAGGCAGTCGGGAACCATGGGCTGGACTCTGAGTCTTCTGATTTCCATCCAGCTTCATTCTGCTGCCCTGGAAGTTCTTCCATTGGCTCTCACGTGCCCATGGGGCGTGGCTGAAGACTCCTCTCTACCCCTGTACTGCCCACCAAGACCCACCAGCGTGGCCCACACTGGCTCTGAGCCCTCTGCCAGGTGCAACATGCAGTCACCAAGAGGTGAAGTGACATCGGGCCGGATTCACTCAATCATTCAGTCATGCATGTGTTCCTCCACAAATGCATGCCTCCATCCATTCACAAATGCATGCATGTATGTATCCACAAATTCATTCATTCATTCATTTATAAACTCCATCATTCATTCATGCATGCATACCTCACAAACCATTCATTCATTCTTCATTCACAAACACATGCATGTATGCATCCACAAATTCATTCATTCATGCTTGTATGCATACATCCACAAACCATTCACAAACTCATTCACGCATTCATCCACAAATTCATTCGTTCATTTATTAACTCCATCATTCATTCATGCATGCATACCTCCACAAACCATTCATTCATTCTTCATTCAAACGCATGCATGTATGCATCCACAAATTCATTCATTCATTTATAAACTCCATCATTCACTCATGCATGCATCCATCCACAAACCATTCATTCATTCTTCAGTCACAAACTCATTCATGCATTCATCCACAAATTCATTCATTCATTTACTAACTCCATCATTCATTCATGCATGACCCATAAATTCACTTCTTTCTTTTTCCTTCCTTCCTTCTCCCCCCACTCCTTTTCCGCGTGTTTTTGCTCAAAGCTGATACTCTACCAGCCAACACCTCTCCTTCTGGCTTTTAGCTGGTTCACTGGAGCTAAGGGTCTCACAGCCTTTCCTGTCAGAGCTGGCTTCAAACCCTGAACCTCAGATCTCAGCCTCAGATGACAGGTGTGAGCCACTGCCACCCAGCTTGAAGACACACTTTAAGCCACGTGTGTGTTTTGTCCCTGTGTTTTCTACTTAGAAGTTGGAAGACATCAGACATTGTTTCCTCCCCCCCCCACCCCCGTCCTGGGGGCCCCCACTGGGGGGGTCCTGTCTGGGGCTCCTGGCCATCCCTGACAAGCACTTTTAGGCCCCGCTTGCTGGGCCTTGCTTCTCAGAGGTGTGCCTCCTCCTTCCGTGTGCATCTCATTAACACCACCCGGAGCTGGTGGCAGCTCTGGGATCCAGCGCCCCTCACACCTCCCCCCCCCCCCAGCCTGGAGAGGAGTGAAGACGCCCGCGCATGCGCCCTCCCTTCCCTGTCCCCGCCAGCCGGTCGCCGGCAGGACGCAGGGGGACCGGGGCTGCCCCAGCTCGGGTCTCTAAGGCCCACACCGAGCGTTTCCATGGCAACGGGGGGGGGGAGCTCTCCCACCCCCCGCCCTGCCACCTCCCAGGCTGGATTGGTGACAGGCCAGGCCTCCATCTCCAGAGATGATCGGCGATAATGGGTTTATGGAAATGGCTGGGAGAAGGCGGCCACCTGTGCCCCCGACCCCGGGCCTGGGCCTGGCGGCTCCAAGAGAGCTTCCTGGCGAGCCAGGCAAGCAGTTCACTCCACTCCAGTGTGTGTGCGTATGCGTGTGTGCACACGTGCCAGTCCTGGGGGCTTGAACTCAAGGCCAGGGTGGTGACTTCTTGGTGCTCTACTACTTGAGCCACAGCTCCCCTTTCTGGCTTTTTTTGGTGGGTCATTGGAGATCAGAGTCTCACGGACTTCCCTGCTCCTGGGCTGGCTTTGAACCTAGATCCTCAGATCTCAGCCTCTGGAGTAGCTGGGATGACAGGTGTGCACCGCTGGGCGCTCTGGTCCCAAGTCACTAAGCCTCACTCCCACCGGAGTCCAGATGCTACAGACCAGGGTCCTGTGGGTTCAAGAGTTCATTGCCCCCCCCCCAACCCCACCCCCGGACTGTTCCCACACCACAGAGCCCACAGCCCTTGGCAGGACTTCCCCGGGTAATCACAGTTCTAGTCTTGAACCTTTAGGGGCTCATTTCCTAGATACCTACCCCGACCTGGGTTTCTGCTCAAAGCGCCGACCCCACAGCAGCCCTCCCCTTCCCACCCCCCACCCCCCCAGCCTGCTCACCCCTGGCTACTTACACAATCACGAAAGGCCACGGCTCCGAGCCGTCTCTGCAGAGAGGAAGGTCAGCAGCTCCATGGAGAGTGATCGCCACAGTCTCCTTATTAGAAGGGGCCAGATGGAAGGGGTTCCAAGGTTCCTTAGGGCCCTCGGTGCCCTGTGGGAAGAGCCAAGGCTGAGTAACTCCTCTTCCTCCTCCTCTTCCTCCCCCCCCCCCGCCCCCACTTGCCACCCTATAACCCCTAGGTCCCTCTACAGCTTCCCTGCACATGGCTGCCAACTTTGGGCTCCCCTACAACTTCCCTTCTGGCCACCTGTCACCAGTGAACGGCTCATACCTGTCATCCCAGCTACTAGGAGGCTGAGATCTGAGGATCGAGGGTGAAAGCCAGCCGGGGGAAGGGAAGTTGGTGAGACTCTTATCTCCAATGAATCGCCAGAAAATGGGAAGTGGCGCTGTGGCTCAAACTGGTAGAGGGCTAGCCTTGAGCAGAAAGAGTTGAGGGACAGCGCCCAGGCTCTGAGTTCAAGCCCCGTGTGTACTCATTTTCTGATTTATGAAATGGTAACCCCTCTGTACAATACCTTAACAATAATAAAACTTTATATATACATGTATATATTTAAAAGCTGGGAGTTTTCAGTTCTGCGTCTCCCTGGGTACTTGTGGAAAACAGAACAGTGGTCACACTGTTCCCTTTGGGTGACAGCAGCTGCTCTGTCAACAGCCTGAGGCCGATCCTTGAGTCTTCCTCTCTAAACGGGGTCCAGTGATATTCCAGTGCCTCTATTCTTCCTGGAGCCCCACGCCTTGGGGGGGGGGGTACTCTCGCTCCACATGCGGTCAGTTTGGCCGCACATATTTCTAGAACCTGACCCTTTCTTCACATTTCCTCTGCTTCACCTCCAGATTTCTCTCCAGGTCTCCCAATGGCTTAAGAACCTCCATGATGGCCTTCTCGCTCCTCCCTGCCACCCCCCTACCCCCCCCCCCCCCCGCCCCTGCTGCACCCTGTCCTCGCCCCTTGAACCTGGATTGCATCTCCAGGATAGTCTTGTCCCTCGGGCTAGCTCACTTGCTCAAAGCCAAACAAGATGTGTTATTAGCAGGTGACAATTCCAGCTACGGAGGGACCCTCCCCTTCTTCCCCTTCTTCCACTGAGACTCCCCCTTCCCTCCCCCAGGCCTCAGCGGGGTCCTCGTCACCATCTGCAGAGGTGTTGATGAATATCTCCAGGCCGAGGTGAGAAGAAGGGAGGGGAACCTCAGCCAGATGGAGGGGCGTGGCCAGCCGCTGGCCACGCCTTCCCACAAGCCCCAGTCCCCAGCAGGTTTGCTGTTTTGGTTTAGAGGCTTAAGAGCAAAACCAGCAGCCTGGAAGTCAAGAGGCCTAGGTTATGGTGGGGTGCTGATGGCTCACACCTGTCACAACGCAAGAGGCTGAGATCTGCGGATTGCACGTTTGAAGCCAGCCCCCTGGCAGGAAAGACGGTGAGACTCTAATCTCCTATTAACCAGCAACATGCTGGAAGTGGATGGTGGCGCAGAGTGGCAGAGAGCTGCCAGCCTGAAGCACAAAAGCTCAGAGACAGGGACTAGGCCCTGAGTTCAAACCCCAGGAAACACAAACACACACTCACACACACACACACACAGGACTGTAGGCCTGGGCCCCTTGTGCAGGCTGGGCCCAGGGCCAGGACCTGGGACCAAGGGCAAAGGCTGCAGAGGGCACTGGTGGGCCAGGACTGCCAACCTCTGCCTTCTCTTCTTTCCTTCCTACCCAGATGGAAATCCATTGACAGGTAGAACCTGCCTCAGGACTGGTGTCCCTGCCTGTGCTCCACCCCCAGCAGCCCCGCAGAGCTTATCAGGGAATTCAGAATACACGTGTTGGGCCCAAGTGTCATCCTAGCTACTCAGGAGGCTGAGAGCTGAGGATCGCTGTTCGAAGCCAGGCAGGACAGGAAAGTCCCTAAGACGCTTATCTTCAAGTAACCAGCAAGAAAGCTGGAAGTAGAGCTGTGGCTCAAATAGTAAGAATGCTAGCTAGAGAGAGAGAGAAAAAGCTAAGGGACAATGTCTAAGCCCTGAGTTCAAGCCCCAGTAGCAGAAAAATACAAATGAAAATCTGTAACTGCCCTGAATCCATCAGAATTTTAAACAGTAGTCATTTACTGTAAGTTTTTTTTTTTTAAAAAAAGATTAATATCCTTAATATCCAAAGAACACTGAAATCTATCATTAATTTAAAAAGGGATCCAGGAAAGAAGAGATATGGATACATAAAGCTATACACACAGCATGGCCATTAGTGGAGATGTGGCTCCAGTGGTAGAGGGCCAGTCTTAAGAGGAAAGAAGCTAAGCCAGGAGCATGAGGCCCTAAGTTCAAGTCCGAGTACTGGCATTAAACACACACACACACACACACACACACACAACTAAGGCTGACCGTCCCTTACAGAGGATATTTCCCAGCTATGAAAATGTTCACATAAACCATCTTGGCTCCTCCCCAGCTTGGACCACCCAGCTTGGGAGAGCAGGCGGGAGCCAGCTGGCTGTTTTAGGTTCCCTGGTTAGGCCAGCCTGTGCCTGGGCCTGTTGTGTGACAGTCTACCAGCAAGCTTGAAGAGGAAGCCGGCACCTGGGCAAAGGCCAGGGCATAGGCACAAAATAGATTTAAAATAAAAAGGCCAGGCACCCATGGCTCATGCCTGTAATCCTAGCTACTCAGGAGGCTGAGATCTGAGGATCACAGTTCAA
Organism: Dipodomys spectabilis; assembly: GCF_019054845.1. Taxonomy (NCBI): domain Eukaryota; kingdom Metazoa; phylum Chordata; class Mammalia; order Rodentia; family Heteromyidae; genus Dipodomys; species Dipodomys spectabilis. The sequence goes on along the minus strand of NW_024871155.1, from coordinate 52,122 downwards.
AGCCAGCCCGGGCAGGAAAGGCCATGAGACTCATCTCCACTGAACCACCAAAAAACTGGAAGTAGCACTGTGGCTCAAAGTGGTAGAGTGCTAGCCTTGGGCAGAAAGAGCTCAGGGACAGCGTCCAGGCCCTGAGTTCAAGTCCTACAACTAACACTAAAGAAGAAAATACAACCCTCTCCTGGGGTTCAAACGCTTGTGTCCCTGCTGTGGACCTGAGCAGGGAAGGTGGGAGGTGGGGAGGGTTGGGGATTGTGGGGTATCAGGGTTCTTGAAGGGAGGGATGAATATTTTTGGGGGGGACAATCTGAGCTTGTGCCCCAGCAGCCAGAGGACAGAAGCAAACACTTAGCACTACCCTAGAGCAAGCACACTGTCTCCTTTCATTTGTGCCAGTCCTGGGACTCGAACTCATGGCCTCGTACTCTTGCTTGACTTTTTCAAGGCTGGCGTTCTACTACTCTGGCCACACCTCCACTTCCAACCTTTTGCTGGTTAACTGGAGAGTTCAAAGCCAAGCGCCCCTTGGCTTTATCTGCCTGGGCTGGCTTTGAACCATGATCTCAGCCTCCTGAGTGGTTCAGATTCTAGCCACGAGCCCCGGCCTACAGTGCCTTTCAACTCCCAAGAAAACAGAATATCTCACCCCGCAGAGCCACGGTGAGCAGGTCATCTTCCCATTTCACAGCTGGGAAAACTGAGACCCCCGAGAAGATTTAGGAACAAATCACACGCAGAACCCTGGGCCTCAGCCCCAGGCTGCTCACCTTTGTCTTTTTCTGCCCCATCCTTAGGCACAGGCGGCAGGGCCTCGCTTAGCGGTCTCTGGCCAGGCCTCCGTACCTGGTCTGGGTGAGCGATCGCTCATGGGAGGAGGTCAGGCTCCCCCTGCTTCTGAGACTTAGACTGCGGGAAGGGGGCGGTGGGCGGGAGGGACCCGGGTCTGGCTCTTTCTCAGCGGTTTCTGGTGGCACGGGTGCCAGCGGGGAGGTGGACCATGTCTAGTGGAGGAGAGGCTGGGAGGGGAGAATGGGGGATGCTTCCCCACGGGTCTGGGTCACCCGGGCAATGCTGTGTGACATCACAGGTCAGGGCGGAAGCCGCCCAGGGGCTGGCAGTGGCGTGGAAGCCGAAGCCCTCCCTTCTTCCTGGCATCTCTATCTCCAGCTCTGGCTGTCCAGTCAGGATCCCTCCATGCCTCTCACTGGTTGACCCTCTTCCTGGAGCAAGGAATCCTGCGATCAGGGCTCCTGGGTCCCCCATCCTCTCCCCAGCTTTGACTCTGGGAGCCTTGGGATGACTGGGACTGACTCTTTGGCCAATATTGGGGCTTGAACTCACGACCTGAGTGCTGCCCCTTAGCTTTTTCCACTCAAGGCTGGCGCTCTACCACTTGAGCCACCGCTCCACTCCCAGGGTGTGGTTCATGGCAGATGGGTCTCTCAGACCTTCCTGCCTGGGTTGGCTCCAAACCCGGGATCCTCAGACCTCAGCTTCCAGAGTTGCCGGGATTACAGGCGTGAGCCACAGCGCCTGAAGGCAGACAGGGTCTGCAAGGGCTGGGCAGGCGTGTGGCTTGATTGCTCTTGCTGAGCTGAGCTGTTGCTGGCTGTGTTTGGGAGCTCAGGTGGGAGGTAGCCGGGAATCACTTTGCTAAAGAAGTGGCCCCGGCTGGGGGATTACCTTTGCTTTTCAAAAATCAATAACTCGTTAACCAGGGGCTGAGGACAGAGCCGGGCATGATGCCTGCCAGCCCTGCCCCCCACGAGGGAGCAGATGCAGTTGGAGAGGGCCGCACTGGCCGGGCAGAAAAGGAGGCTCAGGTAGGGGGAGTTGACTCCAACCCAGCCGCCCACTCCATCCTAGCCTTCCCCCACAAGTCAAACCACCCTCCTCTAGCTCTTGTATTTCTTTGGCCGGTTGTGAGACTTGAACTCAGGGCCTAGACTCTAGAACTGTCCCCTGAGCTCTTTCGCTAGGGCTCTACCACTTGAGCCACAGCACCACTTCCTGTTTTCTGGTGGTTCATTGGAGATAAAAGAGTCTCACAGACTTTCCTGCCAGGGCTGGATTTGAACCATGATCCTCAGATCTCAGCCTCCTGAGTAGCTTGGATGACAGATGCTAGCCACAGACATCCGGCTTGCTTTCTCTGTTTTAATAAGCCATTTAGCAGGGCCTGCATCCTCAAGAGACACCCCCTATCCCCGACCAGGCCTCCAGATCTGTTTTCTCTAGGATCTGCATCTCATCTCTCTGACCCCTTGCCTCACAGGACACTGGTAGCTTCCCCTCAGTGAGCAGCAGGTTCTCGGCTTTGGGGCTTTTATGTCTGCCATCTTGTATGCCTAGACTGCTTTCCAGCCAGCCAAGATAATCCATAATGTACCTTCAAGATTCAAATAAGGGGTGGGTTTGGTAGCACTCGCCTGGAATCCTAGGTGCAGATCGAGAGGATCATAGTTCAAGACCAGACAGGACAAAAAGTCAACAAGATCTTCATCTCAACAAGCAAGCAACTGCCCAGCTACAGGAGAGATGTTTAAGTAGACATGCTACTGTCATTTCCATTGTGTGTGTATGCACATGCGTGTGCATGTGTGTGTGCATGTGTGTGTGTGTGCCAGAGTGCCGATCCTGGGGCTTGAACACATGGCCTCGTGCTCTTCCTTAGCTTTTCCACTCAAGGTTGGCACTCTACTCCTTGAGCCACACACCTCTACTTCTGGCTTTTTGTTAGTCCAATGGAAATAAGAGCCTCAGACTCCCCCACCCCCACCTCCTCTGCCCCCAGGCTGGCTTTGAACCTCAATCCTCAGATGTCCACCTCTGAGTTGCTGGGATTACAGGTGTGAGCCATAGGTGGCCTGGCTCATTCAAAGATGAGAGGACCCAAGTAGAATCAGCAGCAGAAGAGGCCAGCTTTCAATGTAGAATGCTGAACTGCTCTTTTTGTTGGTGGTGGTGGTCGTGGGGCTTGAACTCTGAGCTTGGGCGCTGTCCCTGAGCTCTTCAGCTCAAGGTGAGTGCTCTACCACTTGAGCCACAGCACCACTTCCGGTTTTCTGGTGGTTTATTGGAGATAAAAGTCTCAGAGACTTTTCCTGCCCCCGGCTGGCTTTGAACTTTGATCCTCAGATCTCTGCTACCTGAGTAGCTAGGATGACAGGGGTGAGCCACCAGTGCCCAGCTTGGAATGCTCTTTTAAAGTAACACCCCTCCTCTCTGGAGTGTTGGGGTAAGGGGCAGGGGGGGGTGCTAAGGTACGAGGTGGGTTGCCCTGAAACTTCCCTCTAGCCAGAGCCTCTGGATGGGCTCTGTGGCCAGGATGAAGGAGCTGATCTAAGGGGCTCTGGTTACAGGAACCTGCTTACTCAGCCCCCCTGGGTCTGGGGGCCTCTGTCCCAGCGCCGGCCAGCCTGGACCCCGCCACCCGAGCAGAGAGCAGAGCCTCTGGCCCTAATCTTGTTTGAGGCCATGAAATCGCATTTGCAGAGTATTAATGCAGCCCAGTCGCCCCGCCTGTCTCCTGGAAGAGAGGAGAGAGCCTGGAAAGCAATCTCGCAGGAACACCAGCCGACAAAAAGCAATTATGCTTTTAGAGGGAGATTAAAATAATATCCAAACCCCGATAAAAATCCACTGCCACTGAGGGAAAGCCTCAGCTCTGATTCATACACTCAAAAAAAGAGAGAGAGAGAGACTTGGGGGGCAAATTTCCTGCTGTGGGGTGGGGGTGGGGGTCTGCACGGCTGGGTCCTTACCGGGCCTCAGTTTACCATGTCCACTCAAGTTTACCAAAGAAGCCACACTTGCCAGGCCTCAGTGGTCACGCCTGTAATCCCAGCTACTCAGGACGCTGCGATCGATCTGAGGATCGCGATTCAAAGCCAGCCCCGGGGAAGGAAAGTCTGTGAGACTCTTACCTCCAATGAACCAGCAGAAAGACCCAAATGGAGGTGTGGCTCAAGTGGTAGAGCACCAGCTTCGGCTCAGGGCAACTTCACCCCCTATAGGGGGCAGCAGAGAGCTCAGAACGCCCAAGTACCAAAAATAGCACCTACCATCCATTCCCTACAATGTTCTCCCGTCCTGCTAGTCCCTAACACACCTACATCCCATCTCTTGACCTCGCTCCTCTGTCCATTCCCTGTCATCCTGCTGATCCCACCTAACCTGAGGCAGGCTTGTCTGCCTCTCTGACATTGGTGAAGTGGGATTTCATGTACTCTGGAACCTCCCGCCCTCTTCCTCACCCGAGCCTGTCCTGTCAGAGGCGTGAGGCCCAGGGAGGTAAGGTACACACCCACCCCCATGCAACTGGGGAACCAGGTTCTAAGCTACCGTTTCCTGATTCCTAGTCAGAGATGTTTTCCTACCCAGCTTGCCTACAGTCAGCTTAGAAAGTCATTGCACTCAGCTTCTCCTATTTTCTTCCGTTGTCCACCTGGACAGCACCCCAAGGCCAAGGCGTACAGCCACCTAATTTACTGTTTGGGAGAATGAATGGATGGATGGATGAGAGAGTGAGTGGATGGATGCATGCATGGATGCATGGATGGCAGATGGATGCATAGATCAATGGATGCATGCATGGATGCATGGATGGCAGATGGATGCATAGATCAATGGATGCATGCATGCATGGATGCATGGATGGCAGATGGATGCATAGATCAATGGATGCATGCATGGATGGATGGGTAGATACATGTACGGATGGATGGGTGCAGGAATAGATAAGTAAATAGATGGACAAATGGATGGGGTGGATGGATGAATGGGTAGATGGATGAATGTATGGATGGATGGATGGATGGATGGATGGGTAGATACATGTACAGATGGATGGGTACAGGAATAGATAAGTAAATGGATAGATGGACAAATGGATAGATGGATGGATGGATGGGTGGATGGATGGATGGGTAGATGGATGAATGTATGTATGTAGGGATGGATGGATGGATGGATGTATGGTTGGATGGATGGATGGGTAGATGGATGGATGGGTGGATGGATGGATGGGTGGACAGAGAATGGATGGATGGATAGGTAGATGAATGAATGGATGGATGGAGTATGGATGGATGGATGTGTGGATAGATGAATGGGTGAGAAGATGGATAGATGGATGGATGCATGGATGGACAGATGGATGCATAGATAAATGGATGCATGCATGGATGAATGGGTAGATACATGGATGGATGGATGGGTGCAAGAATGGACAAGTAAATGGATGGATGGACAAATGGATGGATGGTTAGATGGATGGATGGATGGATGAATAGATGGATGAATGTATGGATGGATGGATGGGTAGATGGATGGGTGGATGAATGAATGGATGGATGGATGGAGTGTGGATGGATGGATGTGTGGATGGATGAATGGGTGAGTGGATGGATGGGTGGATGGTAGATAGATGGGTGGATGGATGAATGGATAAAGGTCACGCTTTGCCAAGGGGGGGTTGGACCATGGTAGCCCAGAGCTTGCTGCGGGGTGCAGATGGGAACGTGGCCTCTTCCATCTTTCCTGAGCAGGAAGCTGTTCCCAGCAGGTTTGGCTCAAACCCCGGGACCCCGTAGATCCAGCCCAGGCTGGGGGTGACTGGCTGACTCAGGGGACAGAACTGGGGCAGGTGACTGAGATTGTCGCCCTGCCTGGTATTACAGATGGTTTCACACGGTCTCAGCTCATACGTCACTCCTGCGCTGTCCCTGAGTGGAGCGTTCACATTTCCACTCCTGGCTGGAGGTGGGGATGGGGGGGGCACACTGCTGGTCCTCTCTGTCTCTCCTGTGCCGAGCACACAGAGGCGGGATGAGTCAGTCGGGCCGGCTGGGGTGGGGGAGGGGGGAGCTGGCCATCTGCTGTGTTCCCTTGTGACAATCTGCTAATGGAGCCACTTCTCATCCTCACACCCCACGGGCCCAGCGTGTAGCCCCGAGACAGTGGACTCTCAGTGTTCCCAGGGGACACTCGGCAACGCGATTTTCTAAGGTGCAGGGCCTGAGCCCCAGGCCTTTTGTGCCACCCAGACTTTCTGAGACAACCCTTGAATAGAACAGCGCCTGCGTTCATCAAGCACGGGGTGGATGTCTTAATGTAACCTTCCCAGCAAGAGGAGGAGGAGGGAGCCAGCCCGGCACGGGGGGCTCACGCCTGTCATCCCAGCAACCCAGGAGGCTGCGATCTGAGGATCGTAGCTTGAGGCCAGCCCAGGTTGGAAAAGTCCATGAGACTCTTATCTCCAATGAACCAGCAAAAAAAAAAAAAAAAGCTAAATGTGGTGATGTGGCTCAAGTGGTAGAGCACCAGCCTCGAGCAAATAAAACCATCAGGGACAATGCCCAGGCCCTGAGTTCAAGCCCCAGGGCTGGCACAAAGAAAGAGCCTCATCTGCTCTGGGATCCCTGTGCATTTGTGGAGATCTCCCCTAAGCCATTTGCACCCCCCAAGTCCCTTCCCGACACCGGCCTGTGAGAGTCCAAGGTAGGAACACATCCAGGACCCCTGGGCTGTCCCGGGGGGGGGTGGGCAGGGGGCAGGAAGTACCCTCCTCCACTCCACCTTCCCTGGGGCGGGTGAGTGCTGAGGCCCCACCCCTCTCTTGGAGAGCTTGGGGTGTGTGTGTGTGTGACAGCTTCTGAGAATACCCTGACAGCGCCTTTGTTCCCTAGAAATGAAAGAAAATGGAGCTACAAAGAGAGACCCATCGGGCGGTTAGTGGGGGCGCAGCTGCCTGGGGCAGAGTATGTTTAAACTAGAGGTACTTGTCACCAGAGCAGCACCCCCTCTCCGTGTCCCGCCCCCCCTTCTCCGGGGGAGGGGGGCCCTGTGTGATTGCTGTTACTCAGGGAAAGAAAAAAAAGCTCTTTGAAATAGTGGCGGGGGGGGGGGGGGGGGGAAATCAATGGAAATGGATAGAGAAACGTAGGGAAGCGATCTGCGGCCGTGTGTGCGCATAGGTGCATGTGCATGCGTGTAATTGTGTGTGTGTGTGTGTGTAACAGAAGCCACTCCCCGTGTGGACCAAGCAGGCCAGCCCGGGCTCCTGGCTGTGAAGGTTGGGGGCTGGGCACTGTGGGCACGTGCCTGTGGAGGGGGCTGGCGGCTGGGGGAGGGGGCGGGGGGGGGGAGGGGATACAGACCTCCAGTTAAGAGAGAGATTAATATATTCAATCTGCTCGGGGTAATTGAGGGAACAATTGGAGTGGTTTTTTCTAAAGCCCATAAAAGCTCCCCATTTAAGCAGGAGAAAGCCCTGCCTTGGGGAGGGGGTCCTCTGGTATTTGAGTGGGTGGGGGAGGTGGAGGTGGGCAGCTCTGGGTGTGTGGGGGGGGGAGCCAGTGCCTAGGACGGGGGTGTCACATGGAGGGGGGAGGGAAACGTGCCCTCATCTTCCTCCCCAGGCCTCTGAGGCCCGCTCCCAGCCTCCCCCCACCCCCTCCCTTAGCCTCCACCACCCTGGGCCGTGGCGGGCCATGAACGTGCCCGCCATGAGAAAGAGGGGAGCGGCTGGCCACCAAGCTGGGGGGGAGCCCCAGCTGGGATCCAGGACCCCGGGACAGACAGGAGGTGGGGGGGGGGGGTAGAGAGGAACAAAGGGACAGGAATCCAGCCACAGAAGCCCAAGGGACAGCGGGCAGAGGGGACATGAGGCCGGCGAGAAGCGCACCATGGCGGCTCTCCACCCATCTCTCCTTCTGCAGCCTGTGGCTGCCAAAGCCACAAGCCACGGGCTGCCTGCCAGCTGCCAAGGATTTGGTGATTGCTTTAATGCCTCTCTCTCTCTCTCTCTCTCTCTCTCTGCCTTTCTTCCCCCACCCCCAGGGGCCAAAAAATAAAAAGAGTATGTTTTAAATGGAAAGAATTAAAAAAAAAAAAAATTGAAAGCGCCATTTAAAAGGCTCCTGGGACACAGAAACCATTTTCATGAAACAAAACTGTGATTGTCTGGAAAGAGGTAACTGGGGAGAATCCTGCCCTCTCCTCCTCCTCCTGCCTGTACCCCCCAAAAGCTGTGGGTGGGTGGGGGGAAAAACCAGGTGGGGAGCCCTCTTGTGGTGACTGTACCCCTACAGTGACCTCCCAGCATGGCATTGCCAAGCCCAGGCTTCCGGAAACCAGCGACCCTCTCATGGTGGATCCCTCATGGCTCTCGAGGCTGCAGCGGCTCCAGGCGTCCCAACCCCCATCCCATTTGTCCTAATAGCGGCTCAGGCATCACCCAAACCTCAGGGACCACCCCTGCTGGTCGGATCACTGCCTTCACCTTGCGCAAGGAAAAACAGAGCTGCCAGAGGGGGGGATGGTGGACATCAGCAGGTGTGGGCTGAGGGCCGGGGAGCCTCCACAATTCTCTCCACAAGGGGCTCAGGGTCTGGGGGACCTGGAGCCCCAAGGTTAAGGGTCCTGCAGCTGTCTGAGCTGTTGGGCCCATTGTCTCCCTTTGTGGGGCAGGGACTTGGGCTGACAGATGTGGGTGGCCAAGACCATCCATGCTGGAAGTGTTTGGGGGTCTTTACCCCTCCCCCCCAGCCCCCCATAAGAAGGACTCAAGAGCTGGAGCACTGGTGTTAACACACTCAGAGTCGCATTAGGGCTCAGCCATCCAGACCGGAAGTTCAAGTTCACACTGAGCCTTGGCTCAGCCATCCAGACCGGAAGTTCAAGTTCACACTGAGCCTTGGCTCCCAGAGGTTCTTTCTTTACTTTTCTCTTTCTGGCAGTACTGGGGTTTGAACTTAAGGTTTCACACTTGCTAGGCAGGTGCTGTACCACTTGAGCCACACCTTCGGTTCTCCCTGTTCTGTGTGTGTGTGTGTGTGTGTGTGTGTGTGTGTGTGCATACCCGTACTGGGACTTGAACTCGGCCTGGGCGCTTATCCCTGAGCTTTTTCACTCACATCTATAGCGCTCTACCGCTTTGAGCCGCAGCTCCACTTCCAGCCTTTTGGTGATGAACTGGAGTCTCACGGACCTGCCCGCCCGGGCTGGCTTTGAACCAGCGATCCTCAGATCTCAGCCTCCTGAGTAGCCAGGACGGCAGGCGTGAGCCCTGACGGCCGGCTCCCTGCTCAATCTTGAGCATCCTGGCCATTGCGTCTCCCGTCTCCTGCCCCCCCCCCCCGACATCCGCCCCGGAAACCCCCATCTGGCCCTGCATCGGTTCTGGTTATAAATAAGACCGCACAGTACGCAGATGGCAGAGAACAAGCCGTCTGCCTGCAGCGGGAGTGGTCCATCACAGAGACGGGATTGGTTCCGCACCTGGGGTTCCAGGCCTGAGCCATCTCTTGGAAAGGGTGAACCCCGTGCTTGGAAGGCTTCCTGGAGGAGGGGATCCTGCGCTGTCTGCATCCGGGGGGAACCCAGACATCCATTCCTGGACGTGAACCCGATAAAGCTGAAGTTGGAGTTCAGCCCAGGCAGATGGAGTTTCTGGTCTTCACCTCCCCTCCCCCACGCCTTCCAGATCTTTCTCCTCATCTGCAACCAAGACCCAAAGAGGGGAGGGGGGGATGGGTCCACAGGGGGAGGGCACTTTCAGGGGGGAGGGGGTCCCTGTATTCTCTAGGGAGCCCAAACACAGGCCACGGGGCCATGGGGCAGTGGGGTCGGCAGGGACTGAGCCTCTCTGATTCATTCTTTGCTCCTGCATTTCTGATGGGGCTGTGATTACAGGCACACACACACGTGCACACACACACATGCACACACACGCACACACACACATGCACACACGCACACCCCCCTGGAGGGAACCGATTTTCCTCTCCCTCGAAAACCATTTTCTTGTCGCGGTGGACACTTTCAGAGAGGGAGCGGCGCAGAGATGATGACTCTAAATAACAGAAATTAGAGCGGCCCGGGTCGCTGTGGCCACGATGCCCGCCCCTTCCCCCCTCCCGTCCTTCCCACCCCCTCTTTCTCCCTCTCTCTTTCTGTCCTCTTTCTCTCCCAGACATTCCAGATTGCAGCTCAACGCATGTTGAAGAACGGGAGCGCGGGGAGAGCTGTCCCTCAGCTCTGTTCCTCTGCTGTCATAGGAGGGGGTGGGTGGCGCTCCGCAGCCAGCAGTCCCCAGAGACCGACTGTCACCTAGGAGCCCAGGGACCAGTGATCTCATTCACTAGCTCAGGACAGGGAGGGGTGTTGGAAATGTGCATTGGAGCCAGCCAGCTGCTCAGGAGGCTGAGCTGTTCCATGGATTCCAGTTCAAGTCAGTTCCAGGGCAGGAAAGTCTGTGAGATTCTTATCCTCCAATGAGCCAGCAAAAAGCCAGAAGTAGAGGAGGTGTGGCTCAAGGGGTAGAGCGCCAACTTTGAATGGAAAAGCTCTAGGACAGCGCACAGGCCCTGAGTTCAAATCCCAGTACAGGGACATACACACACACCACACACACACACCCCGCTTCCTGCCATCTTGGAACCAGGCTTGTGTCTTGCATTTAAGGACTGACCTGGGTCAAGGGAGGCCCCCAGGAAATGTTCATGTTAAATAGAACTTAACATCCCTGAGCCTCAGTTTCTCCAATCAATGAAATGGGTTGCTGCCCATGGCTGGGAGATGGACTGGATGCCCAGAGGAGGGAAACCATCTTTCAGTGTGGGTCAGGACTGGGTGCCTTCCTTACCTGGGCCTGGGGTGGCCAGGATCCTGGCTCAGGGCTGAGCCTCTGCTGGTCATCATGGGAGCTGGGCGGGGCCTGAGCTGGGCCCCGGCAGGAAGCCTCTACCTCATGATCTGTTGGAGCTTTCCTTGAAACCTGGAGAGAATGGTGGAGATCAGAGTCTCAGAGACTTTTACTTGCCCCTGGCTGGCTTAGAACCGAGATCCTCAGATCTCAGGCTCCTGAGTAGCTGGGATGACAGGCGTGAGCACCGGCGCTGGGCTCTTCTGCCCTCTACACTGGGGCTCCCAGGCTCCCCCTCACCCCTTCCATGCATGCCATGGCTGTACTACTTAACGAAGTAGAGATGCAAGGGGCAAGCTGGGCCCCACCTGAGTCCTGGGGCTCTGGGGCTGGGCCTGAGGTGCCCTCTGCGCCCGGTGCTCGTGGAAGGCCACGCTGTAGGACAGCGCCCCGCAGTGCCGTGCGCTGGGGTCCTGGCTGGACCGGAGCAGGGGCAGGTTGCCGTGGTAACGGTAGAGGTCCTCGTGCTGCTGGGCGGCCGGGTTCATGCGGGGCTGGTCCGGGCGCGGGTAGATGGGGAAGATGGCCTCCCCTACTCTCCGGGGTGCCCCTCCCAAGCCCCCTCCGTCCAGCCGCAGAGCCTCGACACGCAGCCGTGCGTCATGCTGGCCGTCATTTTTGCAGAACCCTGCGTGGGGAGATGGGGGTGTTAGTACAACACTTAGGGTTCCTTCCACCTCGGGGGGGGGGGGGGCTTGGGGCGGTCAGGACCGGCTAGCTTTGTGTGCCTATGGTTGTGCTGGTCCTGGGGCTTGAACTCAGGGCCTGGGTGCTGTCTGTTAGCTTTTTCTACTCACAGCCCTATGCCTGGCTTTTTGGGGGATATTTTTTGGTGGTTTATTGGGGATAAGAGGCTCAAGGGATTTTCCTGGGTTGGCTTCCCACCAATCTCAGTCTCCCGGTGTGGCTGGGATTACAGGCGTGAGCACCGACATTGGGCCACACCAGCCTTCCCTTTCCTCCTCACTCGGTTCTGGGTGACAGCATCCTGTGTTCACCCTGGAGGGAACGGGACTAGGGCCTCAGGACCCTGGTTTGTGAGCCTCACACAAGCAGAGCCACTCTGATTCTCCCAGATCACACCCCAAGGCCCATCAGGGGTCAGGGCTGAGGTCCCCAGGCTCCCCCGACGTCCCCTTGTTTGGTATACCTTTGGGCAAAGTGAAGGTAAACTTGTTCCTGCTGAGGGCCAGGCTCTGTCCAGGATCCTGCTGCTCCAGGACCTCGGTGACCACTGAGCATGCTGGGAGAGGGTCCCCGTCATTCACCTGCAGCCGCACCCCGGCCCCAGAGCAGGCTTGCAGGGGGTTCTCCGCGGAGAGCCGCAGGGCGTACCTGCCCTCCTCGTTAAAGCCCACGCTCAGGACCTCGAACTCCAGGTCCAAGGTCTTCTCCTCCACTTTTAGCCTCTGAGCTGCCAGCAATGCTGGGAGCCAGGGCTCCGGCCCGGTGAAGGTCATGGCCAAGGTCAAGGAGGGATTTCCCAGGCTGAGCACTGCCTCTCGGGCCCACAGTCCCAGTTTGGGACTAAAGTCTGGGTGCTTGAGGCCACACCCCCCACTATTCTCCGTTTGTTTGAGAAACCAAGTAACAAGGAAGTTGGGCCTGGCTTAGGATACAAAGGCAGATGGCCAGGAATCCCTCCCACAGCCTTTTAGCATTTATTCCTGTAATAAACATTTATTGAGCATCTACTGTGTGCTCAGTTGTGTGTGTGTGTGTGTGTGTGTGTGTGTGTGTGTGTGTGTGTGTGTCTATACTAAGGCTTGACTCAGGGCCTGGGTGCTGTTCATGAGCTTTTGTGCTTAAGGTTGAGGCTCTACCACTTGAGCCACAGCTCCACTTTCATTTTTTTTTTTTTTTGGTAGTTTGGGGGAATAGGATTCTCAAGGACTTTCTTGTCCAGGCTGGCTTTGAACTGTGATCCTCAGATCTCAGCCTTCTGAGTAGCTAGGATCATGGGCATGAGCCACCGGTGCCCGGCTCCGTGAGACTCTTATCTCCAATGAACCACCAGAAAACTGGAAGTGACACTGTGGCTCAAGTGGTAGAGTGCTAGCCTTGAGCAAAAGAAGCTCAGGGACAGCGCCCAGGCCCTGAGTTCAAGCCCCAGGACTGACCAAAAATAAACCCAAAACAAGTAAACAAAAACTGTAACAGGCACCAGAATGGAAAGAAAGATTGATAGACAGACAGGCACACAGAGGCCCATGAGACGGACAGACAGACAGAATCTGAGGAGGCAGGCTATACCCCGTTCTCATTAGGTGCTGGGCTGAAAGTTGTGGTCGTGGGCTGCCATCTTAGTTTTAGGGGCTCCCCAGCCCCAGCATAGAGCAGCGTTAGGACTCAAGGAAGGGGGAGTTGTGGGGGAAAAGGTGGGAGCAGAGTCCAGCGCTGTGTGTGTAGGAGGATGGGGTGCAGGACTGGGTCACTGAGTGACCCCGTCCAGTCTGACTGTGATGGAGGGCTGGTGCAGCAGGCCTCTCTGAGGCCTCCTCCCGGCTTCCGATCTGCTCTTAGCTCAGGCTCTGTCTCTGCGGCCAACTTACTGCTCTTTTTTTGGTATGTAATTCGTGAGCTCTGCCTCAGAGCCCAAAATGGCTTCTCAAGACCAGCCGTTAGGACTGCATCTCAGTCAGCTGGAAAGGGCAAAGAAAACACTCACATTTCTTTTTTGTTTTGGATGGGAGAGAGGACAGCACCAGGTCTTGGACTCAAGGGCCTGCTGCTCGCAGGGATGATACTCTACTACTTGAGCCATACCTCCAGCCTTCCTTTTTGCTGATAAATTAGAGGTGGAGCCTCATAGATGTTCCTAGCTAGCGTTGAATCTCCATTCTCCAAAATCTTAGTTTCTTGAATGGTTAGGATTTTACAAGTGTAAGCCACTGGCATCAATGCCTGTTATTTATTAATTTTTTTTAGAATACATGTTCTTTTTTCCATCTTGCTGGTTAATATTTAATATTTAGTCTTGGGCTACTCACAGGCAATGTAAATTGTTGTTTTGGTGCCAATCTTGGGGCTTGAACTTAGGCCCTGGATGCTGTCTCTTATGTAGCTTGTTTGCTCAAGGCTAGCACTCTACCGCTTGAGCCACAGCTTTGCTTCTGGCTTTTTTTTTTGGAGGGGGGGATGCTTAATTAGAGATAAGAGAGCCTCACCAGAATCTCCAGCCTGCGCAGGAAAGTCCGTGAGACTCTTATCTCCAATTAAACACCCACCAAAAATAAAGCCAGAAATGGTACTGTGGCTCACGCGGTAGAGTGTTAGCCTTGACCAAGCTCAGGGACAGCGGCTCAGGAGTTCAAGCTCAAGAAAAGAAAGAGAGAGAGGCAGACTGAGAGGGAAAGAGGAAGAAGAAAGAGGAGGAAGAGGAGGAGGAGGAAAAAGAGGAGGAGGAGGAGGAAGAAGAGGAGGAGGAGGAGGAGGAGGAGGAGGAGGAGGGGGAGGAGGAGGAGGAGGGGGAGGAGGGGGAGGAGGAGGAGGAGGAGGAGGGGGGGGGGAGGAGGAGGAGGAGGAGGAGGGGGAGGAGGAGGAGGAGGAGGAGGAGGAGGGAAGGCAGGAAGGCAGGAAGGTAGGAAGGCCGGCAGGCCCAGTACCTCTGTCTTTACTGCGAGGAGAGGAAGAGGCAGTCCTGGAGAGGCCCTGGAATCTGGGCCTCAGGGAAGCCCCCGCCCCCCTTCCCTCCCTCCCCCCCCCGCCCCCCCCCCCCCCCCCCCCCCCCCGTCAGGACTCTTCAGCTGGTGCCCACCGGGTACCCGATGGGTTATTAAAAGCTGAGCTGGTGGCTGGATTGGGGACCATTCATCAGGCCCCAGGCCCCCCTGGGAGTGATGGATGGTGACAAATGGGGGGGGGGGGTTCCCTGGGCCACAGTATCCCCACCACAGCTGGGAAAGCCAGCCATCAAAGCTCACCGGCTTCTCCCCACCGAGGTGATTCAGAGGACCAAAGCGATCAAGTTTCTCGGGCAAATGGCCGCCCCTGTGGCTGTGAGGGGCCCAGCCCTGTGGGCTGGAGCTGCAGAGGAAGGGGAGGGGGTGGGCTGCTCACAGATGCTGGGACCCCAGGCGGGGGAGGGGGGAGAGGCGGGGCCAAACAGGGGGAATGGAGCCGGAGCGCCTTTTAAAGCAGGTGCTGGGCCATCTCTGGGCCTGAGATCCCAACCCAGACCCTTGGCTCCACTCAGAGGAGGAAGCCCAGCTGTGGGGGAGCGTCCAGAGTGTCCCCCCCTCCCCGTGTGACCGGTAAAGGACAGGGAGGGGACAGCCTGGACAGGCATTGGGGAGGGTGGGCAGGTGGGAAAAGGCTGAGTGAACTACCCTAAAGCAGAGCTGCTGCCTGGAACAGCGATCCTCCGGATTACCAGGGAGGAATGGGAGCTCACAGGACAGGGTGGTGTAGGATCTCCTGGGAGCCTGGCCCCAGTGTTTGTGGGCAAGAGGGTGATGGAGAGCCCGGCTCCATGGCCCAAGTCTGGTCCGGCACCATTTTGGGGCCACGTGGGGCAAACACGCTGGCGGGGAAATTCCAGGCCTCCGACAGCCGGGCCGTCGCCATGGGCTTTGGGCCAGGACAATTCCCTGTCTTGTCTTTTCTTGTGCCTCTACTGAGGCTTGAACTTGGGGCCTGGGCGTTGTCCCCGAGATTCTTTTCACTCAAGGTTGGCGCCCTACCACTTGAACCATACCTCTGTTTTCTGGGTTTTTTTTTTTGCTGGTTCGCTGTTGATAAGAGTCTCAAGAATGCTCCTGCTCAGGCTGGCTTCAAACTTCAATCCTCAGATCTTGGCCTCCTGAGTAGCCCAAAGGTCAGGCGTGAGCCACTGGTGCCAGGCTGAGTTTGGTTTAAACAGTTGGGGGCTGGAGGGGAGGAGGGAGGGGGGAAGATTGAAGCTCTAGGGGTTCCTGGAATGGCTGATGTCCAAGGGAACGTTCCTGAAGCTTGGGGTGCTGTCCTCCACCCTCATTCCTTCCTGTCTGCTCTTAGCGCCTTCTAAACCTAGCACTTTGCCCTTTGAAGATTTTGATAACTGCAGATGGGTGCTCAGGCCTCCGTCCCTGGACGCAAACATTCCTCAGGTTTAATCAGCTTGAACAAGAAAAACAGACAGAGGAAGGAAGCCCCGGCCACAAGCATTCCAGGGCCAGCTGGGGCCCAAAGAGAGGGTAGCGCCGGCCCTGGGGGGCCCACGCGACCGATGGCCTTCCCCTGGCCAGTGCCACAGGTGTCTGGGGACCCCATCCTTACCTCGTGAGCAGGGGCCTGGATGCCCTCAGGATCTTTGCATCACCCAGGGCCTGGACACTGTCTCTGAGTTTTTGTGCTCATAGCTAACGCTCTACCACTTGAGCCACCGCTCCACTTCCAGTTTTCTGGTGGTTCCTCGGGGATCAGAGTCTCCTGGACTTTCCTGCCTGGGCTGGCTTTGAATCCAGAGCCTCCGATCTCAGATCTCCGGGAGTAGCTGGGATTACAGGTGTGGCCAACGGCGCTCAGCTGATCTCCATCATCTTAATGGTTCAGAAGCCGCCAGAACCCTTCTCGGTTTCTCCATCTTCTACCTGGGCAGAGAGGAGGAACCGGTGGCTTTGTGTCTCTGCCTTGGTTGGCAACTGGTGCCCAGGGCAGGGCAGGGCAGCCAGGGCTGGTGATAGAAAGGCTGGGCTGTGGGAGGAAGCCAGCCAGCCTGCCTGAGCTTGGGCCCTGTGGCCTTGATGGAGCCCTTTCTCTTTTCTGGATCCTGATTCCATCTCTGGGGCACTCAGCCCAGATTCTTCTACTGTGGGTTCACCACCCAGGCCCTCACCCCCTCGTTTCAGTGACTTCATGTCTTGAGAATGTGGGGCCAACACCCCCAGACATTTATAGCTAGATCAAAGCCACAGAGCCTGGCTGGCCTCTAGCACCTTATCGGGAGGGGTAAGAGGCAGACATGGCTGACTGTGGGTGCAGTCAGGGTACCCCCAAGGCTCCAGCCTGATACTAGGGCTTCAGTATGAGGCTAGGGACCAGAACAGCGCCGGGCTCCCACTTGCAGATGGATATGAGGAAGGCCAAATGGTCAGACCATAAGCTGGACCGGAGGCTTAACTAGGGAAATAAAAATGCCGAGATACCCTCCTCACCCTCCTCCTCCTGAAGAATGGCACAGGGCCTGCGGAGTCTGGGCTTGCCTTTGGGGACTGAGTCATCCTTACCAGAAGAGGCGGAGGCCAGCCCGGCCCTCCCAGAACGGAGGCTGGAAAGTGGAGGCTCTTGGGAAAGAATAACATGAATGACATGCAAAGGTTCAGAGGAGCAAAAATGAAACAGGGAACATTCAGCCTTCCTGGGGGGAAGTGAGGAGGGGAATCACACAGGGCCGGAGCCCAGTGAGGACCAGGAAGGAGGGAGTGAGGCACCTCTCCATCCACAGGAGGATGGTAACTTCAAGGAAACTGGCTCAAGAAAGAAAAATAAGAAGCTGGGTGTCCAGATGGCTCACGCCTGTCACCCTAGCTATACAGGAGGCTGAGATCTGAGGATCGCAGTTCGAAGCCAGGCCAGGCAGGAAAGTCTGTGAGACTCTGATCTCCAATAGAAAAAAGAAAAAGCCAAGGATGGAGCTGTGGCTCAGTGGTAGAGCACAGAAGCTCAGAGATTGCTCCCAGGCTCTGAGTTCAAGCCCCAGGAACCAGCACAAAAACGAGAAATAAAAATAAAAGAAGATGGAGCTAGTATTGATGGCAAGGCCTTTGGGGTACAATTCCAGGACGGTGAAGGCTTTGGCCTGTGGTCCCCACCCACACCCAGGCAAGATGGGGTTCAGGCACCGCCAGGGGGTTCCCTCCTGTCTGGTATGAGCCGTGACCTTAGTGAAGCCAACTTTGCCCTTGTATTTTTTCCCCCTCTGCCCTCTCCCCAGGGCTCCCAACTAGCTAGAGGTATGGGCGGGGTTTAAAAAAAGCATTCACTGATCATTGGCTGCTGGGTGGAGGTCTCTGAATGGTGAAGGGCATGCTGGGATTTGTAGTCCAAGCCAAGCCCTCCCCTCCCCACCCCATCCCCCCATAGGCCCCTAGCTATAGGTACCCAGCAGTCTGTGTGACCTATGACCGGCGCACAAGCAGGCAGTGAGGTTGCCAAACTCTGCATCTAGAGTCCCTGTGACTTCAGAGCTGTACACCGTGCCCCAGGGGAAGGAAGGAGGGAGGGAGGGAGGGGAGGAAGGACTGTCTGCCCCAGGGTGCCCACCCCAGGACTGTGGGAGCTGAGATCAGCTGGGCTCAAATAAAACTCGGGTTCAGTGTGAGTCAGCGGAGCAGAGCTTGACTTTGACTTCTCCCTCTGTGGGACGGGGCGGGGGGGGGGGGCAGCTGGGGTTAGACTCCTTGTGCAGTGCTCAGTGCTCCGGTGCTCTGCTTCCAGCCCTGTGGCCTCTAAGCCTTCACCCTGGCTGTTTCCCAGCCTGGGAACAGGGCTTGCTCTGGCTCCTGCCCCGCCTTGCGGGTCTCGCCTCAAAGGTGATTTTCTTCTGGATTCTTCCTCCATCCCCAGTTCCCTGGGGCCCAATTCCGTGCTGTGGGATGGGTCAGGCCACCTGATCCTTTGGCGCTTCAGCTCTCAGAGGTAAGCGCTTCTGGGGGACCTCCCTGGGTCTCATCCAGGGCCCAGAACTTAATAGTTTGTTCAGTAAGTTTCTGTTGAAAGAAAGAATTCTTGCCCTCCCTCCCTCCCTCCCTCCCTTCCTTTCTTTCTATTAATATGCAGGCGCTGGGATTTGACCTCAGGGACTCACCATCTCACAGAGTTGGCACTCTACCACTTGAGCCACACCTCCACTTCCAGGTTTTTGCCACTTAGTTGGAGATCAGAGTCCCATGTGTTTGGTTTTCTACCCAGGCTGGCTTCAAACTGCGATCCTCAGATCTCAGCCTCCAGAGCAGCTAGGAGGAGCCACCCGTGCCAGGTGATTGAATGCTTAAAGAACAAAAGTCCGGTTAGGGAGGGTCCTAGGGAGGTCTCCTGTGGAGTCTTGAGAGGGTGGAAACCCTCAGGGTCTGGGGGTGTGGGGGGTGGCAGACCCCCAACCAGGGGTAATAGCTGAGAACTGTGGTCTGCAGTTTTCTGTCTCTGGCCCCTCCCCTTGGGCTGGGCCCAGGAGAGGTGGGGGGAGGCAGTGGGGGGGGGGGGTCCAGGGAGTGGGGAGGAGAGCTGGAGGAACCCTCACCCCAGATCTGGAGTAGCCTGGGGCAGGCGGGCAGGCAGGCGGGGTGCCGCTTGCCTGCGTGTGGGTCTGCTTTGTGCTTCCGCCTGTGGGGGTGAGTTATCTTGAGAAATCAAGTTGTGGGAACAAAAGTTTTTCACCAGCAAGAGAGACACGTGTGGCCTCCTGTGCGGACATCCTGGCGGACCCCCGGGGCCTGGCCGGGATTCACGAGGGGACTCAGCCAGTTGTCTCTGAACTTCTGAACTCTGCAGGTGTGTGGCCCTCCCCCCCCCCCCGCTGGCTCAGGTGTGGGGGGGGGCTCCGGGTGGGGTGCGGGGTGTGGGTGCCAAACTGTCCCGCCAGATGCCAACCTCTGGGGCGGGGAACAAACCTCTCCAGAATTATTCCATCTTCCCATCATTGAGGCCCAAGGGGTTGGAGGGGGGAGGGGGAGGGGCACGCGCTGGGGGGGGGAGCTTGAGAAAAGTGGGGAGGGGGGCCGGACCCTGAGAGAGGAGGGGTTGGGGGCCCAGCTGGGAGGCCCTGGTGAGGGGCAGACGCCAGACAAGGATTGAGGGGCCAAGGATGAGAGGCGACTTTTGAGCAGGTCCCCCCCCCCAGCCCTCCCCCCTTGTAAGTTCAGCTGTCCCAGACTGGCTTTTCCCAGACAGCAAAACGGTAAGAAAGTAGCCTTCAAGATGAGGAAGAAATGTTTCTTTGTTTGGGTTCTCTCTCTCTCTCTCTCTCTCTTAAGCCTCTTTGCACGTTCACGGTGGCTTTCTCCCCCCCCCCCCCCCTTGTCTGCAAGGAGAAGGGACAAACAATGGCGACCCAGGCCACTGCCCGGAACCAGACATGGCCCGGGAGCGCTGAAGATGACTCCGGCAGCTGGTACATCGATGAGCCCCAGGGGAATGAGGAGCTCCCGCCCCAGGGGTGAGTGTTACCCCTCGGCCCGCCCCCCCCAGCCAAGAAATGGGGTGTTGGCCAAGTTGCCAATGCGTGCCCAGCATGCCTCCTGTGTGCTGTGTGATCCCAGACCAAGCCGCAGCCTCTCTGATCCCTCGGAGCAGCAAACGTTGCCCTGGGGTCAAGAAGTTTCAGATGGGGGTGTGTGTGTGTTGGGGGGGGGGCACCTGGGCCACACAGGCCGATGGGGCGCAAACACCTGTGTGAAGTTGGGTAGATCTAGACCTGGGACATACATTCCCCCAGGGGGGCCTGGAGGTCAGATGGCGAACCAGGGGAGAGGCCTTGGGGCAGATGACCTGGGGGGCGGGGGGGTTGCGGGTTTACAGAGGGGGTGCATAGTGGGTGGGTGGGGGGGACTTAAGAGGAAAGAGAAGGGAAAAAGGAGGCACCCAGGAAACTTGCTGCCCATCCATTTTTCTCCCCGGAGGGAGTCCTGGAGTCAGTAGAAGGGAGGCCCGGGAAGGGAGGCCCAGGAAGGGAGGCCTAGGAGGCCCTGTTCCGTGTATTAAGAAGAGTGTCCAGGTCAGCTCAGGGTGGCTGAGATTTCTGGCTCCAAACTCTTATCTGTGATTAGTCCAGGCACCCTGGTGGAGAAACTAGAACATTCTCGGCGCACAACCCCCACCCCACCCCCACCCACCCACCCACGGCCCGCCATGCCGCCAGCCTCTAGGGGACCCAGAGCTGGGGAATCTGCAGTTGTTCCTGCCCCCCCCCCACCCCCCATCCCGTCTCCATCCCCTGCTCTGTCGTCTGAGGGTCGGGCTGGAAAGGTGAGGCTGGGGGAGGGGCGGGTCCAGATGTGCTCACATCTGTTCTGTATTACCATCTGAAACCCGAGAAGAGAAAATGCTTGCTGCGTGCCTCCCCGCGGGGTGGGGTCAGCCCAGCAGGGACTGAGGCCCCACCCAGGCCCGGGGGAGGGGCCGTGGTTCGCAAGACTGGGGGTTCTGGAACAAACTCTGCTGTCCGTAAGGGTATACCCCCCCCCCTCCCCGCAACTGACCTTCTTTGAGGGAGCTGGGTTTCCTGAGCCTCCAGATTGGGGCTGGGAGAAGGGCCGAGGGGACCAGGGAGGATCAAAATGCCAACCAGAGCCAAGGCCCAAATGGCATTTTCTACTGAGGGGTCCTGGAGTCCTGGGGTTCCTGGTCAGGCAGGCACCCGCAGCCATGTGTGGCTGTGTAATCTAAACGTGAGCTCAGAATACAACAGGGGCCGGGCATGGTGGCTCACACCCGTAATCCCAGCCATGCAGGAGGCTGAGATCTGAGGATCGCCGTTCAGAGCCAGCCCGGGGCAGTACAAGTCTGTGAGACTCATCACCCATGAACCTCCAAAAAGCCAGAGATGGAGCTGTGGTTCAAGTGGTAGAGAGGGTCAGCCTTGAGTGTCCAAACGAAGGGACAGCACCCAGGACTAAGTTCAAGTTCAAGCCCCAGGACTAGGGTGGGGGCAGGAGGTAGAGGGTAGGTACAGGGGGTGCAGGATTTGTGGTTCATTTCTTCCCCCCAGATCACCCAGCTCTAAGGATGCAGGGAACTTAGTTCTCTAGCAAAATGGACAGAAAAGAAAATCTCTCTCCACACAGACATGCTTGCCCAATCCCCCTCCCGGGTGGGACGGGGGGGGGGGGGAGCTGGGTACCCCGGGGCTTCCCAGGGGGGTGAACTTGGGCTCACCTCTCCCCATGAGTCAGACGCCCCAAGGGCACAGCTGCGGTCAAAGTTCTGCAGCTCTGCAGAAGGCTCCCTTGGGAGGCCTCGGGGTACCCTGGCATTGACAGCCACTGCTGGGGGAAGGGAGACTGGGGGGACACTGGGGACAGGGACCAGGGTGGTCTCAGCCACCAGGGGACAAAAGTCCCCTAAGCTGCAGGACACTGTCCTCACTTCCAAGGGTTGTGTGTGTGTTTTATCGTTGGTTTGGTTTTTTGTCGGTCGTGGGGCTTGAACTCAGGGCCTGGGCACTGTCCCTGAGCTCTTTCTGCTTCAGGCGAGCGCTCTACCACTTGAGCCACAGCGCCACTTCCGGTTTTCTGGTGGTTCATTGGAGATAAGAGTCTCATGGTTTTCTGGTGGTTCATTGGAGATAAGAGTCTCATGGCCTTTCCTACCCAGGCTAGGAACTGTGATCCTCAGCTCTCAGCCTCCTGAGTAGCTGGGATGACGGGCGGGAGCCACTGGTGCCTGGCTGTCCTCTGAGATTTCCAGAGAGAAAGTAAGCCAGAGGGAGAAAGCCTGTCCATCAGAGTCCCGGGGCGCTGGGCTCACCCTGGACGGGGGCTTGTCTGGTCTTTTCTGAACAGCAGGCTTGCTGGGTGGAGAGAAAGCAACACACAGCTCCTCTGACCTCTCTGGTTTTGCTCTCACTGGAGTCCAGACTCAAGCCAGAGGGGGCCCCCTCGAATTCCCCCTCAACTCCTGCCCCAAACTCAGTGGCTCCTTGGGCCAATTTCTTTGTCCCAGGACCCAGCTGGGAAAGTTAAGCCTTTCATTATCAACACCAGTGGCTCATACCTGTCATCCTAACCACTCAGGAGGCTGAGATCTGAGGATCGAGGTTCAAAGACAATCCTGCCAGGAAATTCTGGAGAGTCTGATCTCCAACAGAAAGCCACAAGTAGCCAGGTGCCTGTGGCTCACGCCTGTCATCCCAGCTCCTCAGGAGGCTGAGATCTGAGGATCTGGATTCAGAGACAGGCCAGGCAGGAAAGTCCCTGAGACTCTTATCTCCAATAAACCACTAGAAAACCAAAGTGATGCATCAGCTCAAGCGGTAGAGCGCTCACCTTGAGCTGAAGAGCTCAGGGACAGCGCCCAGGCCCAGAGTTCAAGCCCCACAACAACCAACAACAAAAGAGTCACAGGTGGAACTGTGGCTCAGGTGGTAGAGCACCAGCCTTAAGCAACAAAGCTCAGTCCCTGAGTTCAAACCCTAGGACCAACATGCATGTACAGGTGGGCGCATGCGTGCGCGCGCACACACACACACACACACACACACACTGAGCCCCAATGCATGGCATGGGGCAGGCTGGCTGCAGGGGCGCAGGATGGGACATGAGGGGACCCCGGGTGGCCATCCTGAGCCAGCCCTCACTCACCCGGCAGGGCGGAGCCCCCCTGCCAGCCCAGGACGCCCCCCGGCCTGCACCACGCCTGCCTGGCCTCACTGTCGGTGAGTGGGGCTTGGCCTGCATCTTGCTGCCAGCCCGAGGATCTGGGGGGGGAGGAGGACGGGGTCCCAAACAAAGCTCAGGATGAGCTTACAGTCTTTTAGAAATGGTCACCTGGTACGGAAGGGATGGGGGGCGGCTAGGACTGACCAGGGCCAGACGCAGCCCCTTGGGGTGGGGGTGAGGGGCATAAGCTCCGCCCATCCCTCTTTTCTCCAGCTCCTCGTGCTGCTGCTGCTGGCTGCGTTGGTAAGGCGGCGCCGGCCCTGGCCAAGTTGTGGCCACTGGAGACCTGGATTGCCCAGGTTGGTGCTGGGGCGGGGCGGGGGGGCTGGGTACCTCCCTGAGCCCCATGCTGATGTGTAGAGTCCCTCAAAGCCAGCTCTGACTCCTGGGGCTCAGCACACCCCACCAGATCTGACCCCCCAGAGAGGGAACGGGAGACAGGAGGTCTCGAAGACCAGGCTGAGTTGGCTGTACTGATCCAATGCCATCCTTGGCCCTTAGGTGTCACCTGGACCCTGGTTACCAGGTTCCCTTTTGCTGGCAATTTCTTTTTATTTCTCCATCCGTCCTACCACCCTAGAGGCTGGGGCAGGTGTGATCCTGAGCACCTGGGCTGGGACGGAGGGAGGTGGCTGGTGGAGGTGGCTGTAGTATAGATAGGGCAGTTCTGGCTTTGTGGCCAGCCAGCTTGTCATCTCTGGTTGCAGTGCCCGGAGCTGGGGGCAGCAGGGTATGTGTGTGTGTGGGGGGGGTCGAGTGCCGCCCTCTCTCCTCCCCCCGCAAAGGGGCGATGCCTGGGACAGCGGTGACCTCCCTCTGCCCTCTCTTGGCCCGAACCCCGGCCCCAGGGCGTTGGTCTTGCACAAGGATGTTATGACTCTCTGTGTTCTTTGAAGATCCGCCAAGGCCCCGACAGACAGATGCATCGGTGTGGGGGCGGCGGTTTCCTGAAGCTTCCAGAAGCTTCCAGGGTGGGTGGAGGGAGCGGTGCTGGGCCTTGTTCCCACCCCTTGTGGGGTCCCGGCGCCCTAGGGCTCAGCTGCGAAGGTGGTCCCCACACAGATGTGGATGGAAGGAATGATGCCCAGCCGCGAGGCGAGGGGTCTCGGGGTCCGGTCGGGGCGGTGGGGTGCATGGGGCAGCGTTGCTGGGGCACCCCGGCACACAGGCGCTGAGTGAGGCCCTCTTGTCTTCTTGTCACTGCCAGTCCTGTGGACTTCTTGGCCAGGGATGGACCCCGGGCAGTGCCAGCCGCCATCTTCATGGTTCTCTTCAGCAACCTGTGTTTGATGCTCTCCAGCGATGACCCGCTGCCCTTCCTGACCCTCACCCCTGCCCTCAGCCCAGGTACCCAGGGCCCAGGCTAGGGTTCTGGGGTATGAAGCTGGGCTTGAGGATCTGAGTAGACACGAATATCTGGAGGGGCACCAGGTGCCCGTGGCTCACGCCTGTCATCCTAGCTACTCAGGAGGCTGAGATCTGAGGATCCAGGTTCAAAGCCAGCCCGGGCAGGAAAGTCCGTGAGACTCTCATCTCCAATAAACCACCAGAAAACCAGAAGTGGTGCTGTGGCTCAAGTGGTAGAGCACGTGCCTTGAGCTGAAGAGCACAGGGACAGTGCCCAGGCCCAGAGTTCCATCCTTACAACAGACTAAAAACAAAACAAAACAAAAAAGAATAGCCCTCCCTAGAGCTCCCCAGGGCACGAACTCTTTAGATCTTCAGTCTCCCCAAAGCATGAGAGTGTGCGTGTGCGTGTGTGTGTGTGTGTGCGTGTGTGTGTGTGCACCAATGTTGAGATTTGAACTCAAGGCCCAAGCACTGTCCCTTAGCTTTTCATTATTTTTATTTTCTCTTGGTGGGGCTTTAACTTGGGGCCTGGGTGTGTTTGCTATTCCTGAGCTTTTCGGCTCCAGGCTAGCACCCTACCACTTTTGAGCCACAGCTCCATTTCTGGCTTTTTGTGCTTCATTGGAGATGATACTCTCATAGTTTGCTTCTCTGGGTAGGCTTTGAACTGAGATCCTCAGATCTCAGCCTCCTGAGAAGCTAACAGGCATGAGCCACCAATGCCTGGCTCCTCTTAGCTTATTCACTCAAGGCTGGTGCTCTACCCCTTTGAGCTACAGCTCCACTTCCGGTGGAATCTCATGGACTTTCCTCCCAGGCTCCCTTCAAACTGAAATCTTCAGATCTCAGCCTTCAGAGTAGCTAGGATTATAGGCATGAGCCACTGGCACACGTCTTTCCAGAGAGTTTTAAAGAGGAGGATGCTAGGATCAGAAAAGCAGCCAATGAGGAGGGAGTACTTAACTTAGTACTCACTCAGGCACTGTGCTAAGCATCACTTTTATCTCCTCTTATCTTGTCCTTGCTGATAATATACGACGGTTGTTTCTACTTTGCAGATAAGGAAGCTGAGACTTGGAGGGGTAAGTTGTACAAGGTCTCAAGGTGGGTGGTGGTCAGACCCTACTCTTGAACTCAGGACTCTTACACCCACTGGGCCAGCTGAGGGAGGCTTGGATGATGGAGATGGCAGCGAGGCCTGCGTGGGTGTGGCCTTCTCTAGGGACCTCTCCCTCAAAGGTCTATCTCCTGTTTTGTGCCCCAGGACCTTGGAACATGCTGGCGTTGCTCTATTATCCTGCCCTTTACTACCCTCTGGCTGCCTGTGCTGTGGCTGGGCACAGAGCCGCTCACGTGCTGGGTACTGTGCTGTCCTGGGCCCATTTTGGCGTCCAGGTGTGGCAGAATGCGGAGTGTCCCCAGACTCGAAAGGTAAGCATGGATTCCCAGCATCCTTGGCCAGGGGTCCCTAGAGATCTGCCTCAGCCTGCATGGCTCATGTGCGCGTGTGTGCATGTGTGTGTGTGTGCGTGCATGTGTGTGTGTGTGTGTGTGTGTGTGTGTGTGTGTGTGTGTGTCCATCCTAGGGTTTGAACTCAGGGCCGGTGCACTGTCCCTGAACTCCTTTGGGTATAAGGCTGGTGTCCTACCATTTGAGCCACAGTTCCACTTCTGCTTTTTGGTGGATCATCGGAGATCAGAGGCTCACAGACTTTCCTGCCTGGCCTGGCTTTGAACTACGATCCTCAGATCTCAGCCTCCTGAGTAGCTGGGATGACAGGCAGGAGCCACCAGCTCATGTGACTCTTTTTACATCTGCTTGTACGGCGAGTGTCTCTGTCTCTTTCCACCATCCTGCTTTCTCCCCTGACCACATAGGCTGACCCACCAGACCTGGGCCTTGTCGACCTTGGCTCCCAGCTCAGCAGGGCCAGAGCAACAGACTAGGAAGCCCGAAATCCTGGGTGCTGACTCTCCCTGGCCTTCCTTCAGGCCGGAAATGAAGGTTTCAGATTGGAGGCTGATCCCACAGGGCTGAAGGACAATGTGGGCCCTTCAGAAGCTGCTTCACTGGCTGCTAAACGACACTGCAAAGTTGCCTAGTCTAGAGCCAGAGGTGGTGCCAGGGGAGTCCAACATCACTCACTCATTCATTCATTCATTCACAACTTCACTCAATAAATATTCTCCACACCAGGGACATTCCTGCCACCACCCCTCATCTCCCAGACACGAAAAAATAAAGAACCAAGCAGGCATGATTTTGAGGAAACAGTGTCACCTTTCTTTTTTCGTTTTGGTCAGTCATGGGGCTTGAACTCTGGGCCTGAGCGCTGTCCCTCAGCTCTCTAGCTCAAGGCTAGCACTCTACCACTTGAGCCACAGTGCCACTTCCCAGTATCACCTTTCTAGGACTCAGTTTCCCTTCCTATCAGTGGAGCTGGCACTACCAATACCCCCAGGGAGGGGTGAAAATTAGGAGTCGAGCCAGGTGCCTGGGGCTCACGCCTGTCATCCCAGCTACACAGGAGGCTGAGATCTGAGGATGGCGATTTGAGGCCAGTCCAGGCAGAAAAGTCTGTGAGACTCTTTTCTTCTTCTTCTTCTTCTTCTTCCTCTTCCTCTTCCTCTTCTTCCTCTTCTTGTTCCTCTTCCTCTTCTTGTTCCTCCTCCTCCTCCTCCTCCTCCTCCTCCTCCTCTTCTTCTTCTTCTTTTTTGCCAGTCCCGGGGCTTGAACTCAGGGCCTAGACGCTGTTCCTGAAGTTCTTTTGCTCAAGGCTGGTACTCTCCCACTTGAGCCACAGCACCACTTCCGGCTTTTTCTGTGTATGTGGTACTGAGGAATCAAACCCAGGGCTTCATGCATGCTAGGCAAGCACTCTACCACTGATCCACCTTCCCAGCCCTGTGAGACTCTTCAATCCAATGAACTACCCAAAAGTTAGAAGTGGAGGTGCGGCTCCGATGGTAGAGCGTCAATAAAAAGCTAAAGGACAGCACCCAAACCCTGAATTCAAGCTCCAGGATCTGCACATGAAAGAGGAATGAAAAAGGAAGGGAGGGAGGGAGGAGGGCATCCTACTTCAGGCCTTAATGCAGCTCTTGGGGGGTGTCGTGGGGTGCACTGGGGGGGATTGTCCAGGGAGAGCACAGGGCAGCTGCACGCACCCACGCTGGTCCTGCAAAGGTGGATGGAGGGGCAGGAGGCTTTCCAAGGCCTCAGGGCCTGGTATGGGACCCAGTGCTTGGGATGATGGGGATCTGTCTATGAGTGTCTGTTTGTCCACACAGATCTACAAGTACTACTCCTTACTGGCCTCCGCGCCTCTCCTCCTGGGCCTTGGCTTCCTGAGTGTCTGGTATCCATTGCAGCTGGGACACAGCTTCCGCCCCGGGACAGGGGTGAGCTCCCACGTAAAGCAGTTGCAAGGCCTGGGTGGGCGCTTGCTGGCATGCAGAACCCCAGAACCAACATGTCTGCAGTGCAAGTGTCCTGCATTAACCTGAAATGAGGCGCTGTTGGATGATGTCAGAAGCAGGGGCCATCTGGGAGGGCTTCCTGGAGGGGGCCAACTTCAGTGGAGGCCTGCAGGATGGGAGGGGCTGGGGAGAAAATAAGAACAAGGGGTAGAGGTCTCGGATAAAGCCTGGCTAAGGAGTGTAGGGACTGTTTTGTTCAGGTTCACCGTTGCAGCCCTGCTAGACACATACTCAGTGGTTCAGAATGTTTGCATGGATGGATGGATGGACAGATGGCTTTTCTTTTCTTTTTGGTCATGGGGCTTGACCTCTGGGCTTGGGCACTGTCCCTGAACTCTTCAGCTCAAGGCGTGCGCTCTACTACTTGAGCCACAGAACCACTTCTGGTTTTCTAGTGGTTCATTGGAGATAAAGGTCTCATGGACTTTCCTGCCCAGGCCAGCTTTGAACCACGATCCTCAAATTGCTCAGCCTCCTGAGTAGCTAGGATGACAGGTGTGAGCCACCGCCTCCCGCTAGGATGGATGGCTTTATCACAATGAGAGATGTCAGGCTGTGGGTCCTGGATTTCACCCCCTGCCTCCTTGGCCTCCCCTTAATTTCTTGGTTTAGCTGCTGTGCTTGTTATTCTTGCCCTGCTGTTGTTCAGACTCCTCCAGTTAGGCCTCCCCACCTCCCCCTACCCCCCTCTCCACCCCGGGTTCACTGCTGGCTCAGAAAAGGGGAGCTGCTCTCTCTCCTGACCCAGCTGGGCCTTGTCAGGATGTCCCGTGCCT
Source organism: Dipodomys spectabilis (assembly GCF_019054845.1). Taxonomy (NCBI): domain Eukaryota; kingdom Metazoa; phylum Chordata; class Mammalia; order Rodentia; family Heteromyidae; genus Dipodomys; species Dipodomys spectabilis. The sequence goes on along the minus strand of NW_024871155.1, from coordinate 23,455 downwards.
TTGCCTGGCTCTCTCCATCCATGCCAAAGGCTTTGGACTTCGGTCGGAGACATTTAAGCCACAAAGGGCCCAGTCAAGCTTTGAGTTCATCTACTCCGGCCCTGGGTCTCTGGGGTTGCCATGGCAACAGGTAGCCCTTGCCCCTCTCCTCCCAGAGATACACAGAACGGGTTTCCATGGGCCCCGGCCACCGCGCAAGCAGGCGGCTTAAGGCATGTGGTTTAAGCAAATCCAGTCACCTGAGCAGCAGCAAGAAATGCCCCCAGTGAGCCCCTGGCTGGACTGAAGCCATCCTGTGTCTGCCTCAGCCGTATACCCAGGGGGTCCAGCTCCCCCCAGGCCCCAGTCCGAGCTAGGATTTTTCTCTCCCAACAAGAGACTCAAGTAAAGCCGGAGCCAGTCGGAGGTTGATCTTAAGGAAGAACTGCCCAGCCGTGCAGGCGGGTTGATAGGATTGGAGAGACGGACTGATCTTGTATTGGGGAAAGAGAACGAGGCCAGTTTTTCACCCAGATGTGGCCTTTAGTCCTACAGCCTCCCTGCCTCCACCGCTGCTCATGGATTTCATGGAGGCCTGCTTACATGAGACACACTCAGTGCCCTAAGCCAGTGCCCCTTGCGGTCAGCTGGATTCAGGTCTCAGGGCTCTGTCCCTCTCTGCCCCCCCCCCTCCATCTCCTCTTTAGGGGCAGCAGGGCTATTACTCAGAGGAGTACCTGAGGCGCCTTCTTGGCCGGAAGAAGCCGGATGGCGGGTGAGGCCGTGGGGAAGTCATGTGTGGGAGGCCAGGGCATGACGGGCACAGGGAAGGAATAAGCAGGGGTCTGGCTGGGCCTTGGGCACTGCCTTGTCCTGGGGCCTTGCTCAGAGGACCTGTCTCATGCAGTTCATGTCCTGCCTCAAAGCAAGGCCTACTGTCCTGGGCCTGGACCTGCTACCAGCACTCGATCTACACGCCCCAGCGAGGTACAGGGATGGGGGCAGAGGCCCATGGATGGGGGCAGTCTGGGTGGGACCAGGGGAAGCTCCTGGCCTGGGTTTATATAGCATGGGGTCCTGTGCACCCCAGCCTTTTCCTGCACCCCTTGTGAGGATGGGGAGGGGGCCCAAGCTTGGGTAGCATTGCTCACTGGCACTTCTCATGGGGACCACAGGATTCCGTTTACCCTTGAAGCTGGTGATCTCAGCCACGCTGACCGGGACAGCCATCTATCAGGTATGCCCTGTACCCTGTCTCAAACAGCTCAGTTGTGCACACGCTCCACCCACGACTCTGTTCCATTGCTCTGGCCTAAGCTGGAGAAAAGGGGATCACCCCTTTGGGGAGCTCACAAAGTGACAATGGATGAAGTTTTTGTTTTGTGTTGTTCAAGCCACTACTGGGGCTTGAACTCTGGGACCTGCACTCTTGCTTGGTTTACTTTCCCCCTCCAGGCTGGAGTGCTATCATTTGAGCCACAGCTACACTTCTGGCTTTTATTTTGCCGGTCCCGGGGCTTGAACTCAGGGCCTGGACACTGTCCTTGAGCTCTTTTTGTTCTACCACTTTGAGCCACAGCACCACTTCCGGTTTTTGAGGGGATAATTGGAGATAAGAGTCTCACAGGGACTTTTCTACCTGGGCTGGCTTTGAACCACAATTCTCAGATCCCAGCCTCCTGAGTAGCTAGGATGACAGGTGTGAGCCACCGGTGCCCACCCCCCCCCCTTTCTTTTCTGATTGATTGGCAATAAGAATCTCACAGGCTTTTTTACACAGACTGGCTTCAAACTAGGATCCTCAAGTCACAGTCTCCTGGGTGGCTGGGATGACAGGCGTGTGCTACTGGTACCCAGTTTGATGTCTCTCTTGTTTTATAGCTGGGGAATATTATAGAGGTTGGGAGACTGACCTGGCCAAGCTCTTTCAGCGAATACCTCAAGGTAGCTATTTAATGCTGGTGGCTCCGATATGGGAAAGAGAAAAGAAGGAAGCTTTGTACCCTGAAGTTTAGAGAGTAGGAAGGCTCCCAGGACTGTCCGGTCTTCTGAAGGGCTCTGGTTCTGTGTGTAACCTGCTGTTTGTAGTGCACAAGGCCCCTATCTAAGGGGCAGGTGAGCTGATCCCCGATGGCCCCGGGCATCCTGACCACGGGGCTCCTCTAGGTGGCGCTGTTGCTGCTGGCGAGCGTGGTACCCACTATGCAGAAGGTGAGGGCCGGGCTCACCACCGATGTATCCTACCTGATGGCTGGCTTCGGGATTGTGCTCTCCGAGGACAGGCACGAGGTGGTGGATCTGGTGAGGCATCACTTGTGGGCTCTGGAAGGTGAGACGTCTGGGGTTCCCTAAAGTCATGGTGGAAGGACACCAGGAGACCCAAGCTGGTCCCCAGCTCAACTCAGACACATTGAATGCTCTTAGATAGGTCCTTTTGTTTCTTTTTCACTTTTTGTCAGTCCTGAGGCTTGAACTCAGGGCCTGGGTGCTATCCCTCAGCCTCTTTGTGCTCAAGGCTAGTGCTCTGCCTTTTTTTTTTTGTTGGTTGTGGGACTTGAACTCTGGGCCTGGGCGCTGTCCCTCAGCTCTTCAGCTCAAGGCAAGGACTCTACCACTTGAACCACAGCGCCACTTCCTGTTTTCTGGTGGTTTACTGGAGATTGGAGTCTCACGGACTTTCCTGCCTGGGCTGGCTTTGAACTGTGATCCTCAGATCTCAGCCTCCTGAGTAGTTAGGATGACAGTGTGAGCCGCCAGCACCCGGCTCACTCTGCCACTGTGAGCCACAGCACCACTTCTAGTTTTCTGGTGGTTCGTTGGAGAGAAGAGTCCCACGGCCTTTCCTGCCTGGGCTGGCTTCGAACCTTTATCCTCAGATCTCAGCCTCCTGAGTAGCTAGAATGATGCATGAGCCCTGGGCGCCTGGCTGCTAATATTCTTCATTTTTATTTTTTGGTGGTTCCAGGGTTTGAACACGGGGCTTTGCACCCGCTGAGCTGTGCCTTCAGCCCTTTATATTCTCATGTGCATGCTCCTGGCATGTCCAGGCAGCCCTGGCCCCTTCCCTAGTCCCTGCAGGCAGTGCTGTGGACTCACATCCTCTGTGCTCTGAACAAAGGTCGCAGACAAGGTCACCATCGAGGTGCTTCCAGAAGATGGGCAGCTTGGCTGGGCAGCCCATGCTGTGCGCATGCGTGGAGGGGGGTGGGGTGGGGGAGGAGGGAGAACCCTCATGGTGTGCGCATGCGCAGGCGAGACTCACCGGTGCCGGGGTGAGCTGGTGTGAGACTCATGGCGTTCGCCTGTGCAGTGAGACAGTGTGCGCATGCGCAGATGAGCCTCTACACATGCGCGTGGGGCAGCATTCAGTGTGCGCGTGCGCGCAGGTGAGGCGAGCTGGGTTGGGTTGGAAGGAGGTGCGTGGGTAGTGCTGGTTTCTTTTAAAGGCCATGCTGGTGGCAGGTGGCAGGTAGGGTGGAATCACAGCAATCCGTGAAGCAACAAAGGCAAAGCCGGCTGGGGCCCAGAGGTGGCCTCCATCTGTCACAGGATGGAAAAGGATGTCAGCTTCTGCTGGATTTGAGAACTAGGGGATGGGCCTCCACCGGGGGGGGGGGGGGGGGGTGGAGAGACAGCTGCCCCACCCCAGACCCCACCCCGGCAGTGGGCCTGAGGCTCCCCAAGCCCCCAGGTCTTGACTCCTGCTATCCCCCCCCCCCTTAGTGTGCTACGTCTCTGCCTTGGTTTTGTCGTGTTCTCTTACCTTCCTGCTCCTGGCCCGTTCGCTGGTGACACACAGGTCAGTGGGGGGCTCCCACTCACCCCACTCAGAGGTGGATCTGGGGTCAGAGTCCTGGGAGAGTGGGGTGGGGGGGGTCTGGTGGCACAAAGGCACAGGAGAGACTGATCCAGGCATTGAATGTCGGTAAGAGTCTCAAGGACTTTCCTGCCTGGGCTGGCATCGAACCTTGATCCTCAGATCTCAGCCTGCTGGTGTAACAAGGATTACAGGCGTGAGCCTGTACCTTTGGCCATTTCTCTTTCTTTTTTCTTTTTTGGTTATTTGTGGAACTTGAACTCTGGGGCCGGGCGCTCTCCCTGAGTTCTTCCGCTCAAGGCTACCTAGCACTCTACCACTTATGCCACAGCCTACATCCGGTTTTCTGAAGATAAGTCTCATGGACTTTCCTGCCCGGGCTGGCATTGAACTGTGATCGTCAGATCTCAGCTCCTGAGTAGCTAGGATCACAGGCGTGAACCACCAGTGCCCAGCCCAATTTCTCACTTTTTTGACTTGGCTTATGTTGAGCCTTCTGCCTGGATCTGTCTCCCTTGTTTACCCTTTAAGACTCTGCAGACATTGCCTCTTCAAGGAAGACCTTCTTCCCTCTCCTCTCCCTCCACCCCATTGAATTAGTGTTCTCTTCAGTACTTCTGGGCTGTGGCTACAGGGCATGTGGGGGGGGGGGGGCTATCTTGGAGCTTGGGCATTGCTCCCTAAGGGCTCTCCCTCCCCCTTCCCTGCCTTCCCACCTCAGGGCCAATCTTCAAGCTCTGCACCGTGGGGCTGCCCTGGAGATGGGCCCACCGCTCCAGAACACATATCCCTCCCGCCACGCCATCTTCTGCTGGATGAGCTTCAGCGCTTACCAGACGGCCTTCACCTGCCTTGGTGAGCCCGTAGCCCGCCCTGCCCCTGTGGAGGAGGGAAGGGCACCCCGTAGTGCCTGGCTGCCCCTGAGAGTTTTTGCCCATGCTGGGAAGGCCCAGGGATAAGAGTCTCATCTGCCCTCTGGTGGGACCAGACTCTGGATGGGGAGCATGACCCAGGAAAGGGGGCTAGCTCATGGGGGATGGGAGTCCTTGAGGGGGTGGGGAGTTGCTAGCAGGGTTCTGCTGAGCACTGAGCATGGGGTCTAGACTGGATGATGCCTAAAATGTGGGCAGCAGGGTCAAGGCCCAGGGTCCCCCTTCACCTTCTGGTGGGGGGGAGGAAGATGTGGGAGAGAAGGAAGAGAACTAAAAGAACAGAACTGAAAGCTATGATTTCTCATCTCGGCAGGCCTTACCCACCACCCACATATGTGTATGTGTGCGTACACACACACACACACACACACACACACACACACACACACACACACAAACTCCCTTCTGTACACAGCGTATTCATGTACACAGTGTCCTGTGTGATCCGTTAGCCTGGCTATCTCCAGAGACAACTAACTCTCCAGCACCCATCACCATGGGCCAGGCCCTGGCTTGTAGGAATGCAAAACACTCACAGGAAATCTTGTTCTCAAGAAGCAAGGGAAGCTGGGTGCTGGTGGCTCACACCTGTCATCCTAGCTACTCAGGAGGCTGAGATCTGAGGATTGAGATTCAAAGCCAGCCCAGGCAGGAAAGTCCATGAAACTCTAATCTCCAACAAACCACCAGAAAACCGGAAGTGGCACTGTAGCTCAAGTGGTAGAGCACTAGCCTTGAGCTGAAGAGCTGAGGGACAGCGTTCAGGCCCAGAGTTCAAACCCCACGACCGGCAAAAAAAAAAAAAAAAAAGAAACAAGAAATAAGGGCAGCAGAGCCCTTGATTGCTCAGAGATAATGCTGTTCACAGCAGGGATTCCTGCCCCCATATTACAGACAAAAGCAAACCAGGATCAAGAGAGGTAAAACAATCTTCTCAAGGTGGCACAGTGATTAGAAACCAGATCCTGGAAGGGAGGGTGTAGCTCAAGGGGTAGAGTGCCAGCCTTGAGTGAAAAAGCCAAATGAGAGTTCAAGCCCAAGTATTGGCACAAAAAAAAAAAAAAAAAAGAGCCAGGTGTTGATAGCTCATGCCTGTCATCCTAGCTACTCAGGAGGCTGAGATCTGAGGATCGCGGTTCAAAGCCAGCCCGGGCAGGAGAGACCGTGAGACTCCTATCTCCAATAAACCACCAGAAAACCGGAAGTGGCACTGTAGCTCAAGTGGTAGAGCGCTCACCTTGAGCTGAAGAGTTGAGGGACAGTGCCCAGGCCCAGAGTTCAAGCCCCACGACTGACAAAAAAAAAAAAAAAAAAAAAGTGGAAGTGGAGCTGTGGCTCAAATCGGTAGAGCACTAGCCTTAAGCTAAAAGAACTCAGAGACAGTGCTCAGGCCCTGAGTTCAAGACCTCCCTCCCTCCGCCCCGCTCCCCCCCCTGAAAAATTCCTGGGTTCCTGGGAGTTCAGAACAGGCCAGCCTTATAACCTCCTGTCTCCTGTGCTGGGCCCACAGGACTCCTGGTCCAGCAGATCATCTTCTTCCTGGGGACCACGACGTTGACCTTCCTAGTGTTCATTCCAGTGCTCCACGGCAGGAACCTCGTGCTCCTCCGCTCCCTCCAGGCCTCCTGGTGGGTGGGGAAGGTGGTGGATCTGGGGGGCGGGGAAGGGGGCGCACTCTGGGACTCTTTCCCCCAGGGCAGCTGACAGCCACCAATCTTCCCACCCCACCCCAACCACAGGCCCTTCTGGCTGACTCTGGTGCTGGGGGTGGCTCTACAGAATGTAGCAGCCCACTGGGGCTTCCTGAAGCACCTCCATGGACCCCCAGAGTTGACCAACCGGTAAGGTGTCCCCAGAGTCTCTTAGAAGTGTGTGTGTGTTTGTGTGTGTGTGTGTGTGTGCAAGCACATGCATGTGTGCTGGGAATGGAGCTTGAATTTAGGGGCTTACTTGCTTGGCTGTTTTTTTCCCTCTCTTTCTCTTTACCACTTGATCCACACCTCCACTTCCAGCATTTTGCTGGCTCATTGGAGATCAGAGTCTTGCAGACGTTGGCTTCAAACCTCCATCCTCTGATCTCAGCCTCCTGATAGCTGGGATGACAGGCTGAGCCAATAGGACCTGGCCATTGAGTTCTTTTCTGGGCCTTTCTCCCTTCCCCAACTTCCCTCCCACGCTCGAGCCCTGCAGGTCCGTCCGTCCGATGGAGGCCAGCCTGCTCCAGAATTCTCTGTGTGACTATCCTGGGGCCGGAATCACTCCCTTGAGACTTGTTTTTGTTTGCCTGTGTTACTGTTTTGGAATGCTAGGGACTGAGCTAGGGCCTCACATATGCTAGGCAAACCTCATTCCTGGGAGATCGGGGCTGTACTCCCCTTGGTTTTGCAGGGACTTTGTTAATGGTCAAGAGACCCCTAATGGGGCAGTGGGAGACCCTGGGGTTCACAGGTAGAGACATGAACTTAAATATCAACCTTGCCTCCGAGGATCCAGACAGGATCTCTGGGCCTCAGTTTCCTTTCTGCAGAAGGGGGCAAATAACCTGTCTTCCAGGGTTGGGTGGGGGGCAGTCAGGTCTAGAGTGGTACAGAAGATACGCGGTAAACAGTAGGCGCTCACTGTCAGCCTTTCTCCTCCCCTCCAGGCGTGCACTCGCAGCGGCCACCTTCCTACTCTTCCCCATCAACATGCTCGTAGGGGCAGTGGTGGGGGCCTGGCGCATGCTCCTCTCTGCCCTCTACAATGCAGTCCACCTTGGCCAGATGGAACTCAGCCTGCTGCCACCCAGAGCCACCAATCTGGACCCGGGTAAGGTCCCTGGGCAAGGACTGAAGGCTGAGAGGATGAGGCCTAGGGCAAGGGGTTAAGGACTAGAGTCTAGGAGTTGGGGGTTGGGGCCAAGGGCTGGAGTCTAGGTCTAGGTGTTGGGGACTGAGAGTCCTAGCTAGGGCTAGGAGTTGGGGGCTAAGGGCTGGGGCTAGGGGTTGGATATTGGGAGCTAGGGGTTGGGAGCTACAGAATAGGATCTAGGGCTGGGACTGGGGATCTAGGGCTAGGATCTGGGGGCTGGGCCCTGAACTAAGGAGCTGGGGGCTAGGCTGGACCTAGGGGCTAAGATGGCTCAAGCAGGAAAGGTGTGACCGCCCGATTATCTGTGGCCCTGTGTGTGCTATGTGTGTGCTATGAGCTGTGTGTGCTCACTTAGAGCACGTCTCTGTGCTCTCAGCTTTTGTGCACATATGCATGTACATGCACATGGGTGGGCATATGTGCACAGGTGCGTGTGCATGTGTGACCTGCATGTGTGTAAATGTATGTGACCACGCGTGTGTGTGATTGTGTATCCCTGTCACATGGAGTGCATGTGACCCATGCCCAGTATGCCCAGTGTGTGGTCAAGCATGTTTGTGCCCGTGTGCACACGTGTGTGTCCACATTTGTGAATGCGCACACACACATGGTCGGGTGGAGGTATGTGTATGCACGGGCGTGCATGGCGTCAGGTGTGTGCACACGTGTGATCGTGCTTGTGCACGCTTCATCCCGCTGGCCCTTCCTGACGCCGTGCCCCGCCCCTCCGCACCCCAGCGTATCAAACGTATCGAAACTTCCTGAAGATCGAGGCCAGCCAGTCACATCCAGCCGTGGCAGCTTTCTGCACCCTGCTTCTACGAGCTCGGAGCCCTCAGCTCCGACCTCCAGGAAATCTCCCTGGAAGCCTCAGGCTGGGGGAGGAAGAGGAAGGTAGGCCCTGCCTCTGGGTGGACTGTGGCGGTCCTGAACCCTAGCAGCATGGCCTGGCCATGGCTTCCCACGGGGCCCAGCCACGCCCCTCCACACACAGCCACGCCCCTCCCACACACAGCCACGCCCCTCCACACAGAGCCACGCCCTCCCACACACAGCCACGCCCTCCCACATACAGCCACACCATCCCACACACAGCCACGCCATCCCACACACAGCCACGCCCCTCCAACAGGGCCCAGCCACGCCCCTCCCCCCACAGCCACGCCCCTCCCACGCACAGCCCAGCCACGCCCCTCCCACAAGGCCCAGCCAAGCTCCTCCCACATTGCCTGGCCATGCCCCTCCCACAAGACATAGCCAAGCTCCTCCAAACATGGCCCAGCTACGCCCCTCCCACAAGGCCCAGCCAAGCCCCTCCCAGCACGGCCCAGCCAAGCCCCTCCCACACTGCCCAGCCAAGCCCCTCCCAGCACAGCCCAGCCACGCCCCTCCCACAGAGCCCAGCCATACCCCCTCCCACACTGCCCAGCCAAGCCCCTCCCATAAGGCCCAGCCAAGCCCCTCCCACACATCCAGCCACACCCTTCTCACATGACCTAGCCAAGCCCCTCCCAGCACAGTCCAGCCACGCCCCTCCCACAGGGCCCAGCCAAGTACCTCCCACATTGCCTGGCCATGCCCCTCCCACGAGACAGCCAAGCTCCTCCCAGCATGGCCCAGCCACGCCCCTCCCACAAGGCCCAGCCAAGCCCCTCCCAGCACAGTCCAGCCACGCCCCTCCCACAGGGCCCAGCCAAGTACCTCCCACATTGCCTGGCCATGCCCCTCCCACGAGACAGCCAAGCTCCTCCCAGCATGGCCCAGCTACGCCCCTCCCACAAGGCCCAGCCAAGCTCCTCCCACATTGCCTGGCCAAGCCCCTCCCACACATCCAGCCACACCCTTCTCACATGACCTAGCCAAGCCCCTCCCAGCACAGTCCAGCTACGCCCCTCCCACAGGGCCCAGCCAAGTACCTCCCACATTGCCTGGCCATGCCTCTCCCACGAGACAGCTAAGCTCCTCCCAGCACGGCCCAGCCACGCCCCTCCCACAGGGCCCAGCCAAGCCCCTCCTAGCACGGCCCAGCCACGCCCCTCCCACAGGGCCCAGCCAAGCCCCTCCCACACTGCGCAGCCAAGTCCCTCCTACACTGCTCAGCCAAGCCCCTCCCACACTGCCCAGCCACGCCTCTCCTAGCACGGCCCAGCCACGCCCCTCCCACAGGGAATGTCCACCTCGGCTCTCCCTTGGCCGCCTGCCCATTCTCGGGTGATTTTTTTTCTGTACTGTGCATGTTCATACACAGGCCGCAGTGGTTGCTTCCTACGGGGTTCTGTCAACCGTCCAGGCTGCACCCCTCTGCTCTCTCAAAGAGCTTGAGACATCCTTCCTACCGCCCAGGAGATGCGCAGGGGACACTCACCGGTGCCGCCCCTGTGCTGGCCGGGCCCCCACCCCTCTGGCTGCCACTGCCTGGTGACATCTGAGCCTTCCCACCCTCTGCAGCCTCATCTCCTCCTCCCCACTCCCAGCTCACTCGTAGCTGGCTGCGAAGCCCCAAGCTCATCGCTCTTACCATGGCCAGCCTTCTCGGACTGGGCTTGGGTCCAGGGAGAGGGCTTGAGGGGTGACTCACTGAGGGACCCCTCTCCTCAGGGATGCAGCTGCTGCAGACGAAGGATCCTGTGGCCAAGGGAGCTGGACCCCGCGTCTGCCGGAGCAGGGCCCGATGGGGTGTGGCGTATACATTGGTGCAGAACCCATCCCTGCAGGCCTTCCGGAAGATGGCCCTGGCAGGTGCCCGGGCCAATGGTGTCCAGCCCTGAGGGCGAGGAAGATCGAGCTCACCCCAGTCAGGGCCAAGGCAGAGATCTGTCTATACTGTGAGCTGGGGAGAGCCCTGCTCTCTGCCCTGCACACGGGGTTCCCAGGGAGGGCTGGGGGAGGAGGGATTGATGGGCTGGGAGGGGCCTAGGAGATGGTGGAGGCGGAGGGCCAGACACATCCGGGCCTTTTCCCCCCTCCCTTGGCTCAGGCCTTGCCCGGGGGGCCTCCCAGAGGCCTTTCCAGTAATTCAGGGCCTGGACAGGCTAGAGTTCCACCTCAGGCCTGGCACTGCCCCAGGGCGGGTCTTGGCTTTCTCTGCCTCCCTCTCCTGCCCTAGATGGACTGGAAGATTTCCAGGGCCCATGAGGAAAACCTAGGCAGGGGGGCCCCTACCCCAGTGAGCAGCGGGACGGGCACACACTGGGCTGACTGGCCCTTCATTCTCGCAATGTAACTAGGGATCATGAAAGAGATTGAGACGCCCTGGAGAATAAACAGGAACTCTGTCCATCACCGATAAACCCGCACTGCTTCTGGGGTTTGGGTGGGCTGGGGGTATTCCAGCTGCGTGGTGGCTTGGGATGGGTGGGGGGAGAGGGAGAATCCATCACTACGCCATTTTGGATGGTGAAGATTGAAATCCTAATGTCACCAGATGTTGCACCTCTGGATTGTAAAGAATGGACTGCACCCAGCACTGGTGGCTCATGCCTGTCATATTAGCTACTCAGGCTGAGATCTGAGGACTGTGAGTCAAATCAGGGCAGGAGAGACTTTTTTGTCGGTTGTGGGGCTTGAACGCAGGGTCTGGCGCTGTCCATGAGCTCTTCGGCTCAAGGCAAGGCGCTCTACCACTTGAGCCACAGCGCCACTTCTGGTTTTTCTGGTGGCTCATTGGAGATAAGTCTCATGGACTTTCCCACCTGGGCTGGCTCAAACCGTGATTTTCAGATCTCAGCCTCTTGAGTAGCTCAGCACCTGGCTCCAGAAGACTCTTATCTCCGATGAACCACCAAAAGCCGGAAGTGTTGCTGTGGCTCAACGTGGTAGAGCGCTTGCCTTGAGCAAAAATGCTCAGGGACAGCACCCAGGCCCAGAGTTCAAGCCTCACAACTGATTTGAAGAAAGAAAAAGAATAGGCCGTGATGGGAGGTGGGGAAAGTTTGGGAATGAGGGGGGGAGGCGGCATGGCTGAAGGCAGGAGACTTAGCTGCAATCACCCGGGGAGGGGTGTGTGAATTGGGGAGATGGTCTCAGTATGACCCATCCTGAGGTTGGAGGATGCAGGGACAGTGCCCCCCCCCCCACATCAAGGTTAAGGCCCTCGAGAAATGTCTAAACAAGAAAGCGACCCTGCCTGTGGCTCTACTGATGTGGCCTCGTGTGCACACAAAGCCAGAGAGCCCAAGCTAGGCACGGTGGCTCACGCCTGTAATCCCAGCTCCTCAGGAGGCTGAGATCTGCGGATGGTGGTTCAAGGCCAGCCCAGGCTGGGAAAGTCTGTGAGACCCTTACCTTCAGTTAACCACCAGAAAGCCAGAAGTAGAGGTGTAGTTCAAATGGTAAAGCACTAGCCTTGAGCAAAAGAAGCTCAGGGACAGAGCTTAGGCTCTGAGTTCAAGTCCCAGGACCTGCAGCAAAAAAAAAAGAGCTCAAACCCACCTTCCAGGCTGCCCAAGGAGACAGACGGCCCCTCCACGCCTGCCACAGCCCACTGAAAAATACCTTCCTGATCTTGTGGAAGCAACGTGAAGGGTCACAGGGAAGACAGGGAAGAGAGTCCAGATTCCGCCTGTGCCCTTCCCACGGAGACAGAGCCCCACAGGGGTGTGGTCAGGCCGGGCCTGGCATGCCCTGAGCTGTGCAGGGCACCAGGTCCACACTGTGAGAGAAGGAAGTGGGCATCCGGGAAGGCTTCCTGGAGGAGGCCATGTGGGAGCCGTGTCTCAGACCTACTTAGTCAAATGCAGACTGGGGCGAGGTGGTCCACAGAGGAACTTACAGGAGACTGCCACCAGGGAGACACTGGTCCACTCAGGACACAACTCGCGTGCTGCACTGACTCCACACTATTCTGCTTTTTTGCTGGAGGGCGGGGAGGGGGTGTGTAGCACAGAGGGTCGGGCCGGCTGGCCAGCAGCCAGGGCTCACAGCTGCTGGCCGGGGCTCTGGGCGGGGTGCCCCTCCCTCCTCGCTGAGCTCAGCAGTCCTGGGCCCCATGCGGACATGTTGAGCCTCACCTCTGGATGCTGTCCCCCTTCTGTGAATACGCATGATTTCGGGGCTGCCCCTGGCTCTGCACAGGTTCTGTCCCCCATCTGAGACACTGCAGAGGGGGGGGCTGGCTGTCCCCCACAACCGATCTGCATCAGAGCCTTGGGATGCCGGGGAAATTCTCCCAGGCATCTGCACCCTGTCCTAGCCTCCCCCAACATGGTCCCTCCCCCCTCCTTCCTTCCCGCCTCTCCTGCCCTCAGCCTCTCCCCTGCTTGTGTCTCTTGGCCTTCCTTCCTCTGCCCCTCCATTCCTTCACTCTCCTAGCGCTACAGAAGCAGATCAGGGCGGGGGGGGGGGCTCTCCTGGCCTCACTCCATTCCCATGCACCCCCCAAGGCCAGCACTGCCACAGAGCACTGCCCCGCATCACCAGGGACCCTCCTGGAAGACTCTGGAATGTGGACAGCCTCCCTTCCCCTGGGCCCTGTGGGCTGGTTTTGGAGAAGGGAAATGTCTGCCACTCGGCGCATGCGTGGAGGCCCAGCCCCACAGCTAAACCACCCTCCCCCTCCACCTGAAGAGGCTTCCTGTGTCCCCCCCCCCCCCCCCCACGACCTGGCCGGGCATGGGCACAGCGGTCCTGTGCGGCCATCCCCGGCCATCAACAATAAGGACAGAAAACCAACAGAGTGAGCCGGGAGCCGGTGGCTCACGCCTATCATCCCAGCTACTCAGGAGGCTGAGATCTGAGGATCGAGGTTCAAAGCCGGCCTGGGCAGGAAAGGCCATGAGACTCTTCTCTCTAATGAACCACTAGAAAACCAGAAGTGGTGCTGCATCTCAAGTGGTAGAGTGAACATTGAGCTGGAGAGCTCAGGGACTGTGCCCAGGCCCTGAGTTCAAGCCCCAGGGCTGGCACGTGCATGCCCTCATGTACACAGGCATGTGCGCGCACACACATGCCCACAGACACGGGTGGATAGCCTTAGAAATGTTTATTTCTCTGCCACCAACAGGCTGATGGGAACAGAGGGACCGGCTACAGATGCGTGTGTATTTGTAGAGAAAAGAAGGGCAGGTGTCCAGGGTGGAGGGCAAAGGCTGGGGGAGCTAGGGTGGCCGGAGAAGGAGGCCTGGCCTTCCAGGAGCCCCAAGTCTTGGTCAGAAATCACCAGCCAGGGGTCAGCCTTGCGGACCCTCTTGTCCCCACTGCCTTCGCCGTCTTCTCCTTCCTGTGTACCCTGCATCCTTCCCTCCTGGCCACACCCCTGCAGGCCCCAGACATCCAGCCTTCCATCAAGTTAGGACATCACCCTTGTTAGCATGCTGCCCCAGTGAGAGGCAGGGCCCTGGGTTATGCTGGCGGCAGTGGCAGCAGCAGCAGCAGCAAATTTGCACCCTGACACAGTCACTAGCTCTGAGCGGGTGCACGGGTTGGGGTGTGTGTTCCAGAAGAGTTCGGAAGGGGAGGTAGGAGAATGCAGGGCCCACTCCAGCCCCAGTGGCCCTTACTAGAGTGCGGGAGGCCTGCCCGGGGAGGGGGCGGGGCTAGAAGCAGGTGCAGGTGAGGAGGAGGAAAAGCAGGCTTTGGGCCAGCCAGAGCAGGCCGGGGAGCCGTTGCTCAGGGCCCCCCGCTTTGACCACGGCAGCCTCGGGGGTCCCGGCCCGGCTGAGGTAGATGATGACTACGTTGTCTTCAGGCCCTGACGGCTGAACCTCATTATCCACGGTGTAGCAGCCCTTGCCTTCCACCGCTTTGCCATTAAACCTGCGCCCCAAAGCGTCCTCACCCCCCTCGCCCGGGGTGGCCAGGGCCACGTTCACCGAGCTCTCGGCGCTGCCCAGCTCGTTGGTGGCCAGGCAGCTATAGGTGCCCTCCTCCGGCTTGCCGAAGTCAGGGATGAGCAGGCTGCCGTTGGCAAAGGCCTGGAAGCGGGGCTGGCCGTCGGCCGCCAGGGCGCTGGGCAGGACACGTCCATCGGCGTCCACGTTGGGGCTGGCGATCTCCACGGAGCCCCGCGGGGTCTGGATGTGCCATCGGAGCTGAGGGGCCGGCTGACCATCCACGTCACAGTGCAGGGCCAGCACAAAGCCCGGCCGCAGCTCGGCCCCGTCCTGGCTGGGCTGGTAGCTGAGCTGGACGGACGGGGCGGAGCAGGGCAGGGGGGGCAGGCGGCCCAGCGGGGTGCCCTTGAGCACGTGCGGGGAGCTGCAGGCGATGTTGTCCTGTTCGGGGATGGACACGGCCGTGGCCAGCGCCCAGGCCTTAAACCACAGGATGCCACAGGTGCAGTCAAAGGGGTTGTCGTTGATCTGCAGGTGGGAGAGCGCGGCCAGGGGCGCGAAGGTGCCCTCGGCCAGCGTGTGCAGGCGGTTGTGGTTGAGCTGCAGCGAGCGCAGGGCGCCCAGGCTGCGGAAGGCATCGCGGGGGATGAAGTCCAGCTCGTTGCTGTCCATCTTGAGCAGCTGCAGGGCGTGCAGGGCGTGCAGGTCGGCCCACGCGAAGTCCGAGATGAGGTTGTGGCTGAGATCCAGGCTCTTCAGGTGACCCAGGGGGGCCAGGGCGCCGGCGGCCACCACGCGGATCTGGTTGTGGGCCAGCCACAGGGACTGCAGCAGCGGGGCCTCCCGGAAGGCGCCCTCCGGCAGCGCGGGCAGCCGATTGGCCGACAGGCTCAGGGTGGTCACGTTGGCTGGGAAGCCCGGCGGCACGGCCTCCAGGTCTCGGTAGGCGCAGTCGGCGATCTGGAAGCCATATTTCTCTCCACAGTCGCAGGCCTCTGGACAGGCCTGTGCCAGGCCCAGGAGGAGCGCCCAACAGACGAGACACAGCTCAGGCATGGTACCTTCTAGAAGGATGAACAGATCACCGAGATAAACTGGAGGACCCACAGCTACTTAAAGGCCCTTGTCTCTCCCAGGACCCCCCCACACACACCCCTAACAGTTAGCTCTGTCCCCTCATGACCCCCACATCACCCAGGCCCCCCATCTCCACCCTGCAGAAGGGGAAACTGATGTCTGTCATCCTAGCTACTCAAGACACTGAGATCTGAGGATCACGGTTCAAACCCAGCCCTGGCAGGAAAGTCCGTGAGACTCTTATCTCCAATAAACCACTAGAAAACTGGAAGTGGCGCTGTGGCTCAAGCGGTAGAGTGCCAACCTTGAGCAAGAGAGCTCAGGGACAGTGCCCAGGTCCTGAGTTCAAGCCCCATGACCAGCACAAAATAAAAGGAGGGAGAAGGGAGAAACTGAGGCCCAGAGAAGGGCCTAAACTTGCCAGGCAGAGTGAAGACAGGATGGCAGAAGATCCGGCTTCTCCTCTGGGGAGGGGGGGGCTGCTTTCCCCGCCTCCCGACTTTACAACTGGCCATCTGTATTCCAGCCGCCCCCTCCCCCAGTGCTCCCTGTCCCTCCCTCCTGCCCTCCCCCAGCCCCTAGGGGTTGGCTCTGCCCTGTCCTGCCCACACAAGGCCCCTTCTACCACCTCCACGCCCTCCACTCCCCGGCCTTGACCGCAGCAGACACCAGGCCCTTTTTATAGCACGGCAGCCTGGCTGATGCTAGTGAAGCAGCTACTAAGCAGCTGCCTAAAATCAACCCCTCCAGGACCTCTCAGCTGACTGGGGGAGCCAGAGATGAGCCCTAATAAAGCTGGGGTGTTAGCAGGGTGGCCAACCCAGAGAGCTGCTGCCCCAAGTGTCCCAAAGGCCCAGGTTTGACCCACCGCCCTTCTCCATGGCCTCCGCCACCGGGCCTCCACCCCCCCCCCCCCCAGCCCTGGCCTCTGCTCCCTCCCTTCCTTACCTCCAAAATGCTCTTCTTCCTTAGCCAAAGAAGCCACAAGGAATCAGATTGCCAGAAAGTTCGCAAGGCCCCGGGAGGCCAAGGCAGGGTGAGGTGGGGCGGGGGCAGCCTGGTGCCCACCCTGTCCAGACAGGGGGCCGTGGGGGGAAGCCAGATGGCAGGCCGCTGCCTTCTAGAAAAAAAGGGGGAAAATGGAGCTGTTCTGTAAAAGCTGCGGCCCGTGTTTCATAAGGGACACCAGCAAACTTGGGAGGGGGAAGAGGCCAAAGTTTTCTTAGGTTGTGTTCTCTCTCTCTCTCTCTCTCTCTCTCTCTCTCTCTCTCTTCCTCCTCCTCTCCTCTCCTCTCCAGCGTCAACTTCCTTAAAGACACAGCAACAGTCTGGACAAGACCCAAGAGGAGATGAGGCCAGAGGGGGCGGTGGGGGAGGGGGAGAAACTGGATCTCCTGCAAAGTGAGAAACTTCTAGTCTCCCTCCAGCCAGGAGAGCTGGGCGAGGGTGAGGTCTGGCTCCCCACCCCGCGGAGGGGCGCTCGGGCAGGGTTTGTGGGGGGCTTTGTGAGCGTTAGGCAGACCGTGGGTGGGAGACGCTGCTTGCATTTGTGGGGTGGGGGGGCAGCCCGCATGTCTGTCTGTCTGTCTGGTGGGTGTGGGGGGGAGTGGCGGCGGGGTGTCTCCGGGAAAATCTGAGAAGGCCCCAAGTCTGCGAACCGCTGGCTCTAACCCCGAGGTGGGAGCCAAAATGTTCCCTGTGCGCCTTAAGCAAACACATTCTGCTTCCCGAGCTGAGTCCTGCAGCTGTCCAGGGAGCCCCCGCCCCAAACTGGGGGGGGCAAGGAGGCAGGGGGAGGAGCAGGGAGGGGAGCAGGGAGGGAGGCAGGGAGAGGAGCGGGGAGGGAGGCAGGGGGAGGAGTGGGGAGGGAGGCAGGGGAGGAGCAGGGGGAGGACTAAGGAGGGAGGCGGGGGGAGGAGCAGGGAGGGAGGGAGGGGGAGGACTAAGGAGGGAGGCAGGGGAGGAGCGGGGAGGGAGGCAGGGGGAGGAGCAGGGAGGGAGGGAGGGGGAAGACTAAGGAGGGAGGCAGGGAGGGGAGCAGGGAGGGAGGCAGGGGAGGAGCAGGGAGGGAGGGAGGGGGAGGACTAAGGAGGGAAACAGGGGGAGGAGCAGGGAGGGAGGGGGAGGACTAAGGAGGCAGGCAGGGGAGGAGCAGGGAGGGAGGCAGGGGAGGAGCAGGGGGAGGACTAAGGAGGGAGGCGGGGGGAGGAGCAGGGAGGGAGGGAGGGGAGGAGCAGGGAGGGAGGCAGGGGAGGAGCAGGGAGGGAGGCAGGGGAGGAGCAGGGAGGGAGGCAGGAGGAGGACTAGGGAGGGAAACAGGGGGAGGAGCAGGGAGGGAGGGGGAGGACTAGGAAGGGAGGCAGGGGAGGACCAGGGGGAGGAGCAGGGGGAGGAGCAGGGAGGAAGGGGGAGGAGCAGGGAGGGAGTAGGGGGAGGAGCAGGGGGAGGGGGAGGACTGGGGAGGGAGGCAGGGGGAGGACCAAGGGGAGGAGCAGGGAGGGAGGGGGAGGAGCAGGGAGGGAGGCAGGGGAGGAGCAGGGAGGGAGAGGGAGGAGCAGGGAGGGGGCAGGGGGAGGAGCAGGGAGGCAGGGGGAGGAGCAGGGAGGGAGAGGGAGGAGCAGGGAGGCAGGGGGAGGAGCAGGGGGGAGGGGGAGGAGCAGGGGGGAGGGGGAGGACTGGGGAGGGAGGGGGAGGAGCAGGAGGGAGGGGGAGGGCTGGGGAGGGAGGGGGAGGAGCAGGGGGAGGGGGAGGACTGGGGAGGGAGGGGGAGGAGCAGGGGGGAGGGGGAGGACTGGGGAGGGAGGGGGAGGAGCAGGGGGGAGGGGGAGGGCTGGGGAGGGGGGAGGAGCAGGGGGAGGGAGAGGGCTGGGGAGGGAGGGGGGAGGAGCAGGGGGAGGGGGAGGGCTGGGGAGGGAGGGGGAGGAGCAGGGGGAGGGGGAGGGCTGGGGAGGGAGGGGGGAGGAGCAGGGGGAGGGGGAGGACTGGGGAGGGAGGGGGGAGGAGCAGGGGGAGGGGGAGGACTGGGGAGGGAGGGGGAGGAGCAGGGGGAGGGGGAGGGCTGGGGAGGGAGGGGGAGGAGCAGGGGGAGGGGGAGGACTGGGGAGGGAGGGGGGAGGAGCAGGGGGAGGGGGAGGGCTGGGGAGGGGGGGGGAGGAGCAGGGCAGCTGGCATCTCCCTGCCATATCAGCTTTTCCTGGAAGGAAATAACAATGATGGGGGTGAGGAGGAGGAGCTGGAGAGAAGGGGAGGGGAGGGAGGATGGACGAGGACCAGCACCCTGGAGAAGGAGGGCAAAAGCAGAGTCAAGGCCAGCCAGGAAGGGCAAACCCACAGAGGGCCCAGCCGGAGTGGGACCATGGACACATGGGCAGCGGGCCTGCAGCGGCCGCGTGAGTGTGTTTGCACACGTGAGTGGAAGAGAGACATCAGAGGATCTGCGGACCAGCAAGTGATGAGATTTTTCCAGTTTCCTTTTGGGCGGGGAAGGAGGGCGGTGGGTCGGTCCTGGGGCTTGAACCCAGAGCCTGGGCGCTATTCCTCGGCGTTGGCACTCCAGCCCAGCGCTCTGCCACTTGAACCACAGCTCCACTTTGGCTTTGGCTTTTGTGGTTCATTGAAAATAAGTCTTAAAGACCGTTCCTGCCCAGATTGGCTCTGAACCATGATCCTCAGGTCTTAGCTCCCCGAACAGCTAGGATTACAGGCGTGAACCTCTGGCGCCCGGCCTGTGGGTTCCATTTTAGCTGTAAATAGTCCATCTTCCTTCCTGCTCGGTACAGTGGAGATACGATCTAATGAAATCCCTCTTCTAAAGAGGAGAAACTTAATCCTTTTTCCCTCCTCCTCCTCCTCCTCCTCCTCCTCCTCCTCTCTCCTCCTCCTTCTTTTTTCGCTTCTCTGCTTGACAACTTCAATCTTTCATAGTCTAACTTTTATATTTTAAAAGATGATACTAAGTGTATATTGTCCTGGAAGTCATCATTTGGATGATGGCGTGTTATGCATGGATTGCCTCTAAAAGTTAAAGAGTATCAATAAACCAGTGTGGCATTTCCCTGTCTGGGTGAGTTCCATTCCCTACCCCGGCTGAGCCAAAGCATATGCAAAGATTTTTATTTCTTTCCCTCCAGATCTAGGCCTGACAGACAGAAGCATTACTTCACCTCAAGGTCGAAGGCATTGGGGTTTTTGTATTTACTATTTCTTACCCAGGGGTGTGCCACGTCTCATTGGCTTTATAGATGTGTCATGGCTTTTTTTTTTTTTTTGTATAGCTTTTGATTTTCCTGGAGTTCGTAATTGCTTTCTTTATTCTCATTGTCAAACGTATAATGTGTCTCCGTGAAGATTAAAAAATAACCGGGCTTTGTGTGCAAATCCTCACGCAGGTGGCTGCCAAAAAAGCACCCACTTTCCTTAATTGCTCACTGGATAGACCCATCAGCGGCTTCTTTCTTTCTTTCTTTTCCAGCAACCCTGAGGCCTTTAAAAACTCCCAAAGCTCTCACTTGTAGGACCCAAAATGAGGCTGGAGTTCAGAAGTATACTATTTCATTAAAGAGTCTATGTGAAGCTTCCAGGTCCTTTCTGCTGGGAGGCTGAGATCGGAGGATTGCGGTTAGAGGCCAGCGGAGGCAGGAAAGTCCGTGAGACCCTTCCTCTCCAATGAACCACCAAAAAGCTGCAAGTAGAGCTGTGGCTCAAGTGGTAGAGCACCAGCCCTGGTGTGAATAAAGCTAAGGAACAAAACCCAGGCCTGGAGTTCAAACCCCAAGGCCGGCACGAAACAAACAACCCCCCCCCCAAAAAAAAAAAAACAAAAAAGGCCTTGGCACAGGAGTTCTTTCCCTCACATATTTTTTTTTCTTTCTTTCCCCCTTTTGAAACAACACTTAACAAGAGAATTTTCGGGTTCTGGGGTGAGGCTGGGGGAGGGGAGAGAAGCAGGTAGTGATCCCCAGGCTGCTGGTTGCTCAGCTAGAGCCTGCTCTTTATCCAGAATGTTCCCCGATGTCACTCCTGCCCCCTGGGGGGGGCCTTTTAACACCTGTCCCCCCTTCTTTGATTTCATGGCAGGAATTCTTTCTTGCCTTGTTTCCTTTTGTCTCGGGGCGGGGCCTCGGGGAGCAGTTGTGGCTGTCCATCAAAACAGCTCCCCCGGAATTGCTTTTCCAAGCGTTTTTAATTTTTTTTTTTTATTTATTTTAGGAGCTCATCTTCGTGGGACAAAGGAGGAAGAGGTTCACGGTGACATTTCCATTCATACAACGCACCCTGCTCACCCCACCCTCACCCTTCCCTTCTCTCCCCGCCTCCCCCCTGCCCGGCCAACAGGTTGCTATTTGCACACATGCCAAACGAAAAGAAGAAGAAAAGCCACCGTATTTGGCATCTCTTCCTCCTGAGCCCTCCCTCCCCATCACCCCCGGCCAGCCCTCCCTCCAAGGCTGGTGCCCCCCCCTCCAACTGAGCCTGTCTACTTCCCTGACATCCTTTTGTGTGGGTGTTAATTTGCACGAAGGTTATTACACATGTGCATCTATTATATTTTAGTCCCCCAACGACGCTCTCCCTTGCTCTCCTCTGCCCCCATCCCCCAACCCTATATTATTTAACAGCTCTTACCGGAGTTCCTTTCTTTCTTTCTTCTTTCTTCCTTCTGTTGGTCGTGGGGCTTGAACTCAGAGCCTGAGTGCTGTCCCTGAGCTCTTTGCCACTCAAGGCTAGCTCTCTACCACGTTGAGCCACAGCACCACTTCCAGTTTTTCTGGGTGGTTAATAGGAGCTAAGAGTCTCACAGACTTTCTTGCCCAGGCCGGCTTTGAACTGCGATCCTTAGATCTCAGCCTCCTGAGTAGCTGGGATAACGGGTACGAGCCACTGGCACTGTGCTTCTCTAGATTATCTTACACCATCTTCTTGTTTTTTGGGGGAAGGGGTGACAGTCTTGGGCCTAGAACTCAGGGCCTGGGCGCTATCCCTGAGCTCTTGTGCTCAAGGCTTGTGCTCTGCCACTTGAGCCACAGCCCCACTTCCAGCTTTTTGCTGGTTCATTGGACTTAAAAGTTTCAAGAACTTCTCTGCCTGGGCTGGCTTCAGACCTCGATCCTCAGATTTCAGCCTCCTGAGTAGCTGGGATTGCAGACATGAGCCACCATAGCCCCTCCAGCGCTTTTGGGGGAAAGGTTTCCAGACTCCTTAGCCACTGCTGATAAACCCATGTCAATGGGAGCATTGCCTGTAGCCAAATCCTAACCAGAGCGGGGTGGGATGAGGGGACTGGGCCTTGGCCCTGGCATCTTGATTTTTTATATAGCTATTATAGATTTTTTTTTTCTTTTGGTGGGTTGTGGGGCTTGAACTCTGGGCCTGGATGCTGTTCCTCAGTGAGCGCTCTACCACATGAGCCACAGCGCCACTTCTGGTTTTCTGGTGGTTCACTGGAGATAAGAGTCTCATGGACTTTCCTGCCTGGGCTGGCTTTGAACTGTGATCCTCAGATCTCAGCCTCCTGAGTAGCTAGGATGACAGGCGTGAGCCACCTGTACCGAGCTAGAAGCAGATCTTAATAATTTCTTAACGAAAGTAAAAAAGAAAATCAGACCATGAGAATACCTCAAGAAGCCAGGCATTGGGGCTCACGCCTGTCATCCTAGCTACGCAGGAGGCTGAGATCTGAGGATCTCATTTCAAAGCCAGCCCAAGCAGGAAAGTTCCTGAGACCCTTATCTCCAATTAATCACTAGAAAACTGGAAGTGGCACTATGGCCCAAGTGGTAGAGTGCTAGCCTTGAGCTGAAGAGCACAGAGACAGCACCCAGACCCTGAATTTAAGCCACAGGACTGGCGAAAGAAAGAAAGAAAGAGAGAGAGAGAGAACGAAAGAAAGAAAAAGGAAAGAAGGAAGGAAGGCAGGCAGGCAGGCAGACTGTAAATGTCTCAGAATCAAGAAGAACAGGGTTCAGTTGTCTAGGGTGAAGGACAGGATGAACAGACATTGGGAAATCTGGAGGGGGGCTGGGCAGCCAGGAAAAGGACACTTGGGGCCTGGCAGGAAATTTCTGGCTGTGGTCAGCCATTCCCAGAAACTGATAAGGGGTCACATTCCACATTCCCCATGTGCTTGCTCAGGGCTTGCTGGCCTAAGAGTTCCAGAGCGTGAAGGAGAGAGAGAAGCCTGCCCAAAGTCTGAGACAAAGCAAAGCAGGCAGGCACCAGTGGCTCAGGCCTGCAATCCCAGCTACTCAGGAGGCTGAAATCAGAGGATGGCATTTCGAAGCCAGCCGGGGAAGGAAATTCTGTGAGCCTTATCTCCAATGAACCACCAAAAAGCTGGAAGTAGAGCTGTGGTTCAACTGGTAGAGTTCCAGTCTGGAGTGAAGAAAGCTAAGTGAGAATTGAAGGCCCTGAGTTCAAGTCCTAGTCCTGGGAAGAGGTGGCGGGGGGGGGGGGGGTAGGGGGGAGTAAAAAAGAAACAGGAGTCTGTGGACAGCAGGTGCACCCCACAAACGATGCTGTGGATGAATGATGAGTGGTTACTGACTACAGCCATCGTTTCCACCCCCACCAACAGACAGACCTGCGGGGCCCGGGGCTCCCTCCCGCCGAGACTCTGATTGCTTTTCTATTTCCTACTTCTCTTCTGATGGGTAAAATGCAGCCCAATTCAACCTGAAGCCCGTCCCACTGCCAGAGAAAAATAAGGAAACAGAATTGATGCATCTCTTTGTCTCTTGAAGAACAAAGGCCAGAAAATGAGGATTTATTTTTTTCATATATATATATATATATATATATATATATATATATATATATATATATTTATAACAGGGCTGGGACTGTGGCTCAGTGGTAGCGTGCTTGCTTAGTATGCATGAAGCCCTGGGTTCGATTCCTCAGTACAGAAAAAGCTGGAAGTGGTGCTGTGGCTCAAGTGGTAGAGTGCTAGCCTTGAGCAAAAGGAGCTCCGTGCTCAGGCCCTGAGTTCAAGACCCAGGACTGGCCAAAAAAAAAAAAAAAGTTATACCATC